>NC_056663.1:20270000-20915000 GCF_018350195.1 Panthera tigris | reverse complement strand
GTATATTTCTCAAGCACAATAATCAAGTGATCTTTTGGGAAAGTTAATTGCGACCAAGACTCAGATAAATCAGGGAACTATGCACAGCCAGTGTGACTTTTAATACAGAAGATCCACAAAAGACTGCACACATCTTTCCTTTTTCACTTACTTAATCAATCTTTGTAATCTGGGGCCTGTGTCCATCTTCCCCCATGAAAATCTAAGCCCTTTGCTGGCAAATACCACGTTTGTTTGGTTCATCGTCAGATTCCTAGCACCTTGAACAGTGCCTGGCACACAACAAAACTCAGGAAACAGTCGATGGTTTCCCCAGGGGATTAGTGATCATATCGGAAGCCAGTTCTTCATCATGCATCTGTTCATTCAACATTCAAAGATAAATACACTTAGTACCGACATGTGCACTGTATATATGGGGTGGAGGGTGATGACAAAATATGGATGAATTTTATATCGAGGGTCCCGTGCCACCTTGGACCCATCCCCACTATCTCAGCCTTTTGTTACTTCATCTCATGGAGCCATTTCGTCAGCTGACACCCCCTCCCCAGCAACTTCCCCTCTTTATCCATCTTGTCTCCTTCTGTGCTCATTAGACTCCAGAGTTTGTTCTTTCTACCAAACTTTTTTAAATTTTTTCACATTTTATTTATTTTTGAGAGAGAGAGAGAGACAGAGCACAAGCGGGGGAGAGGCAGAGAGAGAGGGAGACACAGAATCTGAAACAGGCTCCAGACCCTGAGCTGTCAGCACAGAGCCCAGCGCGGGGCTCGAACTCACGAACTGTGAGATCATGACCCGAGCTGAGGTCAGACACTCAACCAACGGAGCCCCCCAGGGACCCCTCCACCAAACTTTTGAATCCATCCTAAGTAAGTTATGTTGCCCTCTGTTTTTCCTTCATTCCTTCTTGGAAATTTCCAACCCCAGATGAACCTGTTCTCCCACTTCTTCTTGCCCACACTTGGGCACTGAGCACTGTTGGAGGAACCCATACAGCGACCAGATGGGTGCAGTTAGATTGTGGTCACGTCACTTGTATCTGGCAAAGCTGGAGAGATTTCTCAGAAAGCTCACTTTTACTCTCTTCCTAAACCTCTGATCTTTTCCATCTCTCTCACTTTGAGCTAATGAAATTCTCAATTTATTGAGAAATCGGAGCCTTTGAGTTGCCTTGACTTCATCTTAGTGCATCTCTTCCTTCTCTTTTCTTACAGTTAGAGTGGAGGAAGGATTCTCCCTCCCTCCTGAGACCAAACTGTGCCTGTACCCGGATCTCACCCTTGCATGCTTTCTCAGGTGCCTTGAGATATCAGTTATTGCCTCTCTGTTGGGCATCTTCAAGCTCCCCTTCTCCGTGGGGTCCTCTCCATAAGCCTTCTCCATATTAAGAAATCCTGCCTTGGCCCCAAGTGCCTTCCAGCCACCTTCCTCTCTCACCTTCACAGTCAAGCTCCTTGGAGGAGTCTCTCTCTCTTCACTCATTGTCTCCTCTGTCCTCTCCTATTTACCCTCCACCTACTCCACCTGACTCCTGCACCACTACTCCACAGACATTTAATCACCAACGTCAAGGTCACAAAATCCAGAGCTTTCTTGTCAATCCTTGTGTGACCTGCTCCACCGGTCCATTCAGCAGAAGGGAACACGCTTGGCTTCCACAGCACCATTTTCTGCCAGTTTTCTTCCTGCCTCGCGGGCCCCTCCTTGAAGTTTGTTTTACCAGCTCTGCTCACCTACTCCCCCAGACATTAAATGTTGGTTCTGTGTCTTCTTCTCTTCTTGTTACATGCTGCCAAATGCCTTCCTTCGATCATATGGCACACCTAACTGTTTCTGCTGAGCACCAGATACGCCTCTCCAGCGGCCTGCTCAAGTGCCTGAGCCTTTCTCTAAACGTAGTCATCTAAAACTGAGCCCATAAGCCTTCTCCACACCTGGTCATCCTCCCGTATCCTTCAGTTCAGTGAATGGCACTAATTCTACCCACTTGCCCTTGATCAAAGGCCTGGAATCACCTTGGAAACTTCCCTTTCATTTCCACATGCAATCAACTACTATTGGATGCCCCAATGACGCTGCTATTTAGTTATTTCTTGATAACTTTTAGTTATTTCTTCTTTCCACCATGGCAGCAATGACTCTAGTCTTTGCGTGGACTACAGCATAATCCTGTAACCTAGCTTTTCTGTACCCAATCTTGAACCTGACCTCAGTCTTCCACACAGCAGTCAGACCTTTCAAAAAAGCACATCTGGTTCTGTCACATTCCTGCTTTAAGCCCTTCATTAGAGCAATTCTGTTGCTCTTAGAATTAAGTTGAAACTTCTGATATGGCCCAGAAGGCCATGCATAAGGTGACCTCTGTCTTTCTCTCCTGTTTCGTTTCACTTCAGTCTCTTGTTATTCACCCTCCAGGTTCTTTGGACGCTTTCTGATGCCCAGATGTGCCAATCTTCTTTCTTCTTGCCTGGGTCTTTGCCCATTTGGGTCCTCCTGCCTGTCATGCACATATTCCAAGACCTCCGGTCCAATCTTCAGACCCAGGCCTGTCAGGTCCTCTCAGTCCCTGCCCTACATTAGGCCCAGTTATACACCCTCACTGAAGCCCTCAGCAGCAACAGAACAATCACCTCAGTCATTATGTTGTGTTCATGTCCCTCACTCAGCTAAAGGCTTGGCAGAGATGTGTCTGTTTATTCATCAGTGTTTTCCTAGGACCCAGCACAGCGCCCAGTACACACAGACCCTCCATCAGTGTCTGAGTGTGAGTGTGGTGCTGGGCACTGAGCACAGAGTGGGTCAGAAGTCAGGCCCCTGGACTCATGAGAACTGCGACTCCAGGAACAAGGTCATGGAACTTGAGAGACAAAAGGACCTTAGTAACCTTAGTAGCCATTATGCTTCAGTGCCTTCTTCTTAACAAATGAAGAAACTGAGCATCCTAGAAGGTAGATGGCTGGTCCGGAGTGACAGCAGGTGAGGGGCAGTGTGAGCCTTAGACCCTGGCCTCTTGGTCCCCAACACTTGGGCTGTGGTTCTGCCCAGGTGCTCTGACGTGTGTCTGATGGGACACACACCAAAGAGCACTCTCGTCCTCCTGGAGGTGGTGGCCTCAGGGAAGAGAGATTTGATGTTGACTTTTTTTTTCTTTAGCTTTTTGAGTACTTGACTTACAAATCTGATTTCTAAAGTTAAGATTCATCACAGGAATAAAAGTTATACGCTTTTCCAGAGGGGGCACTGATTTCTTGCTAGGACTGCTTTGAATTGAAACTAATTGAAATTTCACATCGATTTCGGTTAGCTTTGTGGACATCAGAAAGGGAAAACATTACACTGGGCTGCTTTGAAAGAAGTCCCTCAATGGCCCCTCATCCTGCAAGTGGACGTTGACCACTGCCAGGGATGACCCGAGATGATGCTGTCTAGGGTTTCTTTCGGGTCTCCCCTTATGCCTGCTCCATTCGCGTTGGGGAACCCATGTGATTAGAAGGCCCACTAGATGGCAGGTTTCAGCTGTGTTACGCTTCTAATCCTTTCGCCAGTAAAACAAACCTTTCAAAGGAGGACCGGTTGGGTAAAATAATTACACCCTTGTGCTGATAGTTCTCTCCTTCTCTTAGAATACTCGGTGGTGAGTTTCAAGTTCTATTTTCAGCAGTCTAGAATTCAGTTTCCCAAAACACACAGATAAAAAAGGGGTGGGCATTTGTTAGTTCCTGTGCCCCTCCGGGATAAATTCACTGGTCGGGCTGAGTCTTCTCAGAGCACTGGGCACTTGAATGGCTTAGGTGGTCCTTCGGAGGCTAACAGTAATGTGCTGAAGATTCTGTATGTTTAGGTGCTGAAATGGATTCAGATTGTAATTTCAGATTTAGTCCATCCCAGATCACATAGATCTCCACTCTTTTGAGATCAGAAACAGCAAGGATATTTTTCTGAGTATATTTGTTATTATTTATTGAGTGTTCTATTTCATTTTTTGTTTTTAATGTCTATTTATTTTTGAGAGGGAGGGGGGGGGGCAGAGAGGGAGACAGTATCTGAAGTAGGCTGCAGGCTCTGAGCTGTCAGCATAGAGCCCGACGCAGAGCTTGAACTAACGAACCACGAGACCATGACCTGAGCTGAAGTCTGAGGGTTAACCTACCAGGTCACCCAGGTGCCCTGGAATGTTCTGTTTCATGATTCCTTTGCCCATCACCCCTCCTGCTTTCCCACTGTTTGTCCATCTTTCCAGGGCAACCCTCCCTTAATTTTGTTTGTTCTTCTTTTCCCTCAATAATAATATATAATAATAAATAATATTATTTATTTTTATTATTTATTCTATAATATATATTTATATGTATGTAATATATATTTATTATTATTATTATTGTTGTTTTAGCATCTATGATGTTCGTGGTCCTGTGCTAGGTAGATGCTGGAGATACAATGATGACCAGGATAGACACAACATCTGCACTGTAGAGCTTTTAATCCTAGGGAAAGACACTATTAAACAAGCAAATAAAAAATTTTTTTTTAACATTTATTCCTTTTTTGAGAGACAGAGACCAGTGTGAATGGGGGAGGGGCAGAGAGAGAGGGAGACACAGAATCCGAAGCAGGCTCCAGGCTCCCAGCTGTCAGCACCGAGCCCGATGCAGGGCTCTAACTCACAGACCGTGAGATCATGACCTGAGCCAAAGTCGGACGCTTAACCAACTGAGCCACCCAGGTGCACCTAAGCAAGCAATTTTAATACATCACCGTGTGAGTGCCTTTTTAGCGGAAGCACAGGGTCAGAGAGGAGAAAACTCAAGGGAATACCTGAAGCCTGATAGTTGACCAGGTGCAGAAGGGGATGGGAAAGAATGTAAGAAAATTCCGGAGAGAACAGTAGGGGGAGCTGCCTAGAGCTGAGAGAGTATAGCGCCTGGGGCATTGAGGGTGTTGGGAAGACAGGGTGGCTCCAGGCCTGGGAGGAGAAAGAAGGTGACCAAGGAGAGATGATGCTGGAAGGTAAGCAGGAGTTGGCCCACAGAGGGCCTTGTCAGCTGTGCTGAGGCACTTAGAGTGAAATGGAAGGGCCTGGCGAGTTGTTGACCTAAAGCCTTCACTAATCGATACACAGAGAAAGTACAGAGGGTTCTGAGCACCACAGCGTGAGGGTTATTACTTCTCACTGCCTTTGGGAGAAAGACAAGGTCAGTTCCCAGTCACAGGTGTACCCGCTCTTCCTCCGTGCACCTCGCCCATTCTCCGCAAACTGAGGCCTACAGACATTCTTGGACCTAATGTTTCTTTGCAAATTAAAAAAAAAAAAATGCTTTTATTCTATTGATAATATAAAAAACGTTAATATAAGAGTATTTTGGATCGTCTGATCATCCTCTATTGGGCAATCAAATAATCCACTTCCGTCTTCTCTGGAAACATTTTATTCCTTCAGTCTCTTCATAATAGACTTGCAGAGTTTAGAGCAGGGGGAATCTCGGCACAGTGGTGAGCCAGGGAAGAAAATAAGAAACTTAAGACAGGGGGCCCAGATGATGGTTTAAATTATAAATCGATGTTGGGTAAGAACAGACAGATATTGTAGATTAAAGCTGGCTTGTTAACATCGTCACAGCCGTGAAAACAAGCTGGGCTGATCTGATCATAAAAAAACCCTGACCCTCCTAGAAAATCAGGGCCCAGGCATTGTCTTTCAGGATGTTTCTGTGTGTCTGGTCGGATGTTAGCATTTTCCAGTCAAGAACTTGAAGTTCGGAGGAGTGGGTGGGGCACAGGCGATCTCTTTGGTGGCAGGTTCCTATGAAAACAATAAATAGCTTCCAGAGAGAGGGGAGGGCATCTGTTCTCACGGGGCTCACTCCACCCACCGACAACACAAAGGGAGGGCGGCCGAAGAAGCAGACAGCTGGCGCCCGGCCAACCTAATCCTTTACAGCCTCACGAAGGAGTGTGGTCTGGAGGACATTTTAAAAGGAGAGAAGGATGTTAAGAAGTGTTGATGAACAGAAGAATCCCGCTGTTGAGAGAGAATCGGCACAGATTTTGGTAAATATTGTGAATCACATTGTGGTGTTGTACTGAGCCAGATGTCCTTTTTTCCCCCTTCAGTTTATTTTCTGTCGGTCAAATAAACATAGTTGTGAAATTGACCGTCTTAACCATGTTCAAACGCACAGTTCAGAGGCAGCAAGTGCTTTCATATGGCTGTGCACGTTTCTTTTTAATTCAAGCTCAATTTCCTTTGAAGCTCATTTTGCCTTATTTTTGGAGCAGAACAAATGATGAGGTTTCACGAAAACTCTGGCACCCTCCTTTGGCTTTTGGACTTACCTAGGAGTGCTGTTTGGGTCCCATGTGTGGTGGGAACAGCCGAACTCCAATACTTGCCTTCAAGTGGCTTTCTACCCCCAAACACAGCTGAATGAAAAGTAAATAGCTTATCCACCCCTAAAGGTACAGCTCTCTCTTCCCAGACTCCGTGGTACCGGTGCCAGGCCTTCCAACATCCCCCCAGGGATGGATGGGGCGGGGGTGGGGCAGTGGCAGGATACAAGACTTCCCCGGGTGTACTAGATGTCCTGACAATGTTCACGTTGCAGAAAAACAGCTCTGTTCCTGTCAGGACATGGGTGGGGGAGGGCAATCATAGAAGCAGCCACAATGTGGGGCCGTTGGGATGCAATGAAGTCATGCAAGTAAAGCTTGAATCAGTAAAGATGAACTATTTTTGTTCAGAAGACTGCACCCAAAGAGGTAAATCACAGGAAAACAGCCAGTTGTTTCAGGAGTGTTTTTTTTTTTTTTAAATTGTTGTGGGCATATAGCTCAGTCTTGTGCCAACTCTAGATGTCCGTGATGCGGTGGAGTGCTTACTGATAGTCAGACTCAGGGTCCTGAATACTTGAAGATCCAGGAACCTCCAGTCTACTAGGCAGGGAAATGGGTTGGCGTGCATTACACAGCCTTGTGTGAAAGGAAAAGTGAACTAGGCTTGGAGGCTAATTTATAAATAAAGCAGAAAAATGTTTCTTGTTCTTGTTTAAAAAGAATTATTAACCAAAACATTTCATTGCTTGAGCCTCCTGAAGGTTGGGTTCTGTGATCCCAGATGTATTGCACAGCATTAAAATATAGTAAGATGACAATAAAGTCAAATTAATGCATCAAACCAAAGACACTAAAGGAATATCACAGCACTATACGTGATGATAATTTTGGAGACTATCGTAAAATGGGACATTATTTATAGGATAACATTAGGTGATTGCCTGTATTTTACAAACAAAACCCTGCTTTAAAAAATATGTACACCCACCATAAAAAAAGATGTGTATGTGTGTGAGATACGAGATTTAATGTGCAAAAATGAAAATGCTAACATAGCCTCATCGTCTTCTGACAAATATTTAAATACGCAAAATGTAAATAAGACCATTTTGAAAGGTATGTCGGAAGAGGAAGCAAGAAAAGAGGACTAAGGGATAAGCTATAAAGTGGGAATTTTTTTTAGTGTTTATTTTATTTTTGAGAGAGAGAGAGAGAGAGAGAGCGTGAGTGAGGGAGGGACAGAGAGAGAGGGAGACACAGAATCCAAAGCAGGCTCCAGGCTCTAAGCTGTCAGCACAGAGCCTGATGTGGGGCACGAACCCACGAACTGTGAGATCATGACCTGAGCTGAACCAACAGAGCCACCCAGGTGCCCCTAAAATGGGAATTTTTATGTTTGCTTGTGTATAACTGTATAGAATGGCACATTATAAAAACCAGCTAAACAGATTTTAGAGCTTTGTCTCCAGGTTCTGGGCTCTGCTTCCCTTCACAGCAATCTCCCCTACCATGGCAGCCGGCTGCAGGTGGGCAGGGGTAAAGTCACTGCCCTAGGGAATCTACCCAGAACCTTGGCTGTCACCTCCCATCATCCTACATTCCGAAACATTCCTTCTGTCCTGGGGCCTTGAGATTCTATTCCCTCTCCTTGTTTGACTGTGCATACACCCTTTGTTCAGGTTGTCTTTTGGGCTTGACCTTGACTTTGCCCTGGATTCTGCCTTTCAGATCCTACTGAATAATGCCTTAATCCCAACCTCGCCCTACCTCTTAGTAGCCAGGTTCCGTCAATGCCTCACTTGCCTCAAAGGAGAGCTCATACGGCACAGGCTCACACTTGCCCCTTAGAACCTTGCTTTACTTTATGAACTTGACATGGTAGCTGGGACAAAGCAAGACGTGGGATCCTATGTACCAACCAAAACTGATATGAGAGAATATGCCCTCATACATTTGTTTACATAGGTGGCTCATGAAATGGTACAAGATATGCTATCAGCTGGTGGCCGTCCTGGGGGAAGGGGCAGGGGGGCACAACCATATGTATACAAGCAGGAGGGGTGACCAGGGCAACTGTGTCACAGCTTGAGACTAATAGGTGTTCGGCTGAGCAGAGTGCATGTCAGACAGAATTACCGGTGGCCTATTTTATATAGAGAGACAGTTCACTATGTCAGGAAGGCATATGCGAAAACAAAACAGAAGCGGTCCAGACCACAGCAGTTTTTGAACTAGTGGAATAAGTGACATACGTACCGTATATAATCACAGAGCACCTATGGACACCTGGTGGTCCAGGGTGAGTGAGTGGGGGCTGATGGGAAGGGGAGAAGATAGCTATCAGCAAGGGCTAGAGAAGAAGATCAATTCATTGAGGGATTGATTATTTGATTGCAGGAGACTGGCCTTAAGCATAAGATGGAGGGACGGGGAAAGAAATGTGTAAAACCTCCCAAGGGATAAGCCTGTGCCATCAGCTTCGGGAACCACTGATTCGGCCGGGACCCTACATTTTATAAATGAATAGATTCGACCCACAGAGGTGAAGCGGTGTCTCAAGTCAGTGCAGCTTTCAGTAAAAGTAAATGCGGCTTGAGTCTAATTCCCAGAGCCCTTCTGGTCTCAAGAAGGCCGTCTGCTTCTTCAGGCTTGTTCAGATTTATCATCCAAGTGGCATTCGTGTCAGTGGGCACCTTGAAGTGTGAGCAGGGTGGGAGGTTGTGTGGATCTCTCTCTGCTGCGCGTTCCTTGCGGAGGGTGTGAACGGAGCCTGGCCCGTGGGTGCTGCATTCACTATTGTAACTTGACCATAATACGCTCGCTGTGGCCGTAGGCCGGAGGATTAGTAACCACAGCTTGTTTTCCTCGCAAGGCTGCTGGAGGCTGGCTCCATTGTCTTCTGCCAGCTCCTCTTCCAGGGTCTGTTCTCCCCTGAAGACGTGGCCTTGGGGATTCAGCTGAGCAGAGCTGGGGGATCTTTCCTTCATGTTACTCAGAGAAGTGCTCATGGGCTTGCTCTCCCTAGTATAATTAGAATTGCCAGAAAGGCAGTAATGTGAATTGGTGACATGAATGACCCCTGTCCCTCAGAATCCTATGGTTGCCAAGTCTGAGAGATGACCTGGTCTGAATCACATGACAATGATTTTTTATTTCTATGCGCTTCTCCGCGGGGAGTGCACATCTGCTAAGTTTCTCTCTTACCATCACCCGTAAACTTCCTCTCAGTCACACATTTGGTCAGCCCTTGGTTATGTATTAGAAATAATAGACACGGGTTTCCTTTCTAGTGCACAGTGGGAAGCATGCCAAGGGATTCCGTTCCCAGCTCTGACTCTAACTGGCTGTGTGACCTTGGGGGAGTCACTTGATCTCTGTAAAATGAGGGATTCAAGCAGATGATTTCGTTTTCGTTTTTGTTTTGTTGTTGTTGTTGGAACACTTTTATTTTGATTAAATGAGAATTATTCGGGAAATAACACTGTAGTTAGGATCAGACAGATTGGTTTCATATTCTGACATGTTCTCTAACTAGCTCTGTGACCTTGAACAAGGGATTTAAGCTTTCTTTCTTTTTTTAATTTACATCTAAGTTAGTTAGCATATAGTGCAACAATGATTTCAGGAGTAGATTCCTTAATGCCCCTTATCCATTTAGCCCGCCCCCCCAACCCCTCTAGCAACCCTCTGTTTGTTCTCCATATTTAAGAGTCTCTTATGTTTTGTCCCCCTCCCTGTTTTTATATTATTTTTGCTTCCCTTCCTTCATATTCATCTGTTTTGTATCTTAAAGTCCTCATATGAGTGAAGTCATATGAAATTTGTCTTTCTCTGACTGACTAATGTCACTCGGATGATACCCTTTAGTTCCATCCACAGAGTTGCAAATAGCAAGAATTCATTCTTTTTGAGTGCCAAATAATACTCCATTCTATATATATACCACATCTTCTTTCTCCATTCATCCATCGATGGACATTTGGGCTGTTTCTATACTTTGGCTATCGTTGATAGTGCTGCTATAAACATGGGGTGCATGTATCCCTTTGAAACAGCACAACTGTATCCCTTGGAGAAATACCTAATAGTGCAATTGCTGGGTCATAGGGTAGTTCTATTTTTAATTTTTTGAGGAACTTCCATACTGTTTTCCAGAGTGGCTGCACCAGCTTGCATTCCCACCAGCAATGCAAAAGAGATCCTTTCTCCACATCCTCGCCAACATCTGCTGTTGCCTGAGTTGTCAATGTTAGCCATTCTGACAGGCGTCAGGTGGTATCTCATTGTGGTTTTGATTTGTATTTCCCGGATGATGAGTAATGTGGAGCATTTTTGTCATGTGTCGGTTGGCCATCTGGATGTCTTCTTTGGAGAAGTGTCTATTCATGTCTTTTGCCCATTTCTTCACTGGATTATTGGTTTTTTGGGTGTTGAGTTTCGTAAGTTCTTTATAGATTTTGGATACTAAACCTTTATCTGATATGTTGTTTGCAAATATCTTCTCCCATTCTGTCTGTTGCCTTTTAGTTTTGCTGATTGTTTCCTTCGCTGTGCAGAAGCTTTTTATTTTGATGAGATCCCAATAGTTCATGTTCGCTTTTGTTTCCCTTGCCTCTGGAGACATGAGTAAGACATGAGTAAGAAGTTGCTGCGGTCAAGGTCAAAGAGATTTTTGCCTGCTTTCTCCTCGAGGATTTTGATGGCTTCCTGTCTTACATTGAGGTCTTTCATCCATTTTGAGTTTATTTTTGTGTATGCTGTAAGAAAGTGGTCCAGGTTCATTTTCCTGCATGTTACTGTCCAGTTTTCCCAGCACACTTGCTGAAGAGACTGTCTTTATTCCACTGGATATTCTTTCCTGCTTTGTCAAAGATGAGTTGGCCATACGTTTGTGGGTCCATTTCTGAATTCTCTATTCTGTTCCATTGATCTGAGTGTTCTTGTGCTAGTACCATAACTGTCTTGATGATTACAGCTTTGTAATACAGCTCGAAGTCCGGGATTGTGATGCCTCCTGCTTTGGTTTTCTTTTTCAAGATTGCTTTGGCTATTTGGGGTCTTTTCTGGTTCCATACAAATTTAGGATTGTTTGTTCTAGCTCTGTGAAGAATGCTGGTGTTATTTTGATAGGGATCGCATTGAATATGTAGATTGCTTTGGGTAATATTGGCATTTTAACAATATTTGTTCTTCCTGTCCAGGAGCTTGGAATATTTTTCCATTTTTTGGTGTCTTCTTCAATTTCTTTCATAAGCTTTCTATAGTTTTCAATGTATAGATTTTTCACCTCTTTGTTTAGATTTATTCCTAGGTATTTTATGGTTTTTGATGCAATTGTAAATGAGTCAATTCCTTGATTTCTCTTTCTTTTGCTTCATTGTTTGTGTATAGGAATGCAACGGATTTCTGTGCATTGATTTTATATCCCAAGCAGATGATTTCTAAAGTCCCTTCAAGTTCAAAAATAACTCTTAGAACTTGTACTTAATTCAAGTTAGATGGCATGGGGCCAGTGAGTATGAACCTTCAACTCCATTTCGCTCACTGAATTCTCTTCTCTTCTGTACAGTCACCTATGACTCTTGTCCACATAGCATTATGCCAAGCAGAAGGCTGTGGTATAGACAAGCATAAGACAAGGTTTCTGTTTGGGAAGGGATCATTTCACTAGCAAAATATAATAGGGAGTTCAAAGTTGCAAACTGCAAAGCATTACGTGATAAAGGCATTCAGTGTAGGGTGTGAGAAGCTTAGATCAGTGTGTACTGGGCCATACCAATAGCATCTAACATTTGTGAGCGATTATGCTGTGCTAGCATCCTTCTGGTACCTTGTATGTACATTTACTAATTTAATTCTCATAACCCTAGAGACTGTTATTATCTCCATGTCTCAGATGAGGAAACTGAGTACGGCAAGATTAGATAACTTGTTCATGGTCACTGAACTGTTGTCGGGTAACTGGGGACATCGCGGGGGTTGAGGCTTGACCCAGCCAGACCCAGACAAGTGCCAAAGCTTCTTGGTCTTGTCACAAGAGTGAATTCAAGGACAGACATGTAGCATAGCAGCTGAATAACACAAATGGGAAAATTTATTAAAGTGAAAAGCATGCTCAAGATATGAGAGCAGGCCAGCTCAAGAGAGAGAGCACTGCGCCCCCAGGGTTTGGGTTTCTATCTTTTATCAGCAGTTGTTAACTAGGGGGCAAAATATTTATTACTTGGGGCTGGGAAGCAGGATTTTTGCTTCTTCCTAATTTTCTTCCTAATTTGGTTGGGCGTTTTCTGTCATGGCATCTGCCATCTTGGGCCTTTCTGGTTCCATCTGGCTTCTTGTGGAGTGCTGTGAGGACAGGCCTCTGACCTTGTGGATAGATGACCATGATTTCCTCTTTGCTGACCTGCAGGTATCCTGTTGAAGCCTAACTGTCTAATCTAACAGAGCCAGTAGTAAGTGGTGGAGACAGGAGTTGAACAAAGGAATATGACTCCTGAATGCATGCTCTTAACCAACTATTAAAGAACAAAACTTCAGGCAGCCTTTTATAGGCAGAAATGGGATGGGACAAGGAAGTTATAAGCAAAAGAAAAGAAAGTATTGTTTTAGACTAGGTCACTTTCCTTTAGGGGGAATGGCAGAAGGTCTTATCATACAGATGACCTTTCTAGTGCCTATCAGGAAATTCCAGATTCACTGGTTTAAAATTCCACTCCGGAGAAGAGGCTGAAACTGCAGTTAGGTTAGGTATTAAGTCTTGGTGGGACCTAACATAAGTGACTCCATTTTGAGCCTATTGTTTCTTTTTAACATTTACCCCCTTTTGATTGAACTCAGCCTGAGAGACGTGGTAAAGATTTAAGGCACCAGCACCACTCACAGCGACCAATTTGTAGTTCTCAAAACTTTCCTTGATCCTGTTTTTTGCTGAATCACTGTGGTATTCACAGGTCATGACTTCAGGCTCACAGTTTTTTAGTCAGTCATTTTCTTCGTTCCTTTTTTGACATTCCAGTTTCAGGGAGACATTTGCTTGGTGGTTAGTGACTGCAAACATGCATTTAAAGCCTCCAAGAGACTACAGTGTGTCAGAGATTCTTATAATAAGTGTAAGAAGGATAATTTCCAAAAATGTTTGGAGTGCACTTTGGAGTCTTGGTCCCCAAGACCCAAACCAAAGAGAGACTCCTGTAAAAGGAGTCCCCCTTTCAAGGCTTGTAGCTTGCCCAGTGACCATACGTAACTGAGTTTCAGCTTCCCCAGAAATGTTAATCTAGGTACTGCAGGTGCTGTTGGCCACAGCACGGACACCTTATTGCTCATCTGAACGATAATTATGTTACCAAGAATAACTTTGGCCAGTGGTGCCTGGGTGGTTTAGTCGGTTAAGCATCTGACTTCGGCTCAGGTCATGATCTCATGGTTCGTGAGTTTGAGCCCCACATGGGGCTCTCTGCTGTCAGGGTAGAGCCCGCTTCAGATTCTCTGTCCCCCTCTCTCTCTACACTTGCCCCACTCACACTCTCTCTCTCAAAACTAAATATACATTAAAAAAAAAAAAGGATGACTTTGGCTAGAGAGTGTAAGGATCTTTGCTGGGTCGTTAGTGTCTTGGCAATGGAATCTGAAGTGTCTCCAAGACTTAAGGAGAGATTTCTAATCATATTCTCATTTGTACTTATTCCTATACCAAGGGTCAATTAAGTTTTTAGTGAATATGATAGAAGAGACAGATAGAAGACAATCTCCTATCCTGAAATAAAAGGGCATCCTATGTGTTCACAAAGATGGGCTAGTAAGATCTCCTAATCATTGGGGGCAAATCTGATTTGGATAATCATGGGAATGTGGAGGTACAAATGTACTAAGATTCACATGTTCAAATGTGTCTGATTTGGTACATATTGCTAAGGTGGTCAATTGTAGTTTACAGTGACATTGGGAATAGAGAAAGTGGTCATAGGGAGGATCAGGGGATCTCCTACACCCTGACAGATTTAGCCGTCTGAAAGATTACCCTTTTAGGAGTGGCCTGGGAGATACAGATGAGGGCATTATCTTTCTAGGCCAATGCGAGAGTAAAGAAAAGAAAAAGGAGAAAGGTTTCTTGTTTAGTTAAAGTATGAAGTCTTGATTGGTGTCTTGGGTGGATGTAGTCTACTTCGATGTCAGTTACTTCTCTTCCTTGTCAGTTTGATTCATAATGTCTGTACAGGGCCAATAACAGCTGGAGCCTTCTTTAGCTGTAAGATGTGAATCCGAGGCTCAGTTGCCTTCTCATTTTTCAGCAGTTTTAGTGGTCAGGAGCACTTGATAATGTCACTTTCAACAAAGCTCAAAGACTGTCTTCCTCTGCTAACACTTCCAGAATACCCAGTCATCAGGCTCTAGACTGTGCCCAACAGGATCCTCTGAATTGGGATCCAGGAACGTTTCTTTAAATGTGTTGATGATAAGCTTGAACATGACACATTAAAGACTTATAGTAGCTGGTCATACTAGTGTGAGAGAACAAGGGACCAGAAATTATAAACCACTAGATGTTGGTCTGCTCATGACTATCTTGTATGGAGTGAGCTTATATTTCCAGAGGATGTTCTTTGAATTGTCAGCAAGACCAAAGACAATACCATAAGTCAGGGGAGTCTAGTGTTTTGGAAAGGTTAGAAACTTCAAGTTTGAGAATCCCATTAGTTCTCTTGACCTTGCCTGATGATTGAAGATTATAGAGACAGTAATACTTCCAAGAGGATTATAGAGACAATGATAATTCCAAGAAGTTTACAAGGTTTTGCTTCAGGCTGGTATGATTTGCCCAATAAAGTGGGTGCCTCGATTACTGGAGGTTGTGGAAAGTATACCCTAAGTGGAAAACACATTTTCGAATAGTTTCTTTACTATTGTGAGGGCATCAGTTTTGCAGCAGTGGAAGGCTTCAATCCATCTGGAAAACACACCTACGATAACAACATATTGACAAGCCATACTAAGTGTCAATTGAATGAAGTCCAGTTGAAGCTATCAGAGGACACAAAGGGAGGAAGTCTGAAGCCTCTATAGGGAAAAATAGTTTTTCCAGGATCATGGACCTTTCAGGTCAGATAATGCTGGCAGAGTGTTGTCGTAATTTTATAGACATCTCCATACTAGTGTCGATTCATAATTTGAGTCATCTTCTATGTACTCTGGTGAGTGAAGAGATGCAGAAACTGAAAAATGGGGCTTGCCAGGGAGCCAGGAAGTACCAAGCAACCATCTTGGGTTTCCCATAGTCCCACCTGGTCATTTATTTAACAGTTATTGTTGATCCATTTTAATTTCTTTGGTTTAGGAGCAGACTGTTGGCAGGTGACAAGGATATCAGGAAGGCAAAACTCAGCAATGGAGGGTCATTGTTTGCAAAGGCAGAATGGACTTGATCTACATGTGCTATACAATCTTTAGAGATTCTGTTGGTGCTGTCTTTGCATGAAAATCAGCTAGGGAACTTCCCTGATACTAAGGTTCAGTCCTTTTAGCATAAGGCTCAATTTTGATGATAACGATATCAGAAAGTAAGAAGATTATTTACTTATTGCTCATCTTTGGGGTCCTTGGGGAAATGTAAGAAAACCCCTTTGTTGCTATAACATCCCCACCTGATGAACAACCCCAAAGGCATATAGGCTCTCACTGTAAATATTAACAGTCTGTCCTTCCAATAATCAGCATGCTTGGGTAAGAACTTGGAACCCTGCTTGTTGGGTGGTTTTAGCTTGTAGATTTATTTTTCCTTTTGGGTAGGTCATGTTGGGTTGTAATGCATAACCAGCTTGAAAATTCCCTTTTTCATTCCGATCTTGAAACAAACAAGATTAGACCAGAATTAGAGCTATATCTCATAAATAAGCAGTCACAAAATGGGACATTGTTACTTGTAGTCAGTCACGGGGCTTGCCTTCATCAAGAATAGGTAGTAACCTAGCAGGATTAAGGATGTGCAACACCTAGAGTAGGTGTGAAAGCAGAGGGATCTACTTACAGAGAAATATTGAATCAATTCAGAGTTAAGACTTTGGACAGCATGTGGAGTTTGCAAATAAACATTACTTCCTGGGGTCAAATCTTCTGAGTCCACTAACTTTGCAGCTGTGCCTATATAGCCTTAAGACAACAGGGATAGGCATGCAACAACTTAATTGGGTTGTGTGCCAGCATAGGCGGTAGGCCTATGTTTATCACCATATTCTTGTGAGAGCACTCCCAGGGCCTGATTATCCCTTTCCTGCCCAAATAAAGTGAAAGCTTGTGAATAGTGAGTCCCAAGGCAGGTGGTTCTTACAGTGCTTGTTTTAGCCTCATAAAAGCCTGTTCATGTTTGTCTTCTCAAGGAAGGGATTCAGCAGTGGAAATTTTAGTAAATTCATAGAGTGGAGAAGCTAATAGAGAAAAAATTAGGAACCCATAATCTGCAATAACCAGCCAGGCCCAGAAATCCATGAAGCTGTTGCTTGGCTGTGGGTCTAGGAAATGCCTGGATTAGCTTAATTCTTTTTGGAGACAGCTGAATTCCTTCGGCACTTTGATCATGACTGAGGTAATGAACAGTGTGTGGAGAAAATTGTAGTTTTTCCTTAGGGGTGTTGTATTCCTTTCAGCTAACTATTGCAGCAAGTAAATGCAATCTTTTAAGGATGCCTCTTTGGTAACTGAGCATAGCCAAAGGTCATCTCCATGTTGTAAAAGGGTCAATTTCCCAGGGAACCAAGTGGGCTTAAATTCTGGCTAAGTACTTGAGAAAATAAGAAGGGGCATCATGGAACACTTGAGGCATGACTGTCCAGGCATATTGTCTATTGTTCCAAATAAAGGCAAACAGATACTAGCTTTTGGCATCTACAGGGATGCGGAAAAAGACGTTACAAAGGTCTGCAATAGTGAAACTTTTTTTTTTAGTGTTTATTTATTTTTGAAGGGGAGAGAGACAGAGCATGAGCGGGAGAAGAGCAGAGAGAGAGGGAGACCCAGAATCTGAAGCAGGCTCTAGGCTCCGAGCTGTCACCACAGAGCCCAATGCAGGGCTCAAACCCACAAACTGTGAGATCTTGACCTGAGCCGAAGTCGGACACTTAACCAACTGAGCCACCCAGGCGCCCTGAAAGTGAACCACTTTAACTCTGGTGGAATGTGGCAGCAGGCTGTTGGGGTTTGGAACAATTGGGAGAATACCCATTTTATTAATAGCTCTCAAATCCTGGACAAATTACCCTCCCCACCCATTAGGATTCTGGGCTGGCAAGATCTGCCTATTGCAGGGACTAGTACAGGGAATGATTAGCCCCTGGGTTAAGTTGTCTTCTGTGCGTGTGAGGTTTTGTATGGCCTTAGACTTTAATGGATATAGAGGTACGTTAGGGAGAGGTTTAGTTATATCCATCTGAATCTTTATAGATTCTGCACTTTTTATTCTTCCATTGTCCATATTAGAAATGGCCCACAGATTTTCGAGCACCTCAAATAAATTAGAGGACTTTTGTTGGATTTCTTCCTCTTTTATATCAAGGGTAGAATGTGGAAAACGAAAGTTCAGGTTGGTCAGGAAATTCTAAGGTGAGGTCTTCATTGGCTATAAACCATATTAGCTGTCTTAATTTAGAAAGAAGATCTCTACCTAACAGACTGGTTGGAATTGTATCACATAGTAAAAAGGGATATTTTTTGGTCACAGGTCCCAGAGTCATCTGTACCGGTTGAGATAAAAGTTCTCTCTGAACTTCATGAGATACCTCCACTACGGAAACCCCTTTTTGTTGTCCTTTGAGGGATCTCTTGTCCTATCAGTGTGGCGGTTAAAGTAGAAAGCTTAGCTCCAGTATCAACTGACATTTGGCAGATTTTCCCACTGGTTTTAATTTTAGTTTCCCCATGGCTGTTTAAGGGAATTATTAGTAATAGTTTGCTAGCAATTCCTGAGTTCCATCAACTGTGGAAGGTTTTATATGGGAACCCTCCTTTAGAAGTAGGTGTGAGGGCATTCGAGAAGAATTTGCATACGACTATTAAGGACAGTCTCTTTTTCAGTGTTCCAGTGGATCATGGTGGGGGCATCAATCTTTGGCCCAGTGTTTTGATGGACTCCTAACCGGGTGCAATGTGAGAGACCCAGGTATTGTTGTGGGTCTCTGGCCTTGGAGTTCTTGTGGCGGTCAATCTAATGGCCTGGGGGATTTTTGCTTGTAATCTTGTTCTAGTGTCCTTTCAAAATGCTTAGCTTAGATGCAAGTTCAGTCAGACAGTGGCCTCCTGTCTTACTTGCTGCCATTTTGGAGCAGGCTGGGTGAATTTATTTATCATATGGAACACTGAATGGCATGGAAAAAGGACTTCTAAATGGGCTTGACAGTATGCCACAGGTTTATCTCCTTTTGTTTGCATGTCAATGTATTAGACCAATCTGTGCAGGCAATGAAGACTCTAGGAATGGCTTATAAATGTTCTGGTGCTGTTTTATGAGCTTTTGCTGGTCCCCGAGATGTTGAAGAATCATGTTCTCAGATATCATCCTCAGGGTTTTGCCACCTTGCTTCCTAACATGTAGCTTGGGTCTTAACAGGTCCTAGCTACACGTGTACAAGCTGATAAAGATCTGGCACCCTGGGACATAGACCCCAATAATGATTCTAACTTCTTCAAAAAATTTTTGGGATTCCTCCATAGGCTTAGGAAATTCTGTAACTTAATTCAGTCTTTGACCCAGGAACAAAGGATACCTAAGGAGGTTTGTTTGCAACCTCAATTAGTTTTGTTTTAAAAGGTAACTGTCTCAGCGTCTCTTCAGAGTGAAAAGGCAGTTCAGACAAAGAAGGAGTAAAACATAAGTACTCTGGTGAAAAAGCTAAGGGAGAGTGAGTAGGAGTCACATGTGTTCTATCATCTTTTGTTTTAGGTACCTCTTGAGTCTTTAATTTTTCATTAGCCTTTGTAATGGGTCTTCTAATGAAGTTATTTTGAAAACTTTTGGAAGCACACCAATTAAAGTAGGCGCCCCATTCCGTTCGTTCAGCTTGGCATGCCGTGTTCTCGAGTGCACATCTAACTGGAATGTTCCCCATAAAGGCCATTGCAATTCTAGATTAGTTTTAGTAAAAATTTGCCATTTTGCTAGATAACTGCAGCTTCCAGGGCTGTAGTTCTTGTTTTTGTTTATTTGTTTGTTTTTTTTTAACGTTTATTTATTTGTTTTGGGTGGGGGTGGGGAGGGGCAGAGAGGATCCCAAGCAGGCTCTGAGCTGTCAGCGCAGAGCCCAGCGTGGGGCTCAGTCTCATGAACCATGGGATCATGACCTGAGCTGAAATCAAGAGTCTGTGGCTTGGCCAACCAAGCCACCCAGGCACCCCCAGGACTATAGTTCTTAAACATAAAATAGTAAGTATGCCGGAAGGTGGTATGCTCAGAACTCATTGTACATGAAGGATTCCATTTCTTTTAGCTAGGTCTTTGAGTTTCCAGAGACAAACTAACACCTAAGAGATTCCATCATGAGAATCTTCTCGAGGTACCTGTGCTCTAACAACCTTTAAATGCTTGACTGACCTGTGCCCACCAATGTTAGCAGCTTTGTTGACTTCTGAGATTTCCATTTAGCAGCTAGCACTTATGTAATATTTACCTAAGGAAGGCCTTCCACATGACCCAGTTCTGCCAAAATTCTGTCCAATTCTGGACCCAGTTCGCTTTTTTTTTATTTTAAAATTGAAGATTAAAAAAAATTTTTGAGGTGGGGAGGGGAAGAGGGAGAGGGAGAGAGAAAACCTTAAGTAGACTCGATGCCCAGCACAGAGCCTGATACAGGGCTTGATTTCATGAGTCTGGGATCATGACCTGAGCTGAAATCAAGAATCAGACATTTAACTAACTGAACCATCCAGATATCCTCCAGTTTGGTTTTTAAGTTGGACTCAGTCTGAGCCTAGACCCAGTCTAGTTTTTAGGTTGGGTCTAGTCCATCTGTAGTTGACTATGTGGAATCTGGGGATTGGGGGAAGGATTGAACCAGCAGAATCTAAAATGGGGGACTGTGGACTGATTACAAAGAAATGGAAGAACTCCAGCCAGCCCCAGTAATTCTCAGTGTATAATCTAGAGATAGAACCAAGGGCTAGGGTTTCCAATCAAGGAGGGAACTGTGGAAAGCCAATTAGATCAGGAGCTGGATGCAAAGTGACTGGAACTCAAAACCAAGAGAAACTTACCCACAGCCCTCAGAAAGGGTGAGAAAGAGAACTCAAAGTGTTCGCGGCCACCATGCCTATGTTTCTTGTCCCCAAAGCTGTTAGAAATCTCTGGCAGTTCTCCTGCCACCACCAAATCTGTTAAAGAACAAAAATTCAGCCAAGTAAATGTAAAGATCTAAAGATTCATGAATCAGGAAGCTTCTCATGTAACAAATAGGAGAGGCTTCCAGGAGTTAAACAAAATGGAAAGATTGTATAAGTAGAAATGGGGCAGGACGGGGAAGTTATTAGCAAAAGAAGAGACAGGATTGTTTAGGATGTGGTCATCTTTTCTCAGGTGGAATGGCTGGAGGTCTTATCATACAGATGACCTCATTGTGCTGATCAGGAAATGCCAGACTGATAGGTTTAAAATCCCACTCCTAGAAGAGGCTGAAATTGCTATTAGGTTAAGCATTAA
Organism: Panthera tigris; assembly: GCF_018350195.1. Taxonomy (NCBI): domain Eukaryota; kingdom Metazoa; phylum Chordata; class Mammalia; order Carnivora; family Felidae; genus Panthera; species Panthera tigris. The sequence continues at coordinate 20,893,990 of NC_056663.1, read as the reverse complement.
GTCTTGGTGGGACTTAACATAAGTGACTCCGTTTTGGGCCTGTCTCTTATTAGCACAACGATTGTACAAATGTCACTGAACATAAATGATCTTTCTAATGAAGCAACTCTGAAGAACAACCAGATTTAGACCTGATGGAAAATAAGAGAGGCTTTCAGAGGGAAAGAGATTGTTGGAAAATTGGGATGGAAAAAAAAAAACAGTGTGTTTGGGGTTGGTGAGGAATTTGGTTGTGTTGAGAGCTGGGTAAATGATGGGATAGAGGAGAAATTTTTCTAGAAGAGTCAATTTGTTGGTTGATAAAGTGTAAGGAATGGAAACAAGATGGAAAGTTGAGGCTGATACCAAGATTCAACCGGGGAGACAGATGGAGTTGTGGCTGCATTAAAAAAAAAAAAAATTAAAAAAAAAAAAATATATATATAGAGAGAGAGAGAACAACCAAGAGTGGGAACCAGGTGAGAGGTGAGGCTGAATGATATCTGGGAGCCTGGAAAGCCAGGGTTAAGCTCCAGAGAGGTGTTGTAGCCTGGACAGATTGATTACATGTACAAGAGGAGTAGGGCAGATTTGAGAACAAAGTCACACTGCACTCAGTTATTTTTATCCTCTAATTCAGTGTTTGTCTTAATCAGAGCAAAGTAATATGCTGGATTTGGGGGGGTCTCCAAATGAATTTCTACCTCTCCTGTCTTTTGGAATCCACATGCTAAGAAGGCAAACATGATAAAGAAAAAACACAAACAAAAAACTTCACCTCCAGATTTTTAAGCTACAAACAAGCCATCCACAACCACACATTTGTAGAGTATCTGTTCTAAAGCTTTTTAAGTGATTTAACCTGACTTGCTTTTATTATAGTTTTCATTTCTTTATTACAGAATAATAAATACTTATACAATTTAGAAAGTTGGACACTATAGATAAGTAAAAAGAAGAGATCACTAAAAATTCAAGATACACTGTTAACACCATAGCATAGAATCTTCCAGTTTTTAAAAAAATTTTTTTAATGCTTGTTTATTTTTGAGACAGAGAGAGACAAACCATGAGCAGGGGAGGGGCGGAGAGAGAGGGAGACACAGAATCGGAAGCAGGCTCCAGGCTCTGAGCTGTCAGCACAGAGCCCGATGCGGGGCTCGAACCCATGAACTGCAAGATCATGACCTGAGCTGAAGTCAGATGTTTAACCAACTAAGCCACCCAGGCGCCCCTAGAATCTTCCAGTTTTAGCTTTATTTTTGTTAAAGTATAATTAAAATACATTGTTACATTAGTTTCAGATGTACGATATAATTATTCGCTAATTCTGTGTATTACTTAGTGCTCATGATAAGTGTACTCTTGCCCCTTGACTATTTCACCTGTCTCCACACCTACCTCCCCTCTGGTAACCATCTGTTTGTTCTCTATAGTTAAGAGCCTGTTTCCTGGTTTGTTTCTCTCTCTTTTTCCCCTTTGCTTGTTTGTTTTCTTTCTTAAATTCCACATATGAGTGAAATCATATGGTATTTGTCTTTCTCTGACTTATTTCACTTAGCATTATACCCTCTAGGTCCAATCATGTTACAAATGGCAAGGTATAATTCTTTTTTTTTTTTATATTTATTTATTTTTGAGAGAGAGAAACAGAGTGTGAACAGGGGAGAGGCAGAGAGAGGGGGAGACACACAACCCGAAGCAGGCTCCGGGCTCTGAGCTGTCACCACAGAGCCCGATGCAGGGCTCGGACCCATGAACTGTGAGATCATGACCTGAGCCGAAGTTGGACGCTCAACTGAGTGAGCCACCCAGGTGCCCAAGATACCATTCTTTTTTAAAGCTGGGTAATACTCCATTGCATTTATATATACCACATCTTCTTTATTCATTTGTCTCTTGATAAAACACTTGGGTTGTTTCCATATCTTAGCTATTGTAAATAGGCTGCAATAAACACAGGGAAGCATGTATCTTTTTGAATTAGTTTTTGGTTTTCTTTGGGTAAATACCCAAAAGATGAGCCTCTTTTCATGTGTCGACTGGCTATCTGTATGTCTTCCTTGGAGAAATGTCTGTTTAGGTCATCTGCCCATTTTTTAGTCAGATTATTATTACTTTTTTGTTGTTGAGTTGTATAAGGTCTTTATATATTTTGGATGTTAATTTCTTATCAGATACACCATTTGCAAATATCTTCTTTTATTCAGTTGGTTGTCATTGCCTTGTTTTGTTGATGGTTATTTTGGTGTAGTCCCAGTGGTTTATTTTTGCTTTTGTGTTCTGAGGAGACATATCTAGAGAAATGTTTTTATAGCCGATGACATAGAAGAAATTACTGTCTATGTTTTCTTCCAGGAGTTTTATGGTTTCAGGCTTCACATTTAGGTCTTTCATCCATTTTGAGTTTAGTTTTGTGCATAGTATAAGAAAGTGGTCCAGTTTCATCCTTTTGCATGATGCTGTCAACCTTTCCAGCACACCACTTATTGAAGACACTGTTTGTTACCCAGTGTACATTCTTTCCTCCTTTGTCACAGATTAATTGACCATATAGGTGTGGGTTTCTTTCTGGGCTCTCTATTCTGTTCCAAAGACCTATATGTCTTTTTTTGTGCCAGTTCCATACTGCATGGGTTATTATAGCTACATAGTATATCTTGAAATCTGGATTGTGATACCTCCAGCTTTGTTCTTTCTCAAGATCACTTTGGTTATTTGGGGTCTTCTAGGGTTCTGTACAATTTTGCGAATGTTTGTTCTAGTTCTTAAAAAAAAATGCTGTCACTCTTCTCATAGGGATTGCGTTAAACTGTAGATTGCTTTGAGTGATATGGACATTTTGACAGTATTGCTTCTTTCAATTCATGAGGATGGAATATCTTTCCATTTGTTTGCATCATCTTCAGTTTCCTTCATCAGTGTTCTATAATTTTGGAAGTACGGGTCTCTCACTTCCCTGGTTAGGTTTAGTCCTAGGTATTTTATTATTTTTGGTGCAGTTGTAAATGGGATTGTTTTCCCAATTTCTCTTTCTGTAGCTTCATTATTAGTGCAGAGAAATGCAACAGACTTCTGTATATTTTCTATCTTGTGACTTTACTTTTCTAGTAGTTTTATGTGTGTGTGTACAGTTTTTAGGGTTTTCTATATATAAGATCATGTTGTTTCCAAAGAGTAAAAGTTTTAATTCTCCCTTCTCAGGTTGGATGCCTTTTATTTCTTTCTCTCATCTGTTTGCTGTGGCCAGGACTTCCAGTACTATGTTGAATATAAGTGGTGACAGTGGACATCCTGGTCTTGTTCTTGATCTTAGGGAAATGTTCTCAGTTTTTCACCATTCAGTATGATCTTTGCTGTGGGTTTGTCATATATGGCCTTTATTATGCTGAGATATGTTCCCTCTAAAGATATCTTCCCTCTAAACCTACTTTGTTGAGAGTTTTTATCACAAGTGGATGTTGTACTTTGTCAGTTGCTTTTTCTGCATCTGTTGAGATGATCAAGTTTTTTTTTTTTAATGTTTATTTATTTTTGAGAGAGAGAGAGAGCACAAGCCAGGGGAGGAGCAGAGAGAGAGGGAGAGACAAAGCAGGCTCCAAGGCTCTGAGCTGTCAGCACAGTGCCTCATGTGGGGCTCAAACTCACAGACTGTGAGATCATGACCTGAGCCGAAGTTAGATGTTTAACCAACTGAGCCACCCAGGCACCCCGAGGTGATCAAGTTTTTTATCCCTTCTTGTGTTGACGTGATGTTTAAGGTTGATTGATTTGCATATATTCAATCACCCTTGCATCCCAGGAATAAATCCCACTTGACCATGGTGGATGATTTTTTTAATGTGTTATTGGTTTTGGTTTGCTAATATTTTGTTGAGGATTTTTGCATTGATGTTCATCAGAGATATCGGCCTTTGGTTTTCTTTTTTTTGTAGTATCTTTGCCTGGTTTTGGTATCAGGGTAATGCTAACCTCACAGAATGACCTTGGAAGCTTTCTTTCCTCTTGTAGTTTTTGAAATAATTTGAGAAGACTAGGTATTAATCTCTAATTTATTTTTTTTAACGTTTATTTATTTTTGAGACAGAGACAGAGCGTGAACGGGGAGGGTCAGAGAGAGGGAGACACAGAATCTGAAACAGGCTCCAGGCTCTGAGCTGTCCGCACAGAGCCCGACGCAGGGCTCGAACTCACGGACCGCGAGATCATGACCTGAGCCGAAGTCAGCCGCTTAACCGACTGAGCCACCCAGGCGCCCCAATCTCCAATTTAAATGTTAGGTTGAATCCAACTGTGAAGGCCTCTGGTCCTGGACTTTGTTAGAAGTTTTTTGATTACTGATTCAGTTTCATTGCGGGTGATTGGTCTGTTAAAATTTTCTATTTCTTTCAGCTTTAGTTTTGGAAAGTTACATGTTTCTAGGAACGTATCCATTTTTTCAAGGTTGTCCAATTTGTTGGCGTATAATTTTTCATAATATTCTTATAATCCTTTGTATTTCCGGTGTCTTGGTTGTTACTTCTCCTCTTTCATTTCTGATTTTATTTGAGTCCTCTCTTTTTTTTTTCTTGATGAGTCTGGCTAAAAGTTTATCAATCTTGTTGATCTTTTCAAAGAACCAGCTTCTAGTTTCATCAATCTGTTCTATTGGTTTTTAGTTTCTATTTATTTCTTCTGTAATCTTTTATTTACTTCCTTCTACTGGCTTTGTACTTTGTTCCTTTTTGAGCCCCTTGAAATGTAAGTTCCAGTTTTACTTTTATATTTAAAATAATTGTGTGAAAATGTATATACTGTTTTATGGTTAATTTTTTCCTTGACATATCATGAATATTTTTCTGTGTTACTATAATACCACAGTATGTTTAACTAAATCTCTATTGTTGGAATTTTACGTTATTTCTCACTTTCCCATCTGAGTCATTGCTGCAATAAACATATAGGTAACCGTAACTTATTCCTACAGGTGGAGTTGTTTATTGGTGTATTATTCTTTTTTTAAAACAAATATTTAATTTTATTTTTTAAATTTACATCCAAATTAGTTATCATACAGTGCAACAATGATTTCAGAAGTAGATTCCTTAATGCTCCTTACCCATTTAGCCCACCCCCCCCCGACAACCCCTCCATAACCCTGTTTGTTCTCCATATTTAAGTCTCTTGTGTTTTGTCCCCCTCCCTGTTTTTATATTATTTTTGCTTCCCTTCCCTTATGTTTATCTGTTTTGTCTCTTCAAGTCTTCATATGAATGAAGTCATATGATGTTTGTCTTTCTCTGACTAATTTTGCTTAGCATAATACCCTCCAGTTCCATCCACGTGGTTGCAAATGGCAAGATATCATTCTTTTTGATTGCTGAGTAATACTCCATTGTATATATATACCACATCTTCCTTTTCCATTCATCCATCGATGGACATTTGGGCTCTTTCCATACTTTGGCTATTGTTGATAGTGCTGCTATAAACATTGGGGTGCATGTGTCCCTTCGAAACAGCATGCCTGTATGCCTTGGATAAATGCCTAATGGTGCAATTGCTGGGCCGTAGGGTAGTTCTATTTTTAGTTTTTTGAGGAACCTCCATACTGTTTTCCAGAGTGGCTGCACCAGCTTGCATTCCCATGGTGTATTATTCTTTTAAAGTATTTTTGAATTTGGCCTGCTAATGCTTTGTTGAGGATTTTTGCAGCTGTGTTCATCAGAGATATTGGCACATAATTTTCTTTTTTTTTTTTTTTTTTTTATAGTGTCTTTGTCTGGTTTTGCTTTCAGGGTAATGCTGGCCTTGTAGAATGAATTTGGAAGCATTCCTTCCTCTTCCATTTTTTGGAATAGTTTGAGAAGTATACTATGAACTCTTTAAATATTTGGTAGAATTTACCTGTGAAGCTGTCTGGTCTTGAACTTTGTTGGGAGGTTTTGGATTACAGATTTAATAGTATTACCAGTGATTATTCTGTTCAGATATTTTATTTCTTCCTGATTCAGTCTTGGAAGACTGTATGTTTCTAAGAATTTATTCATTTCTTCCAGATTGCTCAAGTTGTTGGTGTATGTTGTTCATTTCAGTCTTTTGTATTTATGTAGTTGTAATTTCTCCTCTTTAATTTCTGATTTTATTTATTTGGGCCCTCTCTCTTTTCTTCTTAATGAGCCTGGCTAAAGGTTTATCATTTTTCTCTTTTCCAAGAAACAGCTCCTACTTTCATTGATCTTTTTTTATTTTTTTATTTGTGTGTGTGTATAATTTATTTATTTTTATTCTCCTCTTTGTTATTTCCTTCCTTCTACTACTTTGGGTTTTGTTTGTTATGCTTTTCCTAGTTACTTTGAATGTATGGTTAGATTGTTTCTTTGAGATCTTTCTTGTTTCTTGAGATAGTCTGTATCACTGCCCTCTTAGAACTGCTTTTGCCGAGTCCCATTGATAATGGAACATTGTGTTTCCATTTTAATTTGTCTCAAGTATTTTTAAATACACTCTAGAATTTATTCATTGACCCAGGTTATTTAGGAGTGTGTTGTTTAGCTTCATTTGTGTTTTTTCCAGTTTTTTTCTTGTGAAAATTTCTAGTTTCATATTGTTGTGTTTGGAAAGATGCTTAATATGATTTCAATCTTCTTAAATTTATTGAGACTTGTTTTGTTGCAAAAATGTCATCTAATCTGGAGAATGTTCCCTGGGCACTTGAAAAAAATGTGCATTCTGCTGTTTTCTTTTGGTTTTTTTGAACTGTTATGTATATCTCTATTAAGTTTATGTAGTCTAAAGTTTCATTTAAGGACACTGTTTCCTTATTGATGTTCTGTCTGGATAATCTATCCATTGATGTAAATGGAATGTTAAAGTCACTTAATGTTATTGTATTACTGTCAATTTCTCCCTTTATATCTGTTAATATTTGCTTTACATGTTCAGATGCTCCTGTGTTGGGTGCATAGATAAATACAGTCATATCCTCTCGGTGGAGTGATCCATTTACCATTAAGTAATGCCCCTTCTATGTATTTTGTTATAGTCTTTGTTTTAAAGTCTGACGTAAGTGTTGCTATGCCAGCCTTCTTTTCATTTCCATTTTCATGGAATGTCTTTTTTTCATCTCTTCATTTTCAGTCTGTATGTGCTTTTAGGTCTGAAGTGAGTCTCTTGTAGGCAGCATATAGAGGATCTTGTTTTTCTATCCATTCACTCACCCTTTGAGTTTTGATTGGAGCATTTAGTACAGAAACATTTGAAGTCATTATTGAGAGGTATGTGCTTATTGCCATTCTATTTTCCAGTTGTTTTTGTAGTTTGTCGCTGTTTCTTTTTTTTTTTTTTCTTGGTTCCTTCCCTTGTGTTTTGATGATTTTAATTAGTGTAATGTTTGGCTTCCTTTCTCTCTCTCGCTCTCTCTTTAAATTTCTTATAGGTTTTTGGTTTGCAGTTATCATGAGGTTTGTGTATGACAAACCTAAGTATACAGTAGTCTCCTTTAAGTTGATGGTCACTTAAGTTTGGACACATTCTAAAAGCATTACATTTTATTTTCCCTTGCCACATTTTATGTTTTTGACATCATATTTTATGTATTTTTATTTTGTGTACTCCTTAGCCAATTATTCTAGGTCTGATTCGTTTTACTACTTTTGCCTTTTAACCCTCACACTAGCTTTGCAAGTGGTTGATCCACTGCTTTTACTATGTGTTTCCTTTTACCATTAATATTTTTTTCTGTTACAATTTTCTTACTTGTAGTTACGACTTTTTCTTTTCTGCTTAAAGAAATCCTTTTAACGTTTCTTGTAAGACCTGTTTAGTGCTAACGAACTCCTTTAAGTTTTATTTGTCTGGGGAACTCTTTACGCCTCCAATTCTGAGTAGGTCTTGGTGGGAAGATTGTTCTTGATTGTAGGCCTTTTCTTCAGCACCCTGAATATATGTCTTTTCCTTATGGCCTGCAAAGTTTCTGCTGAAAAGTCAGCTGATGTATGTAACTTGTATGTCATTAGTTGCTTTTTTGTTGCTGCTTTTAAGATTCTCTCTTTATAATTAATTTTTTACAGTTTAATTACAATATGTCTTCATGTGAAGCTCATTGGGTTCATCTTGTTTGGGACTCTGATTCCTGGACCTGTATGTCTGTTTTCCTTCCCAAGTTAGAGAAGTTTTCAGCTATTATTTCTTCACAAAAGTGTTCTGTCCCTTTCTCTCTGTTCTCCTTTCTGGGATACCTATAATGTTAATGTTTTATGCTTAATGTTGTCTAGAGATCTTTTAAACTATCTTTATTAAAATTTTTTCTCTCTTTCATTTGGATGGTTTCCACTCCTCTGTCTTCCAGATCACTGGTTTGTTCTTCTGCATCCTCTAATCTGATGTTGATTCTCTCCAGTGTATTTAAAAAAATTTTTTTTTAATGTTTATTTATTTTTGAGAGAGAGAGAGAGGGAGAGAGAGAGAGAACGAATGGGGGAGAGGCAGAGAGAAAGGAAGACAGAGAATCGGAAGCAGGGTCCAGGCTCTGACCTGTTAGCACAGACCCTGACATGAGGCTTGAACTCACGAACAGTGAAGTCATGACCTGAGCCGAAGTCAGATGCTCACCTAACTGAGCCACCCAGGTGTGCCATCTCTGGTGTATTTTTGAAATTTCATTTATTGTAGCCTTCAGTTCTGATTAGTTCTTTTTAATATTTTATTTTTATTTGTTGACATTCTCACTGTTCATCTATTATTTTTCTGAGCCCAATTAGCACCTTTATGACCATTACTTTGAATTCTTTATTAGGTAGATTGCTTATCTCTACTTCATTTTGTTCTTTTCCTGAGGTTTTGTCATATTCCTCTGTCTCCTCATTTTGTCTGACTCTCTGTTTGTTTCTATGTATTACGTAGATCAGCTATGTCTCTCAGTCTTGAAGGAATGGCCTTAAATAGTAGGTGTCCTCTGGGTCCCAGAAGAACAATCCCCCCAAGAGCCACCAGAACCAGGCACTCCAGGGGTGACCCCTGTGTGATCTGTAGGCACCTTCTTGTGGGTGGGCTATAGCTGCTGCAGGGCTGCTGGTGAACAGAGTTGTAAGGACTAGTTTTGACTTTTGTGGTTCTACTGGTGTGTGTGGCAGGTCCCCCCTCCTCGTGGTGTGATTCACTTAAAAAACTTTTTTTAATTTTTTTTTTTTACATTTATTCATTTTTGAGAGACAGAGAGAGACAGAGCATGAGCAGGGGTGGGGGTGGGGGGGCAGAGACAGAGGGAGACACAGAATCTGAAGCAGGCTCCAGGCTCTGAGCTGTCAGCACAGAACCCGACGTGGGGCTCGAACTCACAGACCGCGAGATCATGACCTGAGCTGAAGTCAGATGCTTAACTGAGCCACCCACGTGCACACCCCCCCCCAAAATTTTTTCTTAATGTTTATTTGTTTTTGAGAGACAGAGTGCGAGTTGGGGAAGGGCAGAGAGAGAAAGAGACACAGAATCTGAAGCAGGCTTCAGACTCCAAGCTGTCAGCACAGAGCCCTATGTGGGGCTTGAACCGATGAACAGCGAGATCAGGACCTGAGCCGAAGTCAGACGTTTAACCGACTGAGCCATCCAGGCCCTGCGCTGTGATTCACTCTGAGGGGCAACGGTCCAGGCCAAGGCTACTCACCAAGTGTGGTAGGCATAGCGGGAGTTGCACTGGGGGTACCAGTCCTAGCTGAGGCCACCTCCTGGGTGAGGCAGAGTGACAGCCATTTTGGTGGGTCAGCTACTGGTCAGGTGGGTCCACAGGGTAATGTGGAGGTGGGGTGAGTGGGCTGGCAAGGTAGATGGAATGTGTCAGAGGTGGCACCCACCAGTGTTGGCCCAGCTAGATAGAGGGAGAGTAAATAAAATGACCTTACCAGCCTTCCCCTCTTAAAGAACATCCCTACAGATCCCTGCTCCTACAGTCCATGCCTTAAAATTAGTCAATAAATCTCTTTCACATATGGCCCAGGCACTGTTCAAACTGCTGCCTCTGTGCTAGGTCTCGGTGTGAGTAACTTGTGTTCAAGCCCTTGAAAAGTAGAGTTTTGGCTTCCTATTGTCTCTGGCTTTCTTGAGGTGAAACCTTGGTTTTCAAAGCAAGACATTCCTGGGTTTTGTCTTCCTGTTGCAGGTCCCCAGCGCTGAGGTAGCTGATGTGGAACTTGAACCCCTCAGTGCTCAGGGATTACCTCCTCTCTGTGCCAGGGGTGTGAGCCCTCACTGTATCGTGTCTTTGACCCTTCTCCTCCTCTTAATGTGCCTTTTTCTTTATATCTGTGGTTGTTTTGGAGCTGCTCTGCTGGTCTCCAAGTTGTTCCCGGAGAGAATTGTTCTTATGTAGTTGTTTTGTTGTGTCTGTGAGAAGAGGTGAGCTCAGGGTTTTTCTTCTCTGTCAACTTGATCCCATCCTCTGACTTCTTTTTTAAGAATACAGAAGAATCTGGCATAAGTCGTTGTAGTAGAAAAGTCCTGAGTCACATTCACAGACATTAACATAACCTGTTGTTGGGATAGAAATACTGGAGTTATATTGCAAGCATTTTGAGGAGGTCCTTGGATAGTCCTCAAACATACACGAGGGGGATGGAGGGAGGGAGGGTGGGAGGGAAGGAAGGAAGCAGAGAGAGAGGGAGGGACCTTTCAGCTTAGTTTCTGATACTGAAACTGTATTCATTTTGTTTCTCATTTTGCATATTTGGTTCTCTACTAGCTTCTCATACATATTTCTTTTCATCATCTTTTTCTTTTATATCATAAACTGTGAAACTTTGATATGTTTTACCAGCTGTCTGTTTCCCAGGGTTTGTACTTTGTTGATATGGCTCTATTCCCAGCATATCATGGAGCCGTTATTTTCTGACACATTCTTAAAAAGAAGCTTAAACACAAGGCCCTGTACAAACGCTTGAAACATGAACAAGCAAATACACATGAATCTTGATCTCCTTTGATGCTTGGCATAGCACCTTGCCTGTGGTAGAAACTAAATAATTAATTTTCGAAGTGCATGTTGAATAAGGAGGATTTTGGATTGCATCTTTTTTCTCTCGCTCCTTATGCTTCTCTTTTATGTCAACAGAGGCAACACGGTCTCCAGTGCACAATATCTGGGATCATACAGTTGAGTGGCCCGGGGAACATTACTTAACCTTCAAATTCTTCTCCTGTGGTTCCAACACTTACATGGGAAAGTTAGCTAGCTTCTCCGGTCTTAGTTTGCCCACCTGCAACTTGGGGAGGATAACAACATCTGTTTCATAAAGATTTTATGAGGATGAAATTAGTCAAAATCTATAAAGGGATTAAAACAGTGCTTAACACATATTAAGCGTTACTTAAGTTTTAGCCAGTATTATTTGACCATCTCCGTCTCGTGGGATTGAGAAAAAGTCATGTGTACCTTAGGTTCTGTCCATTACAGACTAGATGTTTCATAACTAGTTGTTTTCCTGCTTCTGTTCCATTTAATCACTCACTGATTTTTTTTCATTTTCATTTATTTATTTTGAGAGAAAATGCAAGTGAGGGTGGGGCTCACGAACCGTAAGATCATGACCTGAGCCAAAATCAAGCATTCAGTTGCTCAACCAACTGAGCCACCCAGATACTCCACTTACTTATTGAACTGTTAACTTGCTGTCGAAATCGAAAATAGGCTATCACAAATATTACTCAGCTAATTAAATCAGATCTTGCATGTTTTTGATTGTGGGGTATGTGCGTGTGTATGTGTGTGTCCATATTTAGCAGGATTTGCAGGTTAGTTAGAGGCATCATCTCTTAGTCAAAATTCCTTGACTTCATTTCAGTAGGATGGAAATCCATGCCGTTTTCATTTATGAACATTTGTAAGCTGAGTCTTTGTGACACTAGGATTAGAAGCTCTACTGTTCCCAGTTGGAAGACTTTGGACAAGGTACTTCCCTAAGTTTCAGTGTCCTCATCAGTAAAAGAGGAAAAATAGTACCTCCCTCCTAATGTGGTCACAAAAAGCAGAGGACCATCATAATAGCTATATACAAAATGTCTGAAGCACTTACTCTGTGCCACACACTGTTCTAAGTCTTGAACTTATCCAAAAGGCTTAGTGCAAAGCCTGCACTCCCAAGCGTTAGCTGTTGTTGCTGTTAATTCAAGTCTGAGGAAGTAGGTGTAGCCAGAATGTAGAAGGCATGAGTTCCAAGTCTTCTAGCTAAGGAGTCTCAAGGTCATGGTGGAGTTAGGGTTTGAATCCTGTCAATGTGTCTCCAAAGTCCAAGATCTTATGCCTCCCATGACTGCTGCCTGTCACCATAGACCTCTGCCCACCTGCGTTCCAGTCAAAGATGTCTTTGCCAGGCACCAAACTGCCTTTTGTCTCTTTTCAGGGGATCTCATTCCTTTGGAATGCATGCCCCCTATTTTGTGCATGTGAAAGTCCTTCTCTTCCCTAAGATTCTCTCAGCCCTGAAGCTTTGCTGGTTATCCTCCTTGGCCTGCCAATGGCATTTTGTATAGAGGGAACTTGAGAGAAGCACACTACTTAAGTATCATTGTGTCTCTTACTGTGCACTTCAGAATCTCCCATTTAACTTCTGCTCATTAAGTATTTATGGGACCAGTGACTAGTTATTTTGTAATCGAGGGCTTACCTCCTGCCCTTGACTTGTAGGGTCTAGGGAAAGGATAGGAGCATAGACCCTACCACCCTTACCTGGTCACTGCCCCAGGTAAGATCAACAGTGGTCCCTAAGTTTGAGAGCTGTCAACCTCCTCCTCTATGCCATCCCATGATATAGCGTCCCTATCTACCCCTCCAGAAGAGAGTAGGATGGGCAACATGCTCGAAACTTCAAGCCTCCACTGATGGGAATGGACTGTGTGTAAAGGCCACGGGACCTCCCCGGAAGACATACACACATGATGCACACACATACATAGTTCTAAATTTTGAATACTCTTTGAAACGTTGACTTGTCCTTCACTGAGCTCACTGTGGGTCAGGTCTGGAAGTGCGTGTTTGGAAGAGAAAGACCTAAGCTGAGCCAATTAGTGTAAATTCTACTTAATCTTAAATATACTTTTGGGGGGCACTTGGTCACAGCACCTTTTTGCTCCACTCAAACTTTACACCATCCACTGTTCTGGGGATTTGTTAAGTGTTACAAGAAAAGGGGACAGTACTTGGATGAAGGGTCTCCCAGGGCTTTGCAGGGCTCATTGAGTCCTTGTCTCCACTTCATCCTGCAGACTCTGCCCCCAGAGGCCTTAGGTCATAGTCCACCCCTTTGGGGAAACCGCTGCCGGGACTATGTGAGACCATTAGAAGAAATGGACATTTTAAATCCAGGCATTTAAACTGTAATCCTACTAAATAATTTGTTTCCTGTTTTATATTGTTTGCATACAAGAGGGGGTGGAAAAATCCAGAAATGTTTTCCAGTGCATTTCCTTCCTTCCACCCCCAATCCTGCTAAAGATACAGCATGCAGATTTCATGGTGGTAGGGTTATTCCCAAGTGCTAAATTTCTTTGTGCCCAATTATTTTCCTAGTAGGAATGGCATCTAATACTTTCTATCACTACGATGTTAGCAAACGTTGGGTCCACGGAAGGTGCTTGATATGTTGATCAATTAAATGCTGATTTTGTACCCCAGTTCTGAGCTCTATAGGGAATGTGCTCAGATATTTTGGTACACCTAGGAAGACATCCACCTCCATTTTCTTTCCACCTTTCTATTTTTTTATCTGCTGAAAGCCGGCTGTATCCTCACAATTGAAATTACATATTTGGTCATTGCCAAAAACTTTCATTCTGCCAAATGAAGTGTGTGTGGGGGGAGGGGCAGGAATCTCTTTTAAAGGTATCTGATGCTTTCGAGCATCCGTTTCTTGAATCTTCCTTTTTGATGATACCTTTTCCTGATTCTTCTGTCCTCTATCTACCTTTTCTTGCCCTGGTGGACTCTAGTTTGGCTCTAGATTTTGTCCTCAAACTTCTCCTCTTCTCTGTGCTTTCCCTTGTTGAGTTCATTCTTTCTTTTAGCTTCTCCTCTTACTCCTTTGTAGATGACTCCCCCAAATACAAATCTAGTGCTGTTTTATCTCCTCTGTGCCTCAGCCTGTGTTTCCAAGTGCCACATGAACTGGCATCCACACTTCGGTGACCCACATTTCATCACAAATCCAAAGTCTTCAATGGTGGCTCTATTATTTTGCCTGCCCTAGTCTCCTTTCTCTTCTCAGTGATTCCGTCTTGGTTGGTTAAAGCCCCAGTCTTTCTAACACATAGAAATACAAATTGAGTGGTCATTACTGATATATCTCTTTCTTCCACCTCTTATACCCAGTCTGTCATAAATGTCCCCCAGAAAAACATGCCTTAAATTTGCTTCTGTTCCCCTGCCAGCACCGGGTCCAGCCCCAGCACTGGCCGCGCCATTCATCACAAGGAACAGGCTCTCAGTCTCCCCCTCTTCCTCCTGCCTCTCCCTCGCCCACCTCATGCCCTGGCTAAGGTGCCGTCACTTCCCACCTCCACACCTGAGGGTGGTCCCTGCTGCCTGTTCTCAACCAAATGCCCCGTGACTCCCAACCCCCTCCCTCTGTGTCCTCTGTGGCGAATACGTTAAATCCTCAAATCGGTATTGAGTGCCTTCCACCCACCACGCACTCAGGCCGTGGGGGTGCAGTAAGAGGAGCAGACCAGGTTGGTCCCAGCCCTCCCGGGACTGTAGTTTCCTGAGCAAGTGAGCTCACTGCCCCTGCCTCTCCACCCCCGCCTTTAAAGGTCCGGCGTGTCTCACTTCCTCCCCAAAGCTGCCTTCAGCCTCTTCAACCCACAGGGATAAATCCCTTTTCAGAATTCCTATTGTCCTTGTTTACTTATTCTCTGATCCTTTCGTGTATATTAGTTTTAACTGCCTACCTGGACTGTAATGTCCTTGAGGTCCACTGTTTTTTATTTGCTGTGCTCTCTCTGCTGTGGGGTATGTATTGTGTGTCATTGTTGTAGTGGTATTCACAATAATTACTACTAGTAATTCTGCAATTATGTGCAATTAAGCTACCATTAGAAGAATGCAATGAATTTGTTATGGCATGCAGAACTTTACATGTGTTTGCTTCTCTGATGCGTACATACTTCACTCACTTAAGTAATTGACTCAGCGTCCACTAGCTGTGGGTCTCAGGGAAGTCACTTCTTTCTGAGACTCAGTTTCTTCATCTGCAGTGCTGAGAGCTGGATGCCTTTTTCTTTTTTTCCCACACATCACTGGTTGGGTGTCTTCTCTTTAAGGTTCCTTCCACTTCCAACCCTGTGGTTCAATTCAATTTCACTCCACTCATTTCTAGGGAATCTTTACTGTGTGCTGTGCACAGATTTGTTGCTGAGGGAATATAAAACAAATATGGCCCAGTCCCCGCCCTCAGAGTTTTTGCCATCCATTGTAATAACAGGAAGCCATGGGTATCCGAGGGATAGAGAACAAGGGGGCTAATTACGTCACTAGGAGAAAGCGAGAGTTGATTCTAATTAAAAGCTTCCTGAAGGGGGAGAGATTTCCGTTCCCTTGAAAGGAGGTAGTTGATGGTGTGGGAGTACAGAGGCCCTGGTGGGGAAAGCAGCTATTCAGCGGTGAACCAGAACAGGGCTGTGTTTAGGATCAACCAACCAGACATTGGTTGTGTGCTAAATTTAGTGTGGCTACCTCACTGACGGCGTTGCAAAGCACAACAGGAGAGTTTCAGCTACGTCGCAAAAGTATGTGGATCTCAGAGGGGTGAGCCATTTGGCTATTTGAGATGCATCCTTGGATTAAAACCATTTATTTTGGCATGCCCACGTGCAGAGGCTCATAAGCCACAGGGGAGTATGTCTCCCGTTGATGATACATCTGGATTCCTGTCACAACATAATACACTGAATCACCATTACCGTCAGCTAGTGATAGAGTTCAATATTAATATTTATGTCTCTCCTTATTCCAGAAGGAACTGAAGCAGTTTGCAAATATATTCACATGAACAAGCTAAAAATGCAAGAGATGCAAAATGAGAAAATATAAGTAGAAATAATAGTGTGAGGTCAGAGGAAAGTTAAATGCTCAAACGTTCTAAGCACTGTACCCGAGGTGGGCTGCATAACTGGGGCTTAGTAAATCTTAGCAACCAAGCATTTTTCCCCTAAAGTTTTTATTTATTTATTTTTTAATGTTTATTTATTTTTGGGAGAGAGAGAGAGAGAGTGAGGGAGAGGGGCAGAGAGAGAGAGGGAGACACAGAATTCGAAGCAGGCTCCAGGCTCTGAGCTGTCAGCACAGAGCCCAACACGGGTTTCCAACCCATGAACCGTGAGATCGTGACCTAAGCCAAAGTCAAACGCTTAAGTGACCGAGCCACCCAGGAGCCCTGAAAGTTTGCATTTTTATTATGAAATGTGGCATCTCAAAGATCCCAAGCTTATGTTCAGAACCTTCTCTTTGTTGATCCAAGAGATTTTCACAGTGGCCCACGGTGTGTGCTCTCATTCACGTTGACTGCTCTTTAAGTGCGTTCATCGGGAGCAAAGGCTCTTCGGCTGCCTTTCTGTGGCTGCGTTGCTAATGGACCAGTGATTCTACTTAGGGAAACTCCGGCGCTGAGGTGGAAGAGAATCCCCTCTCGTTATAAAATGTAAACGTCATGTCTTCCTTTTAGAAGCTTCTCTCTCTGACCGCCCCCTACCCTTCCACACACTTTTCCCCCAAACATGCTGTTACTAGTTTGTGCCGCTTGACAGAGGCCAGCCCGCAGAGCCAGGGGGATTTGCGGTGGGGAACAGCAGAGGGGAGAGCACCTGCTGGGGGCCCCCCCGCGTGAGCTGGCTTCGCTTCCATTGACAGCGTGAGGCAGCACGAGCGCTATGGCCAGCTGACTCTGGTCAACTCCACGGCCGCGGACACGGGCGAGTTTAGCTGCTGGGGACAGCTCTGCCAGGGCTACGTCTGCAGGAAGGACGAGACCAAAACCGGCTCCACCTACATCTTTTTTACAGGTAAACCGTTGGGCGTGTCGGTGGGGCGCTTCGGTGTTCTGGACTTGGCCCAGAGGTACAGGTTCCAACGGGGTGCCGAGTACCTAATAGTGGCGATCAGAGCGCTCCCTGTGTGCCAGGCTCTGTCACTTTATGTCTGTTATTTCGTGTAAGTCTCCCCAGCGACCCGCCAGCACTCCTGTCATTTCTCTTGTGTTCGTTGGGAAGTAGAGTTTTAGCGAAATGAAATACCTCCTTAGGGTCACACAGGTAAGTGGTGGTACTAGGATTCGAACCCGGGCCGATTCCTGAGTCTGTACCTACGTTGGCCAATATGGCAGCCACTAGGCATGTGTGACTATTTACATTTAAGTGAAAATGGTTTAAAATTAAACCCCTTAAAACTCACTTTCTGAGGGCCACTCGCCCCGTTTCACGTGGTCCATTGCCACATGCGGCTCGTGGCTCTCCTGGACGTTGCAGACAGGGACCACGTCCGTCATTACAAAAAGCTCTACTGGGCAGCATTGCTGTGCACGTGTAGTCACTGTGCTCTCAGGGCCCATGATGACCTCTCTAGAGCCTCCATGGCTGTACGATGCTTCGCTAAAGGCCTCCTCGTATTTGTTCTTAGCGTACTGTGAGCTGAAGTTTTGGGGGCACGATTCCCAAAGCCTGTGGGCCTTGTGGCTCCAGCCCCGATCCCAGCGCTGAGTGAAGGGCCTAAAAATGCACAATGCTTGCTTCGTGTCCAGGCAGGGGCTCTCATGAGCGCTGTCTACATCCTGACTCCCTCCGCCTTTCGGACCTACAGTGACGTAGGCCTAGGACCCCAATGATCTTCTGCGCTGGCCATCAATGAATGCTAGCAAAATCTCGAATGTTTCCCCCCCCCCCCCCCCCACAGCTCCTCTCCAGCCAGAAGATGCGTTAGCAGAGCACGCTACCATGTTGGAGTCACATGTATCTCGTTTCATTTTTACCACACCCCTAGGAACTAAGTAGAAGCTACTTGACCATCTCCGTTTGAGAAATAATGATGCTGACGCTGAGACCTTGAAGGGCAAGGTGACTTGGTCAGGGTTCCATGACTGGTAACGGGGAGTAAAGAGTCAGCCCCTGTTCTTCTGACCTGGGATCTAATGTTCTTACTGCCCTAATCTGTTTCTAGGACAAGGTGGTGGGTAGATTGATAGACAGGCAGAAAGACACTAGCTAGCATCACTGGTGTTGTCAGGCGAACGGCTAACAGTTGTTCATAGGTAATCCCTTCTGATCCTCATTCTGGAATGTGTTGCACAGACTTGCTCATGTGCCTTTAGAGCCTGTTTTTCTGGACAAGGACTGATAACCTATTTCACACTGCAGATTCAAGATTCTTTGCCATGATTAGCACTATCACGTCCTTCTAAAAGATTGGATTTTGAATTGAAAGTTTGAACTGAAGACTTCCCTTGAGCCGAATGCCCCATGAGGGTTAAAGGGCTCTCTTTGAGTTTTGGAGCTAGGTCCTCGTTCTTAATTTATGGGCAGCTCTTTAGGGAATCAAAGGAAGGCTAAAATATTTACCAAACTATTTACTTCAATTGTGAAGAAACTTGGATCAAAAAGGGGCATGACCTAATGTGTTGTATCATTTTCTCTTTTCTCAATAGCAAGCCAAGAGGCCAGTTGGATTTTCAGTACAGGGTTTAGCATTTGTCTCTTCAGGCATGGGTGGGTTTGCAAAACCAAGATGAGCTGTTTCGGAAGCTGAGCCTCCTGCTCCTGGCTCCGATTCTTTCAGAACATATGCTTCCCCACGACCCACATAGAGAAACGTCTGGCATTCATTATGTTTGTAGGTTTCCCAGAGTTTGGTTGCAAACACCGCGAAGCCTCTTTTCGACTGTTGTTAATTTGCGCAGTTTTTGATTAAGCAACTGCCACATATTATAATGACTCTTTATCCGAGAGGCTCTCAGAAGGTTTTTCTTTTTATTGAAGTATAATATATACAAAGAAAACTACACAAGTCATAAGTATACAGCTCAATCAATTAACCTCAAATGAATGCACATATGTAACTACCATCCAGATCAAGGAAGAGAACATTACTGGCGGTAGAGCTTTCTCATGGCGAAAGGCTTGGGCTCCAATGATCATATGTAGTGAAACCACATTAATGAGCATTTTACTAAATATGGGGTTTGTTGAAATTTGGACTTTGTAGCCTATTTGATTTTTTTTTTGAAATCTAAATTTCCATGTGCTTAGTTTTCTTAAAGTAACGCTTAGCATTGACTTGAATACAAACATGTTTGCAGGGAGGCATGTGTACTCTAAATTTTTTTAAATGAACTTCAGTAAAGTTTTTTGTTGTTGGTAGATGGAATCTGCTAACTACGAATTTCTTTTTTTTTCTGTTGGTTAAAGCAACTGGTGAGGTCACTTCTTTCAAAGATTGTTTTACAGTAACAAGAAGTAAGACCACATTTTTGTGTTCTAGAATTTGGATTGTTCACTTAATCTACTGGTTTTGTTTATTGGTTCAGTTTCCTGTGTAAAACAAAAGAAAAGTTACTTCTAAATCTTAGAATCAGAAATTCCTGAAGGGCTTTTGCTCAAAAGCTATCCTTAGTCCTAGAGATTGTGTTCTCTCCAAATGGGGATGAGGAAACAGAGATTAAGTTGACCCATCCAAGGCCATATAGACTTACTCTGTGTGAACACATGGGTGTTAGAAACAACATTAACCAAGGTGCCCTTTAAGCCTGAAAGTCAATCTATCATGAATGTGGTGCACATCACCCAGCCTGATAGAAAGCCTTGCAAAAGATGGAGGTTCAGCGAGCCATGGCATACTCCTTGATCTCAGAGCCGGGGAAGGACCTCCATGTCAGTGAACTTGGCATTCCCAGCCAAAGAAATCTTGGCCCACGGAGACATTTGATGTTGTGTCTGAGAATAGGTCACCAACCTAAAACATCACATGAATGTGGCACAAAGAGGGCTAGTGAAGGAAAAAGCCAGGAATAATGATTTGTATCAGGAACGTTGTGGGAAAAACATAGGAAACAATTAAATGTTGGGGGTATGCTCAAGTTCAAAGATTTCTCTTAGCAATTCCTGTAGCATTCCCTCACACTAGCATCCAGAACACAGAGGATTCAACGTGCCATGCCAAAAGAAAATTAAAAAAAAAAAATCCTCTAACCCACAGTCCCTTGAGCATCCTGAGGAATGAATGTGTGGGCAACCCAGTCCTCGTTTCTCTCACTTCTGTAAGAGCCAGTGCCATCATCTAGAACTTAAGGTATAGGGATAATGATTTCAGGGGAAACTGGAGGATATAAGAAACGGACTGAATTCCCCAGCCCAGAGTTAGACAAGCAGAATTCAGAACCTGAGGCCACTGGGCCCCTCATCTGTCCTTCCTTAATTCTCTATTAGCTGTGGCAGGAACACCGTCCTCTGGGCTGTAAGGACGGGTGAGGGTACCAGTGCCCTCAGTGACCCGGGCCTCCCAGAGGCTCTGCTGTGCTGGAGAACTGTTCCAGTGACTGAGTACAGGCTTTGGGGCTTCTCCAGAGACACAGCAAACTGTTCACAAGGTTTTGTTTGTTTTTTTTTTTTAAATGTTGATTTGTTTTTGAGAGAGCAAGCCAGGGAGGGGCAGAGTGAGGGGGACAGAGGATCCAAAGCAGGGTCCGTGCTGCAAGCACTGAGCCCCGATGGTGCTGCCGCGGGGCTTGAACTCAGGAACCCGTGCGATCGCTGACCTGAGCCGAAGTCGGAGGCTCAGCTGACTGAGCCACTCAGGTGCCCCTGCTCACAGGTTTTAAAACTGCTCTTAACCTAAGGAATCCCGTCTCCTTCCCTGCTTCCTTATTGGGGTAATTCATGGGCCTGATTTGGGCTCCAACTAATACCTTTTTGTTGCCTTTAAGGAGATGGGAAGTAAAATCTTTTTTTACAAAAAAGGAAAAGCATCGAAGAGTAGCTTTTTCTATGCGTAAAGACTCAGTATCTGAGTATATTGCCAGTCCCCTCTCTGTGCCCGTAGAATGTAAACATTCTTCAAGCACTCTTACCTTGTTTCTCCAGAAAAAACAAACCTCTGTCTTTCCCTTCGCAGAGAAAGGAGAACTCTTTGTACCTTCTCCCAGTTACTTTGATGTTGTCTACCTGAACCCGGACAGGCAGGCTGTGGTTCCTTGTCGAGTGACTGTCCTGTCGGCCAGAGTCACCCTCCACAGGGAGTTCCCTGCCAAGGAAATCCCAGCCAACGGGACAGACATTGTTTACGACATGAAGAGGGGCTTTGTGTATCTGCAACCTCATTCCGACCATCAGGGGGTGGTCTACTGCAAGGCGGAGGCTGGGGGCAAGTCTCAGATCTCAGTCAAGTACCAACTACTGTATGTGGAAGGTAAGCCTGCCCCGACGAGCGCCTAGACTTCAGTCTCTTCCAGCTGGCCCGTCTCAGGCACTGCTCTTTCAAACTATGGATGGAAATCAGGAGGCACAGAATGCTGTTCTTAAAGGCTCCTCTACTGCACTGCCATTTCTAGAACTGCCTGTGACCCTGAGCTAACACCCCTTGACTCCCTTCACCCATTGCTCGCTCTAGTACTATCTCTGTGATATGCGTCAGCAATTCTCCAGTTCTTCCAGCCTCTTAGAACGTCTTCTGTGATGAGAGCATCCTCTTTGTTGTGACCCAGATCTGTGGTCTCCTGAGGGCACCATCCCTCGCCAACTGAAGGTCAAGCTCTTCTTGTGTCTGTTCCCCCTTCCTCACCCTCGTTCTCTCATTTGCTGCTAGGAACCTCTGCTCCTCCGAGTCTTGTGGCTCCACCAGCTTTTTCTTCTCCTTTCCATTCATTCCCCTCATTAGCTCATTGTCCTCCTTGTCACTGGGTGACGTCGACATCCACTTGGAGCTCATCCACCTGGTTCACTGACTGCCTCGACCCTCCACCTCAGGCACCCCTCCCTCCCTCAGCCGCACCTTCAGCCTGCCCACAGCCACACCTGCTCCGACTTGAGAATCACTCACTGAGTCAGACACCAACTTGATGGATGACCTCATCCTTGCCCAGATTGTTGCTCAGTGTTCATTGACTCCTGTGTGTCTGTCCTCTTCTTTGCCGTCCACCCCTGCATTCCCCTCTGCTCTCCTGCCCTCCCCACCCACCCCGCGTGGGGTCCAGGACTCGACATGGCTATGCTCTCTGCCCGTGCCCTCAACTCTTTGCCCGCCTGTTGTCCTCCCACTGTCCAGGGAAATACCTCCCTAGAGCACATACTTGTACCCTTTCTCCATGCCGAGGGCTCCTGGAAAATCCCATGGATGTGTAAATTCAGTCTCTTCCGATTGGCCTAACTCCCCACTTCTTGAAGGGATTGAAGTATGCTCAAATCTCTCCATTAAACATTGAACTGTTTTTAATGTGATCATTTTAATGTTTATTTTTGAGACAGAGAGAGAAACAGAGTACAAGCAGGGGAGGGGCAGAGGGGCAGAGAGAGAGAGGGAGACACAGAATCCGAAGCAGGCTCTGAGCTGTCAGCACAGAACCTGACGCCGGGCTCGAACTCACGAACCGTGAGGTCATGACCTGAGCCGAAGTCGGACGCTTAACTGAGTGAGCCACCCGGGTACCCCTGGGTTCCCACCTTTCTTAGAACTCTAGTCAGAATCTTCCATGTGGGCTGAGGTGCCCTCGGCCCTCTGCCCTGCTCCACAGCCTGCCTGGCCTTGGTCTGCCTCACAGCCGAAGCTCACACAGTGATTCCCCAGGTGACTTCCTACTTCTCCCTTCATGCCTGGCAAGCTCACCCTTCAGGTTTTGGTTCAAACATTGTTCCCTCAAGGAAGCCATTCTTGCTTTTCGGGCTACTCTGAACTTGCAGAACATGCTGGTCTTCTTCATAGTACAACCCAAGTTGAACATTAACTCTCCAATTGTTTACTGTCTGCCTCCTTCAGACCATGAAGAGAGGTCCCCAAGGGCTCAGAGACCATGTCTGTGCTGTTCGCTGCTGTAGCCCCTGCTCCTAGCCCATTGGCTTGCTCAAGGCCGCCATCAAAATTATTTAAGTGAACTGACCCCAATGTTTCTAAAATGCTGTCAAGTAAAGCAAGCAGATGGCAGTAGTTGTACCTTTCCTCCAAACATCCTTTTTCGTTAGATTCAGACTTGCTCCTTTTCCTTCTGAGGATGGACAGCCATACACCTGTCTGGTCCTTTTCACTCCTTCAACCGCCCTCCTTCCCGCCAGCCTTCTCTATGTTCTGCTCACTCTGTCCCCAAACACCTTCTTCTCCCTCAACTTTTTTATTCCCCTTCTTATTCCCACAACTTTTAGCCGCCTCCTTTAACATAAATGTAATGGCTGGGCCTGGGGGTTCTGGATGAGCACCCCATTCTGGACTGCCAGTGTGGAGAGGAGTCTTCACCGGAAACCAGAAGTAGATGCGATAGTCTAGGCCTGAAGCCGGCTGGGAAGCTGGAAGGAAGGCAGACATGTTACAGCTCAGTTCCAAGAACAGAGTATGCCTCGAGGTTTGTCTTCAACATCATACTCGTGGATTCTGTCTCACTTTCCCTGTCTCCTCTTTCCTTCCAGTTCCCAGAGGCCCTCCGTCAACAACCATCTTGGCGTCCTCAAACAAAGTGAGGAGCGGGGATGACATCAGCGTCCTCTGTACCGTCCTGGGGGAACCTGATGTCGAGGTGGAATTCAGGTGGATCTATCCAGGACAGAAGGTAAGGGCTGTGCCCCTTCTCAGCCAGCTCAGTAAATTTAGTTTTGTCCTCCAACCCCACCCCTAGGTGAAGAGATCATAATGACTGTGAGAAGTGTGTGAAACTGTATCAGGGGCCAGGTTTTACTTGTTTTCTAAGCTGTTCCAGTAATATTTACAAGTGGCTCTTTTAAAGGACAGGAAAAAAAAAAAAGTGGGCTCCATTAGGCAGTTCAGTGCCTAATGTTATCTTTATATGTTATTTTTCTTCATAACCCTTAAGCAGGGACGGAGCCTGAAAGAGAAAGGAGGGGGGCTCCCTCTTTCTCCACCCCCATTTCTGGGTCAATTGGAGGCCAACTCGTCTCCCTCAGAGTGTGCGCCCTATACGAGCTATGCCCCGTGGTGAGCACATCCACCAAGTGGGCATATAAACCTAGGCCCTGGCAAAAAGGTGCCTTGAGGCCAGAGATAATTTTAAAATAGACTTTCCATAAGAGCAACACCCGCACATTTAGCCTCCGTGCCCGTTTTGCTCGCGAAAATAAACAGCTTTGCTACCAACATGGAATAATCCTTTCGTTGCCAGAGAAGATTTGGCCTCCTAAGACATACTCAGTAGCCAATACACTTCTGGCTCAGGGGCTGTGATTGGTGGAAAATAAGTCTCCCTGGAGAAAAAATATTTTCCTGGTAGTAGGTACTTGTTTTTAAAAAGTGTGGTCACACTTTGAAGACATCCATGATTTTCAATGGAAGTGTATTTTGGGTTTTTTTTTTTTTGTTTTTTTTTTTTTTAATGAGCAGAAAGTGTATTTATTAATACTGGTGATATTACAGTCCTGTTCAGCAAATCCAAAACACACAACATTCGGCTCACCATAGTTGGGTGCAGCCTCTCCAAAGTGACCATCTCACTTTCTAGAAATAGGGAGTTAGATCATCCAGGGCATCGTGTTATCCATTCTTGGTACAACTTTGCTCCCACTGGAGTCCTTTGGCCTGGCTTCTCCCTTCACCAAATCTGAACAATGGGGAGCTCTTATTTACTTACACAGTGAGTGCGTCAGGCTTTTCTGGCTTGAAATTCTTTTTTTTTAATTTTTATTAAAAAAAACTTTTTTAACGTTTTTGTTCTTGAGACAGAGAGAGACCAAGCATGAGCAGGGGAGGGGCAGAGAGGGAGACAGCATCGGAAGCAGGCTCCAGGCTCTGAGTCGTCAGCACAGAGCCCCATGTGGGGCTCGAACTCACAGACTGTGAGATCATGACCTGAGCTGAAGTCGGACGCTTAACCGACTGAGCCACCCAGGTGCCCCATCTGGCTTTAAATTCTATAGTCCCAGAACTATTGAGTGGGCAATGTGAAGGGGGAGCAGCAGCAATTTTTATCCATGTTTCTTGCCTAGTACCAGTTCTATGTTCTTGGGGTTCCAAAAGAATTTAAGTGGAAACTTAGGAGCAAAACGAGCATTCCAAACAGTGTAGTGTTTGCATATACTGTAAAAGCTCCCCTGTGCTGTATGTACCAAATAGTCTTTTAGGTGTTTGGGCAAGAACCGCCCCCCCGCCCCGGGTGTGGGGTGAATGGGACCTGTTTACAGCAGCCTATTGCTTGTGCTGCAGCGCTTGGGGGTGTTGTTCAACAGGATGAAAGGCCTGTGACGATTCAAGACACTTGGCGGCTGATCCACCGAGGACTGGGGCACACCACAAGGATCTCCCAGAGCATCCTGACAGTTGAAGACGTTGCAGCCACTGACGTAGGGTATTACATTTGCACTGCTCGGAATCTCCAAGGGGAGACTACAGTAGCGACCACTGTTGAGTTTTCCTGACTTGGAAAATGAAGTATAATGAGTTGAGGGCAAGTTCATTTGTGCACATGGCCGGCTTTGGGGTTCTGGTGACTCATGCTTTGCCGGAGGCTGCCGTTCGGTGCCAAACCCCGCCCCCTGCCCTGAGAGTCAGACCCAGACGTCCAAACTCAAAGGAAGTCATTCGGTCTAATAGTGTTAACTCCTCTGACAGAAAGCATGTATTTTGATTGCTTACCTATGTATCTGCATTTCTACTTTTTATAATAAAAAAGCATAGATGTTAACTTTGTATACTCATTTCTAGTCAATGGGCAGGTTTTGGTACAAAATGGGCTAAGTGTTCGTTTTTTTGGTTGAAGGATTTGTTGGGGGCCCTGCTTGGGTCAATACCAAAGATTCTATTCCATAACACAGGAGATCTAAAAATTAAGTGATATGTGGTTCAACTATATATTCAAAATGATGTGAAGGTATCAAAAACTGAGGCAAACTTGCCCTTTTTTAGGCTCCAAAGTACTAGCTCTCGATGAGTCATTCAGTAAGAACCAAACATGTGTTTTTACAACTTTAACTTTCCATATAGATTTCTGATTCAAGGAAGATTCAGCTTCATTTAGGCTTTTTTACTACCTCCAAAAATACTTGCACTGTAGCTGTTCTCATTTTCTTACCTGATACAACAGAAATTGTTAAAATCAGTTGGAGTTTCTCCAGTACCCATAGCTGGGAATTCAGAGAAGCTTACCTGTGAGTCTAGCTCTGTGAGCCAGATTTCAGCCCATGACCAACCGGGTGGTTGCACTGGAAACCCCTGGGGACACAGCTGAAGAGGAGACGGACAGTCACTGGTACCTTGAGAAGGGCTGAAAACCGGGTGACGCTTCGGAGGGTGGAGTAGGTCAGACGTCGCAATCCTTATGTTGAATATTCCAGCATTATTTATTTGATCAAAGTAAAATACACTTTCCATCACTACAAACTGAGCACAACTACGGTTTACACATCCTTATTTTTATGACGTGCCAACGTTTTCCGTCCTACGTGAGAAACATTTGGTTTGAAAAAAAAAAAAAATCTTAAAGTTCTGTTTTGTTTCCTATCTTCTCTCCTATTGTCTCCCATTCTCTGAAGACATTTTGTATTAATTGTGTAAGATTGATTTCCCCAGACACCTAAATGGTATGGAGGACAGCAGGGAACAGCACAAGAGTTACCATGCCTAGGAGATGGATGGCAAACCCGACTTTGGCTAATGGCATTGAAAACAACGCAGAAGGGCAAGCAGAGAGCTATTCCCGGAGGTGGCAGTGAGCCTAAATTCCCATTTATCAGAGGCAAACACAGAAGGTAACATACATAATACACTGTCGGAGGTTAAGGGCTTCAGACACAATCACTAATAAAAACAAGCATGCATCGTGAATATCAGCTTGCTGTGTAGCGTCCATGTAGATGACGACTCAAATATCCACCTCTAGTATCCTGAATCTGTTCTTACACTACAGGAGTTACTTGTACAGCCACTGGACGTCAGCAACGCGGGTTAGTAAATACTGACATGCAGGGACAGGGAGATAAAGCCACAGTTCTTCCTTCTACTTCCCCCCAAAGTATCAGAATTGGGAGAGGTAATAAGTTTTGAAGAGAAATTGAATTGCAGCTTGGAGGGCGTTGTACACATCACATCTTCCACCCGCTGACTGACCATTCTGCTACCTCAAGGACAGAGAAGGATTCCTCCAAGAGGACACAGAAGCTCAGCACTATCTTTCCAGAATGCATTATTAAGTGCATCATTGCCCTACACCAGCTGCTCCTACTTAGCCGTAAGCACTGAATCCTACCTTACTCCATTCTACTAGCTAATGCCTTATTCTTCATTCTCTTTAGGGTTTCCCAACATTTTTACTGTCACATCCAGGCCTTGGTTTGTTTGGAAAGTGGTTTTGGCACCTTGATGATGAGCTGGCTCTGGAAAACCTATTCCTTGTACCAGAGAAGAGTAGGTAGGAGGTAGAAGGTTTGCTTTTGTGGCTCTGGTGAGGGGTGGGGAGTCGGGGGGGGGGAGGGTGTGTGTGGAGAAGAGGAAGAGGGCAGAAATGAAGACAACGGCAGAGCCAACAATCTGTGGGGATAGCTCAGGTCAAGGTAAAAATAAGGCAGAAGCAAACCCACTGGTCCTGCCCCTTTTCTTTATACAGATTTTTAGAAAAATTAGGGTCTTATATTTGCTCATAGCCTGAGAAAATAGATTGTAGTATAATGTTAGGTTTACAGAGGGAAGTTAAAAACCTACAGAAAAAAATCTAGCTAGTTTGAACTGATGTGGCTGAACACTGAGAGACTGCCAGCAAGTTATCGCAGAAGGACAGAGAGCTGTACGGACGTGGACGAGTCCCAGCTCGTCGTGTCATTACCGCTCCCCACTGTCAAGGGCTGAGCCAAGTTGGTGGTAGAGAGTCTTAATTCAAGCAACTACTGCTCCTCCCTCTATGGCTTTTGCGGAAGTGCATACACGGACTAGCATTCGGTTAGTACATACCCAGCTGTGTGTGGCACCTGCCTTTCAGGACACAGCGAAGGAGGCGGCATCAGACACGGGACAGTCTGCCGCATCCCTTCCACTCACACATCCCCAGTCAGACCAAAACACAAATCCCAAGAAGGTGTCCGCGGTGAAGAACATTATAAAGGTTATACATCTTTATCTTAACAGGCCCCTGAGAGTTTTCTTTCCGCCTTATGCTTAGGTGAAAAAGGCAACAAACAAGACCCTCTTGTTCTTTAAGTGCTTTGTGCAACAGCGTCCGTCCATGCGGATCCGTTCTGAGGTCTTTGGCCAGGGGGCTCTTGGACGGGGTCCAAGTCTTCCTCCAGAGTGTTCCAGTCTCAGAAGGAGCCTCGGGGGCGGCGACTCTCCAGTTCCAGCGTGGTTACTACACGTCCGCTACTGTAGCTCTCACTCCGTCGCGCGTGGTTAGGGTCAGTCCCGCACACCTGTTACAGATGCTTTCCGACAGTCTCCCAGCTTCCAGAAGGCGTCATCTGGGTGAGATGCTGGGGCTGGGGCAGGAGCCGGAGTTCCTCGGTGGCTGGAAGGGGACGGCGGCGGACGTGGGGGACCTCTTAGGGCTGCACAGGTCCCCGTTGTGCAGCTTCCACAGCAGCTCCTCGTTCTCCATGGACAGTCTCTTGTTGACTTTGGACTCCTTCTCCAGGGACTCCTGCAGAACTGCCTGCTCAGTGGAAAGTTGCCTTGAAGACAAAAAAAGAGCCACAAACCATGTGAATCTAAGTTAAAAGTAACTTGAAAAAATTCTTACTATTTAAAAAAAACGTTTATTTTTGAGAGAGAGAATACAAGTGGGGGAGGGGCAGAAAGAGAGGGAGAGAGAGAATCCCAAGCAGGCTCCATGCTGTCAGTGCAGAGCCTGATGTAGGGCTTGAACTCACAAACCATGAGAGCGTGGCCTGAGCCTAAGTCAGACACTCAACCGACTGAGCCACCCAGGTGCCCTGAAAAAATTCTTACCATTTGAGCCCCCAAAACAATCCCTTTGGAACAAAAGGGAATCCTGCACAGAGCTGCAAGATGTGGGGGCTTTGGCTGGTGGAGAAACGCTGGGCACGTGAGCCAAAGGAAGAGCACGTTTGGGGGCGAGTTGATAGTCGGCTACGTGACCCTCCCACAACTTTCTCCATGTCTTAGGACTGTCTTCTGTTTGGGGCTGTTTGCTAGCTACTCTTGGATGCTCCTTCTCTGATAGCATTCTCAGAGTCAATAAGCCAAGGGTCTCGGGGACCGCTTGCCTATTTAGGGGACAAGCCATTCGGTCCACACCACTGTGGTAAAAGCATGCATGGCTCCAATCCTATTTTCCACATGGAAATCAGTACCTGTTTAACCACACACTTCAACCCCATTTCCAGAGGTACATGGGTGGAGTGCGGTAAGAACGTAACACTGGACGTGGGAGCTCAGGAACAGTAGGGAACAGTAGAGCCATTTTTACCTTGAAATTGCCATGTGCTTGTCCATCCGAGCTTTCAATTCCTCATTCTCCTGCTGGAATCGCTTCAGTTTGTCAACCAACGCTGTGTTGTTGTCCACCTTGGTGTAAACGAGAATGCCAACATTTTTACATTAAAAATAAAGCCCCTCATTCCCTGAGGCACGTTCCAGACACCAGCACACTTGGAGAGATTTCATTAAGGTAAGTTTGAAGATCTACTAACATATCTGTACGCTGACATGCCGTGAAAAGATTCTAAGGCAGCCAACACAAAGCATCTGGATATGTATTTTTAAAAAATGTAAGCTAGGCCGCGTGAAAACTGACAGACCCATGGGTAACTGGTTTGTCCTAGGTCATACTGTTTTTAGAATTGCCCCCCCGAGAACTGGTGCCCTGCCCTGGGCAACACTGGGGGCTGTGCCTCTTTCATAAGTTTCCAGGTGGTGAAATGAAAACAGCAGCCAGCCTGCCTGGGTCTATCAAGGGCACTACAGTTTCCTACAGCCAATTCAGGAGAAGACAAAAAATCCCCATGTTCGATGCAAACTCCTAGTAAGCCTACAGTTCACAATTCTTGGCAGTGTTTACTACGGCCTTAAGTGTGGTTTCCAATCTCTCTCTGGCATTTACCTCTGTAAGTCACAAGGCTCTGTAGAGCATCAGTTGAGACAAGGGACACTAGAGAAAGCCTCCCTCCTCAGTTCAGTTGGAGATATTTTGTTCTCCTGCTGGCTTGGCCCGGGCTAAACTTTCAAGGAAAAGGAATTGATCAGTGGAGATATTAAAGCATAAAATCCCAGAAGCCATTTAATCACTTAACGTGATGATGAGCTGATCACATCCCATTTACTTTCTAAAGGTAAGATTTGATTACTTGCTTAGGAGGTGACATCACAGCTCTGTCAGAATTAATTCTAACCCCTGTCTTTGTAGTGCATGACTAATCTACTCTGATTATGACTTCTTGGTTGGGAGTCCTATTGTCCTTAACGTTTCCTATTACCCAGATCAACAGTGAGGACAAGCCAGTCAGGTGGAATTTCCAAAAAAAAAAAAAAAAAAAAAAATGAGACTAGATTCTTTTAAGAAAAAGAGAACCTTGGAATTTCCAGTAATTATAAAGGAATTCAAGATAAAACATGAGGTGGGGAAATCTCGAATTAGAGATTGGGCCATGACTGGCCTGATGAGATGATCGCATCCAATTCCTCATTTTATTTATTTTAAAATTTGTTTTTAGTGTTTGTTTATTTTTTAGTGAGAGAGCACAAGCAGGAGAGGGGCTGAGAGAGAGGGAGACACAGAATGGGAAGCAGGCTTCAGGCTCTGAGCTGTCAGCACAGACGCAGGTCTCCAACTCATGAACCATGAGATCATGACCTGAGCCAAAGCTGGATGCTTAACCATCTGAGGCATTCAGGCACTCCAATGCCCTCATTTTAAAGGAGAGGGTTTGGAGAGTGTGATGCTAAGTGAAATAAGTCATACAGAGAAAGACAGATACCATATGTTTTCACTCTTATGTGGATCCTGAGAAACTTAACAGAAGACCATGCGGGAGGGGGAGGGGGGGACAAAAAAGAGCTTAGAGAGGGAGGGAGCCAAAACATAAGAGACTCTTAAAAACTGAGAACAAACTGAGGGTTGATGGGGGGGTGGGAGGGAGGGGAGGGTGGGTGATGGGTATTGAGGAGGGCACCCTGTTGGGATGAACATTGGGTGTTGTATGGAAACCAATTTGACAATAAATTTCATGTAATAAATAAATGAATGAATGAATGAATGAATGAATGAATGAGAGGAAACTAGCCATGGGGACGTCACACAGCTAACCACTGGCAGAAATCGTTCTCATACTGAAGCTTTCCTACTGACAAAGCCTCCTTGTTTTCTGAGAGTCTTATTTTCTACAGAGGTTTGGAGCTTACAAACATACCTCATTTTATTGTATTTCACTTCCTTGTCCTTTGCAGAAACTGTGTTGTTGTTTTTTTTTTTAAATACAAATTGAAGGTGTGTGGCGACCGGTGTCGAGCAAGTCTATTGGTGCCATTTGCCCAACAGCGTTTACTCGTTTTAATGTCTCTGTGTCACATTTTGGTAATTCTGGGAATATTTCTAACTTTTTCAATATTATCACATTTGCTATGGTGACCTGTGATTACAACTCACTGGAAGCTTAAATGGTTAGCATGTTTTTAATTAAGGTCTGTGCACTTCTTTTTTTTTTTTTAAGATACAACACTATTGCACATGAATAGACTTTTCTATGCACCGGGAAACCAAAAAGTTCAATTGAGTCACTTTATTGCAATACTGGCATTGTGGTGGTCTGAAACTGAACCCACGCTATCTTTGAGGTATGCCTGTAAATAAAGTAACCCTGGGTTTACTTGTTCTATTAACTCATTCTTCTGCATATGTGTAGGCAATGCTAACTAATACCATGATCCCTCTTGTGCATGGCAAGAAACAAAAATATTTATGGCTCAACAAAAATTAAAATGTGCTGGTAATTTGACAGTAGAGGCTGTTTTTCATGTATATGGTATTTTGACAAGTTCTGATGCATGGTAGCATATGGGGCAACAAATTATTAACAGGGTTATCTGCACCATCGATGACTGCCAGATTAGCTGAGTTATCAGGCTTGACACAACAGGGTGACCCTTGGCAGGAACTGGTATAAATACTAGGTTAGCCCTGTGAATAATCCCTAAGAGATCTTTTTTCCTTCCTTTAAAAAAACCAAAAAAAACAAAAAAGCAACCTTGAGACACCTGGGTGGCTCAGTCGGTTAAGCGTCTGACTTCAGCTCAGGTCATGATCTCCCGGTCAGTAAGTTCGAGCCCCACATCGGGCTCTGTGCTGACAGCTCAGAGCCTGGAGTCTGCTTTGGATTCTGTCTCCCTCTCTCTCTGCCCTTGCCCTGCTCACACTCTGTCTCTCTCACAACTAAACATTAAAAATTTTTTAAATCCATAAAAGGAAGGAATGGAAGGAAAGGAAAGGAAGGAAAGAAGGGAAGGGAAAAAAGAAAGAAAAATTTAAAAAACATAAAACAAAACTGCCCAGCAATTCAAAATGCCCATAGATCCAGACGGGGGCTCCGCCCTCAACTCCCTCAATAGAGATGTAATGATGTCTCTCTAAGAAAACTGAACCAAACACCAAAACCCAAACGAACAAAAAAGCAAACAAAGAGTGACCTCCAGGCTCCCTACTGTCCAGAGCCGGTTTGGGCACTCACTCGGTCAACAATGAGTCACTCATAACTAGGGGACAAGGGACAAGGGACAAGCACAGTGAGGCAGCTGGGACAGTCAAGAGCAAAGTACACAATGGCTGGGACCACGTAAGCTGCCTTGCCAAACCCTGCCCCCTTGGTGAGACTCCCGGCCCCCAGCCACTGAGCTCCAGGGCTGGACACACCGCTCACACACGGCCTCGTGGCTGTGGACTCGTCACTGGCTAACATAAGGGCTCTGTCCTAGAGGCCACAAGCTAAGCTTCATTCATATTTTTCATAAGGCTTGCATTTGTCCGAGTTAATGTCATTAGAGCACAGCTCTTTTATCACATTCTAATTCACGACAAAGATGAAGAATCGAGATAGCAAACTGAATTGCCCTAATGTGATTAACTTACATAGTCATCTGTTTCGGGTATAGGACACCAGCTCAGAGTTGGTGATTATTAAAGTACTGATTTTACGATATTTTAAAATTCTTCTTAGGTGGGTTAAGATTCACAGACCACTTGAAATGGAAGCCTAATTTGTTTGTTGTGCTTTTTCCAAGGACCCAAATTCTATTTTACATGTTCCTTGCAAAAAAAAAAAGTTCCAAAAGGAAGCAATACATAAGCCTGGAGCAAACACACAGAAGGAAATGTACCTTCTTTTACCTTGTGCACATTTCCAAGTATCTGTAAGTAGCACTTAAAACCACTCCACAGTTGTAGTTCAGAGCCCAGTTCCTATTCCACAGACATTGTTCTATTGGGTCAAACTCTGAAAGAAACATACCAGTTTCTCCATTTTCATTAACTTGACGTCCTGCTGATGCAGTTTTTCATTCTTGATCTCCAGCACGGCTTTCAGGCTTTCTAACTCTTGCTCCAGGTACATGATCTGAGGGTTCTTCTGGAATAGACACAGCAGAGCACAGCTTTGACTCATCACATAACACAAGGTGTTCAAATTCTTAACCCAGTCTTTGATGAGATTTAGAACCTGAGCAAACAGGTAGCAAGAGATTTCTACCTTCTTACAGCTGCTTCACAGAAAGGTCAAAAGAAAAGTTAAGAGAACTACAAGCCCAAAGTCTTCGGTTCTGAGAACATAAGAAAACGTTTCACCTTTGAAAATCATTTCAAACCTCACTCATTTATCAAGAATTCATTTATCAGGAACTTAAGATTGAAAAATATTTTACTGGAAGAGGAAAAAAAAAAAACATTGCTTATAATACAAAACAACTGTCAATAGGGATGAGGCCATTACAAGCCCTTTCCTGGTGTTTGGAGGGAAAAAAGGCAACAGCTGTTCTCTCAACAAAGTTAGTCAACTGATCAGGAATAAAAAGGCAGTATATTTATAGTGCTCTCTGGAAAACGACAAAATAACCATAATGTTCTGAGTCTTTTGGATTTTTATTATGATGGGATTATACCCGCCTGGCCATACTTCTCTTTTACACTTTTTCTCTATTTTAATATGCACCATTAAAACGCTGTCCAAGATGGGTGGCTCAGTTGATTGAGTGTCTGACTTTGGCTCAGATCATGGTCTCATGGTTCGTGAGTTCGAGTCCTGAATTGGGCTTGTCGCTGACAGTGTGGAGCCTGCTTGGAATTCTTCCTCTCTCCCCCTCTCTCTGCCCCTCCCCTGCTTTCTCTCTCTCCCTCCCTCTCTCTCTCAAAATAAATAAATAAACTTTAAAAAAATAAATAAAATGCTGTCCGAGGTAAAAAAGGGGAGATGTTCTCTTAGACCACACCACTAAGGTGGAATCCTTGCTCCTTGCTTTATTTCTGGACATCCAAGTGAACCATCCAAAATGTCTGATACGAACAAACAGCGCAAGATCTACTGATCACATGTTGAATGAGGGGCTTTCTTAGACAAGCATCAGTGGTGTCGATCATCCAAACTATCCTTCTGGGCAGTGGTTAATGCTCTGGACCAATCCTTAGGGAAGATCAGGTAATGAATCTTCAGGGATTACCTATTCAAACACTTCACTACACAGGGGACTGTGAGTTCCACAACCCAGGCAACCCGTTCTGGGAATGTGCCAGAGCCAAAAAGTTCCCGGGGCAGGGATCACACCCAGGTCTGTATCACTAGAGCTCTTTCCAAAATTTCCTAAGTCTCATACACTGTCATCCTTTTACATATGAGGTTTGTTTTTTTTGTTTTTTTTTTTTTGGTTTTTTTTTTTTTGCCCTGAAGGTAGAAAATCCTATCTTTTGTTAAAAGGAAACAGTGTAATTTACTCTGTCGTTTTTTAATTTATTTTTTTATGTTTCTTTATTTTGAAAAACAAAAAAGAGCATGATGGGGGAAGAGGCAGAGCGAGAGACACAGAGAGTATCCCAAGCAGGTTCTGTGCTGTCAGTACAGAGCCTGATGTGGGGCTTGAACTCATCAACCAGGAGATCATGACCTGAGCTGAAATCAAGAGTCAGACGCTTGGTGAGCCACCCAGATGTCCCTACTTTGTCGATTTTTAAAAATTAGAGCATCCAGAGCCCTGCTCCCACTTCTCTGCCCGCCTGTCCCTTTCTCAAATGTGCTCTCCCACAACAGCAGGTGCAATCACACAGCGGGGAGGCAGGAGATAACCCCGCTTTCCTCAATCTGCTTTCATTAGTTTTCAAAAGCTGCTGCACTTCCAGGAAGCTCTTTAAAAATCTGCTCCTGGAACCCTGTGTAAGGTTTACAGCCTGCATTTAAGTCTAGATTTTTTGTTTTGTTTTGTTTTAAATCATTGCTTTGTCCAAGAATCTTCCAGAATAAATAGCTTTGAAGTTGCATTGAATATGACCTCATCTAATTGCATTCAAATGTCTAAGAGGGTACCCAGAGACATCAGCAAAAGAGTTCACTGAGAGACCCACACACGTGTGCTTCCTGAGCCGGCAGATTCTAAATGGGAAATAACTTTTCCTGCAGCCCCATGCACACGTGTATGGAATGAAAACGGTGGCACCGAAGACAGAAACAGGAAACATTTTTAAAATTCTCAAAAGTAGGATGGGGGCAGGGGAGTAGGGATACAAGTTCTAAGAGAAAGCTGAGCTTACAAGATAAATCTGTACTTTTCGAAAGGGAGGATTACCCCTATGACCCACTGCTGAGACATAACAAGGCAAAGGATGAAATGCCTATATGATTACAATATGCATCAACCTTGACAACATAAGCTGAGCGAAAGAAGCCAGACACAAAAGGCCACACAGAACACGATTCCAGTTATATGAACCTCCAGAGTAGGAAACTCCATGGAGACAGAAAGAAGTCTGGGGTTTCCCTAGGGCTGGGGGGTTTCGGGGGTGGGGGGAGGAAGGTGAAACGAATGCGAACGGGCACAGGGTTTCTTTTTGAGGTGACAAAATGTTCTGTAATTAGATAATGGTGACCAATGCACAACTTGCAAATCACTGAACTGTACGTTGAAAAGGGTGTTAAATTTCTTTTTTTTTTTTTTTAAAGGGGGCACCTGGGTGGCTCAGTCGGTTGAGCGCTGACTTCGGCTCACATCATGATCTCATGGTTCCTGAGTCTGAACTCTGTATCAGGCTCTGTGTTGACAGCTCAGAGCTTGGAGCCTGCTTCGGATCTTGTGTCTCTCTCTCTCTCTCTCTCTGCCCCTCCCCCACTCTGTCTCTCAAAAATATAAAAAAAAAAAAATTAAAAGGGTGAATGTCGTGGTATGTCGATTATATCTCAGGCTACCAGTTAGTTTAAAAACAAACAAACAAACAAACAAACAAAGGGTAGTCCTCACATGAAACCCTGACGCTGACAACTTTCCTGTCTTCCTGCAGTTATTAGCCTAGACTGCTTGCAATCTACTGGGCTTGACCTGTATGTAGTTCTTAGAATTTCTAAAAGGACACCAAGAAACAAGCCAGTTTAAAAATCACTCTGCAATTTGGAGAAGGATTCCAAACCCCTATTATTTCTCTAGCTGCTGAACACTGACTGGACCCTAAAAGGCAGCTGAGCAGAAGGAAACTCAGGAGTGATGGAGAAGCACACACAACTTACTAAATTTGCTTTCTCTCTTGATATTCTTTTTTGTTCTTCTGATTTCAACTTTTCATTTAAAGCATCATTTTCACTCTTCAGATCACTGATTTGTTTCTAAAACAAACAATGAAATGTGGAACACAAGTTAACAAGCAGACACCAGAAACACAGCAAATGTACACAGAAACATTACCCAAACCACAGGAACCTCAAGAATGAGGACACTTTTGGGGGGCGGGGCTAAGTGAGATTTACTCACCTCTAATGAGTCCTGCTTCTCAAAAAGCATATCCTCGAGGGATTTCTTTTCTATTTCATGGCTTTTCTTGATTTCTGGAAAGAAGTAATTTTTTGGAGGCAACGACATCATGTAAGATCACTGTTTTCTACAGTTGTTAAAGCACGTAGATGTAAGAGTTAATTAAGAAGCAGTATGACTATGTTACTTTATAAGATGTTATTATACAAATTAAACCATCTGTTCTCAGATTAGCCCTATGAGGGAAGTAGGGCAGATATATTTCCATTTTATGACGGAGAGCATGGAGGCCCACAGAAGCCCAGAGGGCTTAGGAAACACAGAGCATCCTTCTCAGGGGAGGACCTCAAAGACTGGCCTGCACACTCCTGCTCTGGAATTTCTCTGCACTTTTCCATTTGCTCTTCATGACCCAAACAGAAGTCTAAAACTAAACCCATTTCAGGGGCACCTGGGTGGCTCAGTCGGTTGAGTGTCCAACTTCAGCTCAGATCACGATCTCGCGGTTCATGAGTTCAAGCCCCGCATCGGGCTCTGTGCTGACAACTCAGAGCCTGGAGCCTGCTTCAGATTCCATCTCTTTCTCTCTCTGCCCCTCCCCTACTCACACTCTGTCTCTCTCTCTCCCTCAAAAATAAACATTAAAAAAAAATTAAAACCATTTCTAGCATGAAGGAAGAACAACAACATTTACTAAATGTCTACCCTGGGCCACTTTTATATGTTCTCTAACTTCACAGGACAACTATTTTTCTGACGAGAAAAGCCTCTGCCAAAGGTCACCCAGCCAGTTCTAACCCCTTGCCCACATGCTTCTCTGTGGGAAGCATGGAGCTAAGTGCCACAACTTCTGCGGTCCTCTGTGTTCTGGAAGCAATGGCTCCTTCTTCTCCTTCTACTTCAACCCTTCCGCTCATGATGAAACAAGTATAACAAATTCTTTCTTGATTCAAAAAGCGCCATCTGCATTTCACAGCATCCTTGTACAACTTGAGTTGGTGAGCGACAGGGTGCTCAGCATGGATCCTTTATTGTGGCCAGGATGTAAACGAACACTTTTAACTTCCCAGGACCTCAACTGGTAAAGAACAATTACTACCAAAAAGGCCTTTACATTCTTTAAAATCCATCCTATTTCTTCAAAGGCTGGCATCTGTGACAAACTATTATTTGCATCCTAAGGGGAAAAGGGCATCTGCTAACAATGAACAATGCAAAAAGAAAGCAAAAACACTCCACACTGAATACCACAGGGTATTCTCTGGAAAGGAAGTTTATGAATCATTTCCGTTTTAAAACATATCATGCTGTTCCATTAGACCTGATTCTATTTTTTTTTTTTTTAAAGCATTCTTGCCTGAAAGGGAGGTTTCATAGGCTTTCTTCAGCAATTCAATTTTCTCTGAGTGGCTAGCTTCAATTTCCAGCTTCGAGGTTTCATGGGCAGCATTTAAGTTGTCAAACTAGAAGAAAAAAAAAACAAACAAACCCAAACAATACTTTACCAGTAAAGTTAAAAGTCTTAAGTTGAATAGTAAGCAGCAACGTTAGGAGATTTGACTCATAAGCTTGCATTCAAGTTACAGGGCTGCCCAACACATGAAAAGAACCACCCGACTTGGGGACTTGGGTCTGCCACTCCCAATTCTCCACTCTGTTTTTACCCACCCCCCACCCCCCGCAACCCCGCCCCAGGGGGGAGTCCAAGCACATGAGTTCTCCAGGGTTCATGGATGGAAATGGCCAAGTCCATCATAAGGAATGAGGATATATTTCACAGTGATAGGACCACATAAGATCCACGCCTGTCATATCGGCCTTTATATATCTTCAGTCCCTAGCACATGCCCGGCGTAGGCATTCGGTAAATATTTGCTAAAGGAAAAACTGATTCTAAAGGGGAGCAAGGAAATTGAAGACAAGTTCATGATACAAGGATATGTGAAAAATATGGGTTATTCAATGCCATTTTAAAAAATAAAAAATTCACAGTAATTTTTTTGCAGTATAACATCAGAATGCAAAGGGATTACTTCCAGGTAGTAGGGTAAAGGGTGGCTTTTTTGGTTGTTTGTTTTTATTTTTCTTTCTTTTGTCTTCCTTTCTTTCACCCAATATTGCTTTGATCATAAGGAAAAAAATAATTGAAAAACCCCTTTTCACTTATTTAAATAAACAAAGGGAAGTTCAAAGGAAATTCATCATCAAACAACAATCAGAATTCAAATAAACAGCCACGATGGAGAACACGCTCAGGCTCCAAAAGCACAGACCTGCTCTTGCAGTTGGTTTTTGTACTTCTCCGCTTCTTCAATGTAAATGTTCTGGAGCTTTTCACACTCCCCGGTGTAAAATTCTTTAAGCCGATTCTCTAGCTCTGTTAGATCGGTCTGGTGCTGCTGGTTCAGCTTCTGCACAAATCCTTCATAAGCTATTTGCAACTCATTTCTGGCTTTTTCTAATTTCTCACAGGTCGATGAAGCAGTGACTGAAAAGAGATGAAAAAGGGAGAAGATATTTAAACTGCTAAATGTCCTAAAATCCTAACATTCAAGCACAGGTGTGAGGACTCTGGAAACATTAACACAGTACTCACAGTACTCAGTTCTCTCTTGACCAGACTTTCAAAGGTAATAGTATAGAAGTGAACAGTAAGAACAAGAGCAAATGGTCGCTGGCAACCCCCACCCCCAAAACCAAACAAAATGAAAACAAACAAAAAAAGCCCCACACAATCATCTAGCAAGAAGTAACAGAAGTACTTGAGAACCAGGTTTCCAAGGGAGGATCACCCTTTTGTATGTTGCCCAATCAGTGCGGGGGCCATAAGGAGAGGAGGCTCTGATTGGCTGAGGCGTCTCTAAGGTTGGCCAGCCAGTAGGGAGACGCTAAGACACAGAGGAACAGCGAAGACCAAAGAGAAGAAATAAACGGATTTTAATCTTCCACTTAATTTGAGCTGATTTCAAAAGTACAGTAATGAAAACAAAGTATTAGAATATGTTGAACACAAATGACCAGGGCATAAAAACTTCAGGAAAAACACATTTTAAAAGCTATCATATAAATATATCGTTTATATTGTTGATATACACAGGTTGATATTTTTAAAAGGCAAAGTTATCTGAAAAACAGAATTTGAAATCGGAGCATCTTACTTCTTCAACCACCACTACTGAAAACACACAATCGTTAACGAAAAATTTTCAGATTTGCACATAAAGGCATATAATACAACCAGACTGTAATAAATCTTGGAAGATCTCGATCATTTGTCAGAAGTTTGACTCTGGACTTTTTTAACCTTCCTTCACTGACATTCAATACAGGTGAAACCAGTGCTACTCTGTCAGAATTCGTGTTCTCAATATCCTAAAGCACCCATGGACTAATACAGAGTACTGGTACATCTGTTGTTAATCCTTACCTCCCTTTTGGCAAGCAATATAGATTTCTGGAATTGTGGAAGAAATAAGATTGTTTTAGGGCAGAGAAAGGACAGTTTAGTTTAATGATAATTCTAGCTAAGTAATGTGGAACTGGCTGGCTCCTGGGATGAATTTCCAGCAAGGAGGTAGACTTGTCTTCATGGTTTCTTAGGAACATGCCATGTAGTGGTAGAAATATTAGTCACTTGTCTCCTATTAGTATTCTTTCAGAGGCAAAATGGACCATATTGAATAATGACAAGAATAGCTTCTTCTAAAGAGAACCATTAAAATTCAAATAAATCCATAAATACTTACTGAAGGGGAAAGGAACATAAAAAAAATAAAAACTACTACTCAGTGAATGGCGCTCCTCACACGTTATCTCGTCTACCTCTCCCAGAAGTCCTGTGAGAACCTTGTTACAAAATGAATAAGGAAGTCAACACAGGGGGTACACAATTTGCCTATAAGCACACAGCTAAATAAGTGGCAGGAGACTGGACTGTTGTAAGCAGTTTGGATACTGATTGTCTACATCCAAAGCCTGTGCTTCTCCCCCACCCCACCCAGCTGTCCTTTGTGCCAGAGACTGGAGAGAAACAACATGGAGCCTCTCCTTGGGAGGCTCATTGTCCAATGGAGAAGATATACACTTCTGAGAAACAATACAGGGAAGTACCTAAGGGTCCAATAAATGGCGCTCACAGTGGTTTACACCCAGCTACGATGGCATGGAAGTTGGGGTCTTAAATTTTTTAAGTTGTGGTAAAATGTAGGTAACATCAGTACCTCAGATAAATGGAATCATACAGAACCTGTCCTTTTGTGCCAGGCTCATTTCACTCAGCACGTCTTCAAGGGTCATATGTATGTTGTGGTATGTGTCAGAATTCCCTTCCTTTTGAAAACTGGATAATAGTCCATTGTGCATATAGACCACATTTTGTGTATCCATTCATCTGTCAAAGGACACTTGGGTTACTTCCACCTGTGGGCTGTTGGGAACGCTGTTATAAACATGGGTGCACAGACATCTGTCCAGGTCCCTGTCTTAGTTCTTTTGAGTATATTCCTGGAAGTGGACTTGCTGGGTCATATGGTTATTCTGTTATTATCTGAGCAACACCGTCCTGTTTTCCATGACAGCTATACCATTTTTCATTCCCACCCGCAGTACACAATGGTTCCAATTCCTCCACACTTTCACCAGAAATTGTTTTCTTTTCTCATATTATTTTTTATAAGCCATTCTAATGGGCGTGAAATGGCAGCTCACTGGTTCTGATCTGGTCAGTTTTTTTTTTTTTTTTTAATTGAGCCACGTGACATAAATGCCATCCTGATACTGAGGGTGAAAACTATTCTACCATGAACAAAGGTGGGAAACTGCACAGCGTGCCTTGGGGACCAGAACTTTCACAAAGCATAACAACTGGAGGTGAGACCCAAAGAGGTAGATGGCGGCCAGATTATCAGGGTCATCAAATGCAGTACAGACTGACAATTCAGTCCCTTGGAACTAAATTTTGGAAGTTATTATTTTTTCTTTAAAAGAGTAAAAGATAATGGTGATGTTGATGGTTACATAACACTCTTCACTTTTCCTTTTTATTGTACTAATTATTTACCAAAGGAGGGGAAAAAAATGATTCAAGAAGGCAAATGCTAGTCAAACAGGTACACACAACATTAGCTTCCACTAACCTTCCCAAGTACACAAACAAAATGATGGCCCCACAAGCTTCCTTGTGGGAATCTACATTATAACACTCTATGAAAGTAGATGACAGAAAAATATTTTGCAAGCACTCAATGAAGATGTCCAATAGCTTTCTTATTGGTTTCATGTCATTTTTACTTAATTCTCTTGGAATTTGAGAGATCAGCCAAAAAAAACCCAAAAAAACAAGTAATAGTATGATCGCAGACCATCTGAATGCTCATATCAAAGACAGAAATGTCTAAGTGAACCAGAAACTAGAAGATCATCTATATGAAGTTAATAGTATGCTACACCCACCCAATTTTAACACATTTGTTTGTAATGAAACAACGGTCAGTTTGAACGTATATCTACAGTACATCTGGGTTTAAAATCAAATAGGATATCTGGAAATCCTCTCACGTTAGCCACCGGACAGGGTGTTTCCTGTTTAAAAAAAAAAAAAAAAAGAGAGAGAAAAGAAAAGAAATAACAGAAGAGGAAAAGCTTGTAAGTGTTTAATTTTGTTTGCCACTGTGAGCGAGGGGAAGGGAAGGCAGAGGGGAGGCAAGGGGTCGGTCAGAACAGGGAGAGAAGGGTTTACCGCCCTTAGTACAACCATCCCAAGCTTGGGCTCAACCCCAGGCAGTGACATCAGCCCACAGCTGTGCACAGACCTTTGCTCTGCTACCGGCCTGGCGTGCCGGGCAGACAACAGCTGGACTGAAATCATCCCTCACACCAACAGCTTTACTTTGAACTAATTGGCCTGGGCTCCTGAAGGAAAAATGTATTTGGCACAAAGACTCTTGGAACACTTTTTAAGGACACCCATGTAACCGATGCATCAAGGGTTCTGAGCGCTCCCTCTCCGCCAGACACACACAGTGGGGGGAGTGCGGGAG
Source organism: Panthera tigris (assembly GCF_018350195.1). NCBI lineage: Eukaryota > Metazoa > Chordata > Mammalia > Carnivora > Felidae > Panthera > Panthera tigris. Next base: position 20,850,886 of record NC_056663.1, on the reverse strand, counting down.
GTCACCTGGGGCTTCAGTCATGGCCTCTTCCTTGTGCTGATGACAGTTTAGGAGAGCTCCTTAAGGCCATCTCAGCCCGGTCTTGTCCTCGCTTACTCTCCGGAAAGCCACTCCCTTTCAGACAGTGAAGCAGGCACCCAGCAAAGTCAAAATAAAACAGGGGATCTTTCAGAATTTCCAGCAAGTGAGCAAGGGGTTTTTCAGTGCAAGCTGACACTGTTTTCAAGAAGTTGTTGCACAAATACAAAATTCATACAGTACAAAGGAATCTTTCTGTCCTGGTGTCTTAATCCTTCCATCAGGCGACTGGTAAAAGCAGGTCTGTGACTAAAGGTGCCGAGAGGCCACTGCCCGTGCAAGAGCTGGACACCCATAACTTTTGTACACGCACTGGGATGCTGCAAAAGTTATCTCCAGCGTCCGCCTCAGCATGAGTTTGCAGAATTAGGAAAGAAAGAAACCAACTCATTTACAAGACCAGCCCTAAAGCCACAGGCCGTGTTAGAGGCAGACCTTTTCACCCCGGGACAAACTATGCCCATGCAGAATTCTCGGCCAATGACAGAACAGGAACACAACATGCTTCAAGCATATAGAACTGAGCAAGGAAAAAAAAAACATTTCAGAAAAATGGACAAATGCCTGAATTTTCTCCTTTTCATATAACTTATTTGGATGACCTCTGGAAAAGGCTCTGAATTATAATCTCTGAAAAGGAGAGCTGGATTCATCCAGGGTCCTCTAGTCCTTATCCCCGAGAACCACACGTGCAGCTATAACCTAATTTGTCCTGGGGACCTCTTCTAAGGGGGGAGGCTAGACTTGTATTCTCTCCATCTCGTAGACATCAGTTTCCCTTCGGTGACTGATAAATGCATGTTTACAGAGAAAAGCATCACACAACCATGGCCCTAACTTGGTCATATTCTTCATGACTCCTTCATTTTTGGATCTGGGTAGCACGGTTCATCACGAGACAACCCCAAATATTTTAACTCTCAGGAAAATAAATAAAAGTCTTCATAGAACAGAGCTAGAATAATTAGGTCCAATTCTCAGTCACACCATTTACCTGCCACGTGATTTGAGCAAATTATTTAAGCTTTCTAAACCTTCATTTCCTCATTTTTTTTTTTAAATGGAGCTAATATTGGTAGCTTCCCTGCAGGATTAAATAAAATAACACACACGAAGCCCCTGACCCAGTGGCTGACCAGAGTCAGCGTGCAATAAATGTTGCTGTTATCCTTACCCGCCTTACAAAAGACCACCCGTTCAAATGTGTTTGAAGAATCGTCAGAGACAGGCTTGTGGTTCCACGACAGAATGTGACAGTTAAAAAGCAGCCTTGTGTAGCATTCAAAGCTACACACACAGACACACAGGATAGGGTACCATAGTTCTCTTGTTCTTGGCACTGGATGTAATAGGACTTTCCCAACTTGTAGGTGATTTTATCTAAATTGGACATCCAGTATAAAGAAGAAAAGGAAAAATAAAGGGGAGGAGGTAAGGTCACATGGAAGTCACACACACTTTCATGATGCCACATCAGAGATTGTGACAGAAAGAAAAGATTAACAGGAAAATAAGACGACTTCATTCCCCACTGTACACACATACTTTCTCTAGGTGCTTCTGGCAGGCGTGCCATGGGGGCCAACCCTTCTCTGCACCAGCTGTGGGGGGATCAAGATGTCTGCGTCCTACGTTTCTTGCCTGCTTTAGGTCCCCCCGCCAACCCCCGCCTCTGGCCACCTGGGGAATCAGACACCTGCTTTTCAGTGCTGGACACCTTCACTCTTTTTTCAATATACTTCTCAGGGAAAATATACTTGCTTTTAAAGCTTTTTTTTTTAATGTTTTATTTATTTTTGAGAGAGGAGAGACAGAGCATGAGTGGGGGAGGGGCAGAGAGAGGGGGAGACACAGAATCCGAAACGGGCTCCAGGCTCCGAGCTGTCAGCATAGAGCCCGACACGGGGCTCGATCTCACAGACCGCGAGATTATGACCTGAGCCAAAGTCGGAGGCTCAACTGACTGAGCAACCCAGGCGCCCTGAAATATACTTGCTTTAAAAAAAAAAAAAAAAAAAACAACAACTTGTAATTGTGGAATAATTTTACAGAAAAGGTACATAGATAGTACACAGAGTTCCTGTACCCTTTCCATCTAGCTGCCCCAATTGTTAGCATTTTACATAATCACGGGACATTAGTCACAATTAAGGTTTTGACACTGGAACAATACTAGTAAGTGTGCTATAGACTTTTGGATTTCACCAGGTTTTTTCACTATGCTTTTTTTTTTTTAAGAAAAAAATTTAGGATAATTAAAAAAAATTCTAATGTTTTATTTGCTTTTGAGAGAAAGAGAAAGACAGAGTGGGGGAGGGGCAGAGAAAGCGGGAAACACAGAATCCAAAACAGGCTCCAGGCTGTCATCCCAGAGTCTGATGAGGGGCTCTAACCCATGAATCGTGAGACTATGACCTGAGCCGAAGTTGGACACTTGTCTGATGGAGCCACCCAGGTGCCCCTAGAAAAACTTTGGCTCTTCAGAGAAGCTGCAAAGAGAAAACAGTTTCCAGATACCTCTCATCCCTTTTCCCCTAACATTAATACTGCACATTACCAAGGGACCTTGACAAAACTAAGAAACCAACACTGGTATAGTATTATGAACTAAACTCCATACTTTGCCCCTTTTTTTTCTGTTCCAGCACCCTATGCAAGATATGACATTGCATTTAGTTGTCATGTTTCCTCAGTTTTCTCTGGTCTGTGAGTGGGTCTTTCTTCCCCCTCCTGCCCCCCATAATCTTGAAAATTTTCAAGAGTCAGGTATTTTTAGAATGACCCTCAATTTTGGCTTGTCATGTTTTCTTTGCATAGTCCACTGACCCAGCAATTCCACCAGTAAGAATTTATCTTACAGGTATATTCCCACACGTGTAAAATGAAGGACATTTGAGGTTATCCACTGGAGCATTTCTGTAACAGCAAAACATCAGAAACAACCTAATGTCCACAAAGAAGGAACACGTTAAATTATTTGTGGTGTATCTATGTGATGGAATAAGATCATTCAACAGCTATTAAAAAAGACTGATAAAGTTCTTTGCGTATCGATCTTTAAGAATGTTGAGTGGAAAAGCAACGTGCATGTAAAATATGCTCCCACCTGTGTATCAAAGTAAGGGGGAAACCAATCTATAGCTTATCTTACTACTCCTATGGCCCAGCCCGAGAACCGTGAATGGGAACACTATCTTCTATCATAGCAGCATAATCACTTCATAATATTATTCTTACTCTATGGAAGAGAAATCCGGTCAGGACATGCTGCCAGAGTGACTGACGGGCTACGTAGGTTACTCTCTGAAACCAGGGTCTGTTTAAAATTGGAGATAGTAATTTAAGTGAATAAGGTAATCAATAAGCCATTTTTAAAAGGTAACTTTCTACTTGGGGGAAGGGCAGCAGCCTACAAACAACGAAAGGCTAAGTACGCAGACTGTCCAACAACGGGAAAGTCTAACTTTCCATATCTCAATTTCCTGGTGTTGCAAGGCAGGAATAAACACCACCTGATCGGCTAATCATAGCATTTGGTGAGGATTTTGTAGAGCACATCTTCACAAACTCTCTGTGGAATGATCATCTCCTCAGAAGATGTCCGAGTTTTATTTGCCAAGACGTACTACCTTTTCATATGACCAAGAAATGTGGCAGTCATGTGATACACAACAGTCTTTTTCCAAATTTCATAATGAGCTATGAAGGGCTTTCTGATCGCTCTTGGGAGTTACATGAATCAACATGAACTGATTTCAAAGCCACTCCCTAATCATAACTTATTAGGAATCTACTTTTACAAAAAAAATGCCTGCACCCTCAATTCTCCCATAAATAATATCATCTTACATTTAAAGGTCAGTTTCATACTTCTTTTTTTTTTAAATTTTTTTTTAACGTTTTATTTATTTTTGAGACAGAGAGAGACAGAGCATGAACGGGGGACGGGCAGAGAGAGAGGGAGACACAGAATCGGAAACAGGCTCCAGGCTCTGAGCCATCAGCCCAGAGCCTGACGCGGGGCTTGAACTCACGGACCGCGAGATCGTGACCTGAGCCGAAGTCGGACGCTTAACCGACTGAGCCACCCAGGCGCCCCCAGTTTTGTACTTCTACAAAATGCTCTCATATCTATTCTCTCATGTAATATGATAGTGTTTTGAGTTAATAAAATAGGTATCATCTTAAATCTCATTTTACTGGAATGGGAACTGAAGTAGCAAAGTTGGGTCCAGAACTCAATCCACTCAACATTTTCAATTCAGGTTCTGCAGCAGAGAACCCAGAACCTGATCTCTGTGGCTATTTCCTCAACCTGAGAGGCAGAAGAGAGAATTTAATTCATACATACAATGGATGCCTGAGAGTATTAGGGCTTCTTTCTCTTGTGGAAGCTAGAAAGACTTCAAGATAAGGCAAGTTAGAAGGAAAAAAAAAAAAAAGAAAAAAAACAACCCAACTTTTCTCTACACTGATTAGTCCTGACAAAACCTTACGCAAACGGGGGATGATGATCTGGCCCCACCAGCCAACGTGAGCACACAGGTGCCAGCTGGGTCTCCATGGGGCCTGTGGTTCTCCCTGCCAACACAAGTCTGAAAAGGCTTTGCTGTTTTTCAACTTACTCACTGGCCAACAACATGCTGCAAAACAGATGTTCTCATAATCACAACAGCAACATTCCGTGGACCAACGAAAACATTTAGGCACGAAAGTGGATTGGAGATGCAAGCCTGGCGGAATAATTGGCATCATGTTCTAAGCTTCGGGCCTGAGAAAAATCAGGCAGGACTTTAAAGAAATCACACTGAGACCAAAGTAATAAATGGAATGTTAAACGTCCCTCATGCTTCATTTTTAGAGTACGAGGTTCAAAAGGGCAGGTAAAGTTGATGGCATTCCTAACATTTGGAAGCCTAGGTACAAACAAGAACGGGCTCTATTCAGTTGGCACTATTTGACATTACTGTTTATTCGCTCACTGTGCTTACCTGATTCTTACAGACTTTCTGTAAAAGAAACAACATTCTGGACAACCATCATGGTGTCTAAGTGTAGTCCAGGGAGCACCTACATGATAATCACCTGAATGGTCATTGAAAGTGGGTTGCTGGGGGTGCCTGGGTGGTTCCATCAGTTAAGCGTCTGACTTGATTTCCACTCAAGTCCTGATCTTCTATTGGTGGCATTGAGTCCTGCGTCGGGCCCTGCACTGACAATGTGGAGCCCGCTTGGAATTCTCTCTCTCTCTCTCTCTCTCTCTCTCTCTCTCTGCCCCTGCCCCATGCACACACATGCAAGCTCGCTCTGTGTCTAAATAAACAAACTTAAAAAAAAAAAGAGTGGATTTCTGGGCTCCATTCCCAAGCCACCTGAGTCAGAACTGTGAATCAGCATTTTAACCCAGTCTATTTCATTACACAGTGAAGTCTGAGAACCTCCATTCTGGACAAATGACATGAAATTAGTCAACACTGAACATATCAAAACTGGACAAGGACAAGCTAGGACAAGGAACACAGGCTTTCAAAACTGATACCCCCGGTTATGTTGCGCATCTATACAGGTGACAGTACATAACCTTTTACTTATAGACATAGCCAGCCAAAGTCTGAATTTAGGATGGGCAGACGTGGATAGGGAAAAATGGGCTAAGTCTGAGGTGGCCAAAACCATCTTCAATCAACTCAGCGAGAGAAAGAATTCTCTTTTGGTATACTATTAGTTTTCATTACGTTAATAGTTTTTCTTCATAAATCCCACTTCAAAAATCACTTCTGGAATTGTGCAACTCCAAAGTGACCTAACTGTAAAGAGTTTTTCAAATTACTTGAAATACACAGCCTGTTAAACCACAACTGTAGATCAAACTAATGAAAGAATTAACACATGCGCCAAGGTGTATGGTGGCCTCAAGTTCACAGACACCAGTTGAGTGTTGATTAGACAATTTATACCTTGCTTTTGGCAACGCTAAGTCACTTTTCCCTAACTGATAATAGCAAAACCTATTTTAACCTAACAGTGTTTCTTGAACTCTTGACTCAGATAAAAAGATTCCAAAAGTCATTACCAATGCAAAGGAGTGTCTATATCACATGATTTTCCAACCTTTGAAATATTTCATCATGGTTTTCCCTGTTATGATGAGCAGGAGTTTGCTAGTCTAACCATGCTAGGTTCTCAGCCAGGCGCTTTGCTCTCTAGCTGCTTGACCTCAGGAAGGTTACTTCACTTTTAAGCCTCAGTTTCTTTTCCTTCCTTCCTCCCTCCCTTCCCTTTCCTTTCTTTTAATAAAATACTAACCAGTAGACAAAGAGCTGAATACTGCTGTCAGGAAAGAGCTGGCACTCAGTAATGTTACTACCATACCCAGTGCATAATTTTTATACACAGAGGAAAAAAAATCAACTAGTCTTTTGTAATTATGGGAATTACTGCAATTCTTAGTGAATTAAGGGTTCAAATCCCACTTGTGTCATTATATAGAAACAACCAGGACAGATCTATAAAAATGATGTGCATTACCTGAACAACGCATTACAAATAATACTAAGTTTATATGAATGTCTGTGAATAAAGGCATTTCAAGTTTTTGTTTTTATTTTTATTTTTTTTAATGTTTATTTATTTTGAGAGACAGCAAGCTTGTATATGTGCGGGCAGGGAGGCGCAGAGAGAGAGGGAGAGAAAGAATCCCAAGCAGGATCTGCTCTGTCAGCACAGAGCCCGATACAGGCCCGATCTTATGGTATGTGGGATCATGACACGAGCAGAAATCAAGACTCAGACACTTAACCAACTGAGCCACCCAAGTGCCCCAAGTTTTTGACATCTAGTTCATTTGACCAAATACTTAAGTCTCAGTAGGATTAAAAAAAAAAACTTAAATAAAAATAGATGGAAGGTGTCTAAAAAAGATGTACATAGATATTAATTTTGACAGCTAAAATACCTTTCCTCCATTAATTTAGATAAAAATGTGATTCTAATGATTAATATTAACAAAAAACAATAGAAACCCCCAAAGACCATAATTATGGTTCTCTATTTTTTTAATGTTTATTTATTTTTGAAAGAGACAGAGAAAGAGTGAGAGTGGGGGAGGGGCAGAGAGAGAGGGAGACATAATTTGAAGCAGGCTCCAGGCTGTTAGCACAGAGCCTTACGTGGGGCTCGAACCCATGAACTGTGAGATCATGACCTGGGCCGAAGTCGGACGCTTAAACGACTGAGCCACCCAGGTGCCCCATTATGGCTCTCTATTATGGCAGTTTTGATCTAACATGATTCTTAAAAAAAAAAAAAAAAAAAAAAAATTAGAGTGACAGGTTTATTCCCTATCTCAGAGGCCAAATATTTGTTGTGGACACTGACCATTAAATTGAACTGTATTGAACTCTATTTCAAGGGCTGACACTTTCAAAATGATCTAACTGGGATTATCAGACATAATTATAAAATGTTCCCAAGAGGGGCACCTGGGTGTCTCAGTCGGTTGAGCATCCGACTTCGGCTCATGTCATGATCTCACGGTTCGTGGGTGCGAGCCCTGCATCCGGCTCTGTGCTGACGGCTCAGAGCCTGAGGCCTGCTTCAGATTCTGTGTCTCCCTCTCTGCCCCTCCCCTGCTTGCACTCTGTCTCTAAAATAAATAAACATTAAATTTTTTTTTAAATGTTCCCAAGAGAATTATAGTTCACCTTGTTTATTATTCATTTCTAAAAACATACTCATTATTTTTAACAGGTTTATAGGAAAATATTTGTATACAAAAACCATTGAATATTAGGTATTATACAGATAAACCAACTTTCTCTAGTTACCACCTTCAATATAAAAGTCATTCATTCACTGAAATACTAAGTGCCGGGCACAAGATCTTAGCTCGTTGAGCTACAAAGGTAAAGGAGATACTGCCCTTGAAAGGCTCATGGTTCTAGAATGTGAGAAGAGGTCTAGAAACAAATAACTACAATAACAAAGTATCTTGAAGGACACAGTAGAAGGCACAATTAACTTTTCTTGAAAGATTAACTAAAACTCAAATGAAGATAAGGTCTTTTAGCTAGGACTTAGCTAGGTTTTAGCCAGTGAGGTGTTTAAGAGGCAAACAATAGAAAGGCGGTGAAAAAGGGACAGCACATTTCAAGCAGAGGGGATAACATGTGCCAAAGAGGGCCAAAGGGGTATGAACGGACCCGTGTCTAAGGCATGGGGAGGGGAAAGAAGGTGTGAAGAAAGGCAAACGAGCATCCCGATATCATGAAGTTGGGCTGGAAGGTTCTGGTCAAATCATACATGGTGAATACAGTCTATTTGGACTTTTCCCCAAAGCCCAAATGAAGTCATTTATATTTGTTAAAAATGTCCAGTTGAGGACAGATGTGAGACTTGTTTTAATGTAGTCTGGAAAGAAGTGGGCCTGGAGCAAGGTGGCCTGTTGGATGACCATTGACATGTATTTGAGGGGAGAAATTATGGGGCTTAAATTAGAACAGCAGGAGCCAGAAGGATGAGGAGGAGAGAGGAGGACAAGGCATGTGAGACCTGTCATTAGCTTAGGTGGTAACTGAAGAATGATGCCACTTCAGAAGATGATAAGCAGACTTTGAGGAATAGGTCTGAATGAGGAGACACGGCAGAGAGTTCAAGGAAGTAAAGGGCTGGGGAAACAGAAAGGCCTGATTACACCAGACTGGCTTTCCTGGAGGCAGCTCTTCACCGGGCAAAAATACATCTGCAGCCTCGGAAGGACAGAACTCGAAAACTAGCTCTGTGCATCATCACCCTCCAGGTTGTAGATGAAACCATGGGAATGAATGGGATAACAGCCGAAAAGGAAACTCTCACTATACTAAACACTATAGGGGTAAGTGAAATTAAGCTATCTCCACTCAACAGAACTTTCCCAAGTCATTCAGCATGACCATAATGAAGAGTATGAGGCAATATGGAAAAGTGCTTGACACAAGCTAAAAAGAGAAGAATACACATAAAATATCATGGACGAATCTCAAAATCATGTTGCTGTGTGGAAAAAAAAAAAAGCCAGACACAAAAAGAATATGATGTATGTTTCTATCTATATGAAATTCTAGAATACACGAAACTCATCTACGTGATAAAAATCAGATCATTGTTTGCTTCTGGAGAAGAGGGGTATCATCTGCCAGAGAGGAGAATGAAGGCATTTTCTGGGAGGATAGTGAGCTTTAATACCTTGATAAAGCTGTAAGTTACATGAGTGTATGTGTTTGTCAATAAGCATTCCATTGTAGGTAAGTGATACCTTAATAAAAAAAAGTCAAGATATGAAATTGTCTACTCTCATATACACAAAGACACAGGAAATATGCAAGAGTAAAGTCTCCTAGTGGAATATGGGCTATGTTGCCCTCACTTCACAGTTTTAACTTTTTGCACACTATTCTTAAATAAAAAGAAATTTAAAAACCCTCAAATACCCATAAATATTTACCAATTACTTGTGAAAATGGAGAACATGTATTTTTTTCCCCATAGGGAGTAGGAAAGAATCTCTGAAAGAAATTTACTCTCTGGAAAAATTTTTTTTTTTTTTTACTATCTGGAGACAATAAGGAAACACAAGATTATAGTAAGTACATGATTGTGAAGTATCGAGGACTCAGTGGAAGGAGGGGAGCCTCATGGTTTTGTTCTGAGGGAAGTTGGGTTAACTTGGCAGCACAGGACACTGGTCAGGGTGACGACTGAGACAACAGGGAAGTTAGTCAATGGAGGGGAGGGTTGGAGGCAGTTAGATTCTGAAGGTCACTATCACAGACTCTACTTGGGTTTCGGTGCTCCTGAGTCTGAGTTGTCTTTTATATTCTGCAGTTCTTAGTTTGGGAAACTTGCCTTAATTTTCATAGAGAAGATAAAGAAACATTACCCAATTAGAGAGTGGATCCAACAGCCCCCCATATTTTGGAGAGAAATGGTGGATTCCTGGATGATGGTGGTGGTAGTAAGGCTCTCTTGAGGTGCCTGTGGTGGACCAGGTACCATGGCCAGTTGCTTCATACATATTACTATTTTACTCAAGCTCCGCGACAACCCAGAAAAATACAGATTAACTTCATACCCCCAGTGAGGAAACTGGACTCAAAGAAGCTAGGCAACTTCTAGTTAGGAATCCACGGACAAAAGGCTAGACTATGGCCTCCACTTTGCAAGCACTTGGACCGTGTCAGGAGGGGATCAATCACGTCTCATTGGCATTTGAGTCTGAAGACAAAAAAACAACCCATCCTGAGGGGTTTCTAGTAATATAGTCTAATTACAATTCCTTCCTACAGTGTGGTTGATACCCCCACAAAACAGCAAATGTGACTATTACACAGCTATAAAATGGAGACATGTTAGCTTAATAGTAACTATTTAATAGTAGTTAACATTGGGTGCAACGCACTCTACAGTGAGTTACTTCAGGTACTCCTCATGACTATCCTTGAACAGACAATTATTAGTGCATGTGATAGATAATGAAATTGGGACTCAAGACCTGTAATGTGACTTGCCCTAGGTCACCCAGCTACGAAAGGTCTGGACCTGGTTATTGTGACCACACAGTCTAACCATTCTATAGTACTGCCTCAAATTTTAAAATCGCATTTCGAACTTTGCTATGTAACCTGTTGTCTTTCATCTTAGTCCGTGCTACAGACAATCCCACTGGCAGCTTCTGGAGAATTCTTCCTGGACTGTTTCCATCAGAAGAACTACGTAATGCTTTCTCTTCTCTCCCCTCAAAGAACTGAGACCATGCCCAAAAGGCTTTACATAGTTATTTGAGAAGTTCTACCTCATTCAATGGGAGCACTGACACATTCCCAATTGTCCCTTCCATTGAAAACCGTTCCTAATGTCATCGCATTACCCTGACAAGAGTCCCCTACGGCCGTGTTAACCCAAGTCCCACCCAACTCCCACCTGGGTGACCGGACGCTACGGACAGGCCAACCACTGCATCCGGACGCATGGACAGCAGTGGTGAAAGCACACCAGGGCACACTCTCCTTATCACAGACGGAAAGTTGAGAACGGGTACAAACTGTGACAGCTATTTCCTGTCAGGCTACGTACCCAATGGAGGTGCTGAGGACCCGGGTCCCACTTTAAATCATTTAATTGTGCTATCCACTAAAAGGTAAGAAGAGGATCCCCTATTCAAGCAGCATGAATGAGAACAGTGTTCCGCTGGCGTTTCGGCCCCATCTTGGAGAGGCCGAAACGTGAACCATCAGGGAGGCTCGTCTCCACCTCCACTGGGTCATAATGAACTCTGAAACACACACAAAAAGGCCTCTTTCCTGACCTGCTCACTCTATATCCATTACCTTATTTAAGGCACACACAAAAGCAAATTAAGTTGGTCATCTGGGTAATCAAAAGGGCAGCTGTCTAGTTAAGTAACAGGACAGAAAGCCTCAAATGCTAACACCAGGAGGCCTGTTTCTCAGCTGTGGTTTCCTTGAACGGTTTGCCTAGAATTCTCAACTCTTTGGGGTCCTGAAGTTCCATCTGTTTTAAAATTACTTTTCTATAAAGAGTTCCTCATTTCCATCGCCTCAAATAAGGTCAGGAGAAAATGATGTCTCAGCTAGGTATTAAGAATCTGGAGGGGTAGTCAGCAGTTTGTGGTTGCCTCCCGTTGGGAGGTGAAAACAGAAAAGGAACACAGAGACAAGCCTTGGCCTCACATTCACTGCTATTTAATCTTTGCCCAGGGTTGGGGGGTGGCAGAGAAAAAAAAAAAAATTAAGTCCAGCCAATTATATTGACAATGTTGAAATTCCAGTCTTGTCCAAAGACAGGTTTCTCCTAGAACTGGATGAACACAATTTTCGTCTCTGGCTGTTGCCTTTGCATTATTTATACACATACCTACTCACACTTTAGGAGGAGGCTGTGAACATACGTAGGAAATCGCTAAGGGGAAGGAATTCAGCCTTTTAATGAATAACTCCAAACTGGGCTGAAGCTGAAGCAGGAAGCTGATTCTCTAGGGCTGAGGGGCCCATGGCAGACAGGGGCATCCCAAGACAGATGGTTCACTCCAACACAGTAGCTGAGGTAGGGAAGGCAAGATGGTCTCTGTTGCATGAACCCTGAAGACCCTTCCAGGAGAGTCAAGAACTAAAACTCAGCTCAGCCTACGAACAGCAGCACTGGATGGTGGGTGTTACAGACTTCAGGGGCACATGGCTCCTGGTAGAACTGGGTCCTTCACCATCAGCCCTGTTAAAATTATAACATTAGCACAGAGCGTGCTTTCTTCAGACAGGCTATCCGGGATGCACAGCATCCTTCTCTTTACATACTTCCTCCTCGCAAACTGCCCCAAGGAAAGCGTAATGTAATTACTATTATCAGAGAGGGAATTTTCTCACCACTTTTTAATATGGAAAGAGGTTCGGGAAAAAAAAATGACAGAATTATTTAAGAGGAACCCACACAATTACAAAACTCGCTCTGTCCTTGTCTTCAGGAAGAGAAATGTTTTGGTCATCAAAAGCTCTGCTAGGCTTAGTCAGATCAGTGCCAGGAATTCTGTGAACTTGAGGTCAAGCTGCCAAGATTCAAAAGAAATGTTGATATTAAGTGTTTGCACAGATACCAGAGTGGGACAGCTAACAACTGCCAGCGTGCAACTCCAGCCATAATGCAGATGGGAGAACCGAATTTGCCAGTTGTCCCCTCATCCTGTCAAACTTACGGGGAAAAAAACAAAACAACACACACACACAAAGGAAAAAAAGCTCTTACCTAGCTCTCCTCGAAGGTTAACAAGTTCTTGGGATAGGGTTTTGTGTTGTTTCAGCGCTTCCTCCCGCTGTGGAAAACACACATCAAGTTACTCATGTTTTCAGGAGGGTCCTTTTCAGTAAAGGCACACATTTGTTATCACCAGGAAAATGAGACTCAGAATCGAGAAGCCAAGATATGAATCATTTAAGCTAAACAGTTTGTGTTGTGAAAAAAACACAGATGTCCCTTAGTTGTTAAGGAAATTCATGTTTCAAAAATCTTTATTTTTTCAGGTTCTCGTCAAACCATCATTGGAGACACTCACTGGCATGGTTCTTTTAAAAATATTTACTTTGAGCCATGCTTCATTGCTAATCCATAGAACCTTTCAGCAAATGCATACTTAAGACTTAATGCATTCTCCTCCAAGGGCAATAAAGCACTAATCAGTTTAAGATAAATATTTAATGTTCTAAACACACGCACTTATATGCACTTTGTCCTAGATTTGCAAATAAAAAAGTTTTGTTACAATGTCAGTCCTAAAAGGAAGAAGCCACAGTGAAAAAGAATCCTTAAAAAAAAAAGACAAAATTAAACTAATTTTACCCAGCCCCACATTGTTTTCTAAGGATTATTATATTTGGGATCAGCTATAACTGTAAGGAGATGTTAAGAGAAATGAAATCAAAGAATATCACCAACTGTTTCCGTATCAAAAAAGCTATTATTAATTCCGTAAAAAAAGAACAATTTCCAAGTTACCAGCAACTCAAAGCAATCCCACACACACACACACACACACACACACACACACACACACACACACACACATAGCGATAGACACAGTTTCTTAAAAGGTTGATTCCCTACCACCAGGGCATAACTAAGGAAAAGGCAGAATTCAGAGCTCTCTGAAAATGCCCTCACTAGGATCACCCGAGACGGAGCTCCTGCCGCATCTTGATCACAGTATTGCAGAGATCATGAGACCCAGTCTTTTGCAGGCAAGAGTTGCTCGTCATTCCAAGCATTCCCCCCTAATTCCAGACAAGCTCTGCCTCAGTCCCTGACATTCTTCCAGAAACGCACTATAAGCAAATACTAATTACCCTTGTTGCTGCACAGGGAGGATAGAGACACATTTTGCTGCTGGAGCAGCCCATTTTCCAGCTTCTGTCTGCACCTGTCCCCACCCCACCCCACCCCCCCGCCCCGCACCGTCCAAGAAGTGCACAGGTGGCCACGCCACCCACCAGCCGGGTCTGCCTACATTCAAAGCTCTACCGGGAGGAGCATGATTGGTCCTCGGTTAGCCTTACTTCACATCCTGCAGGTTACCGTATGCCTCTCTCCTCTCAGAAGCTGATTGCTGCAGCTTCTGCCTTTGGCACAAACAGCCCGCGATTACTTAAAGCCACAGCCCTTCATTTATGAAAAACGAGAGCCAGACATTAGACTGATCGATGGCCACTTACTTAAATATCAGCTGGTACAGTGCAAAGAAAAACTGACCTTCTCTGCCTGGATAATGGAGTTATTTTTAGATTTGTGAACCTTTTTAGTTCCCTCTCTAATTGAGGTCGTTAGATGATCACACTTACTAATAGAAAAGAGAAACGTGTTCTCCAAAACCTGTATACTAAAGGAGCCTGTGAACGAGGCAAAGAACAATCCAAGTGTGTGTTTTGTGACTTACAATTCATAATGACATAGTAAGACGAATGGTGTTTGCTGCAAAATTTAATCTGAATGCTTAGAACACGGTCTAGCGGTGTTTAAAGTTAAAGTGTGCAGTGCTGATTGGAGAGTGGGAGATCAGGTATCTTCTATAACTTGTACTTTTTACTTTGTAGTGGTCTCTCACTAAAGAGCTAAGGAAGTTAACAACAGCATGCTAACACTGTCACATGGGTAGTTAACAGTGACTGGAATTTAAGAAACACTTTCTCCTTGAGTACACTTTGCCATTAATGGTATTCTCAATGCTTGATTTTTTAAAGTGCAGTATTAAATTGTTCTGAAATTACAAATCCGTGAGTCCAGGGGCGCCTGGGTGGCTCAGCCGGTTAAGCATCCGACTTTGGCTCAGGTCACGATCTCGAAGTTTGTGGGTTCGAGCCCTGCATCAGGCTCTGTGCTGACGGCTCAGAGTCTGGAGCCTGCTTCAGATTTTGTCTCCCTCTCTCTGCCCCTCCCCCTGCTCATGCTCATGCTCTCAACAATAAATAAATATATATTTTTTCAATTAAAAAAAATAACAACAACAAAACAAATCCGTGAGTTCAGGTTTTAAAAAATGAACAAGTAATGAGTATTCTAATGTAGAAATTAAAGTCTCAGGAAAAATCAACCTGGATAAAATTGAAAGAAAAGCGAATGGAAATAGATGTAATACATGCCTTTCTTAATCTCATAAATTTAGGCCTTAATTTTGTTTGCTTAGTGATCTATTTCAAGTCAATACCAGCAAGTTTTGTCATGCAATTGTCAAAAACACCAGAAGACAGCTTTACTAGATACCCACAAGCAATTAAAAATCGCTTAACTTAAAAATTAGGTTGATATGTAATTTCCATAAGTCATTTTATGAAAACGTTTACCCCCTGGCACGAACACCTACCGCATGATCTCTCGGCTTATTAAAGAGGTTTTGGGGACAAGGGATTTCAGTTCATGTGAACATTTCCCCCAACTCTACTGCATCCCACCTTCCAGTCCCAGAAGCCACTGACAGCTTCCAATCTCTGTCAGTCTGAGTCAACAGTGACAGGAAAGCCGTGAGGTCATCTTTGTCTCTCTTTTGTCTAAATGGGTTGTTCCAAAGTCAGTCCATTCTTCCTCATGAGCCTTGACTCTATCACAGTTTGTCTACTAGTGCAACCTCCACTCCAGTCCTGATCTCCAGAAATTCATTCCTATTCTAGTGAAAGCATCCCTCCACAGGACCTTGCAGGGGGCTGCTTGATTACTGTCCCATGGTCTTTGTATACACAGATGCCCTTATCTCCCAAAACTATTCCATTTAGTCCATGAAAAATAAAATTCACCCTAGGTCCAAGAATCTCCATCATCCAGCTCCTGTTTAGGCTCCCAATTCCTGTTCTGTACAAATCACACTTGCTACCCATGTCCCACCTCCACAAGAACAAATTGACCTGACCCATTACATAACCCTGAAGGGAATGTTCAATGTCAATCATAGTTACCATCTCCTTTTCCCCAAAACCTGGAGATGACATTTATCTTTCTGAATTGATTGGCAAATTATTACTCTGCCAATTAACAAAGCACCATTTCAGACGCTGGGGAAAAGTATGCAAGAAATTTCAGACATGGTTCTTGCCTTCAAGATTGGGACCTGGATAGAACTAAAATGGCCGGGCCCAACTCTCTTCAGTTACCATTCAAGGCAGATGACCTCATCTGAGGGGAAGCGGCAGAAGATAAAGGAAAAACTAAGGGCTTTATATGTGATCCTATATGACATGCAAATCGCAGTGCCCACACCATTGTGTCAGTTTCTGCCTGACTCTCTCTGGGAGCTTGCCCTTTAAGAGATCTATCCTTTACTTGTAGATGATGAAAATGCATTTTGTCACTCAGCTGCTGATTGCTTGTTTCTTTTTATTCAACGGCTCCTCTATCAGTGCTTCTGTCTTAGATGATAAACTCTTTATAGTCAAGATAACAAGTTTATTTAATTCTCTTTTTATTTTAACATGCAGAATTCTACACAATGTGGGGGGAAAAAAAGCAGGAGGTAGGAATCTGGATGGAAATCTGCTTTTCTACGCACTTATTAATATATGAAGTGCTCCAAGGGAAAAAAAATGGATTCACTATAATTTAATTAGGGGTCCCTGAAACACAGGCACTTAGTCTCTGGCTGCCATCCCATCAGTGGGCCTGAATTTGCTAGCTACTGAAGAGCACCACCAGCACAGGGGATTTTGTAGAAAAGAGCCATGTCAGATCGCTCAGACGGGTACCCTCTCCCATCTCCTCCCCACCACTCACACAATGAATCATGTCCACTTTTTTTTTTTGCCCTGAGACTTTTTTACTTATAGTAGCCTGCTAGTGTCATTCAAAATTCACCTTGTTTGAGTGCTACTTTAGGCTGGATTTCACTTTGGCTGTCTGCACAGAACACTGCTCAACCATCCAAGGATAGACCTGGAATTGGAATAAACTGAAACCATCAACAATGTGTCCTCTGGGAAACAGAAAGTGTGATATTAGTTTCCAGATTCATGAGGCACTTATTAGAACTTCCATGTAATGAATTATTTCTGCCACTAGAATGGGAAAATTATAGTTATTAAACAGGCTTGCAACCAAAGGGTAAGTGATAGTTCTAGGATTCCCTATAATCAATCATTTTTATCCATACTCTAATGCTCTAAAGCCACTTGGGAAAAACTCAGCAATAAGATATATATGTATATACAGATCAGTCTATACCTACAATCTGCATCTGCTTATCCACATCTCAATCCATCAATCACTTGTATAGTGGGTGGGAGAGAACCAAAGGGTTAAGAGGGAAATTGTTCTGAAGAATTACTTAACTTTTCCCCTGTTTATGCCTGTCCTGTTTTATAATAGTGTCCTGCACACATTAGGCAATCAGTAAATATTTGCTGATTGATTATAAAGAGCAAAGAACTTTTGCATCAAGACTTTATATGTTCATCTTACATTTGGGATTCCATCCTGTCTATTCACCCATTTGTTTGTTCAGGTATACACTGTACATCTGTTATATAAAGTCCGGCCATAAGTACTAGGGTCATTTCCCAAGAAGGAACTAGACACAGACCCTACTTTCAGTGAGCTTCTGGTCTTAAAAAGCCTAAACGAGTGCAAATAATTATTTGTAATACAAGGTAAAGAGTGACAGAGAAATAGAAGTGTGCCTAGAATCCAGAAGGTACAGAGAACATAGAGCCAGAAGGATCAGGAAATAAAAGAGGGAGTTTTTGACCCGAATTATAAAAAATCCAGTGGAGTCACAATTACATTGGCATTAAAACCTAAATTAGGTGCAATATGAAATTCACATACAGTAAAAGTATCCCTGAAACTCATTAAGAGTTTGTCCTGTTATAGACTGACCAAACATTTGTCAGTTTATCCAAATAAGTGAGGTTTTTCTTCTAATGTTCGATCTACTCCTCCTCCAACTGAGCATGTGATAAAGAGTTTGGTTTGTGTTTACGAGCAAGGCTGTATGGGGAAAAATTACCTTGAAACAGCAGGATCACATGGACCGTGGGAGGTTCATGCCCACGTGAGTGATTTAGGAACCAAAGGAAGAGCAGACTCCATAACTCATCTCACATCCACTTCTGGGCCTCTCCTCATGGAGGGGCATGAAAGGCAGGACTGCCTGATCTATTTAATTTGCATTTTCTACTTGTTGTTTGTATAGTGAATCCATGTAAATTAAATGTAGATAGTGGTATGATGCTGCTATAAGATGTGAACATGTAGATATTAGAAAGAAGGGCAGTGGCCCAGTAATAAATAGCATGTGAACAAAGAATAGGGAAGTTGAGACATTCATAGATGATTTTAAGTTCCTAACGTCCTAGACCTAGGTTCAAGTCCGGGTCTTCCTCTAAAATTAGCTGTCTGCTGATAGATGAGTTACTTTGTAGCTCCATGCCTCAGTTTCCTTACTAGTAAATTCCAATTTGTGTTTTTGGACAAGATGTGATAAGTTACGAATGTCTAGAACTTAGTAAATATTCAAGGAATGTTATATCCCTCTTGCTTTTTCTCTACCTCACTAATTATACAGCTAGAGCCGACAGGCAGTGAGGTGAGGCTAAAAAGAGCAGCTCATGCCAAATTATAGAATCTTATATTCCAAGTTATACCCCAGAGTTTTCCAGAGGACGTATAACGTGAGCCATGTATATTATTTTAATTTCCTAAAACTGAAGATTAAATTTTAATATATTTTAAGTCAGTATACCCAACATATTATCATGTTGGCATATAGTCAACAGAAAAATTATTCACACGATATCTTCCATTTTTTTCATACTGTCTTCAAAATCCATGTGTAGTTTAATGCTTAACCACATATCTTAAGTTAGTCTTACTGCACTTCAAGTGTCCAAAAGCTTCATAAAGACAGTAGCTACCATATAGGACAGGTAAGCTGTAGACAAAGGTTTTAGTCAGTAGAGTGGAATGCTTTGGAAAGATGAATCTGTCGGCAGTGCTTGGGATAAACGAGTGAAGGGAGCGCAGGCCTAAAATCTAGTTAAGAAGTAGTTATCACAATCAAATGGACAGTTCTCTAGAGTCTGAACAAGGTTGGCAACAGTAGGAATGGAAAAGAGGGGATGGTGGAGGGGGGGGCAACACTGTAGGATGAGGGCTCACAGGACTTAATGACTCATTCCATGTGAGACAGAAAGGAATTGAACATGGGGCGGGGTTAGGCTAACTGCAGTAAAACAAATTTATTGGTTTATCGCAAAAGAGACTGTTTCCTGCATTTGATCTTACGTGGTCTCCAATTTTACCTACTTGATAATATAAGCCAGCTTTCCAATTCCCTCCTTACATATTAAAGAGCAACAGAAGTACCATATACCCCTACAATTTTTAAAACTAGGTATATGTGTCTATCTTGCTCTCAAAAAGATGTATTTGGACAAAGCTGTAAAATGTTCAAATATTGATCCCAACTGTCTATTAGCTTGGTTACTTGCAAAGACAGAGACCAAGTCTCATTCACCTCTGTCTCCCCTGCCCCAGACAGGCAACCATATCACAGTAGCCTCTGTAGAAAATGAACACAGGTTTGTTGCACAAACTGAACTACAGAGCAAACTGAACTACAGAGCAGAGCTGAACTACAAGCAAACTGAACAGTTTTCTTCTTGAGATGTTATGGATGTGCATCTTTTAAGACGGTGATTAAAAAAATTATCTAAACAGCTCAAGTATAATTTCATCCCAGTGTTTCCGCTCAGATAATCGCAGTTTTTGGTGGTATACTAGTAGCATACATTCATAGAAGTTTGCCTTCTCAATGCATTTTAACTCGTCCCTGAACGAACACCCTTGTAGAATGTCAGAGAAGACTAAGTAAGCAAAGAAAATCTGTTTCGCATCTGTTGTACCACAATCCATTTTAGGAATGGATGGAAATTCTGCAAAGTCCCCAGACCCATACTGGGAGTTACCTTGGAAGTGTTCCTTGACCCATAAATATAACCAATCTCATTTTTCAAAGCATTCAACTAAAGGTGACATGAAGAGCTACATTCAGTTAGACAAAAAATTGAGTGAAAAAATGTTAAGGCTAATATTGGTTAGACGTGTATACAAGTACAACAAGCAATTATCTTTTGCCATTGTCAGTCTGAGTGATTTTGAAAGAGAAAAGAAAGTCGTAGAAGTGTTTCCATCCCAAATTTCTAGAGAGAGAGACTCAGGTATCAAGCGAGTTGACAAAAGCATAATTGGATGAATTATATCCGGTCTCATCATTCATTAACTGAAAAGTGTTCACAAGGCAAGAGCATGAACGCCGCCCCCTCCCCCATGCCTCACCTCAGGGACAAAGACTGTTTAGAGGGTACACATCCTTACCTCAGAGAGTAGGTGCTGAATCACAACTGTCAATGCCTCAAACTTGGTATTACCACAGGAAAGAAGCTGCTTGAGCTGCAGGATAAATCCACTTTGGTTTTTACATGTTGTTTTATAACGAGCCAACTCAAGTGTTTTTTCAGAAGATAGCACATCTGGAGACGTCTGTGTCTGGATACACAAACTTCTGGGATTCTTCTGCCTGCCCTTTTCAACTGTAAAAGAAATGAGTATACATAGGAAGATATGTGATTTTTAGTTTTATAATCACTACCATCTGGGTTCAAAAACAACGAAATAAGCCACAGAAATGCACTTAAGTTCTATTTACATAAGGAAAGCATATGGCTCAGAACAGAAATTAATCACATATCTAGATGTTTGGAATGCACAAACACAGACCATGTCTCTAGCCCTGACTTAAAAGATTTACATGGGGCAGAGAACCATTTGTTCATGTACGTGAAACAAATAGATTTAGCAATCCAGACACATGAAAATCGCGTGCAAAATAATGTAGATATCACAGGTTCTAATTTTTTTAGGTAAATTGGCACAGTATCCTGTGACAAGTTCCCTGAGTCTATATTCTGATCACATATGCTCAAAGAAAAACACAAGGGATTGGACTTTCAACACCTCTCCCTCCTCCTCCACATTTTCTACAAATCTCGCATCCTTTCCTGCTGATGGCCTGGTCATTACAAAGATTTATACTGCAGATGAGTCATTTCCTCATCTCTAATAAATCATTACACATATTGAACACCTACTCACATTTTGTCCCTTAAGTTCACTGCTAAAAGTACTATACTCTCGACTATACTCTGTTTTCTATCAAACACAAGCTTTATTGTTTTTCCCCTCTCCAAGTAGTAATAATGGCCTATGCATTTTTTTTTTTTAAAGCTCATGCTAATACTCCAAATCCAACTAAGATGCTGTGCTAAGTGATTATTCACTTTCTGTGCCACGGGTGTCCTGGGAATTACTCTATTTTAAATGAAAAACTGCTCAGTTTTGGAACCGTTCCAAATATCTCCATCACTTTAAATCTCCAACAGAACTGGAAGAACACACAACAAGCTGCTTAGCTTCTTGAAATAAGTAGGCCAAGTAATCAAAGCAAAACTAAATCTGAAAAAAAGATACAAGAAACAAACAAACAAAAAAAGCTTCCCTGTTCTCAGAGGTATTCCTGATGGCGTTCACATTCTGTGGTAACAAACCTAAGGGAATTTTATAGATGGGAATTATTTCTTCTAATTTTTCAGGGGGAGGGAAACTAAAGTAATTTCTTGGGGAAAAAAATAAACAAACTTGACTATTCATGCTCCAAGAACCAATTACAAAATACACTCAAAATATTCCTTAAATTAAAAAAAAAAAAAGGCGAAAAGAGGTTCTCATTTTCTTTGATGCTTTCTATGGCTAAATGACTCATATTTGTATTAATACTTGATAATTCACTGTTCTAAAATGACTAAAATATCTTTTGTGTTTTAAAAACACTTAAAGGGTCAAGTATTTGCCCATAGTCTTTCTTAGTGCTTAAGTAGCTGTTAATGATTACTAACTGCCACTTCCAAAGCAGAGGAAGAAAGCAACCAAGTTCCTTGTCATAATATTCAAGTCCCATAGGGAGAGCTTTTAAGAGTCATATTTTAATGAAAAATAATCTAAATATTTTACAGTTTGTCAAAGTGTCTGAAGTTAGCATTCCTTTATTTTTCGTCATTTCCTAAAATGTTCTTAGGAGTTCTACTCCTCACATAAAATAATAATTACATAGTGTTTTACTGCTCAGGCAGTGTTCTCACTTTCCTTCTTTCTTCCCCTTAGTAACTCTCCATAGGGAAGGCGAGGTTCCAGGGTGGGAAGGGCCTTGTCCAGGCTCAGAGGGCTTCTATGGGACAGATCCAAAGTCAGAACCTAGGCCCCCGACACCCAGTGTCTACTGTTCCCACCCACCCTGGAAAGTAGAGACGGGGAAGAGACGTAATATCTAATTAAAAATAATCATTTATGCAATAATCATAATAAAATATCACTTAAATATATCAAGCCCCTTATTTGGTAATTCTTCATTTCAGTAAACCTACATGTAGGTAAACATCTGCATTTTATATAGTTTCCTATAATTTTATACGAACAGAACAGCAAAAAAACATCTTTTAACTCTTTGACCAATTAGAATTCAGTGCAACATATGCAGATATAAATTCATTCTCCTGACACTGCTGTATGTCCTACTAATATTTATGTAATTCATTTGATTATTGATATACTACATTCAGTTTATCATTTCTTGAATCCCTTAACCATGTTTGATTCTTTTTCTAGAATTTCTATGCTGATCAATTTTATTACTTAACACAATATCAGAGTTTTAAAACTGTTAGGCTATAATTATTTGCAAAATTTGAGATGTAAGTATTTAACATTTTTGAAGAAAACATCCTTTAAAATTCTTGCCTACTGAGACTTTCCGATGAGTTTTACTGGTCAGGTTCTAGTAAGTTATTTCATAAGGAGATAAATTTAAATTAATTTATTAAGCACTGTTTTTCCCTCTTCGGGTTCAGAATACATGTACTCTTTTTGTAGCACCAAATTTTATATTTTCCTTCAAATTATCTCTTATATCAAAGTCAGGCAATATCTAGTAATATGTCTGGCTTCGTAAACTTTTTTTTTTCGGTATTATCAATATTTTAAAATTTTACTGTAGTTAAAATATTTGCTAGCAATATTGTTTGGATAAATTACTTGATATTAATCTTTTTTTCTTACTAAATGGTTAATTCCATTTCTAACATTATTTTAAAAAGGGGGAGAGGGGTGCCCTGGGAGGCTAAGTCAGTTAAGCATTGGACTCTTGGTTTCGGCTCAGGTCATGATCTCATGGTTCATGAGTTCGAGCCCTGAATCGGGCTCTGCACTGTTAGTTTGGGATTCTCTCCCTCCCTCCCTCCCTCTCTCTCTCCTCATCCCTTGCTTTAACCCTCTCTCTCTCTGAAAATAAATAAACTTTAAACAAATAAAAAAAATTAAAAAAAAAAGAGGGAGATAGCCTTCTTTCTTTCTTGCTTTAACTGTTTCTCAATGTCCATAGATTTTAAAATAATACATCTCTATCATATTAAGAATCTGTCAATACTGTTTTTTGAAGTGTTTAAAAAACATAAGTTGGGTTTGCTGACTCTATATTAAGCCTCTGAAACCATTATGATTTTTACTAGATTCTATTTAATTTGATAAATTTTGGTTAAAGGCTTTTCTTAAGCCACAGTGGCTTCAAATTCCTAAGACATTCTTTTCTCTTTTTCAATTAAAATACTTTTTACCATCTGAAATGTAGTTCCTCCTCATTTTTTTGAAGCATAACTGACATTTAACATAATATTAGTTTCAGATGTGCAGCATGATGATTCACTATTTGTATATACCGGGAAATGATCACCATAATAGTCTAGTTAACATCTGTTCCCATACATAGCTACAAAATTTTTTTTCTTGTAATTAGACCTTTATAGATCCCTCTTAACAGTTTCAAATATGCAATACAGTAATATCTACTCTAGTCCCATACTGTACATTACATCCCCATGACCTTTTTATAACTCAAAGTTCGTACCTTTTGACCTCTTTCACCCATTGCACACCCACCCCCAAAACAAACTCTTATTTTTTTCAGATATGACAGCTATATGTAAGCTATAAGGTACACCCGGGAAAACATTCACTGCCCAAGCCTGACTACACGCCAGTCAGGCATATCTCTTGGCACTTAGCTGCTTTTCATTTATGCTTTGCCTGGTCACTGGTTCACCTGTGGCTGCAGTGTTAAGGTGTTAACAAGGCAAGTAGGGGAGGGACAGCACCTGTGCTTCGGTAAAACCCAGCTGTCCACATGACAGCTGCTTTTTCTCTCAGACTTTCTTTTTCTTTACTTTTCTTAATTTTTTTAATGTTTATCTATTTTTGAGAGAGAGACAGAGGACAAGCAGGGGAGGGGCAGACAGAGAGGGAGACACAGAATCCTAAACGGAATCCAGGTTCTGAGCTGTCAGCACAGAGCAGGACATAGGGCTTGAACTCAGAGAGTGCAAGATCATTACCTGAGCCGAGTCGGACGCCCAACCAACTGAGCCACCCAGGCACCCCAACAGTGTCTCCTTTTTCAGTAAAGGGGATAGAAACCAGAAAGACACAAAGTGTTCTAGTATGTTTTTTATGTTTTTGAACCATGGGGTAAACATAACACCTATTCAAAATTAAAAAGTAATTATTTTCTAAACATGACTAAAGTGAATTCTGAACACTTAAATCATTAACACTTAGCGATCAAAAAAACATAATTAATCCACATTTCTTCCTTGAGGAATATAGACAGGAATTTAATAATACAGGTTTCATTGTATGTGACAACTCAAAATAGATTTGCATTAAAGGAGGAAGAAGAACGTTGACATGTTAATTCTTCTAAGAGTACATATCTTCAAATTTAACATAAGAGCAAATAAGCAACTACAATGCCCTGCACCTAGAAGTGGAAAATCAAGTTGTGACCTCAATCTTCTGCTCCATATACTGTGCTCCCGAAGGGCAAAATCGTGCCACGTGGTAGCTGATGACCTAATTTGAGCATCTTTCCCCCTCCTCACTCCTGGCCCAGTTTGAGATCAGAGATGATACAAAAAAAGGAAAAAAAAAAGTGATGCTCAAAGCCCTAATACTCATAAATAAGGTCCTTCAATATACTAAAACAGAGTTTCCCTTAAACCTTACAGGAGTCATGATTTATAGGAAATTAAAATATGAACCAAATTTGCCTTTGTGTCCCCTTTATTAACATGTTACCATTTTGATAATGTAGCTGTATTTAAACACATAAATTCATTATGCCTATTAATAAGACGTGATTTCAAAGAATCAACTTAATCAGAAACCTTAAAATTACATGTTACCTTCTATACAGATTCAGAAGTCTGTCAACAAGATAATTACCAATATTGTGTCTGATCCAACCTTCCTGGGACTCACTCTGATGAAATTGAAACCTCCATTGGGGAAAACAGAAGTCATGAATCAAAGACATGTGCTCACTTGAAAACCAACTGGATAACACTGTTTGGTGTATTTGTTCATTATTCTCCAAACCCTCCATTTAATAAAATTTCAAACTAGCCTAATCAACTTATTTATCATCTTCTTGAAGAAAGTGGTTAGGTAAAGAGGAATAGGCCCTCTTTCCAGGCTCTAGTCACTCAGGCATATAGACCCCCACGTCAAGACAAAACAAAGTTTTTGAGAAAAACTTAACCATTAAGACATGGATGAACCCACTACATGCCGAAGACACGTGCATCTTAAGGCCAAACAAGCCATTTACTGAATGTGCTGGCTCTCCAAATATTAAAATCCAGTAAGAGACAAGACCTACTGGAAGAGTTCGCCTTGGCAAATGCAAAACTATATACACTGTGTTTAATAAATAACGTTGCCTAATTTTTTGTGTACCTATTGACCTAGTCATTCACTCACCAAATATTTATCAAAATCTACCACGATGACTTTGCCATGTGGCGGGAGCATCAGTCCTGCTGTCTGGCGGGGGAGACGGGAGGCACAGAGGAAGGTAGTGTTGCACACAGATGCACGAAGATGCCTGGAATCTCAGCTAAATCCTGTCTCTCTAGCATTCATTTCTTCCTGTTCAGCTCTTATAGTATCCACCTGTCTGCATTGTAAACTAATGTCTGTGAGGTAATAAAAGATAGGTAATGAACTGATGTGCTAGTGAGGGCCCCCTCAATCTCCACCAGCAGCCTGGACAGACAACCGATTCCCTTCTTTCTGCCTTAATCTGACCCAGCACACCAAACCCTTAAAAGTGACACTTATCTCTACGTGGAGGCCTTTAGTCTGTTTCCTCAGCATTGGATGATGGGTCCTTACCCTGGGATATCTCATGGAAACAAAGCATTAAATGAGAACTATTGGGAAATACGTGTTCTCATAAGAGGGAGTATCCAGTTCTAAATGATCACTCCCATGACTACTCTTCATTAAGTGCCAATTGGATGTGCTTCTAACAAACTGGTCCCTGCAAAGGTCCCGTAAGGAATCAAAGGGAGAGACGCCATCCACAATGACAGAATAATTTGATAATTAGATAACAGAGTTATGTGGAGTGTGTGGGAAGAGTCCAGGTGGAGAAACACCTAGATCTGGAGCAGTCAGGGCAGGGTTCAGGAGGCAGAGTTTGCACGGGCATTTGCACATCTGGCAGACAGATAAGCAGAAAAGGCCAGCAGAGGCGCAGGGGTATGGGTGGCCCCAGATATTCCTGAAGTTCAAGTACAAAGAGGTGGCTGAAGCAGAAACAGGGTGACAGCATCCACGCCACACAAGGTTTGACCATATAGGTGGCTGAGGACGACACTGAGTGGGGGTCTGGGGGCACTATGAAAGATAGTAGAGGTACACAGGGGGGTCAGGACGAAGGCCCAGGAAGAGAACCCATGGGCCAGGGGTAGTGAGAACAGGCAGAAAAGGATGCGTGTGTTTATAAGGCAGAACGGCCGGGGGGGACTTAGTGGACCAGGTGGATCAAGGGGAGCCCAGGAAAAGCCACAAGCTTGCAGCTAGGAAGTAACACAAGAGGAGTCGATTTGTGCCTGGGAAGGAGAGTAAGGGCAGAGCGAGGGGAGGAGTCTGGTGTGGGACACAGTGAAGAAGGCGGAAAGACATTCTCTGACGCTCTGCTCTTCATTCTCCAGAAAGGGTCTAGTCTAAACTCACCTGCTTTTTAACACTTTTCAAATTCAGTTGTCCACCATGTCATTTTCCCAAGGAGCCATCAGCTCTGTATCTGCTCCTGTCCTGAATGCTGCCCTCAACACGAGTGTACTAAACCACCCACCCTTCCTGGTTGTACCCAGTGAACAGTAAAGCCATGGTAATCTGTATAATCTTACAAGAGATTTCTTTTTTTTAATTGTCATCCATGTCATCAATTATTACCTTAAACTTATTATAACCTTTTTGTGTTCCTTTTGTTATTTATTTTTACTAAAAGAATGAATAGTTATCACAGTTTCGAAACTACATGCAATTTTTTCTATTCTAGGTAGCTATGGCATTTATTTACATGGAACATTTCAAGCTCAGCAAAGCAGTGTTTAGACTTTTAAAATTACCCAAGCTGACTCTCTTTGAGGTGGAGGGTAAGACTTTAAGGCACCTAAGCATTAAAAATTTACATTACTATATCATCAGAATTTGTCACAATGGCTTGTATTACAAATAAAAGGGTTTCACTTTTATAACTTTTAAAGTAGGTTATAGAATGGAATGTATATTCCTATGAAAAACTCCTATTTCAGATTAATTATGCTTACACAATTTTTCCTAAGGAAAAAAAAAAAACCCAAAAACAAACAAACAAAAAAATAATCCAAACTTGACCTTAACTATTTCCCATGTAGCTGGAAGGAAATAAGCAGATTTCTCATGTTCTTAAAATGGACTACAAAGAAAAAAATTCATTACATCAGAAATACTTTTTTTTTTTTTTTAAGTTTATTTATTTTTGAGAGAGAGAAAAAGAGAACATGAGCTGGGGAGGGGCAGAGAAGGGTGGGGGAGAGAGAGAAACCCTAGCAGGCTAGGCTATCAGTGCAGAGCCCAACATGGTGCTTGGCTTGATCTCGGAAACTGTGAGACCATTCCCTGAGCCAAAATCAAAAGTCAGAAGCTTAACCGACTGAGCCACCCAGGTGCCCCTTTTTAGAAATACTTTTAAGAAGACATTACCTCCCTCAGTTTGTCGGTTCTTTAAATAATCTAGAAGTTCAGCTGAAAATGTTAAGTTTATGAACTGCAGGACTGAAAGAGCATACTATAAACAAGGAACACAGCAAAACATTTCTAAGTGATACAATTTTAGTCCTGTAACATTA
Source organism: Panthera tigris (assembly GCF_018350195.1). Taxonomy (NCBI): domain Eukaryota; kingdom Metazoa; phylum Chordata; class Mammalia; order Carnivora; family Felidae; genus Panthera; species Panthera tigris. Next base: position 20,822,447 of record NC_056663.1, on the reverse strand, counting down.
ACAATTCTGAAGATACTGAATGAAAATATATTTATTGTAATCATCTAACAGTTTCATCAAAAACACGAATTTCAGTAGAGGAAACAACTCAATTTTTATTTCAACTTAAATAGGGAACAAGGGTCTTTTGCTATACTTTTGTTCGCACTGTGTATGAGCAAATTGGATAGGCCTTTTCACAGAGCACCAGGAAAGGGATAAAATATACATCCACCAAGTCCCTACCAGCGTGCCCTAGCAAAGCTGTGGCTCTAAGACCGCCATAGCTAGATGAGCTCAGTATCGATCTATGACAGAATGTTTTTAGCATAATACCATTCACAACATCAGTTCTCAGGAAATGCTCATCAGTGTGGTAGGAAGCCAGCAAAACCTTCAAGACTCCTTTCAAGGAAACCAAAGAGAAGAATGTGTATTCACGGTACAGTAACAAAGGGATGGTGACAGGTTACATCTCTCATGTTATTCTTGAACTTGGTCCCTGTGAGATCTGTATTCTACAAATGACTGAATCTTTTAACTTTTTACACGTAAGTTCTAACGCACCTGTTTTTTTAATAGAAGCTTTTTAAAATGGTGCCATCAACTTCTGTATTTTGTAGTCTGAGAGAGAATCACGAGAGAAATTCAAGTTTATTTAGCATCAACTTGGCAATACCTACCACAAATGTACTGATAACAATATTAAACTTTTGTTGACACATTTAAAAAATTATTTTTAATGTTTACCTATTTTTTTGAGAGAGAGAGAGAGAGAGGGGTGGGTGGGTGAAGCGATAGAGGGAGACACAGAATCTGCAGCAAACTTCAGGCTCTGAGCTGTCAGCACAGAGCCCAATGCGGGCCCCAACTTATGAACCGCGAGATCATGATCTGAGCCCAAGTCAGATGCTCAACGGACTGAGCCACCCAGGCACCACCGCCCCATTAAAAAAAAAAAAATTTGTTTAATCTTTATTTTTTTGAGTGAGAGAACACATTTAAAATATATAAAAGCCATATGTCAAGTTGAGACATTCTTCCTCCACATATTCTTTTATAACTGAAAATTACTTCATTTAAGATAGAAATCAAATATTAATCTGTGTCCAAAGTGACTTCAAAGTGTTTAACTGAAATAATTACAAAATAGGTAATCATTACCCAAAGCCATTCATATCATAAGAGAGAAAAAAAAATAACAAGATGTTGCGAGAATAGACTTGTTAAATAACCCATTCCCCTTGGGGTGCTTGGGTGGCTCTGTCGATTAAGTGTCCAACTTCGTCTCAGGTCATGATCTCACAGTCCATGAGTTCGAGCCCTGCATTGGGCTCTGTACTCACAGTTCAGAGCCTGGAGCCTGCTTCGGATTCTGTGTCCCTGCCTCTCTCTGCTCCTGCCCCACTCACGCTCATTCGCTCTCTCTCTCTCTCAAAAATGAACATTATAAAAAAAAATTATAAGGGAGCCTGGGTGGCTCAGTCGGTTGAGCGGCTGACTTCAGCTCAGGTCATGATCTCACGGCTGGTGAGTTCGAGTCCCGCTTCTGGCTCTATGCTGACAGCTCGGAGCCTGGAGCCTGTTTCAGATTCTGTGCCTCCCTCTCTCTCTACCTGTAACCCACTCGCATTCTGTCTCTGTCTCTCTCAAAAATAAACAATAAAAACAATTTTTTTTAATTATAAAAAAGATCCACTCCCCTTATTTATAAGCAGACAGTATCAGCTTTTGAGAATTAACGGTTTGACCTTCTCTGGGTCAGATACTATAAAAAGGCTGCAACCCCCCTTACCCCTGCAGGCTCTAGAGCCTGGGGAAGTCAGGCACTCAATTTCCCAGCCTCCCTTGCAGGTAGCCAGCCATGTGAATGACACTTAGCCAATGAGATGGAAGCCTGAGTGATTTGTCACCACCCCTTCATTATTTTATTTTTCCTTCCTGGAGCAGTGATCATGAGTGCAAGAGGCAAGAGGCATGTTCCGGAAGCTAAGAAAATAGCAAAGGTGTTGATCCTGACAGAGCTGAGCTACTGAACGTCAGAACAGCTTTTTAGGTGAGACAAGTAAGTTGCTTCATAGTCAAAGCTGTCTTAACTGCAGCTAAAAGCAGGTCTTCTCGACATTCTCAAAAACGAATACCAAACATAACTTTTGTTCTAATTAGATGTTTTCATATTCTGCCTCTCGCTCTTACTCTCTGGTCAAAATGGTTCTCTTTACTGTGGTTTTAAGTAAATGAAATATTTTGTCCTATTAATAATACTTCCACCTGCCCTCAATATCTATGCAGTACATTTCTCCCCTTGGCTATAATAATTGCTTTTGATATCACTGGCTCAGCAAAAATAATTCTAAGCGCAGTGGATTGCTTTCACTTCAATCAAAAGGAATACTAACCCTCTGAGGTTCAAAATCGGACTTTTCATAATAATGAATACAGCTATCAGCTTCAAAGAAAAACTGAATTCTAATAAAACTGGTGGTAAGGAATATTTCTACTAAGAAAATTCTTTTCCCTCTACTGACTCATTATAAAATTAGAACTAACATGCAGAGGAAAAATTCTGAAGTAGAGCTATTTTGGCAAGAGAGGCTACTGCCAGACTGTCAGTGAAATCACTTCCAGACTTAGAGGAAAAGCATTTCCCTGACGCCGAGCTCTTCATCCATGCTAGACATCCTGCAACGTCACTTAGAACTCTGACAAACACACACTTCCATTTCTTGCCCCTATTCGCAGAGAACATGACATCCTGACTCTGGTAACACGCTCCCTCAATGCGTGCCACACAATCACAACATTCCGGAGTGCACAGTGTCCTTCTGTAAAGATCCAGTGAAAGGGCCTGGTTTACCTGGGTCCCGCTGATCACTGCCCCTCTTGCTGGCACCTCTCTATCCACATTCTACGCTCAGACACATTAAAATGTTTTTGTTTCCTTGAAGGAACCACCCTCTCCCTCCACTCCAGGCTTTCACATGCTGTTTTCTCTGCCTGGAAAACTTTCTGTTTCTGGGCTAACTCCAGATACCCTGAGATCCCAGATTAATTGGCACTTCTTCTGGAAGCCCTCAAGGCTGCTTTACCCACTAGGAGCTGCCTGGGCACTTAGTCCATGCCTGACCAGGATTACTTGATATTCTGTTTAATAATAGGCTGTGCAAAGGCAGGAGCATGTGTGACTGCTTCCTGGTTATATTTTCAGCATCTAGTATTGAACCTGCCACATAGTATGTGTCTAGTAAGTACTCACGAAGTGAATGAATCAATCTTGCAACGTGAAAGACAGTTGGCAAAGAGGAGAAAGGGGGGTCCTGGCTGGCAAAGCTTGCGACCCTGGTCTCAGGGTATTGACTTCAAGCCCCAGTATGGGTGTAGAGCGTACTTTAAACATTTTTTTTTAAGTCTTTTATTTATTTAAGTCCTCTCTCCGTCCAACATGGGGTTCAAACTCACAACTCCAACATCAGGAGTCACATGTAGAGCTAACCTTAAAAAAAAAAGTTTGATTGCTTATGGAAACAGGGGGAAGTCTGGTAGCAAAGACCAACTATGAAATCCTTCAAATAGACCAAACCTACGAAACTGTCAATATTTGGTTGTTTTTTTACTTCTAAGAAGAGCAATTTCAAATGCTTCCACATATAAGAAAGACAACTAGAGTAGCGGCAGAGGATAAAAACATATAGAGATTTCAGAGAACAAGGTCTTAGATTCTTACAACCAATTAGTTGCGGATACATGAGGAAGAACAATGATTTCAAATGTAACTGGTGTTACATGACAGGATAAAGGAAAAACGTGCGTCATGAAGATAAATAAATCACCAGTATTAACTGAGTTTGGGTGATAAAGAGATCATTAGATTTGATAAGGTGAATTTTCAGGTGAAATACATCCAGGGTTTTTTAATCTATAGCCAGAAAATTCATAGCTTTTGAGGTTAAAGATATCTCAGAAATCCTCTCATCTGATTCCTTTATTTTGTAGCTCTTGTATGATTAAGTGATCAAGGTCATTCCCTTGGTTACCAGCAGAACCAAGGCTACACCCCCCCCCAGGCTCTTGGAATCCAGGTCAGCTCCAGTGCCATTTTGGCAAAGAACGCCAACACCACTTACTTCATTAAGAATATAAACACAAGGTACTGCTTACAGCCCTTTAGGGTAAGAATAAATGCCGGACGTCAATATCCATTTCACTCAAAGATCTCTTGGCCCTTAAAGTTATGTAACATGGGATCAGCTCACAAAAGATTCTCACTGGGGGTCAGGAGAATTCTATTCTTTACATAATTTTAAAATGCTTCCCATACACAAAACTCTTTTTTTCATCACTGCTATTCAACAGATCTAACAGAATTATAGCACAAGTCACAGCCAGGAAAACCTGTAAGTCAAGTGTTCTGAACAGAGGTCCCAGGTTTTCCTCACATTTCCACTACTGTGTGCCCTTGAGCAAGACAATACACTTCTCTGAGCCTCTGACTTCTGGTGTAAAAGAAGGTAGGCTAGACCACCTCTAAGTGCACGCACCCTCTAAAAATTTCACTTTAGCCAAATGAATGTTTGAAAGTAGTTTTACAGAAATTCAGGTAATAAAAGGTACCTAAAATAGCAACTGTTAGTCAAACTCTGATAATAAAAGCCTTCGGTCTTTTGCTTAAGCTGCCTTGGAAGTCTATCTGCTTCACAGCAGTACAATAAACAACCTAAAACGTTCGCTTACAGAAGACTGGTTAAGTAGATCATGGCTTCCATGACTATTAAAAAGCAGAGGTAGATAAACATGTGTCAACATGAAAATCTAAGATACATTAACTTTAAAAAGCAAGCTATATTAGAGAGAGAGTACGTGTGTGTATGCTTCCATTTTTATATGACAAGAATCTATAAAAATCTATATAGGCTCACAGAGGATTAGCGAGTTTCTGGAAGGCTATACAAGCACCCATGAGAAGAGGGAGTCCTGACAAGACAGAGGCAAACTTTGAATTGTATAACTTCTGTACAGTTTGATTTTCTCTTTACCTTGGAGCAAAGATTATTTTCTTTAAAAGTTTATAGCTAGTTGGAGCTATTTTAGATCATACAAATTATCTGCAAGTACAAGGCACTCTTCCATTTCTCACCTTTTTTATTTCTTTTTTTTAAAGGTTGAAAAATTCACATTGTCATTTCGGCTGGGAGAGAGAGCAACACTATTTGCCTCCCAACATTGCATTTACCTTCAGCAGCCAGCGCAGATGGAGGGAAAGGTCGGCAGACTTAAGTGAGAGGTCAAGGGGAGTTATGAAACATGAGGAGAAGGTGCCGGACAAAATGAGAGACACCCTCAGGGAAGGGAGATGCCCCTGGGAAACTAAAAACAGTCAGCTGAAAAAAAAACACCACTAGGGACGGAGATGAAAAACAAGACACATCGGGGCTGACATGAATATCAAACAAGAAAAAACAATCTGTGTATATACTCAATCCATCCTATTACAGGTAACACTAACCAGCCAGAATCAAATACAATACACCTGTTTTTATAGCATAACTTCAATATCATTCACCATAGTTGCCATTACCATCTAGAACAAGAGGTAGCAATGGGAGGCAATTAATCGAATCCCCTAAAAGCGAGCATGCAGGTTTACACATGCCTAAGGTATCCACTGCATTTATCTCCATTTTAGGCACAGAGAGTAAAAAGCAGATACAAGCATAAATATCAAAGGCGGTTTCTTTGATTGCAAACGTTTTCCCTGTGAAGCTAGGAAACCTCAGTTTGTTTTGTGGCTCCCTTACTACCTTCTCCACAACTACTAGGATGTTTTATTTTCGGCAATATTTCAAATTTAGACATCTTTTAACATATTAAATTAACCTATCATAATCTCGGTGAGAAAATACATCCCGAAAAACTACAGAAAACCATCTCATTTCATCTCCTTTTTTAAGAATAAGAAAAATCACAATTTACCTATCTGCTCTTTCCAAAATCACCTGAAGTACAACAAAATTTAACAGGTGCTGATTTTCACAGGTTTGGTTAGTGTCAGAAAAGAGCTAGGGGAGTTTCAAGGCAACAATTCTGCTTTCGATAAACAAAACAAAAACACATCTGCTTATACTCAGTAGAAGTATCATATGCTCATGTGTTGAAACGTTAAGAGCCAAATACTTATTTTTACAAAGTAAGCCTCGCGCTCTCATTAGAGCTTTCTTTCTGCAATTACTGTATCTCCTTAGAAAATTTCTGATAAGCAGCTGCAAGTTAATCAAGATGTCCCCCATGCAACGCTAAACAGAGATGTATGCAAGACAAACCTGTGTGGAAAATAACAGTGCTTTTCCTAAACCCTGAAGGAAGTCGAAGATTTCGAAGCAACCCTTTGGCAGTCAGTCGTACGTGAATGGTGGATAAGGAGAATTTGGGAGACAACAACATGTCTTCAGAGCAGGTGAAAAGATTTCGCAGAAGAAACAGCTTCCAGGCACGGTCACATACTGTCTTTTTAAACTCGGTACTCTTCAAAGCCAAGAAATAACAGCGGGAGAAAACATGCCTACATAGCAAATGTCATTCCACTGCACATACACAAAAGAAAAAAAAAACAACAAAAAAACCCCGAGCTCTCCAAGGGTTCCTGGCTTCTGTTTTCACTTCCAGATGTTGTCCAAACAATACTCTTCCTCTGAATAAAATCTCCTCTTAGTGGATCCAGCAGCAAGCAGCCTCTCAATTACATCACACTGTACATGCTTAAGGGCTTGTTATGGTTTTCATCAGGGATGGTAAAGGGGAGGAGAAAGTGGGTGGTCTTAGGAGCTTTATATAACAACCAATAATGTCACGGATTCTCTAACTACTTGAGAGATTGGTGAGGGAAATTAACTACTTTGAGTACCTAATGTTTATTTGGGAATAAGGAGAAAATTAAGATTTCGTTACACTCTTCTATATTAATTAAAAATTTTTAAATTACATTTACACTAATAACAGTGGGCATTTTTTTTCAAGTATTTTGTATGTCAATCTGTTTATAAACCCAATACCTTGGGTACACTTTTTTAAAATGGCTTCAAGTAGTAAGTGTTCCCAGTTACAATTAATAAAACTTCCATTAATGACAGATTGATAAAAGGTTAAACCTTAATAGTCATGTTCTGGGGACCTCACTAATAACCAACGAAAATATTGTTCTAGAGGCATAAAATCAATTGGGCCACATTCTGATGATGGCATTCACTGATTTACAAGTTTCATTTACGGAAAATCAAGTGGCATCTCAGAGTAATGTTTGGGACTGTGCACAAATTAGGATCTGTTTTACTGGGATCTGTTCAATGTTTATTTTGGTAGTTTATAAAAGTACACTAAAATATGATGACAAAAACTAAAAGTACATGAACGTATGGTTGTAAGAAAAGTACACAGGCATCATGCTCACTTAAAGGTAATGCCATTAATAACCAGGAATAACCCAACATTTAACACTTTTTAATTAAACAAAGAAAACAAGGGGGGCCTGGGTGGCGCAGTCGGTTAAGCGTCCGACTTCAGCCAGGTCACGATCTCGCGGTCCGTGAGTTCGAGCCCCGCGTCAGGCTCTGGGCTGATGGCTCGGAGCCTGGAGCCTGTTTCCGATTCTGTGTCTCCCTCTCTCTCTGCCCCTCCCCCGTTCATGCTCTGTCTCTCTCTGTCCCAAAAATAAATAAAAAACGTTGAAAAAAAAAATAAATAATAAATAAAAAAAAAAAAGAAAACAATGTAAAAAAATGATCTATGCTTGTTTCCAAGATATCCTAAGAAAACAAGACTTAGTAATAGAAATAAATGTGGAAATTGTTAGCTCTAAATAGCCCTATTAAGTGCTATCAAAATATGCAGGGAACAGCTACTGTTTTAGAAAACCTACAGAGAATTGGGAAGAGGGAAGGACACTGACAGGAAAAAAAAAAAAAAACCAAAAACTGAGTAATTCCCTCTCCCTCTTTCCTGGAGCCTGCCATCTGAGAGGCTGTCAATACAAACTCAATTACCTGTCAAGGGTTAGCCGTGGGAAAGATACAACTTGTTAACAAGCACAGGATGGGTCCTGAAAACACATTGTACCCATGGCAAGGGAAGCACAAATAACCAAGGAATTAATAAAGAAAAGCTACACTGAGATGTTGCCTTTTGGCTTTACCACAGTTCATTACTGAACAATCACCCTCTTGCCAGATTCTATACATTAATATTCCATAACCGCATCCCCCCCACCTCCTCCCAAGAAACCTGTAACAACTAAAATATTAATCAGTATTAAAATCATGAATAGAATAAAATTAAATATTGGCATGACAAACAGATCTGGTAGCACCCCATTATGGATGTCATGCAGTTTTTTTATTCGGAGTTTTTCTCGCTTGTTAAGTAACAGTAAACTCTAAGTTACCCTGGTTTAAAGGGAAATCTTTTAGCCTAGACGATCCACAAGAAGAAATTAGCAACATGCTACCAATTCATCGTATTCATTAACATTTTTCTTTGCACTAAGCTATCCTGCATAGTCAAGTTCGCTAATGATCTTTTTAAAAATCAGAACAAGGAACTCCAAGAATAAAAAGCAGAAGTGCTAGTCAGAAAGTCAAGGTGGAAAGAGTGGTTCTTGCTTGTGCAGTCAGGTACACACACACATATACACAAGAAGGTGCACTACAGCTCCAGCTGGGTTTTCACTTCTTTCCCAACATGGTCTGCCCCCTAGTGGCAATCTAACACAAGGGAGCCAAAGTAGTGGGGCAGCCTTTTCATTAATAGTTAATGGCCAACTCTTAACTGTCTGTGTGCCAGGGACTCCCCTAAACACTTCATAGGTTTTCATTCTTTTATTTATTTTTTGTAAGTTTTTTAAGTTTATTTATTTTGAGAGAGAGAAAGAGAGAGAACAAGCGCGCGCGTGCACGTGCGTGCAGGGGAGGGGCGGAGGGAGAGAGAGAATGCCAAGCAGGCTCTGCTCTGTCAGCCTGGAGTGATGACTGCAGGATCATCAATCTGAGCTGAAAGGGTCGGTGGCTTAAGTGAGCCACCAAGATACCCCTGTATTCACCCTTTTAAATAACTGAATGAGTGTTTATTGTGGGATTACAACCATTTTTAGAGCATTTATACTTTGGGGAGGGGTGGATAGGGAAGCACAGATTTTAAAAACTGGCTCAAAAAGATTCTTTGATTACTTATTTGATCAGCCATTAGCACTCGTACATTAGCTGTAGTTTCTGAAGTTAACGCTAAGTATAGGAGACGTATCTAAAGGCAAGTGCCCATCTTTGTTATTACACAAATTCCTAACTGAAGAGAATATCTAAAGATCACCAAGGATCTTTAGACAGCAAGGAAAAATTTAAGAAACTTTTGATACCTAAAAACAATGTTACTAAAAATTAGGAGTAAGACGAGTTTTTATGAAGGGCAGAAAAGCTTGTGTTAGGATTTCAAGTGGAAAAACAAAACCATGATTTAAAATTTTATGTAGTAGGATCTCAACTTAAAGAATAAAAAATATTGAAGGAAGTATACAGAAATGTCACCAATGCTCTGAGTTGGAGTAGGCAGGATTTTCAACGTTTTTGCCATAGGTTTCTGTATTTTCCTATTTAAAAAAAAAGATCACAGCGCCAAAAAACAAAACAGACTTTTAAGTTAAAGTGATAATTCTATTAATTCTATAAAATTATAATAATTCTATAAAATAATTGTGTAAAAAGCCTACAGAATCAGCTGAGTTTCCATTAATGACACAAATAATGACAAACCATTAAAAAACTGCGGAAAGTCTTTAGCAAGGTTTAAAAACAAAGATGTGATATGGATGATGTAAGTATTTGGCAGATGAATACACTATAGTATTACAGTACATTCAAACAAGAACCACAGATTCCACTGCAGCCTGTGAAAGTGCGTGCGTGCGCGCACGCGTGTGTGTTTAATCAGACCCGATTTAAAGAAGAGTAAAATTACCGGCAAAGGAAACAACCATCAAAACTAAAAGGCAACCAATGGGATTGGAGAAGGTATTTGCAAATTAACTATCAGATCAAGGGTTAGTGTCCAAAATCTATAAATAACTTATCAAACTCAACACCCAAAAAACAAATAATCCAGTGAAGCAATGGGCAAAAGACATGAATAGACACTTCTCCAAAGAAGACATCCAGAAGGCCAACCGACACATGAAAAAATGCTCCACATCACTCATCATCAGGGAAATACAAGTCAAAACCACCAAGAGATACCACCTCACACCTGTCAGAATGGCTAACGTTAACGAGTCAGGCAACAACAGATGTTGGTGAGGATGCGGAGAAAGAGGATCTCTTTTGCACTGCTGGTGGGAATGCAAGCTGGAGCAGCCACTCCGGAAAACAGTATGGAGGTTCCTCAAAAAACTAAAAATAGAACTACCCTACGACCCAGCAATTGCACTACTAGGCATTTATCCAAGGGATACAGGTGTGCTGTTTTGAAGGGGCCTGTGCACCCCAATGTTTATAGCAGCACTATCAACAACAGCCAACGTATGGAAAGAGCCCAAATGTCCATTGACGGATGAATGGATAAAGAAGATGTGGTGTATATACATACAATGGAGTATTACTCAGCAATCAAAAAGAATGAAATCATGCCATCTGCAACAATGTGTATGGAACTGGAGCATATTATGCTAAGCTAAATTAGAGAAAGACAAATATCATATGATTTCACTCATATATGGAATTTAAGATAAAAAACAGATGAACATAGAGTAAGGAATAAAAAATAACATAAAAACAGGAGGGAAGAGGACAAAACATAAGGGACTCTTAAATACAGAGAACAAACTGAGGGTTGCTGGAGAGGCTGTGGCTAGGGGGATGGGCTAAATGGACAAGGGGCATTAGGGAGGACACTTGCTGGGGTGAGCACCAGGTATTCTACGTAGGGATGAATTGCCGGATTCTACTCCTGAAATCATTACTACATTACATGTTAACTAACTTGGATGTAAATTTTGAAAAAAAAATAATCGATTAAAAAAATAAAAATAACACTGACATTATGACTAGATAGGATTCAAGCATACACCGTGCAGGGCTGCTTAAGTGCTAGGAAATGCAACCACACTGGGACTGATAGGTTTACTGTTAATGATCATAAAGAATCTGCAGAAAATGAATATTTAAACCAGGGATTCAAGCATCTCTATCCAACCTCTTCTAGAACTCTAACACCAACTGTATGCATCTGAATGTTTATCTCCTTACTTTCCCTAACACAACACTATTCCCACATTTTCTTCATTTTTATGCTTCACAATCTTTACTGTCTTATGTTCAAATCTCTGTTCCAGTTGTAGAAAGTTCAACTCAGGGTCCAATCTTTCCATAATGTCCTCTTCCTCAATAGGAAGAAGAATGCCTATATTGTGAGAAATTATCTTAAGATTCACATAAAACAATTAGAAAAAATTGCATCCTTCACACATCCCCCACCCCCCCCAACCCTGTAAGATTATAAGCTCTCCAAGATCAGTGATGTTGTCTTTTATTTCTTTGGTCTCCCAAAAATGAAAGTGATATTATCTATGTAAAATGTTTTAAAAAACAAAACCCATAGAATATTTTAAAAAAAGAAGTTAAATTACTTTTACATCATAATGCTCTGTAACCGATTTTTACACTTAATACAAGCTTAATAAATTTAGTAAACTTAAAAACTTCCCACGTATTTTTCCAAGGCATCAACTAACCCTCTTGGTTGCTTTTTTTTTTTTTTAAACGTTTATTTTATTTTTGAGACAGAGAGAGACAGAGCATGAACAGGGGAGGAGCAGAGAGAGAGGGAGACACAGAATCCGAAACAGGCTCCAGGCTCTGAGCTGTCAGCACAGAGCCCGACGCGGGGCTCGAACTCACGGACCGTGAGATCATGACCTGAGCCGAAGTCGGACGCTTAACCCAACCAAGCCACCCAGGCGCCCCTCTTGGTTGCTTTTTAATGGCTTTGCAAATGTCATTAAAATGTCGGCAAACATAATTTACACAGGTGGTTTAATTTAAAACATAGGTGTCGTTTAAATCATTCAGGCTGTTTCCAATTTTCCCTCCTAAACAATTGTGAAAGGCAATGAACACATAAGTCGATTTTTTTTCCCTTTAAACAACTCTCATAAATGGAATGCCCGGGTAGAAGACTCCTGTTCCATGGCCCCACGGTGCCTCCAGAAAGGCTGTGAGAATTTACACACCCTCAGTAGTATGTACGTGGCACCTGTTCCTTACTCACCAACACCAGGTATTGCTGTTAAAAACAAACAAGTACTGACAGCACATATTTTGATTAGCAATTTCTACTCTCTTTCATGTTTCCTACAACTTCCTATTTTTTTCTTTCATGTCTGACCATTTCACTCTTCTCCTGAAGGCTCATCTTTACGTGCTGATGTGGAAGTTCTGTACATGTTACGTGTTACATACATCATCCTGGCTTGTTGTTTGTTATTTGTATTGTTTATAATTTTTGACAAAGAACGAATTAGTTTCAGGTGTAACAACATGATTCAATACTGGTATAGACTGAAAAATAATCACCATAGTAAGTCTACTTATGCTTAACATCCATCACCATGTTTATAATGTTTTTGACAAAAGGGAAGTCTAAAACTTTTGTTGTCCTAATTATTAGTCTTTTCTTTTGTACTAATGTTCCTGGAAAAGGCCCTTTTCCATCCAAGTCTGCATTCTTAGTGCTCTGATCATTCTACTTTTTGTTTAAAACTTCGATCGATAGGGAACAGATTGGCCTGTAGCGTGTGAAATAGGAGCCTAACTCCGGCTGAAAAGATAGCCTTTGTCCCAACAAGACGTACTAAATAATCTATACATTTCCCTGATGTGGAACACTAATTCTATCACGTTATCAAATTAGCATCTCCCTTTTAAGTAGCAGAAAAGTTATAATCCTAAACCAACAAGGAAAGAAAGACTCATCCCTGTTCTCACCAGAGGAAACCCTGGCCACGCCAGTATTGCCTCATCAGAGCAGGTCTTCAACTCTCAACTGTTTAGCAGTCTTGGAAATAAGGGGAACAAAAGCAACCCTCTCCTCTTGTGCTGGATTTAGTAAATGAATATGCAGGAAGCAGTGCATTTTCTGACCTCCAAGGCAGACACCATGGCACCTGAGCCTGATGATCTTGTGTAAAACAATCAGGCGGCTGGATAAAAACATCTCTCATGCTGTGGTATCCAAAACAGCTTTAATGTGTGGTAGAAGCAAGGTAATTCTAGTATGTGCTATGTGTGACATCTTCCTAATCAACAGTAAACCAAGTTTTATTTAGAATCACTGCTGGCTAAACTCTTTAAATACATTGCAGCGGCTAGACCCCATAAGAATGGTTCTTGACTTTAAGTTGTTTTTCCTGCTTGCTTTAAGGATTTAAAATAATTCTGCATCCTGCAAAAGAACTCAGAATAAGCCCCTAGAATTCTAAGAACAAGGAAAAAGATTATCATAGTCACCATCCTGAGCAGCAGAGGAAGAAATCGTTTGAGAGCTTTTTATACAACAGTTCTATGAAGTCAAAATTACTCCTATCCTGGGAAGCATTCCCATAACATTCCATAATTCCAAATGAGAAATCTGAGACCTGGAGAGGCTTAGTAACCAGCCTAAGGTCAGGACACAAGCAGAAAGTGTCAAGACCAAGATTGAAACCAATATTCAATGCCTGTAAAGTATATTCTCTCTCTGCTCATCTTTATTGTATTATGAGACAATGAAAGGGTCTTTGAAGTAACTGATTAACAGTTAAACTAAAAACAGTGACAAATACTTTTCAACTATGACATTAGCCTCAATTTAAAAATAATACCCAATGTTGACTGGAGCATGGTGAAGCCAACATTCTTACGTTGCAATCATGGTATAAAGGGATATGGAACTTCTGGAAAGCAATTCCGTTATCTGAGCGAAGTGACTACCAATATGCCCAGGTTTTGATTTACTTAAGCTACTTTTAAGAATCTGTCACAAGAAACTTCCCCCAACTTTCACAGTGAGAACTGCCCGTCATAGAATCATTTACGTATATGATACAGAGGTACCCCACATATTTAAGAGGAATAGTTAAAAGTCGCTGCACATGCTGAATGTAGTAGTCATTAGAAGTGATTACTCATGTTAAGAATCACTAAGACAGGACATAAACTTAGCTGGATTTTATTTAAAACCACAAATAAAAAAACCAGTAAGGGGTGATTTCTAAACTTCTACAGGCTAAACTTTTTAGAATTTAGCCAACTGCTATAATTAAATGAAGCAACAGTCAGCTTACTCTTCACCACTATTTGTTGTTTAAAAGATAAAAACTATCTCAAAACGACAGTACAATTATTTAAAATTTAATGCTTGGAGGAACGTGTTTGTATGTGAAACAATGTCTTCTGTATCATCTAAAAGACCATTTGCAAGTAGAATATGAAGGAAGTCAAGGCTCTCTGCAGTCAGAGCATCTTACAGCAGCTAGAAACCTTAGTGGTCGATCATTTTAATTACACAGAAAACTAGTCTCAGAGGTGACATGAGCCACCAAAGTCATCGGCTGTTTGGACACCACTTCTGAACACCAAAGCTGTTCCTACAAAAGCGAACACAGTGACTTCTTCTCAGTGGGCTCATCATAATACCAGGTTAGTTTCATGATTCACACTTTCCACTTCTTTTCTCATTGAATCAGGAGTTAATTCGCCATTCTGATAACCTTACTTGTCAAGGGCCACTGATACATCAAGGGTCAGTGATATGCTTTGGAAATAAGGCACGATGCCAGTACAACATTGTGAAAAGGAAAAATGTCTAATGCTAATAGCTTATTGTGCAAAGGGGATATAGTATGCCTAACAGAAAAATATCATTTATAAGTTAATAAGTTATAAGTTTACATGGTTATAGACTTGAGACATGAATGAGGAATGACTTTCCATATTTCACCTTTAATTCAGATTAAGATAGGCATATTAGATTTATTTAACCAGCTCTTTTACTGTGACCAGTATCAATGGCACAAAAAAATCACACACAACTACTGGCCAAAACAAACCTGAAAAACCTGCATTGTGAAAACCACAAAAATTGTTGACACTGAAGAAGATCTAACTAAAAGGCAAGACCTCCCATATTCATGGACCAAAATACTTGATATTGTAAAAATGGCAGTACTCCACAAATTGATCTATAGATCAATTTTAATGCAAGCTCTATCAAAACCCCAGCTTACTTCTTTACAGAAATTGACACAGACCCAAAGGTTCATATGGAAATTCAAGGGACCCAGAATACCAAAAAGATCTTCAAAAAGAACAAGTTAAAAAAACCTCACACTTCCTGATGTCAAGGCTTATTATACCACAGTGATCAACAGTGTCATTTTAGCAAAGAGACACACAGATCCACAGAACGGATTTGTGAGTCCAGAAATAAATCCTCACATTTACAGGCAACTATTTTTAACAAAGGTGCCAAGACATTTCAATGATGGAAACATTACTGTTTTCAACAAATGGTGCTGGTACTACTGGATATCTACACGCAAAAGAATGAGATTGGACCCTGTATTTCATTGAAAAAAATGAATGAATCACAGACCTAAGCCTAAGAGCTGAATGTATAAAAATCTTCTAAGAAAACACACGCATAAATCCTCGTGAGCTTGCATTGAGCAATGGCTTCCACACGGAGCATCAGAAGTAGAGAGAAGATCAAGGTGGCCAAGGAGGGGGACCCTGAGCTTACCTCCTCCTCCCCTAGACACAGCAAGGCTTCAACTCTATATATAATAACTCTCTGAGGATGCCCTCAAGACTAGCAGAACAGCTCTTCTGCAGCCACAGATAAAAGGAAAAGCAACATCAAGAAGGGTAGAGGGGCAGAGACACAATATGCATGGGACCCATACCTCCAGCACAGGAGCACACAAGCAGGAGCTCTGTCACAGGCCCAGAGATCCTCCCTGAGGAACAAGGGTTGGTTCAAGCCCCACATTGGGCACCTTCACCCTAAGGGCCTTGTTATAGAGTCCCTATAACATCTGTGTTTGAAAATCAATGGGACTTCAACTCTAGGAGAGCTGGAGCACTACAGAAAACCACTACCCCATTCTTAACAGGCCTGTGCACAAACTTAGTGGCTCTGAGACACAGCAAAGCAGGAGCAGTTTGAAAAGCACCTGGGCTATAAATGAAAGACATTTGCTAAGTTTAAGACATGTGCTGAGGAGGCAGGGATTATAGGAACTTTCTCCAGGATGGAAGTGCCAGTGAGTGCCATTTTTCTGCCCTCCTGCCTAGCTGGCCCAACACTGGTGGACTCCACTTCTGACATTCGTCCTCTACATCACTAGCACCACCTGCCCTGCCTCAGTACTCCCCTGTGGATGTGCCCTCTTCAACACATCTCCAAAGTGGCTCCAGCCCCATCTCACCCAGCAGGAGGTCCTAGTTGGGACCAGTCTCCCCCCCTCCCCCCGCCACCACCCAACACCCAAGGAGCTTCTATCTGCAACATGCAACAGGCAGCCTCAGGCAGAATGGTACCCTTCCAAAGCAGATCCTTCCAGGAATTGGGGGAGGACTAGCCCCACACACCAGTTTGTCCACAAAAGCAAGGATCCAATGAAAGAGGAATGAATACACAGCCCAAAAAAGGAAGCACCATGGAATGCTTCATTTTGATGACCGGGGCGGGGGGGTGGTGGTGGTGGTGGGGTGGGCTTCTGGGCCCCACAACATGGAAACAAACATACAGAGTCAGGCAAAATGAGGAGACAGGAATATGTTCCAAACACAAGAACAAGACAAAATCTTAGAAAAAGAACTAAATGAAACAAAGATAAGCCACCTGATAAAGAGATCAAAATAATGGTTATAAATAAACTCATCTAATGCAAGAGAAGTATAAAGGAAAAGAGTGAGAACTTCAATAAAGAGATAGATTACATTGTTACAAAATAACAATCCTAGCTAAGAATGCAATAACAGAAATGAAAAATACACTGGAGAGAATCAGCAGATTAGACAATGCAGAAAAATAGATCAGTAATCTGGAAGACAAAGTAGTGGAAATGATCCAAGCTCAACAGCAAAAAAGAAAAAAAGATTTTAATGAGGATACTTAGTGAATCTTCTGAGATAACATCAAGGATACTAATATTTGTATTCTGGGGCTCCAGATGGAGAAGAGGCAGAGATAGGGACAGAAAATATACTTGAAGATATCATGGCTCAAGACTTTCCTAACCTCGGGAAGGAAGCAGACATCCAGGTTCAGGAAGCACAGAAAGCCCCATACAAGATGAGTCCAAAGAGGTCAACAACAAAACACATTAATAATTAAAATGTCAAAAATGAAAGATAAGGAGGGGTGCCTGGCGGGCTCAGTGGGTAGAGCATGCAACTCTTAATCTCGGGATTATGGGTTCAAGTCCCACAACGGGTGTAGAGATTACTTAAAATCTTAAAAAGATAATAATAAAAGATAAGGAATCTTAAAAGCAGCAAAAGAAAAGCAATTAGTTACATGTAAGGGAACTATTATTAGGTTATCAGCTGACTTTTCAGCAGAAACTGCAGGCTAGAAAGGAGTGGCATGCTATATTCAAAGTCTGAAAGGAAAAAAGCCTACAACCAGAAGACTCTCCCCAGCAAGATTATCATTCAGAGTTGAAAGAGAGATAAAAAGTTTCCCAAACAAAAGTCAAAGAAGTTCATCGCCATGAAACTGGCCTTACAAGAAATGTTAGATTTCTTTAAGCGGAAAAGGCCATAACCAGAAGAAATCAATGAAAGAAAAAAAAATCTCAGTGGTAAAAGCAAACATATAGTAAAAATAATGGGCCAACCACTTATAAAAATAGTGTAAAGATGAAAAGACAAAGACAGTGAAATCAATTGTATCTACAATAGTTAGTTAAGGCATACCAAAATGAAAAGATGTAAAATATGACATCAAGTACATCAAACATTGTGAGAGAGGGAGTAGAAACGTAGTGCTTTAAGTAACCACCAATTTAATACAGACTGCTATATATATATAGGGTGTTATATGTAAATCTCATGGTAACCACAAACCAAAGACCTATAAGAGATACACCAAAAAAACAGAGAATAGAATCCAAACATAACACTAAAGAAAATCATCAAGACACAGGGAAGAGAGCAAGAGAAGTAGAAGGAAATAGAACTATAAAAACAACCAGAAAACAAAATTGTAATAAATTCATACTTCTCAATGATTAAATGTAAATGGACTAAATGCTCAAATCAAAAGACATAGACTGGCTGAAAGGATGAAAAAACAAGACCCATCTATATATTGCCTACAAGAGATTCCTTTTAGATGTAAAGACACACAGACTAAAAGTGAAAGGATGGGAAAAAAATTAGCCACACAAATAGAAACAAAAAGAAAACGGTCAACAATACTTCTATCAGACAAAGCAGACTTTATAAGAAAGACTAACAAAGAAGGGAATTACATAACAATAAAGGGTTCAACCTAACAAAAACAATTTAACAATTATAAGCATCTATGCCCCCAACATAGGAGTACCTAAATAGATAAAGCCAGTATTAACAGACATAAAGGAAGAAATTGCCAACAGTATAAGAGCAGGGGACGTTAACACTCCACTTACATAAGTAGACAGCATTCAGAAAAAAATCAATAGGGAAATAGTAGCCTGAAATGACACACTAAGCCGGATGGAATGAACAGCTATAAACAGAACATTCCATCCACTACCAGAAAAATACATATTTTTTCAACAACACACGGAACATTCTCTAGGAGAGAGCACAAGTCACAAAACGAGTCTCAATAAATTTAAGAAGACTGAAATCATTTCAAGAATCTTTTCCAACCAAAATGGTATGAAACTAGAATAAAAATTAGAAAAAAAAACTGGAAAAGATACAAACATATGGAGGATAAACAACATGTTACTAAACAACAGATCAGTGAAAAACTCAAAGAGAAAATAAAAAAAATACCTTGAGACAAATGAAAACGGAAAAACATTCCAGAACCCACAGGATGCAGCAAAAACCTGTACTCTGTCCACACCACCCAGAGTAACCTACAGATTCAATGCAATCCCTATGAAAATGCCAATAACATTTTCCACAGTACTAGAACAAATAATCTGAAAATTTGTGTGGAACCACAACAGACCCCAAATAGCCAAAATAATCTTGAGAAAGAACACAGCTGGGTGTATCACACTCCCAGATTTCAAACTATACTACAAAGCTGTAGTAATCAAAATAGTGTAGTACTGAAAAAATAGATACATAAACCAATACAACAGAACAGAAAACCCGTAACTAAACCCATGCATATAGGTCAATTCACCTATGACAAAAGAGGCAAGAAGATAGAGTGGGGGAAAGACAGTCTCTTCAATAAATGGTGTTGGGGAAACCGGAAGCTACTTGCAAAAAAATAAAACTGTACCCCTTTTTTACACCATACACTAAAATAAACTTGAAATGGATTGAAGAGCTAAATGTAAGACCTGAAACCATAAAACTAAAAGATAGGCAGTAAACTTTGACATCAGTCTTGCCAATATATATATTTTTTTGATCTGTCTCATCAACAAAGGACAATAAAAGAAAAAACAAACAGGACTGTATGAAACTAAAAAGCTTTTGCACTGCAAAGGAAACCATTAAGACATGAAAAGGCAACTACTAAATGGAAGAAAATATTTGCAAATGATATATCCAATAAGGGGTTAATATCCAAAATACATGAAGTTTTATAATTCAACACCAAAAATGAAACACAACCAAATCAAATAAGAGTCCAAATAAAAAGTGGGCAGAGGAACTGAATAGACATTTTTGCAAAGACATATTGATGGATAACAGATACGTGAAAAGATGCTCAATGTCACTATTCATCAGGGAAATGCACATCATAACCTCTATGAGATACTGCTCTATACCCATCAGAATGGCTATTACCAAAAAGACAAGAAATAACAAGCACTGGTGAGGATGTAAGGAAACCGTCATGCACCATTGGTGGGAATGTAAGCAGGTGCCACCACTATGGAAAGGAGCAGGGTGTTTCTTCAGCAAATTAAAAATAGAAATACCATATAATCTGGCAATTACACCTCTGGATATTTATCTCAAGAACATGAAAACACTAATTTGCTTTTGTTTGTATTTTTGTTTGTTTGTTTGTTAACAACCAAACCCAGCACATTCGGCCAGTATGCAGCCCAACGCGGAGCATGAACTCACAACCCTGATATCAAGATCTGGGCTAATACCAAGAAACAGACACAACTGACTGAGCCACTCAGGCACCCTGAAAATGCTAATCTGAATAGATTTACGTACCCCTAGGTTCACTGAAGCATTATTTGCAACAGCCAAGTATGGAAGTAACTTAAATGCCCATCAATAAATGAATAAAGAATAAGTTATACATATACATATATATGTATATATGTATATGTATTACCATAGATATATATATCTTGCAAGTAAACACACACACACACACACACACACACACTGGACTATTAGCCATAAAAGAGAATGAAAAGATGCTCAATATCATTATCCATCAGGGAAATGCAAATCAAAACCACAGTGAGATACCATTTCATACTCATTAAAATGGCTATCATAAAGAAAGATAAAAGCCAGTGTTGGCAACAATGTGAAGACACTAGACCCTTCATACACTGTGGTGGACATATAAAATGCTGCACTTTGGAAAACATTCTGGAAGTTTCTCAGTTAAACAGAGTTATCATACCATCTAGCTTCCTATTAAAGGCAATCTGATTTTTTTTTAGTTTTTTAATGTTTGTTTATTCTTGAGAGACAGAGAGACAGAATGTGAGCAGGGGAGGGGCAGAGAGAGAGGGAGACACAGAATTGGAAGAAGCCTCCAGTCTATGAACTGTCAGCGCAGAATCCGACATGGGGCTTGAACTCGCGAACTGTGAGATCATGACCTGAGCCGAAGTTGGATGTTTAACCAACTGAGCCACCCAGGCACCCCAAAGGTTATCTGATATTTAACATAAAGTCATTCTACAGCATATTAGCTCTCTTTTTCTCCCAAACACCAGGATGTGCTAAAAAAGCAAAAGAAAATAAAAATCTCCAAGTGTGTAAAATAGTTTTTGTTGTTGTTTTTAAATCAGAAAAGATTTGGTAAAAATATATTAAAACTCAGGTGACCGGGGAACTTTAGAATTTCAGTCACTTTGGATGGTTGAGTCTTCTCTAGCTTTAAGAACTTAGAAAAGGTTAACAATTGTGATATAATTCCCTCACACGCCCTGCCTTATTAAGCTGAGAAACTGGGCACAACTTGGAAACAGTGAGGATATTCATTATTACCTGTATTACGTTATCCACCCTATTTTCTTTAATTACTATCTAAATACAGGGCATCCCAAATTTATACCTCCTGCCTAATTTCCTGAAGAGAAGGCCCTTGTTCGTTTCTGGCTCACCACTATATTCTTAGCACTCAACACGGTCACAAGCATGATAAACTGTAGTCAATGTGCTATGATACTTTTCTCCCTTGTAAATTGCCATTGTAATCTTCGCTGCATGTAGAAGCTACGTAACTGTCTTATAACTGGATATTTAATAAGAGGATGCAGGTGGCAACATGGGGACCTGACTGGCTATAAATTAAATACGGGAACTGCAGTGAATACACTTTATGAATCTTTATGGCTTCTCAAGAGACAAAACTTTTAGATTCCCAGTTGTGGTTCAAATGGGTGAGGCTGCAAGCTGTCTTAGAGACAGATCCAAGTATGTTCCGTAGAAGTGTAAGAAAGAACAGAAAAATGTTAAACTGCTGAATCGTTAAAAGGTATTAAAACCTGATGTGGAGATTTAGCGATGAAAGACTACCCAATTTTAAAAGAACATTTATTGTAGAAAAAGTATGCTCTCCACTTTAGATCACATTTTTAAAAAATCACTTTTAAAAAACTAAAATTATCGATTATTAATAAAACATCCTTTGGGATCAGATAGCTTGTCAATCATGCTGATCAAGTTTTAACCTATGCCGGTCCCAGCCATAATCAGTTGAGTTTATGCCACAAACCTGAATTCCATTTTAAGCAAAATAGTGAAAAATCATTGTAAGTACATTTAAATGCTTTCAACGATAACATGACTTTACAAAAAGATACTTTTTTTCTCTCTCCATATTTAAAGTTGTCACTTACCCACATTAAAAGCCGTAAACAGATTTTTTCTTGAGGGACCTAAAAAATTAAAGAAATATTTGTAAAATACTCATGTTTTGAATGAAATATCACACAAAAATTAGCTATTTTAAAAATTTTTATTTTTTAAAAAAACTTTTTTTAATGTTTATTTATTATTGAGAGAGACAGCATGCAAGCAGGGGAGGGGCAGAGAGAGAGGGAGACACAGAATCCGAAGCAGGCTCCAGCCTCTGAGCTGTCAGCACAGAGCCCGACGTGGGGCTCAAATGCACGAACCAAGGGATCATGACCTGAGCCTAAGTTGGACACTTAACCAACTGAGCCATCCAGGCGCCCCTAAAAATATTTTCAAAAACAAAAACAAAACAAAGAATATTTTCTAAACAAAAAAAAAGGTATTTTGAAAAGCAGTTCATTGTCTAAATTTTAGGTCCCATATGGGAAATACCAGTGAAATAGAGTCAACTCTATCAAGTATCTTCTAGGTATAAAATGATTTCTCAGGGGTGCCTGGGTGGCTCAGTTGGTTAAGCAGGCGACTTTGGTTCAGGTCATGATCTCATGGTTGTGGGTTCGAGCCCTACATCAGGCTCTGTGCCGACAGCTCAGAGCCTGGAGCCTGCTTCAGGTTCTGTGTCTCCCTTGCTCTTTGCCTCTCTTCCACTCACTCCCTGTCTCTCAAAAATAAATAAACATTAAAAAAAATTTTTTAATGATTTTCCAAATAACAGAATGATAGCTTAAAGGTGATATGAATTCACGGTCACAAGTTAAATATGATAGGAAATCTAGAGTATTTTTTTCAGTCAAGAACAGCTGCAATGCGAATGTTAACAGTGCTGAATTTACACACATACTACACACTTCATGCTATTCCACTGCTGACACAGCAAAAAGGGCAGGGCGTTATGACAGACAGCCAAGAGTGTGTGATTTCTAAAACTGCCAGGCATTAAATCCAGCCCACTTGCTGTTTAGCTATGAAGAAAAAAAATACTGAAGCTTTTTCTCCAAACTGACACAATATGAAACACAACTGGGGGGGGGGGTGGTGCTTCCGCCATGTGTATGTGTATCAAATCATCAAATATACTACAATTTTATTTGTAAAATTGTAAATTTGTAAAATTGGCTAATTTAACTATACGTTATTAAGCTTATAAAAAAATACAAGTGATGGTAACAAGTACAGAGCTACAAAGATCAGTCACTAGAAGAAAACTAGAAAGTGCTTCCACTTGACCAGAGATTGTCATTTCTAGAGCGTCATCACCTACAAATTACTACAATAGCTGCCACATTCTATCTGCGGAATTTCACACTGTCACCTCTTAAAATTTGTGGCCATTATTAATGAAAATCACTCATTCCTACTTAAGTAAAAACTGTGTGATACAAAAGCTTGCAAATTCAATAGTGAGACGTTTTAGAACATTGGAGTTCCCTATTCTGTATAGTTATCGGTGGAATCATCAAGTTCCAATTCTCTGGAAGTTATTTAGTATCCAATTTTGACATCTGACACCTCTTTTAAGTTACTGGTGTATGTTTCAGATGCTGGGGCTTTATCATCATCAATAAAAACTGCAAATTCCCACAGTGATGTCATTCCAGCCAGAATGCCATCCGGCAAGGGGTCGTCTGATGCATTAGAAACTTATGTAAGACCACGGACAGATAAGAACTTGCTGGCACACTGGAGAATCTCCTTCCCCATATTTATGCCTATTTTCTCTTCAATAGTGTAGAAAAGAGAAAGCATTGATAAACGTTCACTAGGTGATGAACCTCAAGTTACTACAGGATTCTTTACGCACGTACACACAAAATATGGAAAAGGATGAGCAATGGACACTCTCACACTGTGGTAAGAGACCAACACCTTTCTGGAAAAGTACTGAGTCACATATTAACAATTTCAACACGATTCATACAGTTTAACCAGCAATTCCTCTTTCAGGGATATCTCATAGAAGTCATTAGAATCTGAAGTGATGAATGTTCACATTCAAAAATGTCCGCTCACCTCAGTACCACATGCCATAGTCATAAGCCAGAAATTTTCCACAAGTATGGAATTGGAAAATAGACTATTTAATAGCCATTTAAAATGAAGACGCTCTTGTGATATGCCACTAAATTAATAAAAAGCAAGACACAGTCAAGTATACACATTATTTTTAGGTTTACTTATTTATTTTGAGAGAGAGAGAGACAAAGGGGGTGGGGCAGAGAGAAAGCAGGGGAGAGACAGAGACAGAGAGAGACAGAGACAGAGAGAGAGAAGGAGGGAGGGAGGGAGGGAGGGAGAGGAGGAGAGAGGGAGAGAAAGAAAAAATCCTGAGCAGGTTCCCTAACAACAGTGCAGGGTGTGACACAGGGCTGGGACCCTGCAAACCATGAGATCACAACCTGAGCCGAAATCAAGAATCCGTTACTTAACCAACTGAGCCACCCAGGTGCCCTGAGAGTGTACACATTATGCCCTGAGTTTTCTTGAAACCAAAACCAAAACCAAAACCAAAACCAAAACAACCAAAACCAAAACCAAAACCAAAACCAAAACCAAAACCAAAACCGTTATGGAGAAAAAAATGGAGGAAATGCAACAGCTGTTTGTGGTTGATGGAATAAAGGAGGACCCTGTGCGTTCCTGGTTTTCCCTGACACTTTAACATATGAGTGTGTGGCACCGTGGCTACTGCCACTTTCAGTCATTGTTAAAAGAAGAGGGATAAAGGGGCGCCAGGGAGGCTCAGTCGGTGAAGTGTCTGACTTTGGCTCAGGTCATAATCTCACGGTTTGTGGGTTCGAGCCCCATGTCAGGCCCTTGGGTGACAGCTCAGAGCCAGGAACCTGCTTGGGGTTGTGTCTCCCTCTCTCTCTGCCCCTCCCCTGCTCATGCTCTGTCTCTCTCTCAAAAATAAACAAACATTTAAAAAAAAAAAAAAAGGAAAGGAATTAGGGGCACCTGAGTGACTCAGTCAGTTTGAGTGTCCACCTCTTGATTTCAGCTCAGGTTATGATCCCAGAATTTTGGGACTGTGTCCCATCTCAGACTCTGTACTGAGCGTGGAGCCTGCTTAAGATTCTCTTTCTCTCCCTCGGCTGCTCTACCCCACTGGCTCGCTCTCTCTCTCAGAAAAAAAAGTAGAGAGATTAGCAAATCAAAAGCCTGATTCTTACGGGTTCAAAAAAAGAGGCTCATGACTGTATCTTATAATCGTAACTACTGACTTGTACTTGCCTTGAATCTAAGATAAAAGTTGACCTGTGCCAAAGTATAATTACTGCCTGTAAATGGTGTCCTCAAGGCAGATATTCTTTGGTTATACTTGGCAATATGTTATGTGTCCAGTTTTGACTACTTCTCTTGCCTCCCTTACCTGTTCACTTACACAAACCACAGTATTGCTTTCTTTCAACTATTATTTTCTAATTGAAATTGTCTATAAAGAAAACATTTACAATCTATTTGTCCTTTGTTTTTATGACTAATAAAAATCAAGAAAATTTGTTAGATAGATCTTAACCCAGGATTGAGGTAATGTACACACATATTTTTAGTTCCCCTCCCCCATCATTATTAATTGCCTCTTGCTCTGTAACTAAGCAATTGCATTCGGTGAAAACTGAAACACTGGAAGATCTTTTTTCCTGTCATTGATAAAATGATTATATCCCATAGTAACTAGAGTAGATCCCAGCTACTAGTAGCGTAAATAAAATAGTTTTGTAAAAAAACCTAACAACCGCCACCTCTAATATGGATCAGAGATTACAGCTCAAGTTTCTCACTCCTATTTCTTTCAGGTAAGAAATCTTTCAGTTCACGAAGCACTAACCCACCTTCGACTGTGCTTCAGACCCACTTCAGACCTGGTGATAAAGCTTCATGAAAACACTCCGTATTAAGTATATACCATATATTTTGTAAACCCGAGAGTTATTCTTCGTAGCCACGGCAATCACTAACTAATACAAAGAAGGAGAAGATAAAGAACAGGGGGAAAGAAAACAATAGTTTGGAACAAAGGTGGGAAGTAAATTGTGCATTTCTATCTCATTGTTCCAGATCACTATCTTAGAATAATTTAACTCTGGAAGTCTTAATTATCTTCACCTTATACCTGTGTTCTGTCTCCTGATTTCTATGTATCAAGTTTTAACTAGAGAACCTACTGACTCTGTGAAGAAGACTGACCTCCTTGGTGTTAAAATGTATTATGTGTCCTTTTTCGGAGAGATTGTTTGTAAACAACGGTTCACTATGCCATGAGCCTAGGTGCCAAATTTTAACTTTCTACCAGGTAAGGACTTAAGAAATATTTTCTCTCCCAGTTTTCTCTGCAGTGAGGAACATACCTTTTGGAGGAGTTTTTAGCAAGTGTGCATGAGCTCTGGGTCCCAAAGGCTTCAAATATAAGGATCCTGAGGAACCATTCTGAAATGCTGGTTTGGGAGGTTTTTCCTCATACTTGATGACAGTGGCATTCCCAGCTGTAATACAGAAGCGTACATTTTAGTTTATAGATAAATACAGCATCGATTTTCCACAATCTGTTCCTTTCCCCTTGAATCAACAAGTGCTCACTAAGCACCCCACAATATGCCAGTTATTACTGCACATTAGCAATATGAAGCTAATGCCATAACCAACGTGACCACGCATCCTGGCATAATCCAAGTTTATGTGTCTTCTCCAGTCAAGATTGCATCCCAAATCAAAGCTGGAAGACAAATCATACGGCCATCCGTGCCGTGTAACAAACACGCCTAAGGTGCAGCGATGAAGAGCATCCATCTCCACGGGGACAAGGCAGATGTGCCAATAATCTAATCATAATAAACAACGGCAGCCCGCTGTGTTGAAATGTGAGAACAACGATGTACAAACTCCATGACAGTAACAAGGATGAGAGCTGGTCCAGATCCTTCCTTACTATATCCAGGAGGTAAAACTCCCTCATTTGCCCTGGAACAAGGTACCTGAGTCCTAAAGCTAAAACACAAAAGTAAGTCCCACCTAAATAATGAAAAACATCTTTAACTGACATGTACATCTTTCCTCTCTACTCAGAGAGGAATTCTCTCAGGAAAAAAAAAAGGGGGGGGGGGCGCCTGGGTGGTTCAGTGGGTTAAGTGTCCGACTTCAGCTCAGGTCATGATCTCACAGTCCGTGAGTTCAAGCCCCGCGTGGGGCTTTGTGCTGACAGCTCAGAGCCCGGAGCCCGCTTCGGATTCTGTGACTCCTTCTTTCTCTGCCCCTCTGCCTCTCGCGCTCTCTCTCTCAAAAATAAATAAACATAAAAAAAAAAAACAAACCAAAAAATTGTTTCCAGGCACTAAAAGAATGACTAGACCAAGAACTCTTGGAGACACTATGATGCTAACTGATGTTGTTTAGGCTGTGGTCTAATTCTGGGTCCACTACCACAGTTCACGAGGCCAAGGGGGCTGCCACAGAATTAAACCTACAACATTTCCCAGGGAATGTGTCAGGGTATAAGGTAGAGGGAAAAATTACATAAGCAAATACTATGCTTTAGGTGTAATATGCCCATGAATCCTTGGAAACAGCACCTTCCATTTTGCCATGGTCTCTAATTTTGCCTCTGGTTCTTCATTGGGACACTAAAGGTAAAAGGCAAACTTAGCACATCAAGGGAAAGTGACACTTGAGAATAAAGAATACAACTTTAAAAAATAACGGTGGTACTTTACAACTTGGTTTTCCATCAGAATCACCATTTGAAAGGATGGAGAAACAATGATAACAAAGACTTAAATAGATGCCTTGCTGAGTCTTATTTCTGCTTTTGCCCAGTAATGACTAAAGCTCTTTAGCATCAAAAAATAAGTATCAAAACAAACACTAAGTATCTTTCACAGTTGCTTAAGGGGTCTTCCAAAATGGTGCAACTCCACGTCTCATTTATGGCTTCCCGTTGGATTATAAAGGGAAACCAAATCCTCTATAGAATCCTTAAGATTTGTATTTGTACTTGAGGCAGGGAAAGGGCAGAAGAAAAAGAAAGGAACGTGGCTTGATTCCTGCCCTGTGAACTCCAAGTGAGAATGTATTTTCACATTATATATTCACTCACAATATAACTTGATCCATAATGAAGTCCCGTGAAATAGTGTTCTTCTGCTAATGCTACACGAGTGGACTTTGTGGTTACTTTAGGAATACAACATCATTACCATTATTTATTGCAGTGTTTTGGGCAGGGGAGTCTATGTTTTAACAGTGTCAAAAACCTCACAGTAAAAGTGTGAAGAATAGTACCAGCATGTACAGATAAAGACAAATAAAAAATGGTTTCAAATCTCATTAAGTGGTATTTAAAAAAAAAAAAAATAAAGGAAGCAACAGTAATGAGCTGTGGCGGGGGGGTGGGGGGGATGCGGAAATCAGTGTTTCCTTAAAACACCATTCTAAATCCACATGCGTCCACAATTGAGTCATCTTTGAAAAAGTGCACTGTCCAGAAGCTTAGCTCCTATAAGGATTTTTAACAGTACTATTTTGCTTTCCCTAAGAGATTAATTACCATGTTACACAGCATTCAAGAATATAAACCCAGCACTTTGTCATTTTCTCTCCACATCCAAGAAAAAAACCAACCAACCAAACGAACATGCTTGCAAAGTTTTCTGGTCCTCTTTTCCCATAAAAGTTAATCTTTTTATCCTGGTCCCCTTGCTAACCATACAAACCACTGGCATTTTTACATCACCACAGCCTTACCGGGCCAGAGCGGCAACCTACAGGTGCATTCATTCACTATCTGGTTCTCAAACTTCATTTCCCTGCCACTGGATTTTTTGTTTGTTTCTTAACTGACATGCAACCCCTAGTCCTGGGCATCCAGTTCTGCTCTAACACTCAACACCTAATCATAAATTTATTACCAACCTGGATTCCTTTCTTCAC
Organism: Panthera tigris; assembly: GCF_018350195.1. Classification (NCBI taxonomy): domain Eukaryota; kingdom Metazoa; phylum Chordata; class Mammalia; order Carnivora; family Felidae; genus Panthera; species Panthera tigris. The sequence goes on along the minus strand of NC_056663.1, from coordinate 20,793,228 downwards.
CCCACATTAGAAAAGGGTCAGATTCTACCTTATTTACGACTATGTTATAAATTTGAAGACAGATACTTTTCACTAGGCTAAATTATCCCAACTCCTACAACAGTGTTTATAGATGTCACAACTAAACCCATAAAGACACGCTGTTATTCCTCCCTGATGTATGTCAAGTCATGCTACAATGAGCCATCTGTTCATTCTTCCTGTGTCCATATAACATTTCCAATATTAGGTCAAATCAACACAGAGTCGTCCCTCCTACTGAGAGGTTTCTGTCAATTTCCTATCCTTCTTTTCGCTTCTCTTTCCTCAGAACCTAAAGACTTGGTCTTTCTGAAACTGAAAATTACAAGGAGCTAATGTAAATGACAATACTGAAGATACTGCTATTATAAAATTCAACATAACTTTTTAAAGGACGTGGGACAGAATTTCATAGTCTTAAGATAACATAAGCAAAATTTCATAGAGCATATCTTTTTGATTTTCACATAAAATGGATACTGGCCTTCAATTAGCATTTCAGTTTTGCTAGATCAAAATCCCGGGAGGAAGTAAATGACGTTATTGAACTCTTGACCATGTATTATAACAATTTGATTTTAGTCTTACTTTTCTTGAAACATTTTTAAAATTATAGTCGGCAGAAAAAATAAGTCACCTATTCAGATTGTGAAAAGTTGAGTTTAATTTACAGACCCAATAGAACATCGTATGATCCTAGATTTATTCATACTTTTCGTTTCTAAGCTTTAAACACAAAGACTTTCAGTTTCCAAAAAACAGACTAAAAGGATTTCTCACTAAAGCACAAGACGAATTTCTCATGAGGCACAATAGTCCTGTCCCTTGGCTCCCTGTCACACACAGACAGGAGGTGTGGTCCTGGAAACAAAGCACCAGGCTTCAGGCTCAGCATAAACACCAGGTCTAGCATCAGATCTATCATCAACTTTCTAACATGGGAGGGTCAAAATTCCTATAGAAGGATACAATTTCTGAGTTTGACTAGGTACAGTCATTTACGCACATACACTTACACATGTGTGCGTGCGCACGCACACACACACACACACACACCCACACTTTCTGACGACCTATATACACATGGCCTGCCTTTGCTTTTTCCCGGTTCAGTAATAGCAGACACAAGCTGGGCTGGGCTGCACACACTTTTATGACCAACAATTACACATCTTACAATTCCCTAAATACTCTCCAGCTGGTGCGTTGCTTTCTAGTAAACCCCAACTTGAAGGATGTACTTGTCTATGAGGCATGATATCCTAAAAGTATTTCTCCTGTCCTCTATTTTCAGTTCCTAACAAGGAAGCTGGTTGGGTATCCTGAAGGTATCTCAGTTTTCCCCTGTCCAGAGCTATCACACCCAAATGATAAACACTTGGTGGCAAAAGTTGCAAAATGTTAATATCATAGTTTCAAGTAATGGAAGAGAATCTATGATAACCGAGTTCTGGTCCTGACTCGGCCCCTGCCTTGCCTGCCTCCTTTCATCTCTCTATGTATAATGAGTGGGTTTGAAAATCATGTTTGGAAAGAGTACATATGCCCTCACAGGACCCTCACTAAATAAACATGGTACTCAGTACCTGTGAGATAACAGAAAATATATATTGGGTCTCTGCCCCCAATTCCTCGCACAGATCTCCTCGACATCCTTATAATTTCTTAGGTGACAAGGAGTATCTTCTGTTCTAATGAGGTGACTCTATGCGGGTTGCTGGATGGGGACTGGTCACTAGCAAGGCCAGGTCATGATTAGAATCTTAGAATATTCGGTCCCTGCCCTTCATTTTCTTAAGAAGGGAAAAGCACTAAAAATCTACTTAATGATCAATCATACCTATGACATGAAGTCTCCATAAAAGTCCCCAACTATGGAGTTGGGAGAGCTTGAGTTGGTGGACACACGCAGCAGCTGGGAGAGTAGCAGCCTCAAAAGGGGATACACGTTCCTCACCCTTCTCATGTACCTTGCCCTACACATCAATCCCACCCAAATGTTTGTCTGCATTCCTTATTATATCCTTTTATAGTAAATTGACAAATGTAAGTAAATGCTTACTTGAGTTCTGTGAGCTGCTCTAGCCAATTTATCAGACCCAAGACAGGAGTCGTTGAAACCTCCCAAGTACACCCGGGTAGTGAGCAGCACAGGTGACAACCCGGACTTACAAGTGGCATCTCCAAGGGGGAGGACGGCCTTGCAAAACTGAGCCCTTAACATGTGGAATCTGAGGCTGTCTCAGGTAGACAGGGTCAGGACTTTGCAGACGACCCACCTGGCGTGTCAGGGAATTGCTTGTTGTGGTAAAAACTGCTACACGTCTAGTTGGAGGAAGTGAAATGTTGTGAGTGGGGGAGCAGTGTGAGAGTCAAGGAGACACATAGGAGGCAGGAGTGGCTTTTCCCTCTGCAGGAGGGAAGGACTTTCTAGATAGGTTTTTCTATTATAGTCCTAGTGAAGCCACAGTCATCCTCAGAATTCTCTTCTACATGGTGCTGCAGGGGCCACGACCTCTCAGTGACAGTCTGTCGAGTCAATACATGATATCACACGTTTGCCCAGCTCCCAGCAGCTGTAATAACAACTTAGAATTGCCCTTGTTCTGTGGTGATCCTTGGTCCTAGCAGCCTCAATTATGCCAGAATGATAGATTCTCTGGAATCCTTAGTTTCATTTCCTCATGATCAAAACGGGATTCAAATGGAATAAATGAGAGTAAGAGAGATAACAGAGTCTCAAGAGAAAGTGAAGAGATTCTCAGAGAAACCTAGACAGAAGACCTTCTTTTCTTATCCCAGAAGGGCTTTTCACTGTTCCAGACTTACTTGCAAACCAAAATTTCGTACTACATTCTGGCATCTGGTTAACATCAGTTTTTGGTTTTGTTTACTGAATTATGTATACGCACAGAGCCAACATTCTGCTTCTTTCTTGAATATTTTTGTCAATCTGTCTAACGCCACCCACTATGCCAGACCATCTGCCCACCTGGCTTGAAATCAAGGCGCTACCGAAGTCTACGCTTTCAGATTCCAAAAGCCAAGTTACTCAACTGTGTAAAAACAAGAATGTCTCATATATACCCCAGAAAAACACTGAAAGAATGAAAACAAAATTAATGCCAGTCTAGATAATAGTATCTGCTTATTACACAGTCCATTCAGATGTGCATAAGTATTAAACCTGTAATACAGGACTGCCTCCAACCTTTCCTCACCTGCAGCAGACGTCACTAGTCAGACACAAACTGGCTCCGAACCCGGATGCAGCCTCAAACCCTTTCAACACTCTATTCCAGACACATCTGACCCACTGACCAGTGTTGGCGGGTGAGACAATACTCCTTTGCCCTCGGACTGTGGGTAAATAAGAGGAATTCTTCTATCAACTTGATCACTTCAACAACGCAAACACCCACCTTCCAGACTATTAGACACCATCTTACTATAGTGAAGAAAATCCAAGTGGAAGAAACATTTGTTGCTGCAAAGGTTCTGAAGATGATGCGGCACTGCCCTCCCATGCATCAGGTGAGAATCCTGGGGCTAGGAGGGTAGAAGATCATCCAGCTTCCCGCGAGTAAGGAAAACTAGGAGGAGACTGAGGTAAACGCCCTTTTCTATGTCTCAGCTGAGTCGGGGCTGGCCATGCAGGTGAAAAGTCAAGAATACTCTGTTTCTTTAGCTACCTTCCTGTTCTCCTACTTCTAAAACAGTACCAACAGCTTTGGTGTGCATCTCTTACATTTCCCACCTTACCATCTGTCTCTCAAAAATACACATTTTTTTTTTTTTTTTTTTTGTGGCCAACCCGGAAGAAGGAAGCCGTTGGATTTCACACTCGCTAAAGGAGCAAAATTATATGCTCTCTAAAGACTTCCTTCTACACTTACACAATGGCCCTCAAACCTTCAAATCTATTCAAGACCTACAGTAGGTATTCTTATCCAATGATCTTAACAACTGGATTTTAGCGGAGTCTGAAAGAGCTTGTATTTAAACTCTACAAATGAGCATATTTGGTACAGAAACCATTGTGCAATATTTCGGGCTAATATCACTTTTAAATTTTCTGTGCTTAGAAGGACACACAGAAAGAACCAGCTAAAACCTCCAAGTAAGAGAACTGTATTAGCTTATCATAGCTTGATTTAGTCATTTGTTTTATAACTCAATGTTATTTCTAAAGGATACCAAACTACCAAGAACCAGCTAATTTTACAAGAGCACTATGCAATCTCCGAAGTTCTTAAGTGATACCACTAACAGAATCATATCACAAAGAAACGAGCAAAGCAAGAACACATTCTTTAAAGGGGTTTAAATGCTTAACCCAGTATGAATCAAAACATTGATCAAAAGATTAAATTCTCACATGACCCATTATTATCAGAAACAGAAAATTTTCAGTCCAAAATGATTTTTTCACAGGCCTTTAAAAGGCACACATCTTTAATATCTTTGCATATAATATGAGAAAAAACATAATCAAAGATATAATGTTTTCATTCTAGGAAAATGTTTTTCTGTATTCATACAACTCTAAGCTACATACACAAAACTATTTGTTATTTAATCACAAATAAAGCCAAACTGTCTTTAATAATAAGGTAATTTCATGTGCCCAGAATGTCAACAATGCCACTGAATTAGATTAACAGTCTGAAAACACAGAAAATAGATAACACAACCGTTTCTACTTACAACCATTCACAAATTAAACATAAACATGCCGAAGACAGATTACTATTAACAAATCACCAGGTGCAAAAGTAACAATCAAGAGATGCTAAATCAATTTATTGAATACAACTTAAGCATGCTTACAAAGAGAAGAATCAAACCAGAAATCGTCGACCTACTTCTTTTCCCAGTAAGCGTGGCTAACAAAGGAACTATACAAAGGCTGTAGGATCCCAGGACCAGCAATGTCAGTAAGGTAGCATCATAGTGCCTCTCTGAACCAGCCGGTGGGGTGAGTGTAGAATTGATAAATATTTTTGAAGAAATCTCCGTCTCTGTACAACTGCGAAATCCTCCTGGTACAGTCATTTAAAAAGATCAAAGCGATCTTAAGCAGGAACCGCAGCCATGTTCACTCTCCTACCCCTCATGCTGGCTCTTACTGAATTAGAACGCAGGGGGGGAAATCCGTAAGCTCCGAGGCACGACACAAAACAGATTAAACCGCCTAGCAAATCAAACTAAGAAAGACTCATTGATCTGAATGCTTAATCTGCAACGGGGACGCATCGCCACTAGACAGGCTCTGTGGGTACATGGCAAACTCCTTTGTGACGGGACAAAAAGGAACGGACAAAAGCATTTTACAACCTCCTTCGGAGAGTCGGCCACAGTACTGAAAGAGTGGCCAAGTCAACATGGCTGTCAATGGCAAACGCTGGACGGCGGCACGACAGGACACGTCTGCTTCCGAGGGTCACAAATTCCACTGCTGCCGGCCCTCCGGGGGCACGCTGAAGAGTCTGCTCTGGCAGGCTGCTTGGAAAGGTCACACTGCCCACAGAGAAAGCTGCAAGCCAAGCACCTGAAGACAATACACGCGTGAATTACCTTTTCAAATGCAGAGAGAATCACTGGTTCCACGCAAACCTTTCCTCTTTCTTCTACGCCAGAGCTGTAAAAGCGAAACACTAAGCAGATACTACTCCTTTTTCATTTTTTAAGGAACACGTTTTAATAGCCCCGGCGTGGTCGCACACAGCCACTTACTGTCATGTGAGACAAGCCGGTGCTGCTAAGTGACCTCTGAGAAATGCGCTCATTAATTCGGCGCCTTCTCCTCCACGCATTCACATCCTGAGTCCTGTCACGAGCTGGCCGAGGGCCCTTGGACCAGCGACAACCTCTCTGAGCCTCAACTACCTCATGTATACAATCGGGGTGGTGCCACAACTTATTTGAGTAAGAAAAAAAAAAAACAGAGAGAGAACGCATGGGAACCGTATAACCGTGCCCCACGCAGAAGGTTCAGGAACTAGGACTCCACTTTGTCCTTGAAGCAGAGGGAGCTGCCCTCCTCCCCACCTCACACGAAATCATCCTATTACCTCTGGTATTCTAGTCGTCCGGGTTAACTATTCTCTTCAACTACCTTCTAGAGAAGGACCATTTCTTTCGCATTCCGTATCCCTTGCTGCATCTATTGTGGTGCCCGTGCACAGCAGACACTGCACAATTGTTCAAAGTAATAAATCCGTGCATTATTTTGTAAGGAAATTCAAAAAGAGAGCAAACAAATACCAAGACCAAGTACATCCTTTGAATGAAAAAGAGGGCTCAATTGATTCACCCATTTTATACACGGAGAAAAGAACTCACCCTGACAACTTGAGAAATATCCTGAGTTTACGTTACTTAAAACTAGGCTTGAAGTTACACCCGTCATAGGTCATGGACGCTAGCATGCGAAATACAAGATTATAAAACATACATCTGCAAAATCCAGTCTTTTACAAAGAAATCAAACAAGTTCTCCTTATTCTGATTTCCAGTTGGGTTCCAACAGCCCTTATATCGCTCTCATTCCTTAAACCGATAAACACTACTGCTTCAGATGATACACTTTAGCATCCCCCTTGCAAAAAAAAAAAAAAAAAAAAAAATACCGGGTGGCTTCAACACAAATATTTCAGTGTTTCACAGCATGTGCATCAGAAAAGAAGGTCATTTAAAGAATTTGCTCTTCCTGCCAAACTTTTCGAGAAGTTCCAAACGAGAAGCAGTATTGACATTTTCCTCTCAATTGCAGGATCAAAATTCTGATAATTATTTGTAGCACGTTAGTTTTTCCTGGTGACTATGGTTTCAACGACCCGTGAAGTCTGGTGTCAAACCAACTTACAGTTACTGCTGTAAGTGCTCAGATCACTGTGGGTGCTGGCAACAGAGGACGCGCTTCCTGTCCCCCTCCGCGCAGAACTTTTCAAAGAGGCTTTGGATTTAGGAAGTGGTCTACGCAAATTCACCCAAGACGGCTGTGCTTTTTTTAAGGATGTAGGTTTTCCTTGGGATTAAAAAAAAAAAAAAAAAAAAAAGAGTTTCTACTACTATTCATCTTGACAGTTTTTTTTAAATAATTTTTTTTTTTTTTTTTTTTTTTTTTTTTGAGAGAGAGAGACAGAGTGTGAGTGGGGCAAGGGGAGGGGCAGAGAGAAGAGACACAGAATCTGAAGCAGGCTGCAGGCTCTGGGCCGTCAGCACAGAACCCAATGTGAGGCTCGAACTCACGGGCTGTGAGATCTTGACCTGAGCCAAAGTCAGGCACTTAACCGACTGAGCCATCCAGGCACCCCAAAAGACTTAAGCTTATAAACTTAAATTCCTGTACTAATTACTGGGTTAAAACACAAACCAAATATTCAGAATCATGAAATCTTCCCATAGACTTGACTTTTTATTTTTCTTAATTTAGAGGCAATGATGAGGCCATCGGGACCTGTGAAGGGTAGCTCTAACTGTATAACCTGAAGTAATTAACGCAGGTCTTCTGTGGAGACCCACCTAAAGAGCCATGTGACTCATGAGCTTTTGGCAACGTTGAAATCAAAGCTATGACCTCCGCCCATTCCGCTGATTAGAAATTAAACAAATTCACCCATTCACCACTAGGCTACTGTATTAAAAAACAGATGAAAATTTTAAAACCAAAACACAAAGAAAACTTCAATTTGAGGATGGAAAAAAAATTATTTAAAAAAATGCCTAATGCCTACCACCAGGGGGTGCTCTGTTATTCTTTTCTTCATCTCCATTTTTACTGCTTATTTGCCAAACTTAAGGGGTCTTCACTCCAAACTTCTCTTTCTTTCAGCAAAAGTGTTTCCACTTATGAATGAAATATGTATGCTTCATATTCTCTGGCATATATGAGACCACACTATCCTGATATTCATACCTGCTACCGGTTTATGGGCATTTCCTAAGTTCAATCTTTACAACTCTCATCGAACCCACCTCTCAGTCTTCTTCGTTTACTTTACTCTAACCGTTGCCTGTATGGATGGATCCCAGGTTCCCACGTGCAGCCTCTCCTCTAAATTCCAATACCACTTGCATTTTAAATTCCTTACTGAATGTTTCAATCTGGACATTTAGATACCCTCCTCCCTACTTAGGCTAACTGTAACTTCCATTTTCCTTTTTCCCAGTCTCAAAGCATTGGGATTGTTCTTTTTCCCCCAGATCCCCATATAATCTAGCATGAAGACTCTCAATGGTAGTAGTATTACCTAACAAAAACATGCAGAGCTGAAAAAGACCTTACGTAAAAACGGCCATGTCATGTATTCCTAACAGCACCACAGTGAGTGAGACAGTATGTCTGGGAAATAATGCCCACTGCTTTATTGCTCATTAAGATTTCATTTTCATAGAGAAAAAGGAGATCTGTCATTTAAAGTCACTCACATTAAAGCCCTCCTATCTCCAGCTTCATCCTTGCACTTGTTAACCGTAAAAATCAAAATGTCACTTATTTTATTAGCAAAAGATGAGTTTATTCGGGAATGGCAGAGAATCGCAATTTGAGACCTGCAAGCTACGGCCAAGCCACAAGGAAGTCTGTGGAACATAGGAGAGGCATGCTCTTCTATAGAGGACGGTGAGAATTTGGGAAGGCCGTCATAAATGAGAAGTTCCATGGAGTAAACTGGGAGCTGGGAGTAGAGTGGCTTCTCACTGGCTGAGTTGTGACTGGCCCTCATTGGCTGGGCTGTTGCTGCGGGGAGAGGGGAGGGAGCCTTCCTTCCTCCAGCTGAGATAATGAAGTAGTATCCACTTGCAAGTTTAGTCTCTTTTGCTGGGATTGCTGCTGAAAAAGTGGTGGTGAGGCATGAGAGCTCCCCCTGCTGAGCCTCCTGATTCCATGTTAGCCAGGTTTCCCGTTACTAATCTTCACGCACTATTCTTTTACATTTGTTGTGTCCTCTGCTACAATTAATGTAGTTTTCTCTCCACAACCAGGATCTACTTTTTTTTTCTTTTTAGATAGTGTGCGTGAGTGCATGAGCAGGGAAGAGGGGGCAGAAATAGAGGAGGGGGAGGAGAGAGAGAGGGAGAGAGAGAGAGACTATCTTAAACAGGCTCTGTGTTCAGCACAGAGCCGGATGCGGGGTTTGATCCCACAGACCCAAGGTCATGACCTGAGCCAAAACCAAGAGTCAGGTGCTCAAATGACTGAGCCACACAGGGGCTCCACTGGGAGGTACTATTCTAATTCATGAGGCACATCACTTCTTTTCAAAGAGGTCTTCTTCCTCTCAATCCAAATCCTACAAATCCTCACTGCCTGCCTCCTATTTTGCTGTAACAACTGTATAGGTTCCTAAAGTCCTGTCCTTCTGTCCTTTCCAACTCCATCATGTTGAACTCCTGAACACGAAAAGAGGTCATAATCAAATCTACAATTTGTGACTCCTCATTACCTATAGGATGACCTTATTTTTAATTCTCTTAATAAAGACCTATACGGCAGTCTTACGGTTGATTCCAACAAACTTGTCCCCCATTGTGCTTTGCCATGCCCCCATCCCTGTACCTACACACACACACACACACACACACACACACACACACACACACACACACTTTTACTTCTCCAGGCCTTCTTACTCTCTTCTTCTATGTCCATCGTGGTGAACGAATTAGCCTCCTTTCCTTTGTAGTCCTCTATCTTGCCTGGTGACTACAAAGTTGACCTTTAAATCCTTGCCACTCAGACACCAAATCACAACCTCCATTACATACAAAGATGTGTTAAAATACACAAATGTATGACAAGCGCTGTTGAGAGTCGGAGCTTTGTAAAGCCTTTCCTGCCAGATCACTGTCTTGTGTGTGCCATGGGCCACATCTTCTGTTACCATACCGACACTGGCTTCCGCCCCAGGATCTGTTTCTGTAGGGCTCTCAGACTACTTTCCAAGGTCCCTGAGAACAGGAATGGTACCTGATCCCTCCCTCAGGACCCAGCAACGTGTCTAGCATGGAGTGCAATTTAATAAATATTTGCTGAATGAATTTTTATTTGGGGGCCAAGAGTAAGGTGTGGGAAATAAGGAGAGGTTGGTGGAAGGGGGAAAACTTCCAGCTGTAAGAAGAATGAGGACAGGGGATCTAACGTACAGTGGTGACTCTAGTTGGGAACACTGAATTATATCATTGGAATACTGTTTGCTAACAGTAGAACTGCAATGTCCTCACCAAAAAAAGAGAAATATCTGACATGAGGGATATGTTAATTAACTCCATACCGAAAATCCTTCTACAATGTTTATCAAATCACATCACCACAACGTACAATTTTAAGAGCTTACAAGTTTACTTATTGATTATAACTCAATCAAGCTGGAAAAAAAAATAAATGTAGAATTGTACTGACCAGAATACCTACCAAACTTTTTTCAGGGGTGTTTGGGTGGCTCAGTTGGTTAAGGGTCCTACTCTTGATCTCAGTTCAGGTTATGATCTCACAGTCAGTCATGAGATGGGCATACAGCCTGCTTAAGATTCTCTCTTTCCTACTCCCCCTACCCTGCACACGGTCTCTCAAAAAAAAAAAAAATGTCAAAGGCCAAGAGTAAATAAATTTTGATCATGCCTTCTCTCGTCTACACTAAAACATTAAACACTTAATTTTTACCAGTTTATTTGTCCTTTGTATATATTAACAGATTCTTCAGTCTGTTAACTATATAAAAGGAAACATTTTTATAGTCCTTATAACAATTAGCAAGTTATAGATATTCAAACATTCATGTGATTTTTAAATTTACATTTACCTACCAGTTTTACTTGCCTCTGGAGGTACAGAAAGAACAGATTTTTAGAATATGAATTTACTAAATCACAGCACAAACATTTGATGAGTCCTCCTCATCACAAACAATGAGCAAGGTTGAGCAAGTGACAGATGAAAATTTCTGGGCTCCAGCCACAGTGCAGTCCAGGCTCAACAGGTTTGGAAAATCAACTTGTTTTTCAGAAAGGATGTTTCATAGCATTGTTTCTGACGGCATCCTGAGTTCACAGACATTTTTCAGCGTGGCTCAGAATTACTACCGACCTGTACCCTTTCTGATTCCAACACGCAGCCTGGCACCAGAAGCAAGGTTCCCCGGCTAGTCTGTGATTCCCATGACCTGTCCTATCCCATTCACGAGGCTCATGGTCCCTCCTACCTAGCCTCACCCACTCCGCCTAATGACAACCTGAAAGCCTAGCAAAGGTCTTGCCCATTCTACCCTTAGTCTGTCTAATGGGCATTAAGGGTCCTGAACAAAGCCTCCTTTACCAAAGGATTAGCCCTTTGGAACTCATAATCATCCTAACAGAGCATTGCCGTTACTGTTCCCAGTTCCCAGATGAAAATACTACTCGGGTAGTCAAATGGCTTACTCGGTCACATTTAAGCAGCGACAGTGAGGCCTGGAAGGCAGGTAACTTACCACCAGCCCAGGGTTCCCTCTACCGTGTCACAGAACACAAGCATCATGGTTAAAGAAATAAGCACCAGGCTGGAGGTCAGATTGAGCTCCTTCTTCTAGGAGGGGGCTCCCCAAGTACAATGGTAACAAAGTGGGGATAAAACAAAGGAATTTAACTATTTCACCAATGGTCCTAATGTTTATCTTAAGAGCAAAGTTGATCTAAAGTATCTGTAATTGGACTTCTTAAAAAGAAGCAGTAACACACACACACACACATACACATCATAACCAATATTAAAGGGAAGACATGGAAATATTGGGCTGAGAGACTAACCTGAGCACCAAATTCTTAACTAATGAAATCCTTACAGGACTGCTCTTTAGTTCCAGGAGGTGGTATTTACCCATTCACTGCACAGCATCTAACTTATCTCAGATGTAAATCATAAAGATTTAAGGTCTACCTACAGACATATTACTGACCTCCATGGTTTATTTTAAGCTCACACTGTTAGCACAATCTTACATAGAGATGACAGTTTTCTTTTGACCTTGTAATTACTACCATCTTTTGGCTAGGGGAAACATGGAAGGAATAGCATTTGCACTTAGCCTTAGTAACACAGAGCGTCTATTGGATTTGAAATATAGCTTCATCAACAAGCAGTTTACTTAGATACCCACCTTGGAAAATCTGATTAAATGTACTGTATTTAACAACAGAACATCATTAAGCAATGCCTTGTAAAACTAATAATCCAATAGAATGATTAAGTGAAAAAAAAACATTAATAATACCCTATTTTTAAGCTTATACTAACCTACATATTGAAAAATTCCAGAATTTTATGAGACTATTATAAAATATATAGCACAGTGGGATAGAGGGGAAAAAGAAGGAAAGAGGCAGAAATGGGCAGTTTTCCCTTCATACTTTATATGCTTATTATTACTTCAGGCACATTTTTTTACAATAAGCATATTTTATCATAAAAACTAGTATTATTAAAGTCAGTAGAGCCAAATATTTAACCAGACAAAAGATGCTCAAAACATACAGACACCAAGGAAAGATAAATTGGATCAGCCATTAAAGAAAGTAGATTCTAATCATTTTGATTCCTGTGCCTCTGCAAGCAATAGGTATTCTTTAAATCTTTTAAATTTACTAAGAAAAAAACAACAAAGCAATCAATGGCTTAGTTGATGCTTTTATAAGGCTGTGATGAAAACACAGAACTGTGGTACTGGAAACTTCTTCATGATACCATAATGGTGTGTTCCTAAGACTGGAAATTAATACCAAAGAATAAACTCCTGAATGGTACTCCTTTGTTCTGACACTTATATTAAATGACTCATTGTCCAGGAGAAAGCTCCCAGGGCATTCACAGGTATGCAGTGTAATCTCTCAGCTCCAATCTGACTTCCTCTGTTCCCTAAGGAAAGGCCTGAGAAAGAAGGTGGGTCTCACACTACTCGCAAAACACCTTCAAAGTAATGAGAGCAGTTTCCCAGGCCACAGAAACATCTACCCGTCAAAGCAAGTTCTCCTCTCTGAACTCTCAGCCAGACTAGAATGAATTCAGCGTTAGTGTGTTTTTCACGAGATTATTCAGCATGGAAAAAAAATGTCTTGCTGTTCACTACATTTGATGAAATTCAAAGGTTCTGAAGATATCTCAATGAGTTGACAAAAAAACAAAAAGCAAAGCCTTGACTACTATATTACCTATATTAGAAGACACAGATCATCTTAATAAAAATCTGGACAGTGGATTCACAGGAGAGGTTGTGTTACTCAACTATTTACTTGCCCACATACTGAGGTAACTGCAAAGTAAGGTGATCGCAGAGCACACATGTACAGGGTGATAGAAACACTTGACAGCTTACTATGGAAGGTACCACCAGATTTTTTTTTTTTTAACATTTATTCATTTTTGAGAGACAGAGTATGAGTGGGGAAGAGGCAGAGAGAAAGGGGGACACAGAATCCGAAGCAGGCTTCAGGCTCTGAGCTGTCAGCACAGAGCCTGATGTGGGGCCCAAACTCAAGGACCCCAAGATCATGACCTGAGCCGAAGTCAGATGCTTAACTGACTGAGCCACCCAGGCAACGCAGATGTTTTAAGTAGTCATTAGGAATATTAGAAAATACATTGTATGTCGTTAAAATTTTCCTAATAGGATTGTGGTTTGCATGGCTTACTAGGTGCACAGACATCATGGGGAAGAAAAAGAAAATGAGGCTGGAGAGATGGACAGCTTACTGTTAAGGATGGCATTACATGCCAGGCTAAGAGCTTTAGAGACCTCACCTATTACGGGCGGGGTTTGGTGGGAAGTGGGGGCAGGGGGGTGGGCTACTGCAGCTTCTTGGCATTTGACCTGGAACTTGATCAAGTGGTGGCAGCTGCATAACCACCTAGCAGGATGAGTTTGAAATCAGAGAACTTAGGAAGCTAGTGCACTTGTCAGTGCTAGAGGACGTGGGAAGTTTCACGAGACAATGACACAACTATGGAGGTCATTCTGGAAAATACAAACTACCCATTAATACATACAGCTTAAAATATAAATTATTGTATTTTATAAAACACAATAGACATCAATAAAGGCAGGCTCATTAACTACTAGTCAGGGAGAGAAAATGCCAAAGAAAGAGACATAGTTAAAATACAAAACATGAGAATGTGTCTATAGCTATAATTATAACTTGGGTTCTTTTAGCACAACTACATAGAGAAAGTGATCTTTGCATTAATTATCTATGGTAGCTGGGAATTATTACAAAACTAGAGCAAGTCTACTCAAAGGGATAAAAAAAAATAAGTTATGGGAGAAATAAATTCTACTCAAATCTGTGGCTGCAGGTTCGTTTTAACTGAACCCAAAAGGACCAAATTTTCCCATCAATATGAACGTAGATGTTAACGTACTGCAATAGACCTTTCTCCAAAGAAAATATAAAATGGTCACAACAACACATGAAAAGGTGCTCAACATCATTAGTCATTAGAGACATGCAAATCAAAACCACAATGAGACACATCACACCTATTAGAACCGTTATTATAAAAGCAAAACAGAAAACAACAAGCGGTGGCTATGATGTGAAGAAATTGGAATCCCGTGCGTTGCTGGTAGAAAAGTAAAAGGGCACGGCTGCTGTGGAAAATGGTCTGGCTGTTCCCCCCAAATTAAAAATGTAACTGGCATTCGGGGCACCCACCCAAAATAAATGAAAGGAGGATGTTCAAGAGGTCTTCATACACCCATGTCCAGAAAGTTACTCATAATAAACAAAAGGTAGAAGCAACCCAAGGGATCCATTGGCAGATGAATGGATAAAATGTGGCCATGCTATGAAGTATTATTCAGTCTTGAGAAGGAAAGAAATTCTGACACAGGCTCCAACATGGATGAAACATGAAGATGTTATACCAAGTGCAATAAGCTGCTCATAAAAGTACAAACACTGCATAATTCCTCTTAGCTAGAGGAATCAAACTCCAAGAGGGACCTAGAATAGTCAAATTCCAAGACAGACACCAGCATGGTGGTCCCCATTCTGGGGGATGGACAGAGGTGGTTAGTGTTTCATGGATAAAGAGGTTCAGCTGGGGAAGGTAAAAAGTTCTGGAGCTGGGATGGTGTAATTATCGTACAACCAAGTGAACTGGTTTAATGCCACTGAACCGCACACTTAAAAATGGTTCAAATGGTAAATTTAATGTAACATACTTTATCACAAAAAAAGTGAAAGGAAGGTGTGCTACTAGTTACTGTAAGATATTAGAAAATAGAAAAATAGTCTATTGTTGGCATAAAACTATATTTACAGATGAATAAACTGGTGTATAAACCCCAGAAAAATAACAATTCAGAAGAGGAGGGAGAGATTTTTCAGATAAGTGAAAGCATTTCTTTGTGGTGTTAAAATAACTGGCCTTAAAAAAATTAAAATCTGAAAAGCTGCATGTATGACGTAGGGGTTAAACGTTGACAATCCAGAGCCAGACTGCTTAGGGTTTGAGCCCAGCTCCAGGACATGCTGGCTGTGAACAGGTTACTTAACCTCTCTGAGCTTGGATTTCTCATATTAACAGGGGTACTTACTTCATAGATTCTTTTAAAGGTTAAATAAGTTTTTTATTTTTATTTATTTCTTTTTCAATGTTTATTTCTTCTGAGAGAGAGACAGTGCGTGCACGGGATGGGCAGAGACAGAGAATCCCAAGCAGGCTTCCCTGACATGGGGCTCAAACTCATGAACCATGAGCTCATGACCTGAGCCGAAATCAAGAGTCGGACACTTAACCGACTGAGCCACCCAGGTGCCTTGTAAGTTTTTATTTCTAAAATGCTTAGAACAATACTTAACACTTATTACACGATAGCTAAATATTAGCCACTGGTCTCAACATACACGCACATGAACGTGAAAAAAATATTAAAATAAAATTGGATTATAAAGGATTTAGAACAAAACCAGACAAATTAACCATAACTAAATACGGATTAATCTCTTTGATCACGGTAGAGAAGGCCAAGTTAAGCATAAAAACTTAGGAAAAATTAAAGGAAAAGATGTATTTGACCATATTAAAAATGCAAGAATTTAAAAGGCACCATATACGAAATAAAAAGGCAAATAATAAAACACAGGACAGTAACAATGAACAACATCCAGTCAACAAAGAATCATTTGCCTCAAAATATAAGAGAGCAAAAGTTCTAACAGTAAATAAAAATCAACAATACAATTTTTAAAACTGTTGAAACTTAATGTGTCTAGCGTCTTTCCTGGCTCCCCGTCATCCATAATCCCTGATTCCATCGCTCACATGCTGAAGAAAGGCTTAAACAGCCTAATACTTGCGTTCCTAATCTTTCTTGAGGTTAGGGTGACCATGCAACTCAGTCTGTGCCAGTAAGACTTCAAGACAGGAGTGCTAGGGGGGCGGGGGAGGGGGTGTAAGGCGCTGAGTAGGACTTTTCCTCCCTGATGGAGGTAGACACGCATGTGGGGAGTAAGTCTCTACTCCGGGATGCCATCCTTCACTTTCAGCCTTTTTATACAGCAGCAAGACGACTAGATACTTGGAACTCTTGGCCACCATATTTTAACTGAAAAGTCCCTGACAGAACAACATGTTGAGTCAGGAAGAGTAGAAAGACAGAAAGAGGACCTTACCAAGCCACCAAATGTAGACCTACCTACATCTAGACTTCTTGTTAAATAAACACACAACCTCGGGTTTAAACCAGATGGTATTCTAACTACCATGCTCTCTCTCTCTCAGCATCTGATGGCAGTTGATTCTTCCTTCCTTTTTGAACAGTTTTCTTTACTTGGCTTCTGGAACGCCACTCCTGACTGACTTCTCTCCTACCTTCCTGGCTGTCTCTTCTTGGTCTCCTCTCTAATTCCTCCTTATCTCCCTAGCCCTTTAAAATTTAAGAATGCCCCAGAGGTACTTTGGAGTACTCCAGGGAGCTTCCCAGTAGTGCCCTTGACCTATTATTCTCTTCCACACTTACCATCTTGGTGATCTAATCCAGTCTAGTGGCTTTAAATACCATCTACATGTTGATGAATCCCAAATTTATATCCCTAGACCAGAAATCCATGCACTCTAGACTCATGTATCCCACTTTTCTTTCAACATCTTCACTTACAGATTATTCATCTCAACTTAGTATCTCTATAGCTGAATTCCTGATAACTATCTACCAACATCTGTACCCCCATCACCCATCTCCATCTCAGCGGATGGCACTATTATATCCTTCCCCATGGTTCACACCCAAAACATGTACAGTCACCTGACTCCACTCTTTGGCTCTCACCTCCTCTAAGCAAATGCTGTCAGCTTCACTTTCAACATGCTCATCTAGAATCTGACCAGCCCTCACTGCCATGACCATGGTCCAAGAAGCCATAATCTCCTGCCATGACTGTAGCAATACCTCCTCACTGATCTCTGGATGCAGCCCTCACCCCCATTCTATATACTCTCTACACAGGTATCAAAGTGATCTTATCAAAATTTAAGTCACTTTGGGGGCGCCTCAGTGGCTTAATCAGTTGAGCATCCAACTCTCAATTTTGGCTCAGGTCGGGAGCTCCCGTTTCGGAAGTTTGAGCCTCACATTGGGTTTGCACTAACAGTGCAGAGCCTGCTTGGGACTCTCTCTCTGTCTCTTTCTAAGTAAATAAATAAACTTAAACAAAATTCATTAAAAAATTTTAAAAAATTAAGTCACTTTGGTTAAAAGCCAAAATCCTTAGGATTTTTAACACTGTCCACATCTGCTTCTCCACTACCTGTTTCACTTCTGTTTCAACTTTTCCTTCCTTCTTCCCTTGCTTTCCTAGAGCACATTAGAGCCACCTCAGTGTCTCCACTTACTGTTCACTCTGACTAGCACGGTTTTCCTCCAGATACGCCTAGGACTGACACCCCCCGGCCTTTACTCAAAAGCCACCTCTCCCTGGTCACACTAACCAACATTTCTTTCTCTCTCACACAAAAGTAACACCCACCATTTCATATTCCCCTTCTCTGCATTAGTATTTCCCCTCCCCCTTTAGTACTTTACATTATCAAGCATCCTATCTACTTTTATTTACATATTACCCATCTCTCCCACCAGCATGTAACTTCAAGGAGGGCATGTTTCGATCCTGTATTCACTTCTGTACCTCAGCACTTTGATCACTGAATCTACATTTATTCAATAAATATTTCAGTGCCAAGTTTATGCCAATTAAAATAAGATACCGTTTGCACTTTCTGAAAGAGTAGATATTTAGAAATCGTGTTAGAAATGTCAAAATACTGGCAAGAGTGTCGGAAAATGCTCTTACGTACTCAGAGAGGGAGCACCGACTTGTAGGCTGTTTCTGAAGGGCAATTTGGCAACGTGCAACCAAAGTCTTAAAGTGCTCACACCCTGTGATTCCATCTAAAGGAATGCATCCAAGGAATTTATCTGACTAGCTCTCTTACTATGTATAAAGTTCTTCAGCGTGAAATCGTTTCATTCACTAAAAAAACAGAACAAAAACCCTGAAACAACGTCATGTTCAAAGTCTGAAGAAATATATTGCAGCACGTTCCATCGATGCAGTATTATAAGGCCGTTTAAAATCATGTTATTAAAGAGTAAGAATTTAAGAAGCTAAGGAAATAGGCACTATACCTTTTAAGTGAAAAAGAAAATTCAATTAACTAAGCAAGTGCCTACTGACTGTTAGGTAGAGGATTTCTGAAACAGTAGGAATTGCTTGCACCTATGAAATGTATGTTACCACGTGCACATGAGAATATGTCAAAAGAAAAGGCATTGAATAGTTATCAATTATGACGTTAAAACCTATCTGGCATTAATGAGATTAAGGGTGATTTTTCTTTCCTTCCCACTTTTCACTACAAGTGTTATACTTCTTGTTTATTTATTTATTTTAACATTTATTCATTTCTGAGAGAGAGACAGGGCGTGAGCAGGGTAGCGACAGAGGGAGAGAGACACAGAATCCGAAGCAGGCTCCAAGCTCCGAGCTGTCAGCACAGAGCCCGATGCGGGGCTCAAACTCCTGAACCAGGAGATCACGACCTAAGCCGAAGTCAGTTGCTCAACCACCTGAGCCACCCAGGCGCCCCAAAAAGTGATATAATTTTAAAATAGCCTACTGGGAAAAAGGCATTGGAAAACTGACAAGCTATCCAAATGCACTGGTTAAATCCAAGATGCACGAGAGATACGGTTTACAATGCTTCTTCCTTTCCTTTCCTGGCACGCACAGACCTGGGCTCTGTCTGGACCTCTTCTGCCTGCTGACTGCCTGAACACCAGTGTATCGTGTCCTAATTGCCCAACTTCCCTTCTCTGTATTCCCATTTACCTTTACTGACTCGGTCCACAATCTCTACATTCCACACTCTGAACCCTAGCTGCCTGTCCTATCATTTCTACTCCCTAGTATACCAGCTAAGCCCTAAAAATTACCTCAATCCAGATGTAGCCTCCTTATTGTATTTCCAAGGTCTCGATGGCAAACATCAAACAAATCATCAATAGCAAACCAAGACTGACACACACATTTGCAAAGGTGTACCTCGATCACAGTATAGAATTACCTAGATTACAGCAAAAAACAGTTTCAGCAAACTTTGGTACTGTTAATCGTATCCTCTTCTGAAATCCTACAGCTTTTGTTTTCCTTTAAAATATCCTAAGGACAGATGTGATGAGGGACAAACCCACCACCTCCCCTACTTGACTGGTAATAGCTTGAAGGCAAGCACCAGGTCTTTCTTATCCCATAACTGCTCTGGGTCTGCAGTACAGCTTGCACAGTGTATACTTCCAAAGGGTCAAGTGAATGAATTATCTTCCGGAACACAAAATTTCAGTAGCCCTCTACATTTATATATTGCAAAATGTGACTTTAATAGTCCATATTCTTGAGTTAGTCAAGGCAGTGTTCTATTAGTACGACACAAACCACTCCATGTAGCCATCACCATTTGCTCCAGAGTGAACTCAAAAATATAGTCATGGGAGTACAGGTGAGTCACAACAAAAACACAACAGATATTAAGAGGGCGGTCATCTGACAGAGAAACAAGAACTTGCCACAAAGCAAGGTTCTCACGAGGACTTGAATTGCTCAGAAGCACAGGGCTCGTGGTAATACTGTCAGTACCTGCCTCTGCAAGTGTGTTTACAAGATTTCTGCTGCTTCACATGGGGATTAAACAAAAATAACTCCCGTAGTCACAGGCCTAGGAACATGCGTCCTGCAACTGAAGGTGTAATAAATTCAAGACTAAGAAGGGTCGTGTCCCTTCCCCAGCTACCGTACAAAGAAGATGAACAAGGGTCTTCACAGGTCCATCAACAAATGTATTTATCTGGTGGTGAGGTGACTGAACTCACCCGGCACAGAGCTCCTAACCACGATGGAAAAAGGCACGTGGTGAGCATCCAGGCTCATTAGAAGCCAAGGTTCACAGGAGAATTACTTTGAGCCATGAGGTCACTGAGACACAAAACTGAAGATCATCTTATTTCCTGTTCCTGTTACAAAAATAAGCAACTCAACAGAATTTGCACAAACTCACGTCAAAGAAATCCCCTCACCTCATAAAAGTGAGCTGCCAAAAAAAAAAAAAAAAAAAAAAAAAAGTGGGGGGGGGGGGGGAAGCTGTCCAGCCCATCACCCACGGCTACTACTCTGACACTTGACTCTTAAAATTCCCTACTTAATCTCCAATTGTGTCTATCCCTACACACTGCTGCCTTCCCTTTATTTCTAAGGCTAACTTAGTTACGGGTGCTCTGGATGCATTCTGATGCTTTCATCATCTGACTGTCAGCCATTACTGATGTCCTTACCTTTATCGGCTCTTTTCCCATAGGTTTCCTTACCCTCTACTACACATTTGCACTGTTTTAACCTTCCAACATCCCTACGCCCTTTGAGGTGCTTCTTGATCTCTTCAAATTCAGCATGGTCCGAACTAAACCCATCACTGTCCTCCTGTTAACCACTTCTTGCTACTCTGTTCCCTATCTCGCTTCATGGTCACCCAACAAGAAAGTGGCAGAGACACAAGAGACTCTTCCCCAAAGGAAGTTTACCAGACCCCCTTTGTCCAAAACGTTTTTAGCATTTTCAGTTTCTTATTCCCACACACTGGTACAACTCTCGTAAGTTTGTGTCTCAACGATGAGAGAACTGACCTGCCTCAAACATCCTCGGGACACCATCACTTAACCTCAACACTCAGTCGACTCCAGACATGTGGATCCTACCCTCAATGTTTCCAAACACATCATACCCTTTCATAGGGCTCCACTTGCAATACCACAGGGTATTCCCACCCTTGGGAATACCAGCAACTTTCCATGCCTGGAAAACTTCTACAGGCACATTCCAAGGCCAGTTCAAATGTCATCACTATTCTCCAATCTGCCCTTCGGCCAAGTTAGTGGTGTTCCCTTCACTGTGGACACAGTGCTTCACATAAGTTTCCATTCAAATAAGGCCAGACAACATTTTTAATTATCTGTTGTATAATAGGTACACTGTGCTGAGCAATGAAAAAGATAAAAATAACTTACACCTGGGGGCACCTGGGTGGCGTCCAACTTTGGCTTGGTCCATGGTCTTGCAGTTTGTGAGTTTGAGCCCCATATTAGGCTGGCTGCTGTCAGCGCAGAGCCCACTTTGGATCCTCTGCCCCTTCCCCTCTCTCTCTACCCCTTCCCTGCTTGTGCTCACTCTGTTTCTCAAAAATAAGTTTAAAAAAAAAACATTTGAAAAAAAATTAAGAATTCTTTAAAATAATAATAAACACGGGGCACCTGGGTGGCTCAGTTCGGTTCAATATCCAACTTTGGCTCAAGTCATGATCTCATGGTTCATGAGTTTGAGCCCCGTGTCAGGCTCTGTGCTGATAGCTCAGAGCCTGGAGCCTGCTTTGGATTCTGTGTCTCCCTCTCTGCCCCTCCCCTTCACGTGGTTTGTTTCTCTCTCCAAGATGAATAAACAAACAAAAAACAACTAGGACATGGACTCTCCTTACGGGCCTCACAATTAGGAGACAGACATGTGTGAAAATGATTATAGTAGCATAATAAAGGCCAAGTATCACAGAGGCCAGGACAGATCAGCTGCAGTTTGAAGAATGAGGAGTTTGCGTTGAAATCATATGCTTCAACACCTCTTTTCACCTCACCCTCTAACCAATGAGATTGTTAAAAGGGCCTATCAATCACGTTTGTAGTCTCCGAATCCGGTAGACAGCCCAGCACACAGCAGGCTCTCAAAACTTTTCTCCAATTCATAAAGCAACAGAAACTGCTTAGTGACATATTAAGCCTCACTTATAGGTCATTCTATAAAGCAATCTTCTCCAGAATTACTTGCCAAGGGAGAAGAATTGAGTGGAAGGCCCGTAAAACGATCAAGAATTCATAATGTCAGGAAGGAATAAAAGAGAAGACACTGGTCTCCCTGTAAAACCCTACCTGGTTGGCCTCATCCGTCCTCCCCGGCTCCCACCACACATGCTGGGCAGCTCCCTGTCCCTCAAGCACCCCCCTACCGCCTCCCCTCCACCTTTCCACCTGCTGTTCCCTCTGCCCGGCGAAGGCCTTTCATCTGATATCCCAAGGTCTCTCTCCTCCTGCACCTTCAGATACTGGCTCATTTGTCCCCTGCTCAGTGTGGCCTTTCTCAACTGCCTGATACTAAGATGCCACGCCCTTCACTGCCTTTTCTTCTCAGCACCTATCATCGTACATTCTCAACATCTTATTTACTGAATTTTTCAACTCACCTGACTAGAATTTAAGCTCTGCAAGGCAAGAATTTATCTCTTGTGCATTTCTGCATCCCCAGCACAAGCAGGCACTCAATCGACACTCGTTAAATGAGCAAGTCAGTGTGTCGGACAACGGGGTTTATGTCAGAGAGGTTCAGGGCACAGCACAACACCGCAGGGTCTGTCCCCTGTGTCCGCCACTTATTAACTCTAACTTTGTGCAAGTTACTTAAGGTTTCAAAACTTCCAATTCCTTATCTACAGAATTGGGATAGCTATACTATCTATACCTCATCAATTGTAAGAATAAATGAAATTAGACATTATCTGTATCTCATGAGTTGTAAGAATAAATCAAAGTAGCCATTTAGAAAGCTTAGAAGACAGCATGACAGGTCTCTGGTGCTTAAAAACATCACTACGACTATCATTTTTATGAAAAAACAAAAAACCCTGAGACACTTTCTTTAAAAAGTATTTTAATTATATGTACATATAGAAACATCTGTAAGCAACAGATTAAAGTTAGCTTTTAGAATAAGTTATTACGTGATACTTTCTGGTTTGTAATAATTTATCCAAGTATCTTTCTCATGATTTTGCAAGCTAGTTCTCTCAAACTCTCACCTAGAGAAGACTGAAATGATATAAAAGTACATTGAAAAGATCTTAAATTCCCTTTGACCCTCAACAGACAAAATTAGTTTACAAAAGACAACTAAGAAAAAAAACACCTTAGCAAGAAAGCACAGAAGCCTGTAATGCCAGGCAAGTCGTGACAAGTTTGGGATGTACTCCTGGTCTGAGAGGAATTTACTTTATTAACCCACAATAAACTGAATTAAAACAAAGGTTTACCCTTTTAAAATGTTATTTCTCTTTGTCCAGAAGAAAAACTAAAGACTGTTTCTTTCATGAGGCCCTTCTTCAGGCTCTGGTGTAATCAGACCAAGCCCCTGGACATTCTTCTTTTTCACAAAGTCCTAAAAGCACTTAGAGGCCTTTTTCACACCCTTTATACACCCTTTCGTGCTGCTTGTGGCGTCATCAGCATGCATTTGCTATCCCCAGGTAGGTTACCAGATCCACAAGGCAGGGAGTGGCCTACTTCCGTAATGCTACCCGGCTCAAGCTAGTCCCTGCAAGGATTATTACATGTTTGTATCAAGGGACACACACATTTATAACCTAAAACCCGGTCAACACTGGACTGCCTTCAGAAGAGGGTGGCAGATGGGTCTCCGAAGATGCCTGGATCAAGCATGAAATATTTAACTATGTAGTTATTTATTCAGCAGCATTAATTTCTAATAACCACATAACATCATTTAAATTAGGGTAAAATGACAGAGGACTCTAAGCCAAGGGCCTGAAGAGAGAATTGCCAAGTTTTTACACCATTCAGCTGAGCTTGAGAGGTTTTTTGTTTTTGTTTTTGTGTTTTTCCCCCAAAACTCGTCGTTCCACCCAAGAATAGTTCTCTAGACTGATAACGTGAAGGTTAAGAGCATGGGCTCCAGAGTCCTGCTGCCTGGTTTGAATCTTACCTCTGCCACTTTCTAGCTGCATGATGTTGACAAATTATTTGACTTCTGTGTGCGATTTCCTTCAATTCGTACAATGAGGCGAAGCCTCACAAAACTACTCTGAGGATTAAATGCACTTATAAACGAAATGATTAAGACAGAGCCCGGAACTTGGTAAGCATTTTGTAAGTGTGAGGTGCTATCATCAGCATTATAATTATTATTATGATAGTTTTCCTCACAATCTCATTTAATTGGAGTGGTTAAAACATACACATAATCTACACAAAGAAAATTCGAATCTGGTTTGTTATCACTCACAATCTGGTCTCATACCAATCTCCAGATTTTTAAAATTATTCTTCCACTTTTATTGAGATCTAATTGGCATACATCACTTGTAAGTCTAAGCTGTAGAGTCTAATGGCTTGACTTATATACACTGTGCAGTAATGACCTCAGAAAATTTAATTAGCAGCCATCAGCTCATATAGACACGATAAAAAGCAAAAAAAATATATATTTTCCTTGTGATGAAAACTGTTCAGATTTACTCTTAACTTTCATATAGATCATACAGCAGTGTTAGCTATAGTTTCCATGTCATACATTACAATTTCTAGATTCTGACAAGTAAAATGGAAGAGCTTCACTGGCTTTAATTACAATTCTTTCTCCTCCTCAGTTTAAAGCTTCAAGAAAACGGCTACTTCAATTCCAGGTCTGGTTTTCTACTTAGTTCTCTGAAAGGATTTATTGAAAGCCCCAGTCTGCTGGAACATTCCTGCTGCTTACCTTTCAGTAGAGTAACTTTGTATACACAGTACAGAGGATGTCCATTTGGTTTCAATTTTCTACTACACAAACACTGCATTGTACAATAAATGGCAATGCTCTCTCAATGATCTAAAGGCACATTGGTTTTGCTCCTTGATTTTCTGATCTACTTTAACTCTGTGGGGATTAAGTTTCCTGTCCCCCACAACAAACACCTCTCGATGTATTGTGAGCATCCAAACAAGCTAGTTGCTGTTTTGTTTTGTTTTTTTTTTTTTAAGTACAGCATAATCACATTAGTCTTCCAACAGTTGAAATATAAAATCAAATGCAAATGCATGAGGTTTCTAATTACATGATTTTTGCCCCCATTTCTATACAGAAAACCACCAGGTAAATGAAAACTTAGTTTGTAACTCAGGTTGAAAACTTCGAGTATGTGACTTTTTAGTTATCAAGTGTCTTTATATGGGTTAATAGAACCTCAATAAACTTGTCTTTTCATTACTAGTACACAGACCTACTTTTCTCGTACGGCATGAAATTATATAGTATACAGTAAAGGGACTTAAAAAGTGCTGAACTCTTTTTTGAAACTTATCACTTACATAAAAGTATCCCATTTTTCAGAATACAGTAGTTCCCTCGAACCTCATCCTACCACACACATGGGTGTTTCAAGACCTCCAATGGATGCCTATAACTATGGACAGACCCAAACCCAACGTATACTGGTTTCTTCCTCTATGTACATACCAATGATAAAGTTTAAATTACAAATGAGGTGCAGAAAGAGATTAATAATAAAACAATTATAACAATATACTATGATAAAAGTTATGTGAATGTGCTCTCTCTCCAAATATCTTCACTCTTCTTCCTGTGATCATGTGAGAAGATAAAATGCCTACCGGATGGGAAGTAGTGGGACGAATGACGCAGGCATTATGGTTTGGGGTCAGGCTCCTACTGGCATTCTAACAATACCTACTTGTGCACTGCGGTTGACTACTGCTAACTGAAATCACTGAAGGTGAAACCACAAATAGCTGGGGACTACTGTTTATCCTAGGCCTTGGCCTACTCTCTTACAAGTATGTGCACTTCTGGTTTTCTGGGTTTTGAGCATCATGCGGTCCAGAGAATCATACTAGGAGCCTCCGCTGCTCAGAGAGCTAGGGGAGCTCCAAACTGCCCCCTGGAAAGGCAAGGACTGTCAAAGATGACAGGGCCTTACATTCTGAAACCCTCACATTTCGCAATGCAAAGCTGAAGTCCAGGGTGGGTACACGACTCGCTTGGGCAGCTCACTGGTGCCAGAGCAGTATGAGAACACAGGGCCCGTAACTACAGGCCGTGCTGCCAGTGCCCATGGCTCTCTAGTGCCACCGAGCCACAAGTTCTCCTAACATCCACACGACAAGGGAGCTCCCCAGCATCTGCCAACTCCCATGACCCTTATCTGGCATCACCAGTAAGAACTAAAGCTTTGATCTCACTTATGCCTCACCTCCCCAAGTGTGGCAACATCCCCAATCAGGATCATTGCTCCTCTTCTGTTTCTCTCCCCAGTGAAGAAGACTTCAAGTGAATTTTTTCTTCCCGCTCAGCTCCTCTAGGGCTGGGAATGAAAACGTGCTTCAGATCTCTCTTTCTCCATCCATACTTCTTCCTGAGTTTGGTCCTCAGAACCTCAAGACCTTGAGGCTAGGCCTGAATCTAAATAAATCATCCTTAAGACACTTAGGCTCATTATACACTTCTCATACAAGAGGCTTTACGATAGGATTGGAAAATAAAACCTAAAACTACCAAGGTGTCAAGAAGGAAAGAGATCCCGTGTTGTGTTTGGTTTTGTTAGTTTCTGCAAAATGTTCTCACACGTGTTGATACATCACTCTAGAGGTACTTTTTTCACCCACCCCCCTCCCCAGACCATTCAACAGTAGACACTATTTTTATACAGGAACTTACTTCTAAATCCTTTGGACATGCCTTTAATTTGCTCCAGGTTGGACCTGTTAAAATAAACGGTGTTCCCTGCAGTGTTCTCAGTCAACTGGAATGGCTAGCAGTGCTTCGGTCTTAGTCTCTACGAAATAGGCTGACTTTTCCATTTCCTGTTCTGAACTGTAACCCAGAGAAATCTCTACCATCAGCCAAATTTTTAGTAAGACACTTAACAGCTACTCTTACAGCACTCAAATTTCATAAACCTATCATGACTTTAAATCTACTACTTCTGGGGCGCCTGGGTAGCTCAGTCGGTTGAGCATCTGACTTCAGCTCAGGTCATGATCTCACTGTTCATGAGTTCGAGCCCTGCGTCAGGCTCTGTGCTGACAGCTCAGAGCCTGAAGCCTGCCTCAGCTTCTGTGTCTCCCTCTCTCTGCCCCTCTTCTACTGGTGCTCTCTCTCAAAGGTAAATAAAAAAATTTTTTAAAACCCTACTACTTCTAAAATATAAACCAACATAAAAGTTCATCTCAGAAAAGTTTTAACTTTTTAGTCACTCTCCTATCCCTGAAAAATTTTAATACATCTTTCAGTAAAATTCAAGAAAAAACTCATCTCTTTTCGTATGGTGAGGGCCAACCATCAGTTTAGTGTGTAACACGTAAGTACTATTAAACACTTAATCATTTATTAAAAAATTTTTCTAGTTCTGAAATTATATAACAAGCACCCAATTGTGTATTTATTTACGATTCCTCTGAATAACTTAGAAGATGGCTTACACACCTCTATCTTTCTCCAACTAGCCCTTACACTGCTCAAAGAGAAGAGCTGTGTCTATGAGTTCTTTTTCTACCTTCCCTGGTCCACTAAAGGCTCAATGTTTTGGTGACAGAATGTGTTGGTGTTAAAGCCAAAACCTGTCTTTCTGCTTTCTGACATGCCTAATTTTACATTTAAATTATCTGTAAACTGCTGTAAGGCACAACTGATTTATTTTATTCTTACCAGAACTGGACACACGCCTGATCCTCTGAGGAGATAAGGCCCGGTCAGAATTGAGATTTCTACTGTCACTATTCCGCCTCAAACAGGAAACAGAAGGCCCCACTTTGGCTTTTGAACCAGGTGTTTTCCTCAAATTGGAGGAGTCAGGCTTGGAAATATTCCTACCTGAGGTGACTGCAGTTTTTGAAGCAGAACCCTGTGAAAAAATAGTTAAGACTTTAGTCCAGATTATACCTTCCTCATACCATTTCCCGTGGCACTATGTCAAAACGACAATTTCTTTCTAAGCAGATATGCCACAGGGCTATTTAATTTTCATTTTTAGAATGAAGGAATTAAACCTCTTCATAGTTTGCTCTTAAATCCATTGTGATCTTTTATGCCCAACAGCGGAACTATTCCCAAGATGCCCAGGGCCACAAGCTGAAGTCAAGCTGCAGCTCTCAGTCTGTTCCCTGAGGCCTTTCTATAGCATCTGATGCTGAGGACGCCATCTTTCTTCAGTTTCTCTAACAGAACACTCTCCTGGTTTTCCTTCTACCTGTCTGGTTATTCCTCCTCCGGATCCTGTTCTTCTGTACACCTTTCAATGCTAGTTGTCCCGAGGGTCCCAGACTTGACCCTGTTCTTTCCTTGCCATATGCTCTCCTTAAGTGACTTTGTCCGCTGTTTCAACCAGCACCTACACCCTGTTGTATGTGAAGTCCATATGTCCTAGCCAGCACTCTCCTGCCTTTCTCCTGTATTTAGCTTCTTTCTTTACCTACCCACTTAGCACACTTCAGGCACCTCCTCCTAGCAATGCCAACAGTAATCATATCATTGTCATTTTTATGGATCAACATATAGCCCCTACAGAATAATACTTTAAGCTCAAAATCCATGTTTCAACCCCTTTAATCTTCATAACCCTAGAAGTTGTTACCTTTATCATAAAAGGTAACAAATGTTTACATTTTACAGAAGAATACGAAGCAGTTTCTAACATTAAACTAGTTTCACCCAACCATCTCAAAACTTACTTCTTTCCATAGTCATCACAACATACCCAGGAGCCCAACATAAACAATGAAAGCTATTTCTAGGTGCTTCCTTGTTTACTTCTTCAACTCTCAATAGCCTTCTTTCCCTTTCCCATCCATCTTAGCAAAGGCCTGCATCATTTCTTCCCAGGATTACTGAAAGTACATCCTTAGGATTTCTGGTCTCACCAGCTTCCAATTTGTGTTCCACTCCACTGCTAAGGTAATCTCCTCAAAGGCGAAACTGGGTTAGGTAGCTCACCTCTGTCTTCCAGATAAAGTCAACTCTTAACAGCAAGGCACAGTGAGCCCTTCTGGATCTGGCAACCCCTGGTGGCTTCATCAGCTTATTCCTTACTGTTCACATTTCTGCAACCCCACCTCCCATCACAGTCACTACCTGGAATCCCCTAATATGAGAATATCTTTTCGTGTTTCTTCCTCTTTGTATGTGTTATTTCCTCCACCCAGAATACTTTTCTGATTCAAAGTGACTAAACTAGCTCCCTTAGAAGCCTTCCTTGACAGCCCTCTTCAAGGCCACCACCCCATCCCACCGCCCCAAGCAGCACAGCAGCTGATACATACTCCCAACGAGTATTTAACAACCCCTTTTAGTCCCCTTTATCTTCTAATATCACCTACCATACCAGACACTAGGTTTGGCCAAAGGTGTAGCTTTCTTTCCTATATCCCAACAATCACCATCATACATAGTATACAGTAGGCAACCAATAAATATTCCCATTCTACATAGAGGAGGTGACACTCTGAGCTTCATTCAAGGAAAAATTCCAACACCGTAAGTTATATTTTGTATTCTCCCTTTACATTACAAAAACTGAGCCTCGTAGAGACTAGGTAATTGGCCCAATGTCATTCTGCCAATGAATGATGGAGCTAATCTGAAAGTGTATCTAATTCTAAGATCCATACTTCTAACATCTATGCTGTGTTTTCCCCACTCGTACCTTTCTTTCCTTGCGTAAGTAAGTCATAAGTAGATTAATTTCCAATACAGATATGTAAAGCCCCATGCTACCTACAGTTGAAATCATACACTGGGTGAATCCAAAGTTTAATTGGGCAAGACTTCCAGAGAAGATGCAGAGCAGGAACCTAAACTCATGTTGTCCCAAGAATATTACTAGATGGACTTCAAGCTGTATTACAAAGCTGTAATCATCAAGACAGTATGGTACTGGCACAAGAACAGACACTCAGATCAACGGAACAGAATAGAGAACACAGAAATGGACCCACAAATGTATGGCCAACTAATCTTTGACGAAGCAGGAAAGAATATCCAATGGAATAAAGTCTCTTCAGCAAGTGGTGCTGGGAAAACTGGACAGTAGCATGCAGAAAAATGAACCTGGACCACTTTCTTACACCATACACAAAAATAAACTCAAAATGGATGAAAGATCCATGATGGTAAGACAGGAAGCCATCAAAATCCTTGAGGAGAAAGCAGGCAAAAACCTCTTTTGATCTTAGCTGCAGCAACTTCTAACTCAACACAGCTCCGGAGGCAAGGGAAACAAAAGCAAAAATGAACTATTGGGCCTCATCAAAATAAACTTCTGCACAGCAAAGGAAACAATCAGTGAAACTAAAGGGCAACCAACGGAATAGGAGAAGATATTTGCAAATGACAAATCCGATAAAGGTTTAGTATCCAAGAGCTATAAGGAACTTATCAAACTCAACACCCAAAAAAACCAAATAATCCAGTGAAGAAATGGGCAAAAGACATGAATAGACACTTCTGCAAAGAAGACATCCAGATGGCCAACCGACACATGAAAAAATGTTCAACATCACTCATCATCCGGGAAATACAAATCAAAACCACAAGGAGATACCACCTCACACCTGTCAGAATGGCTAACATTAACAACTCAGGCAACAACAGATATTGGCGAGAATGTGGAGAAAGGGGATCTCTTTTGCACTGCTCGTGGGAATGCAAACTGGTGCAGCCACTCTGGAAAACAGTATGGAGGTTCCTCAAAAAAGTAAAAATAGAACTACCCTACAACCCAGCAACTGCACTACTAGGTATTTATCCAAGGGATACAGGTATTCTGTTTCAAAGGGACACATGCACCCCAATGTTTATAGCAGCACTATCAACAATAGCCAAAGTATGGAAAGAGCCCAAATGTCCATCGATGGATGAATGGAAAAAGAAGATGTGGTATGTGTGTATGTGTGTGTGTATATACACACACACACATACACACACACACACACACACACACACACACACACACACACACACACACCGGAGTATTACTCAGCAATCAAAAAGGATGAAATCTTGCCATTCACAACTACATAGACAGAACTAGAGGGTATTATGCCAAGTGAAATTAGTCAGAGAAAGACAAATATCCTACAACTTCACTCATATGAGGACTTTAAGACACAGAACAGATGAACACTAGGAAGGGAAGCAAAAATAATATAAAAACAGGGAGGGGAACAAAACATAAGAGACTCTTAAATATGGAGAACAGAGGGTTACTAGAGGGGTTGTGGCAGGGGGGATGGGCTAAATGGGTAAGGGGCATTCACCTACTCCTGAAATCATTGTTGCACTATATACTAACTAACTTGGATGTAAATTTAAAAAATGAATTAAATTTAAAAAAAAGACTACTACTAGATAACACTCATATTTTCAGTGCAAATAACCCAGAAAATGACCCCAAGACTAGCACAACAAACTTCACAACCAAATGTGGAGAAGAGGTCACATTATAGAGTGTAGGACCAGCAGAGAGCTAAACACTAATGGTCTGGATTTGGGAGGGAGGGAGCTATAGGCAAGGAGAGGGGCAAGAAATAGACTATCACACGAGGAAGCCTGCATGGGGAAAACTAATCCCATATGCATTTGGCTTTGGAAATCAAAAGGGCAGAATTTCCCACTTCTTAAAACTAGCAGGACTTAAAGCCTAGAACTTTAAAAATCAGCAGGCTCTGTGCTGAGGGAGAGCCTAGAGGGCAATAGGAAGCTGAGTCCTTAACCTTAAAGAGATAACACAACAAAAAGCCCAAGGACATAGGGCTTAGAAGCAGCAATTTCAAAAATGCCTGGGGTACACAGGAGGGAAAGTTAGTTACTAATCTCAGAGTTCCCTGAGGGACTGTTCAAGGAACAAAGGAGCTGGCAGGTAGCTTTTCCCTCCCCCACCCCCAAAATAATCACATGGCCAACTGCAGGAAACAGCCAGCACTCACTACCTTACTTGCTTACACCATGCTCTGCCCCCTCCTGCTGGGCTTGCCTCAGTCCTGATGCTGTGGATTTCCCGCCCCAGAAGACCCAGGGAAACCCTGCCACCATTGCATCTCTGACTTCCCTAGGAGGATGTATGCGCCTTGTTAAAACTACACCCCCACCCAGAGGCGCTTCATGGAGCAACCCAGGCCTGCCTCAGTCTCCAAAGTGACTAAGTGTCCCCTGAGGAGAAGGACTGGCATCCACAGCTTGTGACACCAAGATCCCATCGTCATGCTTCCCAGAACTGCCTCAGCCAGCCGCTGGTCTCCATAGTGGCTACACAACCCCGGTGGAAGTGGACCTGTGGGAACAGCTTGTGGCACCCTGTCCCTAATGCGTGTGCAGTAGAAACTCAGGCTGGCCTGGTCTTGGAGGCAGTGGTGAGTCTCCTGTAAAGAGGATCTACACCACCTTGTTAAAAGTGTGGGCCCTGCCCACTACTTTCAAGAGCAATAGACATAGCCGACTTTCTTAACACAGAGAAACAAACACAGAGTTAGGTGAAATGAGGAGACAGAGGAATATGTCCCACATGAAAGAATAGGACAGAAGAAGAGAGACCTAAGTGAAACAGAGATAATATGCCTGATAGAAAATTTAAAGTAGAGCCTAAATGTTCATCAACTGATGAATGGATAAAGAAATTGTGGGTTGTATACACAATGGAATACTACGTGGCAATGAGAAAGAATGAAATATGGCCTTTTGTAGCAACGTGGATGGAACTGGAGCGTGTGATGCTAAGTGAAATAAGCCATACAGAGAAAGACAGATACCATATGGTTTCACTCTTATGTGGATCCTGAGAAACTTAACAGAAACCCATGGGGGAGGGGAAGGAAAAAAAAAAAAAAAAAGAGGTTAGAGTGGGAGAGAGCCAAAGCATAAGAGACTGTTAAAAACTGAGAACAAACTGAGGGTTGATGGGGGGTGGGAGGGAGGGGAGGGTGGGGGATGGGTATTGAGGAGGGCACCTTTTGGGATGAGCACTGGGTGTTGTATGGAAACCAATTTGACAATAAATTTCATATATTGGAAAAAAAAAAAAAGAAAATTTAAAGTAATGATCATGAAGATACTCCCTGTACCTGAGAAAACAATGGAAGGCATCAGGGAGAGCCTTAACACAGAGAAAAAAAGAACCTATCAAAGATGAAGAATACAATAATTGCAATTAAAAACAAACTTGTGGAATAACTAGCAGGCTAGAAGAAGCAGAGGAATGAATCAACAACCTGGAAGACAGAGTGATGGAAAGTAATCAAGCTGAACAAGTGAGAGAAAAAAGAATTATGCAAACTGACAATAGACTTAGGGTACTCAGTGACTCCAACAAGTGTAATAATATTCACAATATAAGGATTCCAGAAGAAGAGAGAGAAAAGGGGGCAGAAAATTTATTTGAAGAAATAATAGATGCAAACTTCCTTATTCTGGGGAAGGAAACAGATACCCAGATCTAGGAGGCACAGAGATCCCCACAAAAAAAAATAAATAAAAATAAAATAAAAAATAAATAAAAAATCAACCCAAGGAAGTCCATACCAAGACACATAGGAATTAAAATGGAAAAGAGTAGTGATAAAGAATGTTGAAAGCAACGAGATAAAATACAACTACATACCAGAGCAGAGAAATCCCATGAGGGTATCGGTGGATATTTCAGCAAAAACTTGGCAGGCCAGAAGAGAGTAGCATGATACATTCAAAGTGCTAAAAGGGCAAAATATGCAGTCAAGAATGCTCTATCCAGCAAAGCTATCATTCAGAATAGAAGGAGAGATAAAGAATTTCTCAGACAAAAACGAAACAAGTTCATGACCACTAAACCAGCCTTTATGAGAAATACTAAACGGGACTATTTGCATGGAAAAGAAAGATCATAAGTGAGACTGTGAAAAGGATAAAACATAAAATAAGTAAAAGTGAGTATTTCTGTAAAAAACAAACAAGGAATTCACAAAATGAAACAATGTAAAATATGACACCATATAACTAATATGTGCTGGGGGGTTGGTGCGAAGAGTAAAGAATGGGTTCAAAGTTAAGCGACCATCAACTTCATATAGGCTACCATATGCAGATGTTACACAAAAAACTTAATGTTAACCAAAAAACAACAACAACAACAATGATCAGATATGCAAAGAAAAAAAGAGAAATGAATCTAAGTATCTCACTCAAGAAAACTGTCAAATCAGGGCACATGGGCAGCTCAGTCAGTTAAACATCCAACTTTAGCTCAGGTCATGATCTCATGGCTTCTGAGTTCGAGCCCCACATTGGGCTCTCGGCTGACAGCTCAGAGCCAGGAATCTGCTTCAGGTTCTGTGTCTCCCTCTCTCTCTGCCCCTCCCCAACTCATGCTCTGTCTCTCAAAAACAAATAAACATTAAAAAAATTTTTTTAAATCCAACAAAACCATCAAATTGTGAAAGAGAGCAAGAGAAAGATCAGAGAAAACTACAAAAACCACAAAACAAGTAACAAAATAGCAATAAATACATACCTATCAATAATTACTTTGAATGTAATTGGAATGTAATTGGAATGTAACTGGACTAAACTCTCCAACCCAAAGCCATGGGGTACAGAATAGATTACAAAAACAATATCCATCCATGTGCCGTCTACAAAAGACTCATTTCATACCTAAAGATACATGCAGATTGAAATTGAGGGGACAGAGAAACCTTTACTATGCAAATGGCTGTCAAATGAAAGCCAGAGTAGCATTTTTCATTGGACAAAACAGACTTAAAACAAAGACTAACAAGAGACCAAGAAGGAGAGTAGTGTATTTCATTGGAAAAAATAGATTTTATTTTATTTTATTTTTAACGTTTATTTTTATTTTTGAGACAGTGAGAGACAGAGCATGAACAGGGGAGGAGGGACAGAGAGAGAGGGAGACACAGAATCGGAAGCAGGCTCCAGGCTCTGGGCCATCAGCCCAGAGCCCGAAGCGCGGCTCGAACTCACAGACCGTGAGATCGTGACCTGAGCTGAAGTCAGACGCTTAACCGACTGAGCCACCCAGGCACCCCGGAAAAAATAGATTTTAAAACACAATAACAAAGAAGTGATAATAAAGGGGACAATCCAACAAGAAGATGTAACAATTATAAATATTTATGCACCCAACATGAACACCCAAATTCATAAAACAGTAACAAAGGAACTAATTGATACTAAAACAAGTAATGGTGGAGGACTTTAACACACCACTTACATGACAGATCATCCAAACAGAAAATCAACAAGGAAACAATGGTTTTGAATGACATGGTGGAACAGAAGGATTTAACAGATATATTCAGAACATTCTATCCTGAAACAGCAAAATACACAAACTTTCTAATGCACTCCAAAATAGATCACATTAGCCCACAAAACAAGTCTCAACAAATTCAAAAAGATCAAAGTCATATCATGCATCTTGTCTGACCACAATGCTCTGACACTCAAAATCCCAAGAAAAAATCTGCAAAGAGCACAAATGCATGGAGGTTAAAACACACGCTATTAAACAATGAATGGGTCAACCAAGAAATCAAAGAAGAAATTAAAAAATTAAATGGAAACAAATGAAAATGAAAACATACAATGGCCCCAAATCTTTGAGATGCAACAAGAGCTGTTCTAAGAGGGAAGTTTACAGCAATACAGGCCTAATGAAGAAGAAAAATTGCAAGCTAACAACCTAACCTTGTATCTATAAGAGCTAGAAAAAGAATGACAAACAAAACCCAAAACAGCAAAAGTAAAGAAATAAAGATTAGAGCATAAATGAAAGATACAGACAGAACAACAAAAACAACAACAGAAACAACAAACATACATCAATGAAACCAGGAGCTGTTTCTTTAAAAAGATCAACAAAACTGATAAACCTCTAGCCAGACTCATCAAAAAAGAAGAGTCAAATAAACAAAATTACCAAGGAAAGAGAAGAAATAACAACCAACACCACAGAAATACAAACAACTATAAGAGAATATTATAAAAAACTACCTGCCAATAATTTGGACAACCTAGATGAGATGGATAAATTTCTAGAAACATAAAACCTACCAAAACTGAGGCAGGAGCAAATAGAAAATTTGAAAAGACCAATGACACGCAATGAAATTGAATCAGTAATCAAAAAACTCCCAACAAACAAAGTCCAGGACCAGATAGCTTCAAAAGTGAATTCTATGAAACATTTAAGGAAGAGTTAATACCTATTCTTCTCAAACCATTCCAAAAATAGAGGAAGGAAAACTTCTAAATTCAGTCTGTGAGGCCAGCATTACCCCAACACCAAAACCAGATAAAGACCCTCCAAAAAAAGAGAACAACAGGCCAATATCTCTGATGAATATAGATGCAAAAATCCTCAACAAAATACTGACAAGCCAAATCCAATAATACACTAAAAATTAATCACCAAGATCAAGTGGGGTTTATTGGTGGGATTCAAGGGGGATTCGATATTCACAAATCAAGACGATACATCACATCAAGAAGAGAGAGGGAAAAAAATAAGAAATAGGATAAAAACCAAATCATTTCAATAGAGGCAGAAAAAGCATCTGACAAAGTACAATAGCCATTTACAATTTAAAAAAAAAAAACCCTCCGCAAAGTAGGTTTGGAGGCAACATTGTCAACATAATAAAGGGCATATATAAAAAACCCACAGCTAACATCATACTCAATGGGGAAAAACAGAGCTTTTTGCCTAAGGTGAGGAACAAGACAAGGATGTCCACCCTCATCAGTTTTAGTCAACACAGTACTGGAAATCCTAGTGAAAACAATCAGACAAGAAATAAAAGGTATCCAAACTGGTAAGGAAGAAGTAAAACTTTCACTATATGCAGATGATATGACACTATATACAGAAAACTCTAAAGACCCCATCAAAAACTACTAGAACTGATAAATGAATTCAGTAAAGTTGCAAGATACAAAAAAAAAAAAATGTACAGAAATCGGTTACATTTTTTTTTTTAAGTTTATTTATTCTGAGAGAGCGCAAGCAAGGAAGAGAGAGAGGGAGATAGATCACACAAACCATGAAATCATGACCTGAGCCGAAATCAAGAGTCAGCTGCTTAATCGACTGAGCCATCCAGGCACCCTATGAAGTCTGTTTCATTTCTATACACTAATAATAAAGCAAAAGAAATAGAAATTAAGGAAAGAACCCCATCTACAACTGCACCAAAGATAATAATCTATCTAGCATTAAACCTAACCCAAGAGGGGAAAGACCTCTATCTGAAAACACTGATGAAAGAAATTGAAGAAGACACAAAGAAAGGGAAAGACATTCCATGCTCATAGATAAGAAAAAATATTAAAATGTCTATACTGCCCAAAGCAATCTACACATTTAATGAAATCTCTATCAAAATACTAAGAGCATTTTTTTACAGAACTAGAACAAAAGAATTCTAATATTTGTATGGAACCACAAAAGACCCCAAATACCAAAAGTGACTGTGAAACAAAAAAACAAAACTGGAGGTATTATAATTCCAGACTTCAAGTTATATTACAAAGCTATTAGCCACCAAAACAGTATGTTACTGGCACCAAAACAGACACCCAGAGAACAGAACACAATAAGACAGCTCCAAAATAAACCCACAATTATATGGTCAATAAACTTCAACAAAGAAGGAATGAATATACAATGAGAAAAGACAATCTCTTCAATAAATGGCGTTGGGAAAACTGGACAGCCTATGAAAGCACAAAACTAGACCACTTTCTTTCGCCATACACAAAAATATATTCAGAATGAATTAAAGACCTAGATGTGATACCTGAAACCATAAAAATCCCAGAAGAGAGCACAGGCAGAAATATCTCGGACATCAGCAGTTAGCAACATTTTTCTAGATATGTCTCTTAAGACAAGGAAAATAAAAACAAAAATAAACCACTGGGTCTACATCAAAACAAAAAGCTTCTGCACAGCAAAGGAAACAATCACAAAACTAAAAGGCAACATAAGGAATGAAAGAAGACATTTGCAAATAACATACCTAATAAAGGGTTAGTATGCAAAATATATGAAGAACTTATACAACTCAACACCAAAAAAACAAATAATCCAATTCAAAAATGGGCAGAACACATGAACAGACACAAAAAAGACATCCAGATGGCCTGCATATACATGAAAATATCACTTATCATCAGGGTAATGCAAATCAAAACCACATTAAGATATTATCTAACATCTGTCAGAATGGCTAAAATCAACAACACAAGAAGTAACAAGTGTTGGTGTGAATGCAAAGAAAAAGGAACCCTTGTGCACTGCTGGTGGGAACCAAAACTGGTGCAGCCACTGTGGAAAACACAATGGAGATTCCTCAAAGAAGTTGAAAATGGAGCTACCCTGCAATCCAGTAATCGCACTACTGGGTATTTACCCAAAAAGTACAAGAACACTAATTCAAAGAGACACACACACCTTTATGTTTATTGCAGCACTATCTACAATAATACAATAACCAAATTAAGGAAGTATCCCAAGTGTCCATCAATCAATGAATGGATAAAGAAAATGTGTGTGTGTATACGTGTGTGTATACACAATGGAATAGTATTCAACCATAAACAAAATGAGATCTTGCCATTTGCAACAACATGAATAGACTAGAGAGTATAATGCTAAGTGAAATAAGTCAATAAGAGAAAGACAAATACTATATGATTTTACTCGTATGTGGAATTTAAGAAACAAAACAGAGGTGCCAAGGTGCCTGGGTGGCTCGGTTGGTTAAGCGTCCAACTCTTGATTTTGGCTCAGGTCATTATCTCAGGGTTCCTGAGATGGAGCCCCATGGCAGGCTCTGTGGGGCTCTGGAGGCTGCTGACACAGAGCCTACTGTGGGATTCTCTCTCCCCTGTCTCTCCGTCCCTCCTCCACTTGCACTCTCTCTCTCTCTCTCTCTCTCTCAAAAATAAACACTAAAAAAAAAAAAAAAAAAAAAAAAAGGAGGAAGAAGAAGAAACAAAACAAATGAGCAAAGGGAAAACAGAGAGAGATAAACCAAAAAACAGATTCTTAACT
Organism: Panthera tigris; assembly: GCF_018350195.1. Classification (NCBI taxonomy): domain Eukaryota; kingdom Metazoa; phylum Chordata; class Mammalia; order Carnivora; family Felidae; genus Panthera; species Panthera tigris. The sequence goes on along the minus strand of NC_056663.1, from coordinate 20,753,747 downwards.
ACAAAGAATTGGTGGTTACCAGAGGGGAGGTGAGTAAGGGAATGGGTGAAGGGAATGAAGAGTAAACTTATCACAATGAGCACTGAGTAATGTACAGAATTGTTGAACCACTATATTGTACAACTGAAACTAACATTGTGTGTTAAGTATACTGGAATTAAAATTAAAAAATTAAAGTATCACAGGGTTGACTAAAAAAACCAATAGGGTAATAGCCTAAGAACATTACATAAAATCGGCCCCCAAGAGCAGGTCAATGTCCACAAACTACAAACATCTACTTCTACATGAAGCTAGTTAAGATAATCCCCCAGAGAAAACCTTTTAAAAAGTAAACCACACTTTTGTTAAAGATTCACTTTTGTAAGCTGGTTACCTCAAATTTACTCTGCCTTGCTAGCCTATATTCTGCCAAATTTTGAAACCCTGTGGTGTATGAAGCAGAAAGGGTCAGGATTCCAGTCATGAGCCCTGAGTCTGAATCTAGATTTTAGTTCTTACCAGCTCTGTATGTTTTAAATAATGTCTCTGAAGCCTTTAAATGTGGCTGACAACTATCCCATTGTTACTGGAAAGAGTGAATGATGATGTATATATTACTGGGAAAATTTAATGACAGAATAATAATACACAAAACCTGAGCAAAGCGGTTCAGAGGAGCTATCAAAAAAATACCAATTCCTTTCAAGTAATTCACCACCTCCTTTATCTAACAATCACCAATACATAACCTTTGTAATGGGTAGCTACATGCAACCAGTATCAAATTAAAATCAAATTCCTTCTTCCAAACAAGAATGTTTCTGAAGTTTCAGATAGACACTGACTCAACAGCTGTGAGATTGGAGGCAACCTAAGAATTTGGTAAACTCAAGGCCTAATTTAGCCCAAGACCCCCAGAGCACACTGAAAACTAACACCCTTCCAGCACTGTCCCCTCATAGACCTAGGGAAGATTTACAACCTTTGGATCCTGTTTAAGTGACCAAGAAACATGGCAGTTTGAGTCAACATGAAGCAAGTGGCCACTCATTTGGTTCTCTAGAGTAAGAACAGAGCCTGTGGCCTGTCCCTTCCCCATGATACGTGCAAACATGTACAAGGCAAAACAGTGCTATTAGGAGGGAACTGCATTTAAGACATGGGTAAAGAATGAGGTTGGCTGGGTTTTTTCCAGAAAAAAAAGTGCTTCTTCCCCAAGATGTGCCAGGATCCATGTCAACCTGATGTTTCTAACACCTTACTTCAATATCACATCATGAACCTGAAAAACAGCTTTCTGCTTCCCATGTGCAGAACGAAGCCTAAGATTTACTCAGTGCACACAGAAAAGCTTTTAATTTCACAATCAGACAACCAATTTATAGTCAAGCCAAATGTTTTTTAGAGAGACTTTCAGTTGGGTGTAGATACATAATGAAAGCCTCCCATAAATCAAGGAGGAATAAATGTATTGTTTTTTTATGTATAGCTATAAACACCAAACTAAGAATGTTGACTAGAATTACCAGAGGTTATAGTTTGATTTGGCAAAATATCAAAATACAAATGACATAAAACAAGTTTCCTACGTTTGACTTGAAAAGAACTTAAAGATCGGAGTTTTAAAATAGACAATCGCATTAATTTAGACATCGTTAAGGTGTACCATTCTTCCCCAAAAGTCACAAAATCCAAAACATCCCTAAACTGATATAGCTCAAGAATATCTGGTCTTTCCTAACTTACTTCCTAAAAGGACCTAACAATTCCCTACGCATCCTGAAAACACTTCTGAAACAGACCTTGAACACTTCACTACACCTTACGAGCTTCGTTCCTCTCCAACCTGAGCCCACCACACAGAACACAGATGCCTCACATCTGCCTTCCTACCTGGCACCCCGCTCCATTCCTAACCCGGCGGACAGGAGTCCAAGAAAGGTCGACATGGGGCCAAAAATACATGTAAGTCCCTTCTGCGAAAAACAGGACTGAAGACGAGTACACAAAGCCCAAGAATGGCCCGACAAATGTTTTTAAAACTCAGAAAACTAGTTTCTTCATGTTACTGACAAAGATACAGGTATGTTTAAAGAAAAATCATCTTTAATCCACCTGTGAATTTTCTGTTTGAATGAGACTATCCTGTCTCCTCCGCCCCCCTACACACACATCAAATATGTGACAGGTGCTACAGACAACAGACTGCTTTTTCACTGTACATGAATAAAAGGGGTTTATCTTAATGTGCCAGGAATCATCAGGTTAGGGCTGCACGAGACCTCAGACATCGCCTAGTCCAATCCTTTCAGATCACATTAGCTGATCAGAGGCAGAATCCCGACCCCCACCCCCCCACCCCCCCACCCCCACTGGGTTCACAGGAGACGACTCCCCTTCCCGGGGCAGCTTCCTCCACAAGAGACCAGGAGTTATTTTTATGTTGAGACTGTTTACCGGCTCTCCCCAGCCATTTCTTAAATGTGGCCCAACACATTTTAAAGTTCATAAACAAATCTCTTTTTTTTTCCCCCTGAGATACGAAATATAATCAGATATTTAACTTCCAATAACTAATTACACCAAAATATAAAAGAAGCTTTCTCTTTCCCCTCATTAAAAGGAACATTGCCACTCAATACAAAATACTGTACTTGACGATTTTTTCCCCATATGCACTTTCCCCATCTTGTAGCCAAGTAACACTCTGAAGTATATAACTAAGATGACAAACAATTACTGAATAAAATATTAACCTGAAAGCAAACTTGCACACCTAGTTTGGCAATATTATTGACTATTTGTGAAGACCAATTGCTAATACATACTCTGCTCCCTCCAACCCTTCTCTGAAGTAGGCAAAAATCTGACTTACCAAAAACAGAGAACCATATTCAAAGGTCTCATTCATAATTTCCTTTTTTAGCTCTTGTTTTTCCATAGGTGTCCCATTTTCTTTTTCACCCTTCTTTTCAGGGCTAATCCCATCGATGTCAGAAGTGTATGTTATTTCCAAACATTCTGTGCTTTCCATTTTAACAGGGAGTATGCCTTTCATCTTCTGAAAGAAGGTAGCCACGGACCCAGTCTCATATGCTGAATTAGAACTTGCTTTGTCAACATCTTCCTGATTCGATTTCATGGCAGATGTTGTTCTTGGAACCTTGTGTGAAGCATTTTTAGAATGAGTTGTAACATGCACAGCCTGGCTAGTAATGAGTTTATTAAATTGCTGCTTGTGTGTCTTGTTAATTAGGATTTCTGCTTTTGTATCTGCATTCAAGTCAGACCTTGGTGTTTTGCTCAAAGCTGTCAACTGTCTTGAGGAAGACACGGATAAGGGTGATGAGGCAACGGTTAGCTGAGATCTGGGTGTGACCTTTGATGCAGCAGGGTCTTTGGGCTGCAACACTGGTCTAGACATAACTTTTGCTTTGACATTCTTGAAGTTTGGTCTTGGGTAACTTATAATTTCGGTTTTTCTAACTTTGCTGCCTATTGGAGTATTCATTTTAGTTGTCAATTTTCCTAGATTAGGTTTACACGTGTTCACAGGTGCCCCCTTCAAGCTCGGTACATTTCTAAGTTCTTGATGACTCTTCTCCACTTTACTACATTTCTCTGCCACTTCAATAGGTGAAATAGAAAAGGTTGTATTTGGGGGTTCTAGGACTGGTGTTGACATGCAAACTGTATTATTTGTGTTAATGACCATATCATTTGCATCCCAACTCAGTTCAACTGACGAAGCCATCTTCTGTCCCAGTGGGCTAGTCAGTATCAATTCTACAGTACGATTTTGGGTTTCCAAATCCTTTTCATGAGAGGCATTGTGTGCATCTCCAGCCACCGTGACTTCATGTTCTGGGTTCAGTACTTGGGCTTCACTTTTATCAAAAGCTGGCACCAGTAAAGGGCATTCATCATCTATAAGACAATTGGACACTGTTTCTCTGAGATTTTGGCCCATTTCCTTTTGCCCATATGAGGCCTGTGAATGTGTCTCACTATTTGGTTCATCTTTCGATAAACAAAAGAACTCTTGTAATACAGCCCCATTGGGAACATCCATGCCCTCAGAAACTGGTGTTGGAGCTTGTATCTCTTTTTCTCCAACTAATCCTTGCTGTGACCCATCTGTGTAGTCACTGGTGATCTGTCCTGTGGAATACTGACACTGAATGCCAAGATCTGGAACAACAATACCAGTTTGCATCACATTAGGAAATGCTATGTACGTTGTATCTTGGGCCTCTGCTGCTGTGGCTTGAGGGTTTTCAAAGCTGTCTTGATCATAATTCAATTCTCTTACATGTATCTTATCAGAACAGGGAGATGTAGAACAGGATAAAGATGGGTTTCCACTCCTCATGCCGGTTGGCTGCAGATTTCCAGTGGTATGCAAAGACTGACTCTTCCCAATGGCATGACGTGTTACAAAGGTGCAGTCAACATCATCCACTGTCATGTCAAATGTCTGGTTTGGCTCCAAGGCAGTAAGACAATGTGGACAGTTCAAATCATCATCGTTGGGTTTCCACACAAAAGGCAGCGATGTCTCAGCACTCTGGTCCCGTAATGATTCCAGGGAATGACAACGGTTAGACGGGTACTTTGGCTCCTCTGTATTCACAACGTGCACACAAGACTGACGTGTGGAGGCTTTGTGGGTGTCTAACACCTCCTTCCTAATCAACTCACTTGACGACTTTTGGTGATGAAGCACTTCTACACACTGAGGAGTTAAAGTATTGTTTTCATCAATGTCCACGGCAGAGCTGGTTTCATAATCAACCACCATGTCATCCGGGTTCGCAGAGTTCCAACTCACACTATCGGCTGAGGAGTTTTGTGTATGTGGGGAGTTTTGGTTGTATGCACAGGTATTTCCATTTTTACCACTGAGAAGTAAGGATAGCCGTTCATCTTCTGTCTTCTCATCTGAATTATCATCATTCATCCTGAATATCAACTTTAAGCCTCTGCCATCTTCTTTCTTCTTTCAATCCTTTCAAATGAAAGGAAAGGAAAAATTGTCTATCTCCTAGGTTTTTTAGCACAGTTGAAAGCTTCTAAGATGCTTTCAGGTTGTAATGATGTGTTGTTCCCTGGAAGAAATAAAGTGATCAGTTCAGGAAAGTATTAGAAAAATTAACAAGCCACCACTTCATTTGTTTCAACCACTTTATTCTTACATTTGGAACCTCAACCTGCAGACAGGGGTAAAGTAGCTCAAGTTTCACATCTTTTCAAAAGTGCTTTTTTATTTGAGAGACTAGGGCAGAAGACAGAGACAGTGCTAAAATTTCCCCTGTGACTGACTTCACTTCTCAGATGCCTCCTCCCTATTTTCATTGGTTCTTATTTCTCAGAAGAGGGAAGGAAGCAAAACCTAATAGCCTTTCCTTGTTGGTTAACCATCGGTCCTAATTTGCTGAGGACGGTTCCAACTCATTCCTGCTGCCCCAACATCATCAGTAATAATGCCCTTTTCAGTTTCAGAAGTCCCCTTAGTGTTTGTGTGGAGAGTGATTACCAGACAGACCTGGCAAACACAGCAAATAAACTAAAGATCAGTGAGGATTTAGGGCATTGGCATTTCTCTTTTCCTTGCTTTCATTCCGTATCTCAACATATTTCAAAGGTGAAAAAACACTGTTGGCTCTTAATAAAGTGGTATACTCTTAGAAGTCCCTAAAAACAGTAAACTGTATAACACAGCAATTTTACTCTTAAGTATCTACTAAAGAGAAATGAAAACATATGTCTACACAAACATTTGTGCAAATATACATGATTAATAAAAGCATTAGTCATAATAGCCAAGTGGAAGCCTATGTCCATTAACTGGTAAATAAATTTTAAAAAGCTATATACCCATACAACAGAATAAACAAGGAGCAACAGAAGAAAATGGAGTATAGATACATCTACAACATGAATACATACAGCGTTACAGCTTAAAAATATTATACTAAGTGGAAAAAGCCAGTCACTGAAGATTACTCATTATGTGTTGTCTTTACATGAAACATCCAGAATAGGCCAATCTATAGAGACAAAGTAGATCAGTGATTCTCCAGAGCTGAGAAACGGTAAGAGGGAAGGGAATGAGCAGAGACTGCTGATTGGGGTGGTGTTTCTTTTGAGAGTCATGAAAATGTTCTAAAGATTATGGTGATGACCGCGCAATACCATAAACACACTGACAACTACTCAGTCGCACACTAAAAAAAAAAAAAAAAAAAAAAAAAAATCATTAAAAACCACCCATTAAAGCTTTCAAATCCAAGGATTTTTGCAAATAACTAAAATTTGATTATGCTTGCAAATAACTAAAATTTGATTATGCTTTTGGTCAAACTGAAGTGCTTAAAAAAGGCCCAAATGCTCAAGGGAGGACTTCAAATAAGTCACACAAGATATACTTTTCAACTGAATTGAGTTTCTAATCCCGGTTAAATGTCAATCAGATGTCATGGCTCTGTCCTAAAGATATAAATTATACATGAGGGGGGACAATGGCATTCTGTAACCTGTAAATTTGTCAATTAAGAGATCTCATTTTTCTATTTTGTAATCCTCTCTGTAATCAAACTTCAGTGACCTACATACAACCAGGAGAACAGGAACCATGGCACAAGTGAAAGGATCAGTATCTTCGTGAACAGTGTTCTGTTTCTGGCCATGCATCCTGAAATCAGCCGTTACTGGGTGGGGGGGGGGGGTCGGGTGGAGAAGAAAGGCTGCAATGTTTCTCTCAATAGCACGCACGTGTGCACATACGAGCACTGGGCATGTGTGCGCACACGCGCATACACACACACACTCGTTCAAAAAAAAGATTCTGAATCCTAAAATAAGGCCTGTATGAGTTTTTATACTGATGGAAAATATAAATTACTTATTATTCTCCCACTATAGTTCTTAAGTCAATAAAGAAATCACTGAAGTGATAGTTGTTTTGACTAGCACCTTAATAAAAGCTTTGCTGAGGCACAATTTTTTTTAATCCTGGGGTATAAAACATGTTCAAGCTACATATTTAAATCAAGAAGCATATTTATTCATTTTTTAGACTTAACGTGTGTGGAGTGGAAAGTCAAAAATCAGTAAACATGTTACATCTGTCTATTTCCATAAAGGTCAGTATTTAAGAGATTCTGGTATAAACAAATATGAGCACTGTAAACAGAAGCTTTTAACGTAAATCACAGAAGTCATTTGTCTATATAAACACAGTCATTAGATTTAATTAAGGAGTTTTACTTCCTGAGTTCCTTCTTCCAATGTACATTTAAAAAAATGATTTAAAAACAAAACCCTGATTAAAATGGAATAAAGTCAAGGCATTTCAAGTTATTTTTAAGGCAAATGAATAATAGAATACAAACATATAATAAGATACAGACATTCTATATTTAGGTTGTTTCTAGTTTTTCTCCTTTATAAGTAACACTAAACATTTTTGTAATCATTGACTACCTGTGATTATTTCCTTTGGAAAAATTTCCTAGAAATAAAAGCATTACTGAGCCAAAGATTAGGATTTGTTTTTATGGCTTTTGATATAGTCTGCCAAATTGTTAGGTGAAAGGGGGGTAATTCTTTATAAATGTTAATATGTCTGTATTATATATATAAGACCTGAGTTTTACTTTTAAAGTTTATGCATTTTATTCAGCATTTTTCTCAAGTATTTTTTGCAGGTCATTATAATATAAAAACATTTTTAATTGTTGTGGAATTCCACTCAGGTTTAAATGTTTTAGACTGACAAGTCAGTAGTTTACGAAGAGTAATGAAAAAGTGAAGAACCCATCAACCATCCCAACTTTCACATGACTGCTTAGTATAATTGGGTTTACCTTTTTTTTTTTTTAATTCACAAAATACAAATTCCATACTTGGTAAGCAAAGCTTTAAAAAAAAAAAGTCACAGAAAAATGCACTAAGAAGAAATACTTCAGGAGAGTTTTAATAGGAAATAAATTTACAGAAGTGTTTTCTACCTTTGTAGCTAAGACTAAAAAAATTCATGGTATAATGGTTCAGATACTAAAAAATTCTCAAGTTTAGATCATCAGTTCCAGGGTGAGTTGGAAGATCAACATTCACTACCAAAAATGACAGCTGTGGAGCACTGGGTGGCTCAGTCCATTATGGGTCCGATTCCTCATTTCAGCTCAGGTCATGATCGTAGCAGCATGGGATCGAGCCCCGCATCGGACTCCGTGCTCAGCACAGAGCCTGCTTAAGATTGTCTCTCATTCTCTCTGCCTCCCTTCCCTGCTCGTGCTCTCTAACATGAAAGTTTTCTAAAAACTAAAAAAGGCAACAACAGCTTCAAGTCATCATGACGAATATACAGCCATGGTCAGGAAACGGGTGACCAGAACTCCCTCAGGAATTTTGTCAAACAAGTTAAAAGTCAGCCTCTTTGTCTGGTGGCCAATATTATCCCTCTCCCACTGGAAGAGCAGTACCTAAATTTCTACCACATGCTGTACTCGTGTTCTTGGACAGGATGCTGAGATTTGACCTGACCCAGGAAGTAATGTCTTTGCATTTCTATAATTGCAATGTCATTTGTGACACCTTCAAAGTTACTGTTTGGGCAATACTTTTTATTAAAGCAAAATCAAAAGTTTAAAAAAAGGCAAAAATGTTGGAATCAATGATTCTCAAAGGGTTCATTTCTCAAGTTGTCTTTCAGCAGTCTGATCTACCAGAACAAAGTAGAATGAGCAAGTTTCCTTTTTAAGAGTGCCATGATGACATCTTTTTCACAGAACATTTTAAATGAGAGCAAACAAATTCCCTACTTGTTAAGATTTGAGAATATGAAAGGCTAGCTCCTCTTGAAAAGTTACCAAAATACACATCTTTCTAATCATTTGTAAGGTTAACAACTAATATGTACCAAAAGAAATGGTCAGTGCAAGAACTACTTGTGCAAGATTTGAGGTATTTCAGTAGTTTGGGAAGAGTAAAGGAGAGAGAGAGAGATAAAGAGAGAGAAAGGGAACCCCAAGCAGGCTCTGTGTTGTCAGCATGGAGCCTGATGCAGGGCTCGATCTCACAAACCATGAAATCATGACCTGAGCTGAAATTCAGAGTCAGATACTTAACCCACTGAGCCACCCAGGAGCCCCAATACTAGAGGGCACCTGTAAGATCTAATTCAAATGTCCTCATTTTACAAGTGAGGAAACCACCTCTAGGACATAAACTACATGCCTTGGTCAAAGTGCTTTCTAGAATATCACTACCAGATTATTGAGGAGTGGTGTGCCTTACTTGCTGACTCAGCTATGAACTCAGTAGGCGCTTATACATCAGGTATCTTCTACATCTTCATGTTACCTGTCATGTCCAACCCAGTAATTTGAACTATTAACACAGATAAATTTGCTCCCTCATCTGGCAATTATAAAGTATTTCCAGAACCCACATACCTGTGAAAACTAGTTTCATTACTTTATATCCACAAAGAACTTTAATTTTACTCCTTATTTATGTCTACATATGGTGTGCCAGTTTTAAGATTTGAATACAAACAATTATAATTTACACCTTTCAAATCGCAGAATCTTGTCAATGCTTCTTCAAGTTTTTATGAACTCACAAATCATACCACTCAAGCTCTCTATGCTTCAAAACCCAAAATATTACCTGGTCTTCCACTTATTTTAGAACAAAAAAGAAGACATATGTCTAATATCTGAGCTATCAATCTTGTTCTAAAGTGTAAAGAAGTTGAACAAAAAATCATCAGCACGTGTTACTGACGTAGTCACGAATCTCTACCTTCTGTCGAAACCATTCAAGGTGCTAAAGGCTTTACCCCTAACCCTCCCCCTATTCCTGTTTTTCACAGTTCTAGCTAAAATGCTTAAATTAGCTCCTGCAACCTACCTTTTGACAAACTCGACGTCCTCCAGCAGAGTGTAGTAAAGCACATCTTACCCCACCCCCCCCCCAGCCAAGAACAAGCGTACTTAATGGTTTCTCAAGAGCATCATGATTTCCAGTGAAGCCACTTCAACAGGAGGGAAGCTAGTGTTGGCCTAACGGATTTCAAAAATGAAGGCTATGGAAGTGCCACAAGAGGGCTGGACTGTACATGCGACTGGGCATTTGGGGGAAAACTGCAGACTGATTCAGTAGGTCTGGGTTTGTCTCCATCTCCTTGGTGCTGCGGAAGCTTAGTCCACGGACCACGCCTGGAGCAACCAACATGTCGCAGAGAGCTTTAAGAATGCCCGTCTAGTCGAGGTGATCAATACAATGAGTGCACTGGCAGAGCAAAGCTACCACATCCAACTGTAAAACTTACTCTAACTGGAGGTACACTTTCCTTACCTCTGAATGCCTGCTTCTGTACTTTCCTCTCCGAGTGAATACTCCCGTCCAGAGCAAATTGGAAATTTTTACAGTCCTGGAGAATGTTTCTTCTAAATCCACTTGAGTTTGTTCCTTCCAGGTGGAGGGAGTTCAGTCAGTGTAATGTTTCTGCCCCTGTTCTTTTTTACTCCCTCGGCCCAGAAGAAATAAAGTGATTAAGGGATTCTGTAAATCTGGGAAGAAGTGATGGGTCAAGGACAAGGGTGAGTTGAGTGGCATTCGCCTCAGGCACTAAATTGAAGACAGGATCAGTAACCCTGCGCATTGGAGCCATACTGGAGCCTGAGGCAAAGGGCAAAGTCAGGAATACCAATCTTATCTCGAAGGTATTTTTTTATATTTTGCTCAGTATGGATTTTTTTTACATCAATTCTGATTGTTGATAATAACATGTTAAATATTATTTATCTTAGGGCGCCTGGGTGGCTCAGTCGGTTGGGCGTCCGACTTTGGCTCAGGTCACGATCTCACCGTTTGTGGGTTCGAGCCCCATGTCAGGCTCTGTGCTGACAGCTCAGAGCCTGGAACCTGCTTCAGATTCTGTGTCTCCTCCTCTCTCTGCACCTCCCCTACTTGTGTTCTGTCTCTGTCTCTCAAAAATAAGTCAATGTAAAAAAAAATTTTTTTAATAAAAAAATATTATTTATCTTGTTCACTGAAGGTTTCTTGGCACCCCTTACATTCTCAACTTCAGGCCAAGGCCTCACTCTTCTTACCTACTCCCAGCCCTACTGCCCACTGAGCATAAACCCTGGTCTCCTCCAGCGGTAGCAAGCCCTGTCCCTATGGTGGAAAGCTGTAGGTGAGGCCTGCCCTCTTTCTGCTCTGAGGTGATGGCTAAGTCTGTCTCTCAAACGTAGCTCTGTCCATCAAACTACTTCTCGTCGATAACTCATCTATAATTATGGCTAAGATTCTCTAATTATATAATCTGCAATTGTAATTCATCTATAATCTCATCTGTAATAACGTATGTGCTATTTTTCAAAGGTTCATAAACAGGAGGAGGAAAAAGGCACGGACACTACTCCTAAAAGTCAAAGACCAAACCTGAACATGTGCTGACCACAGCTCTGGAACATAGTCCAGGAGGCCAGAGCCCTGGTGAGCCAGGCATTTCCCCTTCAATGTGGGATCATGGGGGAGGTCCACAGAATCACCCAGAAAGGACTGCCGTGGTGCAGCAACCCAAGGAAGCATGTGGGGTTTGGGGCAGTGGCTTCTCACCATTTCAGGAGAATATATTTTAACAAACGGTTCAGTCACTCCTTTATTCTTTAATGGGCCCTGTCAAAACTGTAAAAATACCCTACGAAGCAACAAACCATGAGAAATCGACAAGGAGCCATGTTTGCAGGAGCAAAACACACACAGAGTAACCTGAGCTTCTGCCATGAGCGAGGTAGACGACACTTTGGTTCAAAGCACAGGTCAGAAGTTTTTTACAAGTTGGTGGTTTGCAGCCTCCATCCTGTAATCCAGCTCACTTTTTCGTTTATGATGCTGTTTTTTTTTTTTAATGTTTATTTATTTTTGAGACAGAAACAGAGCATGAACGGGGGGAGGGGCAGAGAGAGAGGGAGACAGAATCGGAAGCAGGCTCCAGGCTCTGAGCCCTCAGCCCAGAGCCCGAAGTGGGGCTCGAACTCACGGACCGTGAGATCGTGACCTGAGCTGAAGTCGGACACTTAAGTGTCGGACACTCCACCCAGGCGCCCCTATGATGCTGGTTTTAAATAGCATAGACCAGGCAACAAACTCGAAGCTTAAGACCACACATTCTTCTGACCTAAGTAGATAACTCCAGCTCATGGCAACTCTGTCCACAGGCAAGCGGGCATTTCCACGGAAGGAGGTCTGCACAAGGCTGTACCTTGAAGAAGACAAGGTGTGGACTGCACATCTAACACAAAGCCAGTTTAGGCCTTGGCACGAGCAAAGGCTTCTAACAGGCAGCCTTTCTGGGCAGGCCACCCAGATGCACCTTGAACCATCCCTGGTAGGTGTGGGCCGACAGCAGAAGCTCCACCTGAGTCTAGCCGGACAGCAGAGAGCTGGCTGGCCGACACCCGGGAGACACAACTGCACTGTAGCGAACAACATCTTCATAGGCCTTTTTTGACATTTAGTGGCTGACACAGTATTTATTGCTTTAAAAGGGCAAAGCAGATTTCTGTGTGCCTTCCATAAAACTAGAACGTGCCCAACTTTAAATGATTACTAACGGGTCTGATAGGCAGTGCTAGGCTCCTAAGTCAGCCCAATTCCACTCTATTTGTGGACAAGAAGGTAGTGATGGACGGGATAAGCTGGAATCCATGTGTTTTTCCCAACAACTCAAGAATCCCAACACCACGTGCACGTACACATACAATCATACCCCAAGACAACAAAGCGTTCCCAGTTAGCACTTGACTGGATGGTGAAATATTAGAGATACATCTTTCCCAGGAGTCAGGTTCCCTAGACTGAAGTACATCCAGAGCAAGAGGCGTAGCTCTTATGACAAAATCCTGAAAATGGCCTGCTCCTCAACGAGTGACAGGTTTGTCACTGGGCGGGGGCCCGCCTGCTGCAGCACAATGGTCTTCAGAAACACTAGACACTACGTTCTGAGAATTTAATTCTTCCCTGCTTTACTCCTTCAGGACTAGGGGATTGGGTCGTTTTCAAAATGCAGTGGTTTGGGGGAATAGTGCAGCAGGGGACACAGTTCTGTGATCACCCGTGTGCCCCCTCACACAGTGGGGGCTGAGAACTAGCACAACTTCAGGGACCACATAAAGACAGCCTTTCCTGTGAAGCAGCCTGCACTATGGCTGCCGGAAGAATTAGAACCCCACCTATGTTCCAAGAACGCCTTAGCCTGTCTGGGTGGCTCAGTAGGTTGAGGGTCCAACTCTTGATTCCGGCTCAGGTCATGATCTCGTGTTTTGTGAGTTCGAGCTCCACATTGGGCTCTGAGCTCTCAGTGCAGAGCCTGCTTCAGAGCCTCTGTCTCCCTCTCTTCCTGCCCCTCCCTCACGCATGTGTTCTCTCAAAAAAATTTTTTTTCTTTAAGTAAAAAAAAAAAAAAAATACTCTAGCTTGACAGGACCTGGTAAGATATGCTTATTGGAATTTAATTCTAGGGTTTGTTTGTTTTTTTTTTTTCTTTCTCAAAGTCTCCAGAACGTAAGCTCTAGCAGGGCAGGATTTTTTTTTTTTTTGGGGGGGGGTCTGTTTTATGCACCAAAATATCCCCAACGACTGGAAGAGTACCCAGAGTTAGTTTTCAATAAACATTTGTTGAAGTAATGAATTATGAAAGGGCCAAGAGAATTTTATTTTGAACATATTTGGACTTGAATTTGCAAAGTTAGACAATGCTGCAATTAATTTTTCCCTGAGAATGTGACAGTAGAAGTTTATATTCAAACTTAGGCATCACTATGTTACTGGCACCTTAACTTTGTCACTGGATCTCACTACACACCTCTACGCAAGACAACATGTCTGTTTGTCATTTGCAGTTGAAAAGAGGAAAGTAAATTAAGTTTTGGGCACAGAATGGCCTTGGAATTTATGTAATTAACTGCCATAGCCTTCAAACTCTCAACTGCCCATCAGAAGTACTAGAAGAGCACCCCAAAGGGACAGTGGTGTCACTGGGGAGCAAATTCTTGACAATGAGCAAGTCACTGGTTAACCATGGGCTAAACTGCAAGTGTGATTTGTTGAGAGAACAAGAAGTAGGGATGTTGCAAGTGGATACTTCTTCCCCTGTGCCCGAAGCTTTTTTTTAATGGGGGAGCTCAATGTATCCTTCTTTGCTTTGATCTGACCCTTTATTTTCATCCTGCCTGGAGAAGGGCAGTAACACATCAGACTAGAAAATTTGGGAGGAATAAACAGAGCAAGCTTGGCTGAGCTCCTCCCACTGTCTTCTTGGGGATGAGTCCACCCGTGGGGAGCACAGGAGCACTCTGCAGTTCAGAGAACAACCCTGTGGTAACTCAAAGGACCAAATTCCAAGGTGTGCTGATAGGGAGCTCCTTGGTGTCTCACACTAAGCCATCACCTACCAAATATCCTTCAACAGAAATGAGTTGATTTGTTCAAAGGCTGGATACCTTACTGTGTCATAGTTCTCCACTGGTCCAGAATCCAGATTAGGAAGAGGGGTATTACTTATGAGACTGGTCAGTGAATACTATACATTTTTGTTTACGCTTCCTTAATTCCTACCCACCACCATTCTACTGTTGTTTCCATGAGTCTGACTACTCTAGGTACCTCCTATGAGGAATCATGCAACGTTTTGTCCTTTTGTGGCTGTCTTATTTCACTTAACCTAAGATTCACCCATGTTGCAGCATGTGTCACTATTTCTTTCCTTTTCAAGGCTGAATATGTCATTGTAAGTATATACCACATTTTGTTCATCCATTCATCCACTGACACTTGGATTACTTCCACCCTTTGGCTACTGTGAGTAATGATGCCATAAACATCGTGTATGGGTATCTCCAAGACCCTGTTCACAATTCTTTTGGGTATATACTCGAAGTGGAACTGCTAGATCATATGGTAATTCTATGTTTAATTTTTTGAGGAATCAAGACTGTTCTCCACACCATCTGTACCACCGTATGTCCTCACCAGCAATGCAGAGTTCTAGTTTATTTGCACCTTCACCAACATGTTTTATTTTATTTTTTTTAAATATAAGAGCCATCCTAGTGTGTGTGTGTGTGTGTGTGTGTGTGTGTGTGTGTGTGTGTGTGTTTAGAATGAGAGAGAGAGAGAGCAGGCAACCAGGGGAGAGGGGCAGAGAGAAAGAGAGAGGGGGGAATCTTAAGCAGGTTCCACACTCAGAGTGGCGCTCAACACAGGACTCAAACACAACCCTGGGATCATGACTGGAACCAAATTGAAGAGTCAGACGCTCAACCCACTGAGACACCCAGGTGCCCTCTCCTTGTGGTTTTGATTTACATTTGCTTAAGTACTCCTGATGCTGAGCATCTTTTCATATACTTAATGGCCATTTATCTTCTTAGAGAAATGTCTATTCAAGTCCTTTGCCCATCATTGAATCATTTTGTTATCATTACTGAGTTAGTCCACTTTTTAAAAATCATGATTGGAGGGGCGCCTGGGTGGCTTGGTCGGTTGAGTGTCTGACTTCGGCTCAGGTCATGATCTCACAGTCCGTGAGTTCGAGCCCCACGTCAGGCTCTGTGCTGACAGCTCAGAGCCTGGAGCCTGCTTCCGATTCTGTGTCTCCCTCTCTCTGTGACCCTCCCCCGTTCATGCTCTGTCTCTCTCTGTCTCAAAAATAAATAAAAACGTTTAAAAAAAAAAATCATGATTGGAACACCTTGCTGGCTCAGTCATTTGAACGTGAGACTCTTGGTTTTGGCTCAGGTCATGATCCCAGAGCGGCGGGAACAAGCCCAAGAGCCTGCTTGAGATTCTATCTCTCTGCCTCTCTCATTAATTAATGAGTTAATTAATTAAGGAGCTTATTTTCCTCCTGAGAAGCAAGATGAACTTAAAACAGCATGCTGGAGCAGAGACATTTTTCAATGCCGGTTACGGGCTGAACAGTTTCTCACAAAAAGACATCTTGATATCCTACCCCTACTATTTATGAGTGTGACTTGTTTTTGGAAATAAGGTCTTTGCTGAGGTAATCAGGTTAAGATTAGGTCACTGGGGTGGGCCTTAATCTGACTACATAGAGTCCTTATAAAAGAGAATGAACAGAATAATGCCATCCAAAGGCACAGACACACAAGATGGCGGCCATGGGAAGGCAGAGGCAGGGACTGGAGTTGTGCAGACAAGCCAGTGAACAAGCAGAGCAGGAAGAGGCAAAGAAGCATCCTCCCCGAGAGGCTTCAGAGGGAGCCCCGCCTGCTGACACCTTGATTTGAGACTTCTAGCCTTCAGAACCGTGAGAATAAATCTTTGTTGCTTTAGGCCACCTGTTCTGTAGTGCTTGGTTACAAACTACCACAACTCCCTTCAAGGAAAATCAGTGCATTGTTCAAGTCCTTTCATGAATTGGTTGTTTGGAATTCAGAACACAGTTTCCATTATTAAAAAAAAAAAAAAAAAAAACCACACACACACTTAAACAATTATGAGGTTCCCAGAGAGCCTATACATGACATTTTAACCCATAACGGAACATGGCCATTGCCCAGGAGTATGGCTATATCCCCAGAATTATGGGAAATGCAGCCAGCACTGCACATGGGGCCCTAAAGGTCAGACACACATATTCCTGACTGTAGCCACAGCCCCTAGATAAATCTTTTCTCCTCTCATCGACCAAGTGGGAAGAGTAATTACTCTTCACCCAACCACTTCGATAAAGTGATTTCTTGCTCTATGTTGCCCAGATGGTGAGAAGATCTCCATCCTTGCTCCCCTCACACACCACTGTATACAGGTATACAGGTATACAGACAGTGACAAGAAGGTTTAGATTCCCTCCAAGTTCTCTGTCCCCACTTGTAAAGGCAGAAAAGGTTAAAACAGTCCTCATTTCAAAGATGAGTATCAGTGGGGAAAAAACTGAGGTGAAAAAAAATGTTCATTTATATATTTTTAATATTTATTTACTTTTCAGAGAGAGAAAGAGACAGAGGTGCGAGTCGGGGAGGGGCAGAGAGAGAGGGAGACACAGAATCTGAAGCAGGCTCCAGGCTCTGAGCTGTCAGCGCAGAGCCTGACACGGGGCTTGAACTCATGGACCGCGAGACCATGACCTAAGCCCAGGTCAGCCGCTTTAACCAACTGAGCCACCCAGGCACCCCTGAAAATCTTAATATAAATACCAAAGTATCTTTATCTTGGGAGAAGCCTACATAGGTAGCAACTAACAATTGAAATACTTAGCACCATTAGAAATAAGAGAAAGAGACTTACCTTTTTATTATGAACATAATGTTAGTGTGGAACTTCAAAATCTAGAGGGGTGAAAACCTTGAAACATGAACACTTGTCCTCTACCCCTCAGGATAGGCTCCGTGCAAAAACCACCCAGAACTTCAGTGGCTTAAGGCAAATGTCCAAGGGTTTTGGCAGGGAGCCCTGCTCATACCCTTGATCAACTAGGGACTCAGGATGATGGAGGCTTCATCTCAAGAAAAACTTCCATAATCTCCAGACACTGGGAAAGGACCACAGCCAAGGGCCCACTGCACTTAAAGCTCCTGCCGAGAAGTGACACACATTACTTCCGCTCACATTTCACTGAAGTTGGCCACAGGACAACACTCAATCTCAGCAAAGTGGGAAAGTGCAACCTTACCACTTGTCCAAGAGTGGGAGAACTGCAAATATCTGTGCAAAGCATTAAGGTAGTATGAGAGGAATTTATTTCTACTTCAGGTGTGGAAATCAGTAACGGGAAATCTCACTACAATGAAGTCAGGAGGTTTCAGCAGGGGGAGCTCTCACGCCCTACCCCATAAACCCTACAGAAAGAGGTGGACTTGACCCTCCAAGCTGTACTACTCTACTGTTCCAGCCAGCAGAAGAGATGCTTTCCCCAGGTCCCCCGGGGAACAGCCCAGCCAATGACAAGCCACCACACTTTGAACTCCTAGTTTACTCTAATGGACTTTTAGCTCTTAACAGCCTTCATAACGGACCCCTTTTCTCCTTTAAAAAATAAAATTAAATTAAAGAAATAATGGAGGTGGGGAAGCAAATGAAGGTATGGAAGAAAATGATACCCAAACAGTAATTCATAATGCGTCTCCCATACCCTGAAGAACCTCCTTGCTCCATTTTTTTCCTCTAAATCCTCCTAAGTTTGCTGCTTCCAAATCTTCATATGTTAATCTAGTCCAAGGGCTGGCAAACTACTTTCACGAAGGGCCCAACAGCAAGTATGTTAGGCTTTATGCTCCATACTGTCTCCGTTGCATTTATTCAACTCAGGTTTCATGGAAAAAAAGCAGCCCCAGACCATCAGTAAGGGAATGGGTGTGGACATGTCCCAATAAACAACTTAAAAAACAAAACAAAACAAAACAAAAACAGGCATGGGCCAGATTTGGCCCTCAGGCCATAAGTATGCTGACCTCTGTACTAGTTCCTTCTCTAAAGCACTAGCTGTCACCTGCACTATACCTCCATTAAAAAAAAATTATTTCTTTTGGGGTGCCTGGGAGGCTTCGTCAGGTAAGCATCTGACTCGTGATTTCAGCTCAAGTCATAATCTCACAGTCCATAGGTTCGAGCACCCTGTAGGGCTCTGTGTTGGGAACTCAGAGCCTGCTTGGGATTCTCTCTCTCCCTCTCTCTCTACCCCTCTTCATTGCACAGGCATGTGTGTGCACATGTTCCCTCCCTTAAACTTTAAAAGTATATACATATTTCCTTTTATCTCATTTTTATTTCTGGACTCAGCAAAGTTAATTAGTGCAAAGACAGGATAGTCCCAACTCTCTGGGTACAGGCAGTTAATATCTACCTTGATAAAGATGCCCAGTCACAAAATCAGTTACCACAAGACTCCTAAATTACTTAGTAACCCCCATGAAAAATATCACCAAGAACTGGTTCCTGGTTGTCACAAAGTCTCTGCATCAACTCTCCTAAGTTATCATAGGATAAAGTCATCATAAAGTTGAAAGATCTTTGTTCTGGCCTTTGCGAAAAAAAGCCTCACTTTGACTTCAGCGGCAATTGAGAAAGACACTAGGTGCCCTCTCAGGGAACTGTTGTCAACCGGTTTGGAACAGATGCCCAGGACCATAAAACTGAAAGCACATTTTATTAGCAAAATCTTATCACTATCGGAAATTTTAAGGACAAGATCAGAAACTTATCAAGTGGTGTGTAATTGCAGGTCCTCAGGGTGGCACACGCCAGGACACCCGCTACGCAAGCATTCGCCTTCCTTGATTAAACACACGGCAGAAATTGGAACATGTATCACTCTCACCCATGCAAAGCCCACCAACAGGCCCTGTCCCTCCACGCAGCTTCTTCCTGCGGCCACAGCCTTCCCGGGGCTCCCAAGTCCTAGAACTTCGAATCTTACAGCAGCCTCTAGTAGGTAGTTACCTATTACTAATCCCTCTCTTCCCTGCTGACAGTTGAAACCGGAGTTCATACAGGTGTCCATACACCCCATGTGTGTAATTGAAGAAGAGACGCCATCCTGGCTCAGGGACTAATGCCAACTGGTCTAAGCTAATCACGGATGTCCAGATTTTCCATGGGGTCCAGGAAAATCAGTCAATGACCTGGGTCCTTAAGATTTATTATGTTTGCAAGAATACATTTTAATGCTTCAGTTTAGAATTTCAATGGGTGTAAGCTTGACAGTAAAAATCACAACAGATTCCCACTTAGGCTCAAAGTTGCAACAAGGTCTTTTCGTTAAAAACTCACCAACTGCTGTGAAGAATTCAAATGCCAAATTTAACCTTGAGAGGTCCTTTAGCGAATGCAGAGCACATACACAGTCACACACAAGTGATACCGAAAGTCAGGATGAAAATGTTCTGAACAAAACAGCACTTCCAAGAGTGTTTCATTCTGTAACTAGAAACGGACAGTAATACCTTTCGCTATACTTATAGAACACAGAGGTCACCTTTCCACAATGACAAAGCAACATGCTGCAAGCATACTCACGCTTCCTAACTTGAAGTCATTCTAATCCATTTAAATATTGGTTTTCTTGCATAGAAAAAAATTAGGTAGCAAAAAACTTCAATAATATAGGACACTGTAATCACAAACCTCAAAACTGGAAGGCAGGGATGACTTACTAGAACACAGAGAAGTCAAACAAGCTCATAGAGAATATACCACAAGATGCAAGGTTTAACACCCTGCAGAACCCCAGAATGACCCAGGAGCTGGACACAAAAACAAGAGAAGGTGAAGAGAGTCAGGGCCTCATGGTAGGGAGATGCCCTGTCATCTTCTAGAAGGACCCACTGGACATCCCTTCCCCAAAGTACCTACCCGTACCCTGTACATTCAGACAACTACCCCCACTCAGTAAATAGCTGTATAATCTTAGAATTGATTAGACATTCCAAAGTTACAGTTACTAAACCCAGGGGACGCTGAGGGTGAGGCATAGGGGTGCAAGCAGGGAAACAGTGAATTCTTCTGCAATCTCAACTATGGGACTTCCAGCACACTTCCTGTGCTCTGCTCCACAGTAAGCTTATAATCAGGCTGATAGCCCACAGGCAAAATATCAGAGGATCGTTCTTGGCAGAAACTAAATTGAGTCCAGAGAACTCAATCTTAAAAAGGAAGCAAGCATCAACCTAATATTGGAAGGCATTCTTTGATATGAAAAAATAAACAAGGAAAAAATTCTCTGAAAATTGAGGGAATGCCGGTAAGAAAAATTAGACAATCTGTCATTAATATCTTGAAAAAATGTATCATATTCATGGAAAAGCAGGATGATTTAAGTAATAGCAGAAAATCAGAATGCTCTCAGAAGTTAACGTGAAATAATTAAATATATAATTAAAACTTTCAGAAGACACAGTTTAAGAACTAGCCCCAAAATTTAAACAAGAGATACACACAAAGTGAAAAAGGAGAAAGGCTTTCTTTTCTTTTTTCTTTTCTTTTCTTTTTTAAATTAAGGCTTCATCCAAGAGATCCAGCATTCAACTGATAGCATCATCAGAAAGAGGAAAAAGAGAAAAAAATTTGTGGTAAGAAATAAAGAAGCAAGAATCTTCCTTGAGCTGAAGGACAAAGTCTCCAGACTGAAGAAGTCCATTGTTTGTTCTCCACAATAAACGAACAAGGTCTGACCTCTGTTTATCACAGTAATATTTTACAATAGCTAGATTATAACTAATTGCAGCCAATATGTAACTTAGGCACAAAAAGCTTTTCTAAGTGCTTTACATGAATTCTCATATAATCCACCAACAACTGTCAAGAGGCATGAAGTCCTTTTCTCTGCACTGTACGCATGACAACCTTAGGCAAAGGAGTTTGATAATTTGTCATAGTCACGTAGCTAGGAGGTGACAAACTGGGAAGTCTGGTCTTGTGCTCATCTTTTAACTACTACACTAAAAACCTTCCGGGGGTCGGGGGGGGGGGGCGAAAAAAAAAGGGACCAACAGAAGGCCAGATATCAGAAGGACAGACTGTGCCACAATATTGAAAGCCAGAAGACAACAGAGCAGTATCTTCAAATTTCTGAGAGAAAAGTATTTTCAAACTGGAATTCCAATCTTGCCAAACCATAAATCAGACATGAGTACTGGTTGATAAGGTGATTTTTAGACAAAGAAAGCCTCCAACTTACCTCTTGCGTGCTTTCTCAGGAATCTACAAGAATGAAGGCCAGCAAAATGAGGAGGTAAGCCCGGTAGGAATGTCATCCAGGAAACAGGAATTAAACCCGGTCAGAGTGTCATCCCAGAGGACAAGGGAAAAAAGGAATCCTCAGCCAACACCTGTGTGACCCAGCGTCCCACACCTGGATGGCAAGCAGCCCATTCGGCAGCAGGAAGTCAGAGGTCCCATAAGGAGGTCTCCGGGGACAACACAGAACTAGCACACGTTGGCAAGTTTTAACAACTGAAAAACTGAACTGAGAGAAATCTCAGGGTGACTTTGGAGGATGTAAGCTATTTCTGCCAGACAGTCAAAGAAAACAAAGTATGTAGGTAAAAAAAAAGTTGTACAAAAAAATTAATATAGTATACTACTTGGGTCCAGAGACAATATTTGCAGTCATATTTTTATTTGAAGTAGGGAAGTAAATACAAGAGATAGGGGAGAGGGAAAGTGCCTCTAAGAATAAACGTTAGGCTGTTCTTTTATGTAATCTTTCTAGCACTACTTGTCTTAACTCTGAGCATATAACACAAACTCAAGAAGTATTGAAGAGGATTATTTCAAACCTTTACCATCTATCTGGTGTCCTCCTTCCACAAAGAATCATCTTACCCAATCAGGCTACTATCTCAGTCCTCTTTAGACCCTAAATAGCTTAGCTGTTCTTGGCCTGAGCCTTAGAAAAAGCCAGGAGAGACCACCAACTGGGTTCCATGAAGAAACTGCAAACTTGAGCTGCAAAGTGGCCATTTTCCGAACCTATAACTAGTGACTTCTTCAACTACTGCTCCATACTATACATCCTGGATGACTACTGGAACCTGCCCGTTTGAAGCCAGTATTCATGCTTCAACATTTCCCTCCTGCTAATGCTAGCCACTGTGGGAAATGCCTATGGACCATCAGGACAAATGTCAAATTCAGCTGTGATGACATGCCAAAGCTAAGAGGCCTGTCTTGTAAAAACACATCCTAATATCTGAAGCATCCAAGTGTAAAAATGTGTGTTTTAGAAATGATGGAACATGGTAATTCATCAAAACTAAGCTCAACACTTCAAAGTCCTTGACTCTCAGGTTAGAAGAAGACTTAAAAATGATCTATGAAATCTTAACACTGATCCAACAATAAATCCTTTTAGACCATAATCAACCAAATCTCTGACCACTCCAGAGAACGTACCTTGTTTCTAGGAGTTCCTCCTTCCCAGGTCTAGACACTCCATGTCCAAAGTCATAAAACATACTATAGTATTTGGAACTCAAAAGTCTAGCCACAGGAGACAAAAACCTCAAATAAGTGGCTCAAGACCAAACTTTATTTCTGTCTCATGCACAAGTCTGCAGAGGTTGTCCAGGATTAAGTGACCCAGCTGTCAGAAACCCTGACTCCACCTTTCTCATTCCTCTGCTGTGCATGACCTCAACCTATGGCCCAAAATAGCACCCTCTGTGCTACTGCTGAGCAGGGTGGAAGAAGGGTGCAAAGACAACAAGGATGGAAGCTACCTCAGTAACAGCACATAACTCCAGTCCATAGCCTAACCACATGGCCACACTTATTTACAAGGCAGGCTGGGACACGGATACCACTATGAGCTGCTGTTCCCAGCTAATGATTCTTAAACATGAAAGAGGGTAAAAAATAGGGATCGAGGGAGAAATGGCCATCTCTACCACACTCACCAATGCCCTACGGCATAGATCACTGCTCTCCACTGAGAAGAGAGGTTTGTACTGAGATCTCCATGATGACCTATTTACAACTCAGTTCCATATTCTGAAAATACCTGGCTAGATTTAGGGGACAAGATCTCCGAGAGAGATCGTCCTTTCATAGTCAAGCCATAGACGCCAACAGTTATGACAACCATGGTGGTGGGCTTGTAGACCTGAAGTAAAGCTCATGGATCACTCTGAACCATTCTGGTAACAGAAAAATGTAGTTTGTTTTCATAAAGGTTGCCGATCAAGCTCATGTTAAGTCTGGTTTTGCTAATCAATGAATACAACTCCTTGAATGATTCACTTCTTACAGGTGATTAATGGCCCTTGTGCTGTTGGATCTTGGCCTAAAGTTTTCACTCCATCAAAAATTGTGCACTGTTCAGATTATAAAATGAATACAATCAGGGATACTGTAAGAAACGTGCGTTTGACATCTACCATGTGCTAGAGCACAGTTAGGTTGTAGGGCTGTTGTAGACAGGATTAGGAACATTTGTGTATTCAGGGAGACTTGGCAATGAGATAAGGAAGTCCTTCACTACAGAGATCAATATACAACAGAGGTAACCAACAGACCACAATTAAGAGGAGATTTACGTTTGCCAAACGAACTCAGGAGGAAATAAGGAGACATGGAAAGACAGGCAATTCAGTCAGAAGGACTCATACTTGCTCTGATGTTTGAAATGAGTGCAATGATGGCAAAGAGTAAGAAGCTCCAAGTGGCTACGGTAGGGATCAAGGGCAGCAGTCGGGTAAGCTCAAGAGTCTGGATTCTATTCTGGGAACAACATGGGTCTGCCAAGACCGTTAAAACAGATACTAATGCTCTGGTTTGGCTGAAGTGTGGAAGGTGTCCCAGTGAGGAAAGACCAAGGGCAGGAAATTGCTGGGATGGATCTGAACTAACACAGCGATGGTAGGCCAGGAAATGCCAGACAAAGCTTAAAGGCTCATCTCTGTGTTATCTGTACAGAGCAGCGAAAAACTTGGCACACAGTAAGTGCCCAACACACGAGTGCTACATCAAACACTACTTTTCAAAGGACTATTTCACTTACGTTAGTATTTTAAGATGGAAACTACAACAAACCTTGTAAGAAAGCTGCATAAGTAATCACACACTAGGTACACACAAAAGGGATTTAAGCTTTTAGTATAAATTACAAGAGCGTTATATTCTTTTCTTATTTAGTTTATAATTTAAAAGGTGCTAAAAAGCTTTTTCTTCAACCCATTCCAAGCAACAATAAAGGCAAAGTTCAAAGAACAAATAAGAGACCTAGGTTAAAATATTAAGCACAGAGACAGATACTAGTTTAATCATCCAAGGAAAAGCAATTCACCTTTTTCTAAAACACACAGACCTAAGAGTTTTTAAGTGAAAATAATATTTAACTACATACTCTATCTATAACCTCTTTTGTTTATGCCATGGCAAAACAATTAAAATGATCAACAAAAATTTATCACTCTCTTTCCTCATCCACCCTCAAAAGCACATGAGGTTTGTATTTAAAATATCTTTGAGGCCCTGCATTTCACTAATCAGAGTATTTTTCTAGGAATAATCAAGTGTCCCCAACTATCCTGAAACTAGATAGAGGTCACCTCCAACAACCAAACAAAACAAAATCACTCCAGTTAGAAGACCAGCAGCAGGTAACAGAGTGGTGCTGGACAGCTGGCATAGCAAAGCACTCAAAAGTGATAGAAAACACACTGCAAAAATGTATCCTCCAAGAGAAAATAACTATTTTTATACTAATAAAGATCAAACAATTAAACTCTGTTTAAAACTTGTGGGTAAATAAAGTTTAAGTCTATGGTTGCATTTTTATGAGAACTGGCATTTCAAAACAGACTTATTCTGTCAAACATGTACAGTCAGTCATAGATGATTCACACCATGCAATTAAAAGCCTTTCAGGGTAGAGACAGCAAGATCTAACTAATATGGCAAGGTCAGCACCACTGCAGAAAAGCACTTATCTAGAATCTACTTGAAGATTCAACACAAAACCAATTAAGTGACCTGCTAAGGTTCAAAAATGCTGATTCCTGGACTTTAGTCCAGAAACATACTTTTTATTCCAAGATTTTCTGGCTTAAGATTTTCCTAAAACCTCAAAACCAGCATGTGGACGGCCCCACATATTCACAAACTCTTAAACCCACATTCCTGCAAACTTCATCAGTAATTTTACTAAGTAAAGGGCTTCCACATTTCCCTTTTACAAATAACTATGTTTCAGGACACCCTGTATTCTTGAAACACATCATAAGACAGCATAAATAACAAAGTTGTGTGTCCCCCCAACGCTGCTATCTTGTTGCTAAGATAGCGTGAAAGTCACATTACCAGGTTAAACCTACTCAGAGCATTTTAAGCACTCAAGTAGTTCTAGTCCATTCTGCCTCATCTGCTTACTCTTTTTTCTTATGATGATCCCCTTCCTCTGCCTGGGAGCTATAACCAAAGAAACACTCTAGATATTTCAGACAACATAGTAAACTAAGGCTAAATATAATTTCCTACCACACTCCATTGCTACTGCAAATGTAACCATAAAATGACCATTGTCTGTTTTAACAACATATAAAATTTTTTACACATTGCTTAAGAGTTTCAGTATTCGACAACCTAAGCACAAAAACACCACATTTCTTTCCTGTCCAAAAAATAGGTAAGGCTGTACTCCACATTTGTTCATAACAATCTTTGCACTTTTATACATTCTCAAATGTCTCCTGAAGTGGGGATATTTTAATATGGTAAACACCACAAAATGTAAGGAGATGAAAGCTAGGTAATATTTTAAAAGCAGTTCATTAAAAAAGTGTTGCTTCGGGACTCCTGGGTGGCTCAGTTGTATAAGCGTCCAACTTCGGATCAAGTCATGATCTCATCATTCCAGAATTCGAGTCCCACGTCGGGCTCTGGGCTGACAGCTCAGAGCCTGGAGCCCGTTTCGGATTCTGTGTCTCCCTCTCTCTCTGCTCCTCCCCCACTCAAGCGCACGTGGGCGCTCTGTCTCTCTAAAGTAAACATTAAAAAAAAAATTTAAGTGTTGTTTCTCAAACTTCATTCTGCAGTTTTTGCATAACTTAAATGCCCTAAACCAGTTATATCCAGGTAATTTACCTACATTTCTCAGAATATCAAAACCAACAGCTGTGAACTTATTTTTCCAGAATCAAAGAGCTTGTAGTTGTACGTAAGAAACTATCTTTTTCATAGAGCAGAAACTGCAGCCAGACTAAAAAGAAATCCAAACACCAGACCATTGAATGAAGCCTCTCAGAAGACCATGGTTATTCAAAGACCAGCTCGGTCTTGCAGCAGTAACACGGCTGAGTGCAAAGCCTTTTTTTCTCCCCAAACTAAAGAATTTTCCTTGGACTCTTTGCCAACAAAACATCACAGATTTGTCTAAGGCTTAAAGGGGGAAAATTCTTGGTTCTATTGTACATCACTTACAGTAAGACTGAAAACAAAACAAAAATGCAAAGTTCTATAAGCAAGCAATTCACGGGTCTATCCGGACCATCTCTGCAAATAGGAGGGACTTTTGCTTGTCAGAGTAAATCAGCATTCACTATTGCTGGGTGACTGCTTCTTAATTAAAGAATCCAGAATATTCTAGTGACTTGAATAAAAAAAAAAAAGATTTAAAGGAAAGATGGTAAGAATGTATCTTTATCACTGTAGGAACTCAGATTCAAGGTACAATCTTTATTCATCTACATACAATTTGATTTTTCACTTCCTACACTGACTTCCTGTAATAAAAATTCTTAAAATTTTCATAGCCTTTAAACTCAGGAAATTCTGAGTGCTCAGAGATTATCAAATAATATATGTGTAAGGGATATATATGTAAATTTGCTTCAAAATTATTTAAATATTTATCATCATCTTTGGAATCTTCTAAATACCGAAACATTAAAAATATTTATGCTCCAATGGAATAAAACACATTCTTTGCAGACTGTATTTTTTTGATCAACATTTCATTCACAGAAACTAAAACGTAAAGATTTAGAAATCATTTAATCAGAATCTTGGACCAGCCTAACTGCTCTCTACAATACTGTCACTGAACCTGTTACTTCCCCAAATAGTCAATATGGACCCTAAAATAAATGCCTTTCAAAATCCAACAACAGGCTGTCCGATTCGGATACCGAAATGCACGCCAAGAAGTCTTGCAGGCAGGCAGTCTACACATGAAGTCAAACATGACACCAGTAGGGCTTGGGTGCAAACCTGCTCACGCTGAAGCCCATCCTCTGCCCCCCTCCGCAGCCCCCAACACTCGTGTCCCCCTTCCACCCCACGCACCTCTGCTATACAACCTTGAGCTATACTGCCAGCACTGAACAGACAGTCCCCAACTTACAAGCGGGTTATTTCCTGAAGTTGATTTGGAATTTTGTTCTAACTCAACATGGTATGATGAACGGTTCCATGAATTCTCTTAAAATAAAACACTACTTTTGTTAACAAAATTAATTTTATAATTATCCTGTAAACAGGGCCCATCCTTAGGAGAGGGGCTAACGCCGATGAGGGATGCATCTTCCAGTGCTCAGAGCACATGAGTTTATTTCACCCAACCTTATTCTGCAGGTGAGAAAACTGTGGTCTAAGGATTAAGTTAGGATTTCTAGTAGTGCCTCAGTTGCCTGAATCAAGGGGTCACCATTCACACCACATTCTATAGAAAAGAAATCCAGGGGTACCATTTACATCAAAGAGGATGGTAACAGTGTCCGTAGTATTGTGAAGTGTAGCAGCCCTGAGGACTTCCAAGTTCATACAACTACTTAGAGACAGAACCAGACTAGAACACATATCTTTACCCACTCTGGCTGACCACCATCTTGCCTCATAAAAGAATGGGTCAAAAAACCCACAAAAACTTAATGGTGCATTTAGGATATGACCAAATTTTTATCCACTTTAACACTATGAATTCAACTAACCTTAGGGGGAAATGACATTGAGTTACAGAATAATCCTGCTCCAAGAACATCAAATGTTCTAAAAGGAAAACCTTCACAAACTAGAGACCAATCTACAGAACACAACTTGTAAAGCAAACAAACCTACCGGAGATGTCCTACAACAATGTAACAAATAGTCTGTGCCCCAAAGCTACAGACGAAAACACGAGTAAATATTTCACTTGCATTATCCAAACCCAAATCCTTCTTGTTCTTTATCTCCCACTGACTACACCGCAAAAGAGATAAAGTGATTCATAATTATGACTGCCATGTGCATCTGCTAAAACAAAGTTATCTGGTCCTGAGGCCAGCTTCATCTGTACTGATGTCATAACAGGAAAGCACTGTGGCTACCATCACTGATGTCAATTAAGATTAGGAACCGGGACATTCGGTACTCTACCGGGTCTCAAAGCAGATTACATTTTTCTACAGAGAGAACCTAGGCCCCAAACTAAACATCCTACGTTCAACATTTTTTTGTAACCTAGGTTCTCTCTATGATTAAGATAATCTAGGTGCGAATTAAAAACATTTTGGATTTCTCAACAGAGTAAATAACTAGAATAGTTCTTTCTGTTTCTGAAACTGTACAACTACTTGTCAATCATCCAAATAATCAAAGGGATAGAAAGAAAGAAAAAATCAACACAGGTCAGGGGCGCCTGGGTGGCTCAGGCAGTTAAGCATCTGACTTTGGCTGAGGTCATGATTTCACAGTTTGTGGGTTTCAGGCCCGCATTGGGCTGCTTTGGATCCTCTGTCTCCCTCTCTCTCTGCCCCTCCCCCATTCATGTGTGTGCTCGTGCATGCTCACTCTCTCTTACAAATCAAATAAACGTTTAAAAAAATCAACACAGGTCTTTGAAAAAGTAGTGGCATAGGAATTATGTATTATAGAAGAAAACTACTTAATCCATGTAAGAGAATCAAAGAGATTAAACCTACCAAAAAAATATGTTCTTAAGAGAAATTACCTGCTATAAATTATATCATTCTTCCAATTTCCTAGGCATGTGCAACACACTCATAACTTTTCCCTCCTTTCTCCTACTTGATTTGAAAAGTTAACTTAGGCTGAGAAACTTATTTCTCTTTACTCCGTGACATGCCTGGATCCAAGAGTAAAAATTTCCCCAATTTCAATCTAACTTTCTTAATACATACATAAAAGAAAGCTTGTAGGACTATGAAGTGAAACCAAGGAACAGAAAATTTCATTCAAAAGGTTGACGCCATGTGAAAAAAGGACTTGAAGAGACATTTCTCCTAAGAACACATACCGATGGCCAACAAGTGTGTGTGAAAAGATGCTCAACATCCAAAGTCTTCTGGAAAATGAAACCAAAACCATGGGATACCATTTCACACCCATTAGCATGGCTATTATCAAAATGTTAGTGAGGATGTGAAGAAATTGGAACCCTCTCGAATTCATACTCAGAATGTAAAATGATGCAGCAGCTGTGGAAAACAATCTGGTGGCTCCTCAAGAAGTTTAACGTAGAACTATGTAAGATCTTGTATTCCACTCCTAGGTATACACCCAAAAGGATTAAAAGCAGGAACGTGAACAGATAATTCTATACCCATGTTCGCTGCAGCATTATTCATAACCAACACAAGGTAAGCAATCCAAGTATCTAGCGACTAATGAGTGGAGAAACAAGACGTAGGACATCAATACAATGGAATATTATTCAGCCATAAAAAGGAAGGAAATTCTGATACATGCTACAAGTAGATGAACCTTGATAACATGCTAAATGAAATAAAGCAGACCAAAAGGACAAATATGGTACGAGTCCTGTTACATCAGGTACCAAAATAGGCCAATTCATAGAGAGTAGGATAGAGGTTACCAGGGAGCTGGTGGGAAAGTTGAATGGCGAATTACTCTTTCAGGAGTTCAAAAGTTTTGTGTGCACTGATGGAAAATTCTGGAACTAGACAGTGGTGATGGTTATGACATTATGGGTATAGTTAATGCCACTGATCTGTATACTTAAAAATGGTTAAAATGGTAAATTCTACGTCATGTATATTTTACCACAAACAAACCAAAGCAAATCATGAACTACAAGAGCCAGACTTGACAGCATAGCATGACTGGAACCTCAACTTTCCTAATCTACAGAACAGGGCGAAAATACTATATTGCTCACCTTGGAACTTTGGGCTCCCCGTGACCATCTGCTATCTCCAATGTTAAACCAACAAATGGAAGGGTCTACGCAACAGCACGCACCATCATACTGACCACCGTGGCACTACAGAGCAGCCTCAGAGAAGCTCTTCGGAGTTAAACTGTCACACAGAAACAATCCATTTATACATGTGAATAGGTATGCTAACTCAGCAAGTTTCACCGTTCAAATCTCCATTTAAATTCTCATCATAGTAACTAAAAAAGTCATGAAATAAATTATTTCAGAGAAGGGTTAGATTATGATAGCAACCAGAGTACATTTGCTAACAAAGATTTTTAGATGAAGTTGTTTAAAATTCAGAAGGGGAAACGAGGGTGACCATTGGGACCCATGGCCAATAGACACTAGGCAGGTCCAAGAGACTCCAGGTAAAGCAGCCTGGCCAGCCTGTGGGACACTAGCGATGGGCCCAAAGTCACAGTGAACACAAAACAGGCATTCCATAGTCAAATCAAGGGGCTTAGGTTCCCGCTGGGCCCTCCAGACCATTTAGCACCAGTGTTGATAATATTTCCAAAGGCTGATACTACTACCTGTATATGAAACATTCCCACTCAAGGCCCACTTAATGAGAAACTCCTTCTCCAGGGCGAAGAAATCTCAACTTGACTGCATGGATCCAAGAATAAGAGCTGTCCTTGTATTTACAGAAGTCTCGGACACAACGCTTAACATAAAGCAAGCATTCAATAAATGTTGACTATAAATCAGACTTTCTTAGCTATTCATTAAACATCACTCACAGGGATGGATCAAAACCAAGAAGTGATAAAAACTACGTGTGTGTGAGTATGAGTGTGTGTGTGTGTGTGTGTGTGTGTGTGTGTGTGAGTGTGTGTGTGTGTGAGAGAGAGAGAGAGAGAGAGAGAGAGAGAGAGAGAGAGAGAAAGAGGGATGAGGACTTTTAAAATCTACTCTTCAAGCAACTTTTGACATGCAATACAGTATAATTCATTATAGTCATAATGCTGTACACACATCCTAGGACTTATTTTATGAAAAACACAGAATGCTTCATGAAGCTGCATGCCATCCTTGGGCAGGACCCTCACTGATCTATCTTTCTAATCTTAGCATATGAGCTGCCCAAGCAGGTACCTAAACTTTTAATATCTAAATACAAATATAAAAAAAATAGCTACATGGGATACTCCCAACTCCTTCCTGAGACCTCACTGTAATCATTCTTTTGCAAAGCAATTTGAGCAGTCATAAAAATGGATCTTCTATAATCTTAAACAGGAACTTTTGGCAAGGCTGGGTGGCTCAGTGGGTTAAGTGTCCAACTCTGGCTCAGGTCACGATCTCCTGGTTCATGAGTTCGAGCCCCACATCAGGCTCTGTGCTGACAGCTCAGAGTCTAGAGCTTGCTTCAGATTCTGTGTCTCCCTTTCTCTCTCTCTGCCCCTCCCCTGCTCTCACTCCATCTCTCTCTCAAAAATAAACAAACATTAAAAAAAATGTTGCATGTGGACTTACATGTGGACTTACTTTACAACAATCCTTGCATGTGGACTTACTTTACAACAACCCCCTTTCTCTGAAAGTACCTCCTTTTTACTCACTGAGGTGGGTAAAATGGAAAATGGTGAAAAATGGTGAATTGTCCTTCTGTGGACAGCTACCTCAAATGGGGTCAGATGGCCGCTCCCCCAGCATTTGGGTGTGAAATAGCTTGTCAGGCACAGTGGGTCTGTTGAAGTCCCTAGAACTGGAAAACATAAATCCCAGCCCCGTGGAATTAGCCTCTTTCTGCCATGCACCCAGAAACAGATGAAACAAGTCTCTACAGAGACAACACTACCCAAGTCATGAGTGAAGCAGAAATGAACAATGAGGAAGAATGACTGACCTAACTTGGTTCCTGACAACTTCCTTGACATTGACGTCTGAGGAATATTACATATCCTTTTAAACACCTATCCATTATTTTTGCCCCAGTTAACTGAATTGATTTCTATTACTTTGCATTAGAATCTTTAACTCTTGCCAAGAAGTTATCATAGGAAAATTTTAGATGATAGTTAGCATATTTTCTACAACTGTGATGACTTAGGAACAATACAAATTCCATCAAGGGACTGAGTAGAAAACTATAGTATGATGAAATGAAATACAACCATTTAAAAAAAACGCAGTTTATAAAACTAGGAAAAATGTTGGTGTGTTTTAGGATTATAATCATGTAAGACAAATAGAAAAAGAACACAGGAAAATGCACAGTAGACACGAATAAGGGTATGTGGCTGTGGGTCACTGATGCTGTTTAAATTTGTCTACTAATTAAAACCTGGAAAAAAAATCTAATCATCACCAAAATCCATATATGGAAATAACATAAATGTCCATCACTGATGGTTGAATAAAAAAAATAAACAAAAAACCAAAGGACATCCGTACAATGAAATACCACTAGGCGATAAAAAGGTAGACGGCTGATACCTACAACAGCCTGTATGTTTGACATATCGCTGTAAGTAAAAGATGCCAGACACAATAGGCGTGCAATTCTCTTCACATAAATATCTGGAAGGGCAAAACCAAGAAGTGTTGGCCAGGAAGTAAGGGGAGAGGGCTGAACAGGACACAAGGAAACAGCATGATGGCAATTTCTGTTTTTATACTGTGGCTGACGATACATTCATCAAAGTTCAATAAACTACCTACCTAAAAAGGCAATTTTGCTGTATGTCAATTATACCTCAAACAATTTGATTAAAAAACTCTCTATTTGTAAATAAAGATGCTATGGGGCACATGTCTGACTCAGCTGGTAGAGCCTGTGACTCTTGATGTCAGGGTCATGAGTTTGAGTCCCATGTTGGGCATGGAACGTACTTAACAGAAAAAAATAAAAAAAACAAAAAACAAAAAACCAGATACCAAGCTGAGAAACCAGATAAAAGCTACTGAGGCATCTGTTTTCTATTTGTGGATAACATTCATTCAAATTTATCAGGTGCCCACACATGCCCGACACTCAGCCAGGTGTTACTATAGAGTGAACAAAATAGACAAAATATCTAAAGAAATTATAGTCAATGAAGAAAAAAGCACAGGCACTCTGGTTGCTATTAGCAAATGAAGGTCTCCGAGCAAGTCACATGTTTATCTGAGACCTGAGAAATAAGTAGCAGGTAAAAGGAGAACAATAAAAGGATTTTAATGTTTATTTTTGAGAGAGAGACAGAGTGCGAGCAGGGGAGGGGCAGAGAGAGAGAGGGAGACGCAGAATCTGAAAGCAGGCTCCAGGCTCTGAGCTGTCAGCACAGAGCCCGACAAGGCGCTCAAACCATGAACTGTGAGATCATGACCTGAGCCAAAGTCGGATGTTTAACCAACGGAGCCACTCAGGCGCCTCAAGAATAGAAAGATTTTAGACAGTTAACAACCACTCAATAGCAACTCAACTGTTTAAATACATTAAGTGTGGTTATGTTAATATTTTGACAGGACGTAGAATGGGGCCTCCTAAAGAAGCACCCGGGTCAATGAAGCTCTTAAAACAGCACTGTGGGCACTGGCCAGATATAAAGAAATGTTGCGGATCTGGGGGGCCCTCAAAGAGTACTACGGTTCTTCCATCCACTGTCGAAATTTCAAAAGTGATTAGCACAATGTATATACAGTTCCCTCAAATGAGATTGCCTACGGGTAATTAAATCTCCTGTTCTGGTGTTTTAAAGAGCTGTATTGTACTTGTTCTTAATTTTGGCTGAATTTACCATGGTTTCCTCAAGCTTATCAAGATTCTAAATCATTAAACATACATTTACTAAGAAGTGAACAAAAGGGTTCCCTGCCTGGCAAACACAACTCTTCACACTGTAGGGTTCAAGCTCCAAGACACCTCCTTTACTTGGCGTCAGAGGCACTACCCTAATTTTCTCCTCCTAAATTCACAGGCTGCTCCTTGGCAAATGCCCTTGCTGGCTTCTCTGACCAACCTTCAAATGTGGAGGGTAATTCATGGCTCAGCCCCTCACTCTCTTCTCTTCCTACACTCATCATTTTGCTTTAAATCTATTCTGTTTGATGAAAATAGAGGAAGGAATAGGGGGAAAGAGAGGGAGGCAAACCTTAAGAGACTCTTAACTACAGAGAACAAACTGAGGGTTCTGGAGAGGAAGTGAGTGGGGGATGGGCTAAATGGGTGCTGGGCATTAAGGAGTGTACTTGTTGGGATGAGCACTGGGTGTTATATCTAAGTGATGAATCACCAAATTCTACTCCCCAATAGTACACTATATGTTAACCAGAATTTACATAAAAATTTGGAAAAATAAAGAATTTAAAGACAGCTTCAAAGAAATAAAATAAAATGAATAAATACATGCATTCTGGGGATTCCTGGGTGCCTCAGTCAGTTCAGTGTCTGACTTTGGCTCAGATCATGATCTCGCGGTTTTTGGGTTCAGCCCCGCATCAGGCTCGGTGCTGACACCTCAGAGCCTGGAGCCCACTTTGGATTCTTTGTTTCCCTTTCTCTTTGCTCCTCCCCTGCTCATGCTCTGTCTCTTTCCTTCAAAAATAAACATTCAAAAAAAAAAAAAATACGTGCATTTTGTTTGATGGCAAGTCCGACTAGCATCTCTCTCTCTAGCCTGGATCTTTCTCCAAAGCTCCACATCTGAATACCCAACCGTTAATTCAACATTTGCACCTGTTTATCTAACTTACATCTCAAACTTCCTGCATCTAAAAAAACTTTGGGGCTCCTGGGTGGCTCAGTCAGTTAAGCATCCAACTTGGGCTCAGGTCATGATCTCCAGTTCATGGGTTCGACCCTGTGTCAGGCTCTGTGCTGACAGCTCAAAGCCTGGAGCCTGCTTCAGATTCTGTATCTTCCTCTCTCTCTACCCCTCTCCTACTCATGCTCTGTCTCTCAAGAATAAATAAATTAAAAAAAAAAAATTTTACGAACTCCAGGCTTCTAGACTCACACCAATTCCTTCTCGTTCCAGTGTTCCTTATTCTCAGTAAAAGATCCGTCTATGCAGCCAAGCTCATCCCATCAAAAACCTAGCAGTCAGCCCTGATTCTCCTCATCAGCAAGTCAAATAGGCTCTCCCTTCAAAATATATTCCAAGAACAACAATTCTCAGGTTCACGATTACTCCAGGTCCAAGACACCAATTTCCTCTCCTGAAGGACCCAGTAAATCATTAGCCTCTTGATTCTTTAGAATACAATCTCCACAAATCAACAGAAACAGGCTCTCTGCATTGTAACTCAGCTCATTGCAAATCTCTCCAAGCCCTCTGTGGGCTGTCGTGACACTTAACAAACAGAACCACTGACATAAAACAATTAGCAACACATTAGCCTTTGCAACAGAGGTAACAAAAAATATCTTCAAAGTCAAGAAAGTTCTCCCTGTTCCTCAGAAACAGAAAATACTGCTTAAACTTAATAGTCAACACTGAGATGCAGTGAAAGAATCCCTTAAAAAAAAAAATCAATAACCATCCATTCATAAATCAATTGTGTTCCAACTAAATACTCTCTACTTCTCATCTCATCAGACCTCCACAATCACCCTGGAGACTGGGATGGAAAACAAAGCCTTTGGTCTTTTGACCACAGATATTTTAAATTTCTGGTTTCACCTTAAAAAGAAAAGGAGACTGGAAAATAAATACTAAGTTTTGAATACATTATACCCAGTCAGCAAACAGCTACCATTCTGAAAAGACTATCACTTTCAGACTGAAGTTCTTCTAGCCAGTATGGCTTCAACATAAAATGTATATCAAATATATCCAAAGAGTTGTTAGTATGTTAAATAATCTTCCTAGAAACTTCTGTTTAAAAGGTCCACAAATGCATAAAAAAGAATACTTACCAGTAAGTTGAATGAAGGAGGTGAAAGACCTACACTCTGAAATAAGACATGAATAAAAGAAATTGAAGTTGACACAAATAAATGGAAAGATAGGCCAAGCTTATGAGTTGGAAGACTATTGTTAAAATGACCACACTACCCAAAGCAATCCACAGATTCCATGCAATCCCTATCAAAATACCAATGGCATTTTCTCCAGAACTAGAAATAATCCTCAAACTTATATTGAACCACCAAAGACCCCAAATAGCCAAAGCAATCATGAAAGACAACAAAGCTGAAGGTATAACATGCCCAAATTTCAAACTAAATTACAAAGCTACAGTAATCAAAACAGTAGGTTATTACCACGCACGTGCACACGTGCATACACAGTGGAATAGTTTAGAGTGCCCAGAAATAAACGCACACTTACATGATTAATTAATCTATGACAAACAAAGGCAAGAACATACAATGGGAAAAAGTCTCCAAAATGGTGCTGGATGTGGGAAACTAAGGCAAAAGAAAAAGTTAAATTTCCCTACTGCCTCCAGCCCATTGACGAGTCCTTGAGACAGGCAGAGTGACCGTCCTCCTCTGGGAGCCCAGGTGCCTTGATGATGACACTTTGCTAGAGGCAAAAGGCAGTATTAGTTTAACATTATCCCAAACCGCCAGGATCCTGTTAGTCTACTTTAACACATAAAAATTCGTTTGGAAATTTCTTCTATGTCTACCCCCCAAGGTACATGTCATCAATCATATGCCAAGCTTATGGCCCATTGATATACATAGGAAGGGTCTCATGACCAAGTTTTTACTAGACAGTAATAAATGACCTTTTCCTAACAACAGTTAGCCCCCCGCCCAGGATCCTGGAAACCTTGTTTCCAAAATACCTTGGAGGCTTATGCTACCTCTAACCCTTTCCCAACTTGAAGGTATATACATTTAAATCAGTCACCCAGTCACAACCCCAGTATAGCTCTTTCTGCCCACAGGTCCTATCACCATGCTTTAATAAAACCCCCTCTGCACCAAAGACATCTCAAGAATTCCTCTTGGCTATTGGCTCTGAACCCCAACACTTCATTACCACATCAGTGCTAGGAAAACTGGATAGCTAAAAGGATGAAACTGGGCCACTTTCATACACCATGCAAAAAAATAAACCCAAAACAGATTAAAGACCTAACCTAAGACCTGAACCTGTAAAAATTCTAGAAGAAAACATAGGCAGCAATCTCTTTGATTACTGAAAAACAAGTGAGACCACATCAAATTAAAAAGCTTTTGCGCAGCAAAAGAAACCACCAACAAAATGAAAAGGCAACCTATTGAATGACAGAAGATATACACATTAATATCCAAAATATTAATCAAGTCCTACAATTTAGCACCAAAAGAGCAAACAATCTGATTAAACAATGGGCAGAGGACCTGAGTAGGCATTTTTCCAAAGCAGACATACAGATGGCCAACAGACACACGAAAAGATGCTCAGCATCAATCATCATTAGGAAAATGCAGATCAAAACCACAACAAAATATCACCTCACATCTGTCAGAATAGTGAGTATTTAAGAAAATTTACTTAAGAAAATTTACTTAAGAAAATTTAAGCAGCATCAGTAAGGATGTAAAGAAAAAAGAACCCTCCTGCACTGTTGGTGGGAATGCAAAACAGTGCAGCCACTGGGGAAAACAGTATGGAGGTTCCTCTAAAAATTAAAACTAGAACTA
This sequence comes from Panthera tigris, assembly GCF_018350195.1. Classification (NCBI taxonomy): domain Eukaryota; kingdom Metazoa; phylum Chordata; class Mammalia; order Carnivora; family Felidae; genus Panthera; species Panthera tigris. The sequence continues at coordinate 20,715,495 of NC_056663.1, read as the reverse complement.
CCATATAATCCAGAAATTCCACTTCAGGGTATTTATCCAAAGAAACAACACCAATTTGAAAAGCTATATGCGCCCCTATATTTACTGCAGCATTATTCACAATAGCCAAGATAAAGAAGCAACCCAAGTGTCCACCAATAGACAAAAAGATAAAGAGGACGTGGCATATATATGATAGACTGTTACTTAGCCATAAAAAAAAGAATGAGGGGTTCCTCGGTAGCTCAGTCGGTTAAGCATCTGACTCTTGATTTCAGCTCAGGTCATGCTCTCACAGTTGTGAGACTGGGCACCAAGTCGGGCATCCTGGGCTTGGAGCCTGCTGAAGATTCTCTCTCCCTCTGCCCCTCCCCCACTTCAGTATGCTCTCTCTCAAAAAAAAAAAAAAGAAAAAAAAATGAAGTCTTGCTATTTGCAACAATATAGATGAACCTAGAGGGTGTTATACTAAGTGAAATAAGCCAGGGTAAAACAAGTGTCATGACTTCACGTATATGTGTAATCTAAAAAACAAAAACAAAGTGCAACAGAATCATAAATACAGAAAACAAACTGGTGATTGCCAGAGGGGAGCAAGGTAGGGAGATGGGCCAAACAGGGGAGAAGGGTTAAAAGGCACAAACTCCCTGTTGTGAAAGATGACACAGGATGCAATGAACAACATAGGGAATATATTTAATATTGCAACAACTTTGTAGAGGAACAGATGTTAGAGTCATTGTGATCGCTTTGCAATATACATAAATGTTGAATCACTGCTGTACATCTGAAACTAATACTGTGCATCAACTACACTTGAATAAAAAAAAAATGTATAGGTCTTTGTTTAAATGACCTGTCAGCCTCAAGTTTTCAAACAATGATTCACTTTGTGTTCTCAGGCCTCTATAGGAAACAAGGCGCATCACTGTTTCCATTTGTCAACAATCTGTGACCAACATGAAATACAAAAGGTTTCCTTACAAACTAGAAATATTTAGAAATATATCCCAGCCTCATAAAAAGAATAACCTCCCAAATCTTGCTTTTACTGTATCTAACGTTTTTTAAAAGTCAGTCTCTACAACTTTTATCTCCCCCTAACAGAAGCCAGGAAGAAAACACTCCCTCCCCTCTACACTTTTCACACCTGTCTTCAGACACACACCTTCCCCACTTGACTGTCTCCTTACGGAATCATCTTCTGGCAGCAGGAAGGCAGCAGTGGCTCCATGCCATCCGTATCCTCCTGCCATGCTGTGACTATTTTTAGGCCAGCGGCCCCTCTCTGGTTCCTAACTTGGCCATAGGTAATCAGGAGGCAGTGAGAAACCCTTCAGAAAAGCCAGCCAAGTCCCGGTGGGATCGGCAACCCTCCACTGCAAGACTCTCCCAAGGGCTACAGAGGGGAATGCCCTCTCAAGCATAGCGGGGTCGTGGACCTTTGCAGCCCAACCCACCCACTGGCCTCAGTTGGTCCTGCCGAGGCTGGGCTCCCATTCCAGATGGACAACTCATAGTACCCGTAATTTCACGAGAGAGAGAGAGAGAGAGAGAGAGAGAGAGAAAGAAAGAGGAAGAGAAAGAAAGACAGAAAGAAAGACAGAAAGACAGACAGAAAGACAGACAGAAAGAAAGAAAGAAAGAAAGAAAGAAAGGCAGAAAGAAAGAAAGAAAGACAGAAAGAAAGAAAGACAGAAAGAAAGAAAGACAGAAAGACAGAAAGACAGAAAGAATCAAAGCTAAGATTTCCTACTTTAATGAGTTTTAGTTGATATGCTGGAAAATTTAAAGCAATTCAGCGTTGAGATTTTTTTTGCCCCTGAAATGTCATGTCCAGTAGCAACACTGATATTTCAGATTTGTTAACAACCCTGGAAAGATGAAGGTATTGATAAAAATACACGGAGGAAATTTTAGTCACCTTTCAATAAAGGAATAATATACCCAGATAGTGTGCTAAAAGTTAAGTATCTCCTTGTGCTATTTATAAATATAACCATATACTAGAACGTCTATAATTGGTACAGGCCTGCCAGAAACACTAAATATATCCGATGTTAAAACTCTACACCATCACGGCTACACCTCTATTAAAGACAACTATAGTAACACAAATTTCAAGCCGAGTGGTTGGTTTTTCCAGCTCACGAGTAAAATGAAGTCTAAGAACTGAAACTAAGCTTGAATATGTGGCAACTGAAATTTGAAATTTCATCTTGTATCTTTCTTCCAAGGGCATCACGTCACATCTACATCTATCCCCAACTTGGATTCTGTAAGGACCTGTACATCTTTTGGGAACCCACAAGGTCACAGTATCAAGCATGTTTGCTCTCCAGATTTCTATTGAGAACATTAAATGAAAATCTCATGAAAACATTAAGGACAACACAGTGGCTTGAGTATTTGAGAAGACCAGCCTTACTCAAAAGGGGAGCCGAGGAGCAAAGATTCCCTCACTGGTCCTGGTGGGGACATCTGCTTCTTGGGAGCCTTTGGCCCTGAAAGGGAGCACACCTCTCTGTCAGATATTGTATCCTCTATCCATTTGGGGGTGGAGGATGGCTGAATATGAGTGTGGGCCAGGAGAATAAAGAAATACACCATGGAACTCAGGAAGCAAGAAACCCAGCCAAGCCCCCTCCCTCACCCTCATAAGCAGAATAAAATCTCACTGCTCCCAAACTGGCTACTTTTTTTCTCAGAAGGGAGCGTAGGAAGAGGGAGCCTAGGGAATCTTAAAATCTGTCCTCAATCGACTTGGAGGAATAGTGTCGATCCTACTTAAGATTCTCTCTCCCTCTCCCTCTTTCCCCCACTTACGCACTCCCACTCTAAAATTAAAAAAAAAAAATTCAATTTTAAAAAAAGAGCAAACATACATATTGTTGTGTTAAAAGAAGTTAGAGGGGGCCCCAGGTGTTTAAGTCAGTTAAGCATCCAACTCTTGATTTCAGCTCAGGTCATGATCTCACAACTTGTGAGTTCAAGCCCTGCATCCAGCTCTGCGCTGACAGTGAGGAGCCTGCTTGGGTTTCTCTATCTCTGCCTCTCCCCTGCTTGCGCGCACTCTCTCTCTCTTAAAATTAAATAAACATTAAAAAAAAATTTAGAAATTCACAAATTGGGCCTTGTTTAGCTTTATATTTCTAAGGCTAATATTTTTTGTAATTTATTTATTTATTTTGAGAGACAGAGAAAGAAAGGAACAGAGAGAGAATTCCAAGCAGGCCCTACACTGTCAGCACAGAGCCTGACTCGGAGCTTGAACCCATAAACCATGAGATCATGACCTGAGCCGAAATCCAGACTCGGACGCTTAACTGACTGAGCCAGCCAGGCACCCCAAGGACTCCATTCGAAATGGCAATCTGGAGCTCACTTACAGCCAACCAATCTCAAAGTGACCAAAGCCAGGACCTCATCTCTGTGCTCTCATCTGCACAGATGTGTGGGTCCTGATGGCATGACGGGCTGGCCCACAGTTTAAAGGCAGACATGAATGCAATGAAGATTTCAAGTTAGAAACGGGAGAGAAATGTTCTACCCATGCCCACCCAAATCATATGTGTGGAATTCAACAGCCCAATTTTTTAAAGTCAAGAAATTTCAGGATCTACTTATGTTTTTCTCCAAAAGATTTCAAACCCTGGGTAAAGCATTTTCATCAGTAGTTAAACAAAATGGGGTGCCTAGTGGCTTAGGCAGTGGAGCGTCCGACTTCAGCTCAGGTCATGATCTCACAGTTCATGGGTTCAAGCCCCGTGCTGGACTCTGTGCTGGCAGCTCAGAGCCTGGAGCCTGCTTCAGATTCTGTGTCTCCCTCTCTCTCTGCCCCTACCCCACTTGCACTCTGTCTCCATTTCTAATATAAATAAAAACATTAAAAAATAAAAAAGTTAAATAATGTCTCCTATGGGATAACTTTCTAATTTAGCTTTTATACTTAAAATGGCAGTGTGATTGACCTTAATCCAGATTTGCAGTTTAGAAAGACTCTAGCCCTACAGTTCCATAAACGTAAGATGTTGTAGTTAGCTGTCCGAACCTTACCCATTTTCTTACCACTATTCTCTTAACAATAAAGACTTCCAAGCATGAGATAGTTCTCATGTACCTTTTTTATATTCAGAACCTCCAATTAGCTACAAGAGGAGGAATCCCCTACAACAGTACTAGACCAGTGCCAGAGAAGCAAAGTGGGGGTCGGTTACTTCACGCACCATTGCTGCCAATTTCCATATCCCAGATGGAAAGTGACCTTTTACTACAAGAGCTTCCATTCATTCAACAAATGCTGATTATTTGCCTACTACTTGCCATCTGCTCTGCTAGGGACACAATGGTGAAGATAGTCCCTGTCTTTAAGGAGCCTTGTAAGAGCCAATAGTGCAGTTAAGACAGGAAAGCACCAGTTAAGTCATTACAGAATCTGCTGAGGCAGACCTGGAAAGCAGACTAAGGAAATCCAGAGGACGGACTCCGCTGGTGCAGATATGGGGAGAACAGTTAAGTGTAGCTCCCTAAAGTTGATCAAGTTTGGAGGGAGGACAATGAACAGGCGGGTTGGCGTTTCTGAGCCTTTCAGGTTTTACCAACTAGTAATATTTCCCCTCCAAAAATCTGGAAGGGCACCATGAGAAAGCCAGGTCTTCATTTTGCTCCTAAGGACACTTAAAATGTCATCGAGTATGGCTGACATAATAGCTGAAAAACTATCTGAGGCTTTGAATGTCAAATCAAGAGATACGTGAGAAAAAGCTGGGTAAAACCGTGTTCAGCCCATCAAAACTGTCAAGTGAGGATGATCTCTCTGACACATTGTCAGTTCCTCCTCGTCTGCCCATGGTGCCAAGTCCATGAGGCCAGGATGGGGGAGCAGGCAGCCACCTCTTCCATAGAGATAAGAATGTCCACACAGAGCACTTCAAAGTTCTCAAAGGGTTCTCATGTCATCCTCCCAGGTGATAGCCCCATGGGAGACACAGGTCCCATGACAGACCCCTTCTTCCCACATCTCTTCCCCTTTTGCAGATCTTTCCAGAAGTTGACTATGTTGCCCAAGAAACAGAGTTAATAGATAACAATGGACGTTAAAACCCAGTTCCAATAGGTCTTCTCAGTCTCCTTGCACCTTCCTTCTGACAGTTAACACAGGTCAAGGAACATTTGCTAGGCACACACCAGCTCCATGTAACTGCCTAGACTTGGAGGGCATGCGTTACTCGTGGAGAGCTCCCTCATGTACTCGGTTACTGGTCACCCACCTTGCTCATAAAGGCAAAAATAATCTTGGCCTCATTTTCCTCCTCTAAAAACTGATGCAACAGTAACAACCCATTTCTTAGGATTGTTTTAAGAAGTAAATGAAATTTTTTGGAAACTTTCTAACACATACAGTCCTTACTTACTACTGTTATACTGGCAACAACCTTGTGAAACAAGCTTTATTATTATCGTCATCATCACTGATGACCAAACCTTAGCAACTTGTTCAGTCAAGGCAACTTTCTGGGGAGATGAACATGTTCTAGATCTTGATAGCTGTGATGGTCACACAGATAGCGATTATATGTCAACACTCATAGTTGCACACTTAACCTAGCTGTATTTCATGGTATTTAATTTTATATTGATTAAGATTTCTTTTTACCTATCACGTGGCCAGTAAATAGCAGTATGTATATTCCAGAACACATCTATTAACTCATTTTGGAGCCTTAAGAGGATTTCCTGGTTCTTGTTTTATAATCTATTTTCCAACTAATCCTACTGAAAATCTTGCATGTTGACTACACCAACTACTATTTTTGTCTGATCTCAAGGACATCAAACCTGCCCTACTTATGCAGTTTCACATTTGACTATTTGCTCTTGCATATATGCACCTAAGCCCCCCTAGAGGACTAGGTCTTTGCCCATGACCCCGTAGGGCACTACAGCCACAGACCCAAACTGTCACTTTGAAAATCAATTTAAGGACCACATACCAGGGACCTACAGTCTCAAACCAAGAGACCTCAGAGAACCTAAAATAATACCTTATCTTGGTCAGCGTTCCTTCAACGCTTTTAATTTTTTAATGTTTATTTAGAGAGGGGGGGGGAACAGAGGGTGAACATGGGAGGGGCAGAGAGGGAGACACAGATTCCAAAGCAGACTCCAGGCTCTGAGTTGCCAGTACAGAGGCTGACACAGGGCCTGAACTCACGAACTGCGAAAACATGACCTGAGCTGAAGTCAGATGCTTAACCGCCTGAGCCACCAGGCACCCCATCAATGCTTTTTTAAGCCACTTAATAAAAGCACTATTCTAAATACTCCTGATGGAGAAGGGAAGAAAATTAAACTCTTGCTCTTGTAGAAATTATGAATTCCATAATCAAGTAAGCTTTTTCATGAGAATCAGTAAGACGTAGGAGAGTCAAGACAGTAAGACTAAGTTACAGGACACTACTGAGCCCATAAAGAGCTGTCTCTAGAAAAGTAAGCCACTGAAACCACACCACCATGTACACACCGTGCCTGTCATGGAACATCGTCAAGGACTGGACAACTGGCTGAAGAGTAACCTGATGTAAAGACTCTGCATTCTTTTTTTTCTAACACATACATAGCTGGTTAAAGGAATTACCCCAAAGGCAGTACAAACTGTTGTATGGAAATGGGGTTAGACTGAGTACACAGGGCATTGTTTTATTTATTTATTTATTTATTTATTTATTTATTTATTTATTTATTTATTTTTAATATATGAAATTTATTGTCAAATTGCTTTCCATACAACACCCAGTGCTCATCCCCAAAGATGCCTTCTTCAATACCCATCACCCACCCTTCCCTCCCTCCCACCCCCCCCATCAGCCCTCAGTTTGTTCTCAGTTTTTAACAGTCTCTTATGCTTTGGCTCTCTCCCACTCTAACCTCTTTTTTTTTTTTTTTTTCCCTTCCCCTCCCCCATGGGTTTCTGTTAAGTTTCTCAGGATCCACCTAAGAGTGAAAACATATGGTATCTGTCTTTCTCTGTATGGCTTATTTCACTTAGCATCACACTCTCCAGTTCCATCCACGTTGCTACAAAGGGCCCTATTTCATTTTTTCTCATTGCCACGTAGTACTCCATTGTGTATATAAACCACAATTTCTTTATCCATTCATCAGTTGATGGACATTTAGGCTTTTCCATAATTTGGCTATTGTTGAGAGTGCTGCTATAAACATTGGGGTACAAGTGCCCCTATGCATGAGTACTCCTGTATCCCTTGGGCATTGTTTTAAGCTAAACTTAATTCTTTCCTGGAAAGTGTTAAATGCCCATGACCTTGTGTAGAACAGTTCAGACAGTTGCCCTATCTCTTCAAAGTCCACTTGTCTAAAAGGAAACAATTTTCCATTTGAATTCTGCCAAGTCCAATTGAAAAATGCCATGTGCGGAGTTACGCAAGTTGGCACCTCACATCATACCTCCCAACCTTCGTTAAACATCAACTTCCTGTACCTTTTACGTGGAAAATGATTACCTAAGGCAGGCTCTCCCCCTGGCAAGTAAGAGTTCCTTAACAGAAGGTCAGTATATGTACAGATGTAACCCATAGGAGCAGCTCCAAGGAAGAAAGAGCTGACCCCTCTAAAATGGCCTACTTGTCAGGCCCTCATACCATGTATTCCTTAGAAGTCATTTTGGTAATACAGAACTATTGACCTTTAGGGCTAGAAACCATGACTGACACTCAGGGTGTAACTGGTTTTACGGGACAGTCTCTTCCCAGTTCTGATGGACCCCAGGCCTCACCTTCTAGTTAAATTTCTACCTGGGATTAACTCCACCTGCCCAAGAATTACCTGCCTCCATGTAGTTTCAAATAAGGAAAAAGGATTCAAGATATTTATGGAAAAATGTGTTTCAGAAAAACAAGTATTAGCTCCTATTCAACATATATGGCCTTGGATAGCTATCTGTAAAATGGGTACATTTTACAATGTATTACTGTACAATCAAATGATTCAGAGTACTGTTTTGTGAGAATTTTCTTTGGTTCTTTTTGAATAAAGCAGTATAAAAACTGTAAAAGGTCACAGAAATGTAACAGACCATTGTAATGATCTGCAACTATCAACTTTCCATTTGTGCTACTGATCTTAGTGGCTTACAGGATTTAACATTCTGGTTTATGTTCTGCAGTTAGAAGATGGAAAAATAACAAGCCATAATTCTAAGCAATGTCATCTGAAATGTTACACTCTCAAACTAGGATGCTTTTGGTCCCACTTCACCAATATGGAGACAATCCTAGCAACAGTCTTTACTTTTTATGGCTTTAGAAGTAGTCAAGGAACAGCATGATACTGGGAGCACAGAATAGACCAGGAGAGAAGGCCTGGGTCCTAGTCCTGGGTCTCTAACTTACTTGTCATAATATAAAACATTTATGCAAATAGTTCCAGTCAATTTCCTCATGTGTAAAATAGACCTCTCCCAACCCGTGCTGTCCACCTTACAAGGGATGGTGTGTTAAGTGAGTGAAAAGGTCCTTAATGTCCCATTTCCAAGGTACTATCCAAAAACATACAGAGTTATTGTTCACCTTGATTTTAATCATATTTGTGTGGAGCATGTGTTTATGTGTCTATGTGTGTGTGTGTGTGTGTGTGTGTGTGTGTGTGTGTGTGTAAGTGGCAATCCTGGATTTTCATTTCCTTTTGCTTTGATTAAAAAAACACAGCTCAATGGGGCACCCAGGGAGCTTAGTCAGATGGGCGTCCAACTGTTGATTTCCGCTCAGGTCATGATCTCGTGGTTTGTGAGTTCGAGCCCCGCATTGGGCTCTGCACTGATATCATGGAGCCTGCTTGGGATTCTCTCTCTCCCGCTCTCTCTCTGTTACTCCCCTGTTTGTGCACCCTCTCTTGCTCTCAAAATACATCAATAAAATTCAAAAACAAAAAGCAACAACAAAACCGCAGCTCAAATGTAACAAATTATCCTAAAAAATTATCAGGAACTCACTAAACTCAAACTCCGAAGAAAATCAAGAGGTGACGAAGCTGGAGTCGAAGAATAAATACACTCAACTGTTACTGGTATAAACCAATTCTTTTTTCAGGAAAAGTGATCATGCTCTTGTACCTGGAATTGAATTCCCAAAAGAGAGCAGCATCCACAGACCCAAGCAACCACCCTATCAAAGTTCGGGTGAGGAAATTAAATGAAACTTCCTAGCCATGAATCAGAAGAGATGACATATATTTGGCACTGTGGTAGAATAACCCCAGGTGGCAGGTATTATCCCCACTGTCCTCATGGGGTAATGGTGCAAAAGAAAGTAACTTACCGAATCCACGTGGCTAACACAGAAGATCTCAGACATGAACCCAGCTTGGTCAAATTCTGAAGTCTGTACACTCCTCATTAGACTCCTGTACCCAATGTACTGGACATCAGTAACATTTTTTCCAATTCTACAACAAAGTATGTGTCCAAAGTTTCAAACTGGACATCAGGGTGAGTAAAATCCAGCTAAATGTTGAAATACCTCCATTATTCCAATCTTAATAAAAACAAGATTAAAAAAAAAAAAACAATACCTTGTCCTGGAGGCTTATATTTATATCACTTAAGCAGAAAATAATTTTCATTTGATTGTGTACATTTCAAATTTTAAGGGTTCAGCATAATAAGAGCTAACCATTTTCTGACACCAAAGTCATGCTCCAAATATAAAATCATTTAAAGTTTTTCCTGAAAAGAGAAATGCAGCATTTTTCCTATCTCCATTCCCATTTTATTGACTAGACCACCCCTCTTATGCTGGAAGTAAAATGAATTGGTAAATTCCTCCACACAGCTGCCATTAATAGCTCCATAAAGCACGATCAGAAGTTTTTAAGTCTTAAATTAAAAAGTCAACTATTAAAGAGCACAAAGTCAAATTCAATAACCAGCAAGTTTTGTGGGCCATCAAAAAGTTTTAGAGAAATGCAAAACTGCTCTGAAATAAATCTTACGAAGTCCAAGGAGAGAAAGAACAATCCCAGACTGAAAATTCATCTGAATTGCTTTTTAAAATGTAAATACAGGGGTGCCGGGGTGGCTCAGTCCGTTTAGCGCCTGACTTCGGCTCAGGTCATGATCTCACAGTCTGTGAGTTCAAGCCCCACATCAGGCTCTGTGCTGATAGCTCAGAGCCTGGAGCCTGCTTCAGATTCTGTGTCTCCCTCTCTCTCTCTCTGCCCCTCCTCTGCTCATGCTCTGTCTCTCTCTGTCTCAAAAATAAATAAAAACATTTTAAAAATTAAAAACAAAAAGAAAACGTAAATACATATTTCTGGAAACAAGAAACAGCCCGTCTGTATGAGAAATGGTGATGGTCTGCACCAAAGGAGAATGTAATCAATTATCACAAGTGGAATTAATTCGGTACAAGTATTTGCACATGAGTTTGCCAGATGTTCTGAGACTGGCACTTTATTATGAAACAGAACTGTAACTCCAAAGAAATAGGAACCTCATACCTTGTCCTAACTCCTACCAGCTTTCAGAAGGACACAGGGCCACCAGAGAGGCTGCCTCTCTAGGTTTGCCGGGTCTATCACAAGGGGTGAGGGACAGGACAAAGAGGAAACTCTAGAAAAGCAGTACGTAAATTACTATCTCTGGCTTAAAAGACCTTCTAGTAGCTGTGACTGATGCAAGAAAGAATTTCAAACTCCCATGCCATTAGTCTCTAGATGATTTGTTCCAGGCTACATCTGGTGCAAATCATTACAAAAGTGCAAATACGCCCGACGTCACCAGGTTTAGACCCTGTCCTCAAGAAGCTTACAAGTTTCAACAAAAATACGTTGGAAGAGGTCACTAAAAAGATTATCCAGAGCAAGTAAGTGAAACTAGACAGCACTGCTAAGCATCCTGCTTCTCAACAATTCTGAGAGTAATCACGATCCACCATTAAGGAGGAAGAGCCTGTAGGTAACCAAAAATGTGAAAACAGACTTAGCTTTACCAAAATTTGCTCAACGTAGCAGGTAGAATTCTCAACACATGGCACAATGTTAACGATCTGGGAAGGATATTTCTAGGACCCTCGACACTAACATTCTCCATACTGCACTTCTCCCAACGGTTGAGGCTTTTCTGCTGACTCCTCTGAGAATGGGAGCCAATTCTTTTTTCCATGTCTGTGCCCTTCTACCTTGCACAACCAACATCTGGACCACAGGGAGTGCTCAATACATAGTCTGAGGCTTGCCACACAGTTTAACAGCAAGGATTCTTACTCGTGCCTTGTATTTACCATTTAACATGAAAACATAATTCTAACTATATAACACTCCACATAAATGGGTTCTACATATGGAGTCCAGACTGAAGATCTAATGAAACAAGTGCATTTTTCTTGCAGATAGAAAAATGTATGCTTTTTCACCCATTTCTCATTTCTCCAATTCTTCTGACTCTATCACCAACAAGTAGGAATTCTGGGACCCTTGCCTGAATTATAATCTATTGAGTTAGATTAGTAGAAATGCGCACATAGAGTTCAATTCCCTAGTTTGCCTAGAATAAGAGGACTATAGTATAGCAGTTTACTAGAGAACTAAAACCCAGGCTTTTCATAGCACAAGGTGTTTTAACTGGCACTTATTCTGGCAAATACAACTCAACTGACTTGACAGGGTGGAAAGGGGGAGGAGATCATTTTTGAAGGTCTGCCCTTACATGGCTTATATCTATACAAGCTTCTATTTTTGTTCCATGCAGCTTACCAAGTGAGTTTTGTTTTAAAAGAAGATGCAGTTTTAGGGGTGCCTAGGTGGCTTAGTCAGTTAAGCATCTGACTGGATTTCATCTCCGGTCATGATCTCATAGTTGATGGGCTTGAGCCCCACAGCAGGCTCCACACTGTTAGCTGGAATTCTCTCTCTCCCACTCTCTGCCTCTCTCAAATATAAACTTTAAAAAAAAAAAAAAGAGAACATGCAGTTTTAACTTGATGTCAATTATTAACAATCATGAAAACCATCTTAAGACACAAACTTAAGAGAATTTTTCATTTGTCACTCAATACGTCTAAACACAAATGAACTGTTTATCTGAAATAAGGTGAAGAAATAGTGACATTTTCTTCAATATTGGTATATATGTAAATAATACCACATAAATATTACCAAGTTTTTCAATTTTTTTTTAATGTTTATTTTTGAAAGAGCAAGACAGAGCATGACTCGGGGAGGGGCAGAGAGAAAGGGGGACACACAACCCGAAGCAGGCTCCAGGCTCTGAGCTGTCAGCACAGAGTCAATGCAGGGCTCCAACTCATGAACCACGAGATCATGACCTGAGCCAAAGTTGGACGCCCAACTGACTGAGCCACTCAGGCACCCCAGTGTTACCAAGTTTTCAATGCAAAAAAAGTGTAGAAGTAACCCCGCAGTCAAGACGTAACGAACACTGCCAGTGTTATATAAGCCAAAATTATATAAGCTTTATGCTTAAACAAGAATATATTTTTACACCTCTCCTTCCTACTCTTAACAACTGCTTTCTCAATGCCAATTTAGGGCACCAATGTCCCTAAATGTTTTAGTTAATTGTAGAAGATCAGGGGAATCGTGGTTGATTGGCTCAAGAACATAAACATTAATTTTCTTTGCAATGACTATACGTTGAGAAGGTGCAAACATTTACACGTATTTAATAGAGCGAAGGGGCACCTGGGTGGCTCAGCCAGTTAGGCGTCCAACTTCAGCTCAGGTCATGATCTCGCAGGTCGTGAGTATGAACCCCGCATTGGGCTCTGTGCTGACAGCTCGGAGCCTGGAGCCTTCCTCGAATTCTGTGTCTCCCTCTCTCTCTCTGCCTTTCGCTCGCTCGTGCCGTGTGTGTGTGTGTGTGTGTGTGTGTGTGTGTGTGTGTGTGTGTGTCTCAAAACAAACACCAAAAAAATTTTTACAGAGTGAAAATACAGAATTTGATGGCTTTAAACCCCTCTCTCCATGGCACCTTACCTTTAAGACTGACACATTCTTAGTCTGTTTTGTTCTGCTTTTTTCTTCCTGTGCACACACAGTGCCAAGCTGGCCAGACCTCCCCTTCCACTTAGCACAACTCTTACTGCAACAAGAAAGGGGTACAATTTCGGGGAAACTACACTACCTGGAAGTTAATTTCCCAGTGACCACTTTGCCCTTTGCAGCTACTTTGAGAAACTTATGTACTACCTTCACATGACCTTTCAATGCTCAAAAAGAACTGAGTCAACCCTACTAACAATAAAACATGTCTCCTCAAGACAAACTTTAAGGGACTTTAAAACGATCTTTAGTTTTACAACTTCAAAATGAAATAAAACTTCTATGTTAGAATAGTGGTAGGATTAGTGATTTTTCTTACTTTTACTCATGCAAGTAATACATACACAGAACATTCATGAACTTAGATATACGACTATTAGCAAGACTTAAATACAGTTTATCTTGAAATATTTTCTCTTCAATATTGGGCATAAACTGCAGGCTAAGGAAAACCTACTAGCTTTTTCAATTTTTTTTAAATGTTTATTTTTGAGAGAGAGAGAGACAGAGCATGAGAGGCGAAGGGGCAAAGAGAGAGAGAGAGAGAGATGCAGAATCCGAAGCAGGCTCCAGGCTCTGAGCTGTCAGCACAAAGCCCAACACGGGGCGCAAACTCATTAACCATGAGATCTTGACCTGAGGTGAGGTCGGATGCTTAAAGGAGCCATCCAGGCACCCCCAACCTATTAGCTTTAATGAATAAATGAGGTGGGGCACCTGGGTGGCTCAGTCGGTTGAGCAACCAACTTTGGCTCAGGTCATGATCTCACGGTTTGTGAGTTCGAGCCCCCTATCAGGCTCTGTGCTGACAGCTCAGAACCTGGAGCCTGCTTCAGATTCTCTGTCTCCCTCCCTCTCTGCCCCTCCCCCACTCATGCTCTGTCTCTGTCTCAGAAATAAACATAAAAAAAAAAATTTTTTTTAAATAAATGAGGCTGTTTGGGAATCAAAGATAGAGATGCAAAAATGGAATTCTGGGGGCGCCTGGGTGGCGCAGTCGGTTAAGCGTCCGACTTCAGCCAGGTCACGATCTCGCGGTCCATGGGTTCGAGCCCCGCGTCAGGCTCTGGGCTGATGGCTCAGAGCCTGGAGCCTGTTTCCGATTCTGTGTCTCCCTCTCTCTCTGCTCCTCCCCCGTTCATGCTCTGTCTCTCTCTGTCCCAAAAACAAAAAACGTTGAAAAAAAAAAATTTAAAAAAAAAATGGAATTCTGAAGGGCTTGAAAGCTATTTACTTAAGTAAAACACCTCTAGATTCAAACTGGCTTACTACTCTGTATTTGTTGAGCAAACCCTTTCTTCCTTGATTGTGTCAACATGATACGTCAGGGCAATCACCAATTGCAAAATACCTTGCTGTGTATGAAAGTGAAGTTTTACTGTATTTGTCTACAGAGTAAAGATTAGCCCTCAAATCTGTCATCCCCAAAATGGAAAAATCTTTTTCATCTGGAGCCAAATGAACAAAAAAAATCATGCATTAATATCCTGGATAACTGCCCACATAGAAGAGTTAGAACTGATTTCAAATAATACTGTGGTCATTTCAGCAATCTTGTAGAAACTTGATTTAGAAAAATACATCTTAAAAAAATTTTTTTTAACATTTTTGAAAGAGAGAGAGAGAGTGGGGGAAGGGCAGAGAGAGAGGGAGACACAGAATCCGAAGCAGGCTCCAGGCTCTGAGCTGTCAACACAGAGCCCGACGCGGGGCTCAAACCCACGAACTGCGAGACCTGAGCCAAAGTGAGATGCTTAACTGACTGAGCCACCCAGACGCCCCTAGAAAAATACATCTTTAGAAGAAGTCGTTGGCCAGTCGAACTCAGTAACTTGGTTATAACAGATTTCCCTAAGTCAAGTTTGGGGAACCATGCGTAAAGCTGGCTTTTCCGAACCAAATTTCAGGCTGGTGAAGTCATACGCCTTATGACCTAGTCCTTCAACTACAGCCCACAGTCACTCACCCTCAGTCTCTCCTCACCTCTCTAAAGGCCACAGTCACTGCTGTCTAAGTCCCTGCCAGGCCAGTGGGGGAGGTCACCTCGTGGTAGGCTCACCTGCCTGTAGAGAAAGTTGGGGTGCATTTTTAAGTGCCCTCACACACACACAGCACACCAACCTCACCTTCCTGGCTGATGTATGGTCCAGTGGTTTATTTGTGGGTCCTCAGACATGGAGAGCACCCTCAACGAGGCTTCTAAAAGTTCTCAGGATATACTTAAGCTTCCATAGTATGGAAAGAGAACTCAAGTCTGGGAAGTCAGGAGGTTTTTTTTCCCCTCTTTCAATAGTTTCGTCTATCAATAATATTGGAAATTTGGGACAACTTTTAAACTACATATACATCTGTCTGGATATCAAGACTCATCACCAATTCAGTATGGAACTATAACAATCATTGAACAGCAAAATACTACTACTACAAATGAGTAAAACTAGATGGATGGTGAGCCTAGTTGACATTATCACAGAACAACATACCTCAAACATTTTTGTTCCCTGTAATTCAAAACTTTCTGTTCTGATTTTGAGGAATGTTGTTCCTAATGGTATATACAATGCACAACTATTACTTATCAACAAACACAATCTGGTTGGCAATGGTCTCTACTCCAGTACACAGAGGTTGTTCTAATGGATCTGAAAAGAACCTTACTCAAAATTAAGGGTACATGGGGGGCAGGGGGGTTCTTTTAAAAGTCATCTTCTGCCACGGTCATGTATTTAAGCTAGGATTCAAAAGTGTTAATTATGTTTTTGAGAAAGTCAACAGACTTGGCTACATTAAAATCTAGAACATCTCTAAGTCAAAACCACTATAAACATGTACTACTGGTCTTTATAAGGCCAAGACATAATGGGGAAGAAAGATATGCAACATGAAAGGTGAAAGATTATCAATCCATAAAAGTTCTTATGAATAGAAAGGTATTAATACCCCAATAGAAAAAAATGTGGTCCTACATTCAATTAAAAAGGAATAAAAATTAAAAATAACTTAATTTTTTTTGGTATACATAATTTGTAATAAAAGAAATGGAAATTTAGATATAAAGAAAGCACTGTTCACTTATAGAGCTAGAAGAATTATTTTTCCAGGGTGCCTGGGTGGCTCAGTCATTTAGGCGTCTGACTTCCAGCTTAGGTCATGATCTCACAGTGAGTTCAGGCCCTCGTCAGGCTCTGTGCTGACAGCTCAGAGCCTGGAGCCTGCTTCAGATTCTGTTTTTCCCTTTCTCTCTCTGCCCCTTACAGGCTCATGCTCTCTCTCTCTCTCCTTCAAAAAATAAACATTAAAAAAAATTTTTTTAATAAAAGGAATTATTTTTCCTTTTAAGAGTGAGCCCCCATGTTACAACATTATAGTAACACAAGGACTCTCAGAGTGCTAGTGGGATCATACTTGTGTAAAACATTTTTTGCAAAGCAAATGGTCCATCTGTCTCCAGAGATCTTTGAGCCATCAACTGTATTTCAAGGACTCCATCCTAAGGAAATATGCCCTGTAGATAAGGTTTTATAAAGGATATTTGTTGCAACAGTATATATTTAACAGTAACTGGAAATAAAAGTTCAGCTTATAAACAACCATGTTACCTCTATATAATGTAACATTATGTAGCCACTAAAATAAAACTCTTGCAGAACTGTAATGATAGGTGAGCTTTTTCCTAAGTTACGCAGGAAAAAAAATCAGCATGCAATCTGTACATGTATAAATGTAATTATAAAAAATAAACCTATTTATGTTATGTGTTAACAAGCATGAAGAAAACATTGTGATTATATTTGGGTGGTGGAATTATTTAACACTTATACTTTTTCTGAATCTACTTTTTTTTTTTTTTTTTTTACAGCAAGCATTACTTTAGAAATTGGAACAAAGCCATTTTGAGGAATGTTGTTCCTAATGGTATGTACAATGCACAACTATCTCTTATCAACAAACACAATCTGGTTTGCAATGGTCTCTACTCCAGGACACAGAGGTTGTTCTAATAGATGTAAAAAGAACCTTACTCAGAATTAAGGGTACATGGGACATGCTTTCTAAGTGGTTAAGACTAGTAACTGAAATACCAACAAAGAAATCTAGCCAGAATTTTATAACCCTATGAAATAATCCCAAATTGCAACCATGTATTACTGATACAGAATGGAAAGGCGCAGCTCTTCTCCAAGCACTATTTTCTCCACATAAAGACAGTTTTAAGAAGTGGAAAAGTTGGCACGAGTTAAATATATCTTAAACTCAATTTCTACTATGTTTTTATTTCTAAGGATAAGTAGTTCCAATCGTTTCTTTGTATAATTTCTTTTTTTTTTTTTTAATTTTTTTTTCAACGTTTTTTATTTATTTTTGGGACAGAGAGAGACAAAGCATGAACGGGGGAGGGGCAGAGAGAGAGGGAGACACAGAATCGGAAACAGGCTCCAGGCTCCGAGCCATCAGCCCAGAGCCTGACGCGGGGCTCGAACTCACGGACCGCGAGATCGTGACCTGGCTGAAGTCGGACGCTTAACCGACTGCGCCACCCAGGCGCCCCTGTATAATTTCTTTATGGAATGCTGCATTTAAGAAAAATATCAAGAAAAAGAACGATAAAGAAAAAGAAAAATACCAATAAATGCATTTTATACATTGCAAAGCACTATACAAATAGGGAGGGCATCACTGTTTCAATTTAAATTGTCCATCATTTCCTGGCCCAATGATCCCTGACAAACTAGTTGGTCTACCTTATTGCATTTCCAAGCGCTTCAGTTCTTCTTCAGGTTAACCACACACAGTTATCTGGGTGTTATCTAGACTCCTTAAGGAGGTCATAGGTTCCCAGGAAGCAGCGACTCGTTTCCTTTTTATTCCCCTCCCTCCCAGATTGCCGCCCTCCTTCCCTCCACTCCTCACACCTGCACCCCACCCTCCACCCCCAGGGCCAAGGATTTAGTGGGATGGAGATTGAAATCCCTTCACCTGGCAAAACCTGAACGCTGCCTGTTACACCCCTCCCCCGTTCTGCCTAAGACTTTGATTTTATTCAAACAAACACACTGGATTTCCTTTCTTACACACCCACTGCTGAATACTCCGTTGTAGTTAACAGAATATGTGAAAAATTACGTGAAAATTAATCTCTCCTATTCTTAGTCCAAAATAAGTTATTCCAAGTCAAAGGCAACAAATAACTTAGCAGCAAAGAGTACGTCTTGAAAACGGAGAAGAGGATGTAAGGTAAGAAAACACATTAGTCGTCAATCAGGTGACCTTACTTTGGAACGGATTTTTCTAGAGAGCTAGGAAAGCGCAAGTGAGCTGCAGGAAGTAGGCAGGCTCGGGACGGAGGGCCTTGGGAGTTGCAGCAAACCTCAGGAACGCCACATTTTCAGCCCCGGGTGCTTTAGCTGAGAATGGGCCCAAGCGAACCGCACCGCGCGAGGCCAGGACTGCCGGCCCCGCGGGTCAGGTGTCTGGTGGGTGGCTTCCGGCTGAGCAGATGCCTGTCAGGCTGAGTCTACTGGAAACCCCTCGGGTCACTTTGAAGGTGACAGCTACGGAGATCCGCATCCGTCCCCGCCGCACCAGCTGAGCTGACCCCACGTGAGACGAGCTGACCCCACGTGAGACCCGCTCCCCGCAGAGCCTCCGCTCCACTGCGGGTGCCTCTCCGCTTCTCCCCAACTTTGCCCCCACCCAAGACCCGGGAATACCCGCCCCCTCCCTCAAAGCTAGTCCCGTCACCCTGTGACGGTCGCGTCCTGGAGGTCCCCTCGCCACCCTCGCCTGAGATCTCCACCTCGGACAGGCCGGGCTGCGGGAATCGCCTCAACTCCGCGCTTACCCGCAGCTCCTCCCTCCTCCTCCTCCGGGAGCCGAGACGCAGGACGGGGGAAACCAGGACTGCAAGCCCGGGCGCCCTCCGGACCCCCGGCGGAGGCGCTCCAGGCCCACCCCGGAGGCCCGCGGCGCAATCAGTGCCCGGCGGGCAGCGTGCGCACCTGGGGACACACGGCCAGGCCCTCACCCCACCCCCGCAGGCCAGCGGAGGCTGCAGCAGCCGGGCGGGAACCCGGAGTCCGGGGCGTCCCAGCCTCCCCGCCTCCCGAGCCGCTGGGGGTGGAGCAAGGGCGGGGAGTTCGGGAAACTTGTAAATAGAAAAGCGCCGCCGCCTCTGCCCCCCCACCCCCGGGCCCGCAGCCTTCCCTTCCAGGCGGCCCCAGCCTGCGTCTTGCAGCTGGAGACAAAGGGCAGGCGGCGACCAAGGGGGGGCTGTGCCCCGAGACACTTGCAAGTCGCTCGTGGCTGTACCTCGGCACGCAGGCCAGGGCGGCCCCAGCCGCGCTCCGCTCGGCTCCGCTCGGCTGCGCTCGACTCTGCTCCGCTCGCAGGTTGGCGGGCTCGGCCAGCCGCTTCGCTGCCCCCTCTTGCGCTCCCGCGTCCCAGTCCCGAAGCCCCGCAAGCTCCCGGGCTAAATGCCGACGCGCCCCAGACCCGGGCGTCTGCCCGGGACCGCGCTGCACCTGTTGCCACGTGCGACGCGGCGCCCCGGGCTGCTGACCGCGCACCTGCCTGAGCCGCGCGTCCCCAGATCACGCAGGTCCCCGCGGGCGACTGGAGTTCTGCCTACTCCCGGCTCTTGCCCCCTCGCTTATCCGTGCGAGCTCTCTGGCTTCCAGCTAGCCGTGGGGCATTGCAGCGAGGGCGGGCCGGGGGTGGGGGGAGGGAGTGGGGAGGTCGCAGAAGGATCGGGGCGGAGGTGTGCTAGGAACCAGCACTGATGGTCTCTTCAGAGTGTCAGACTCCTGGTCTGTTTTAGCTTCGTCCTACTAAGACGTTTACTAGCAAACACCTAGTAAAGGTTAAAGAAATGAGCTCCTGCTGTTAGATCTTAGAATAAAACGTGTACAGAATACAACACCAGGGAGATAAACGAGGCCGACCCACTTTTCTCTAAACACAAATGAGGTCCTTCTTTGCTAAACTGAACGAATTTCATCCATAGCTGTCCATTACGTTCGTAAAATGTTTTATTCTATTGGCATATTTTTAACTGTTAAATGTCAGACAACCTGAGATCAAAATCTTAAATATCTCTTTTTTTTTCTTTAAGTTTAGTTATTTTGAGAGCGAGAGAGCACGTGAGTGAGCAGGGGAGGGGCAGAGACAGGGAGAGAGAGAATCCCAAGCAGGCTCTGTGCTGTCAGTGTGGAGCCATAAACGGGGCTCGATTTCATTAACCCTCAAATCCTAACCTGAGCTGAAACCAAGAGTGGGTGGCTTAACTGACTGAGCCACCCAGGTGCAGGAGACCAAAATTAAAACAATAGTAATAATTAACTGGTTTGGACTTGCTAAAGGCTTTTTAAGAGAAATAAGTCTTTTCAGAGAATTAATCTGAGGATACTGTGTTTAAGTTTTCTATACTATCAACACTAGATCAACTAACAGATATATTGTCATTTATAGTTGCAGACTTTTCATATGTACAATGTCCCAATATTTCCTCAATAAGACCCAAGTAAATAGATCAGTTTATTATCTCCATTTTTCAGTTGAAGAAAGCTCAAGTGACTTACTGAGGTCACACAGCTAGCCAGAGGTAAGCGCAAAGGCATCCGGCCTAAGTCATGACCTAGTCTTTTTATTCTACTGTGTGACAATTCTTGCTTGCTTTTGAAGTACTTATTTCAAGGACAGACATGGAATGTATCTAGGACTTTAGGAAAAGGCATACGATTATTTTTAAGGAGATACAGCTTTAAACACCAATGAATGATTCTCCCTTATGCAAAAGCACTAAAACCAAAACCCAAAAACAAACCCACTGACATAGTTCCTGCAAGTGAGGGGGCAATTATGCTAATTAGCAACATGCCTCCTTCCTCAACAGAATAGTCCTAGTGTTAAACATATCATTTAATCTTTATAACCCTCATGTGACCCAGGTGATTTGGTCCAACCCCCCATAGTTCTATTGTGTGACTTAGTTATATCTGTAAATATAGAACCTGTTTTGCTTCATTTTTCTGAGGGATAAATTGCAGGAAAGGAAAGAGAAAAAAAACACCCCTCACCTAAGTAATTAGAAGCAACTTCTGTGGTCATTGGGAAATCTGAATCTTTGCTTGTAATTGCATGCACATAAAAACAGAAGTTACCTTCTAGGGACATCATCAGGGACTCTGTCAAGGCAAATATGCTTGAAGTGGGGCCTGCTGACTTTTCTTTCCATGTTGGCTCTGGGCATGTTGCCATATTCTTGATCTCTGAACTCCAGTGTTAACCTGCTCCAGACTCCAGGAACCTGTTAAGGGTCAGATAATAACTCCACACAACTTAGGGGTCCTTTGTCCTTAAGAAGAAAAAAAAAGTTACCAGATTTTTTTTCTGTACTAGAAAAATGCAAATTGAAACTACATAGAAAAAACACTTTTTCATTTATCAGAACTGCAAAGATTGAAAAGTTTGATAACCACTGCGTGTTAGCAAAAATTTGGAGAAACAGGCAGTGACAATGCTGATGTGCATGTAAATTAGAATGACCTCCATTGAGAGCAATTCATACTACGTAACGAAACCGTAAGTGCACATGTCCTTTGAGGCAGTAAGTCTAAACATAATTCATCTTTCAATACACAAGAAATGGTAGATGTGTATAAGCTTGTCCATTTGATGACAATGAGGAAAAACAATGACGAAGAATGGGGGAAAAAAAACTAAAATAAAATTTTAATTTAAATAAATGTGTGGGGCACCTGAGGGGCTCAGTCGGTAAAGCGTCTGTTAGACTTTGGCTCAGGTCATGATCTCGCGGTTTGTGAGTTCAAGCCCTGTGTCGGAGCTCTGCGCTGACAGCCTCAGATTCTGTGTCTCCATCTCTCTCTTGCACTCTGTCTCTCTCAAAAATAAGTAAACATTAAAAAAAATTTTTTTAAAGAAATAAACAAGTGTGTGCACTGCTCTATGTTCTAGTAATTAAAAAAACTTTAAAAAAGTAAAAGCTCTTTGTACTTTTTTACGATGTTATCCCAGACACTTTATGTGCACAATTTTTAAAAAATTCAAAACAATTATCTATAGTATGCTACATTTTCTTTTAAAAGGGAGGGATTGGGGTGCCTGGGTGGCTCAGACGGTTGAGCATCCGACTTCGGCTCAGGTCATGATCTCACGGTCCGTGAGTTCGAGCCCCGCGTTGGGCTGTGTGCTGACAGCCCAGAGCCTGGAGCCTGTTTCAGATTCTGTGTCTCCCTCTTTCTCTGACCCTCCCCCATTCGTGCTCTGTCTCGCTCTGTCTCAAAAATAAATAAACGTTAAAAAAAACTTTTTTTAACTATAAGAACATTAATCCATATTAAAAAAAAAAAAAAAGGAGGAATTAGGGGCACCTGGGTGGCTCAGTCAGTTGAGCATCCGACTCTTGATTTTGGCTCAGGTCATGATCCCAGCATCATCGATGGAGCCTGGAGTCGGGCTCTGTACTGACCACGGAACGCGCTTGGGATTCTCTCTCTCTCTCTCTCTCTCTCTCTCTTTTCCGCCCTATCTCCTTCTCCTCCACTTGCCCACTCTCTCTCTCTCTCAAACAAATTTTAAAAATTAAAAAAAAAGGGCAATTATACACTCTTGTATGTAAGCATATATACATAAATTTGTATAAGCATAGAATATTTCTGAAAAGATATGTCAGAAACTGATAATATTGGCTGTATCTTGGGAAGGGACCTTGGCATCTGGAGGGCAGAATTTGACAAGAAACTTTTCACTAGATATAATTTTGTATTTTTTGGATTTTGAACCATGTAAATAATGATACCCATTCCAATATTTAAGAACTTTTCACTGCTTGAGGTTTTGACATCAAGAATGACTAAAATTCTTTCCCTACTAATTTCACTTACAGATAAAATAAATTGTCAAATATCACATGCGTTGGTGGGGAGGAGGAGGGGGAAAGAAGAATGCCTAATTGATGCTTTCAAACCATTTCTTCTCTAGTTTATCTAGAAAGGAAGTATTCGGTACATAAAATTCTAACATTCTGTGATTATGGTGAAATGATGACTTAGCAAATTCGTTAGAATTTTATTAACATTGACATCTCCCTGGAGTAGAGTTTTCAGCTAATTTTCTCGAAGTTGCGTTCAATAAGAAATGAAAAAAAGAATTTCAGGCTCAATTCCCAAAATGGAAACTACAATACACTGATTTAAGTGGTGAGAAAGTCATGGAGTCATTTTATTCCCAAACTTGATTGCTTTTTAAAAATTCATTACTTATTTATATTTACTTATATCTCTACTACATTGAATGAGGGGTTTGAATAACTCTAAAAGATAGTCACAGTAAATTAAAAAAAATAAATAGATGTTTAGAAGTATAAAATAGGATCCAAGGCAAAACTTACGGGTAAGAGTAAACATACAAATGAGTAACCAAAGTAAGCCACTGAGCTTCCTGGTAGCCAAGTGCCCCAACCAGTTACATAATTGCTGTTTTCAGAAGAGGCTGAGAGTTCTTCAAGGGAAGCAAAGCTCTTCTTAGCACTAATTTCAAAAAGAAAAATTTTTCACTCCTGTTTCAGATCAACATTTCCCAAATAGAAAACACCAATATAATATGGTAAGAAACTTCATGTGGTTATTTTACATAGCGGCTTTGAAAAAAAAAAATGAAGTATTATCATAAAATTTATCTCAAGATGATTTACCCACTCAGGGACTAGGCCAATGTCAATCAAGCCTTATAACAGCAAGGACTGATTGTAAATAGATATGTGTGTGTATAGCAGTTTTTTCATATATCCTTCTGAAAGTCAAACTCATGGTAAAATTCTAACATGCCCACAGATCCTTTGCCTCAGAGTGAGACGCAGTTGCTTTAAACACATTCCAGAAATTATATAGTCAGCCAACCATTTGATAGGTGCTGAAGAACTGTAGAAGTAACAAAGACCCAGAATACTGGAATTTTTTGACCCTGTGGATGACCTTTTTCCTATTTCTGTTGACAGAAAATGTATATTGCAAATAGCCACATGACATTTAAGTCCTGTGTCCCGAGATGGTGAGACATGCATGGTCAAATACACACATTAACTAGCTGTAGCAATGATTGCAAGAAAGCAGTATGAGACCAGTCAATGGTCTTGATTTATTCACAAACAACTCCCGGGTTTCTCATTATCCATCCCACTTCCCAGTGGACTTGGAGACTTAAGTAGACTCTCCTATCAATATTCCAGAAGGGTAACTATCAGGGTAGGAATGTTCTTGTGTAGAAGGCTGCAGATTTGTAAATCAAGTATCTATCACAAGAAAGAACTTTCTTGTGGCAAGTTCAGAGCAGTAGCAATAAGGAAATACGGTTTCCCCTCTTCAGAATGACTTGAGAGCATCTGGGAAACTCTTTCATCCTCCCATATCTTGGAAGGCATCTTCCACAATCCTTCTATTCCATTTATAGACTCTGTAGAAGGAGCCATTCTTACAGCATGATGCCAAAATTATCTTAGCTCACACACAAACAACTTGTCCTGCCATTCTGCTTTTGACCTCTGCATATTAGGAAGAAATTAAGAAAAATATAGCACCACCAGTTTGTTATGCAACCACTTTGAAAATGTTTACTTTGAGTGCTTAAAATGTCATGACTCAAGAAACTACTGGTGTGTGTAATCTACTCTTGACAATGAATCATAACTGTGTCACACTTGGAATTGGTTAATATTTGCTCCAATAAGATGGAGTCTTCCCTTAAAAAGGGGATGTATTTTCAATTTCAAACTATTTATTGCTTCGTGACAAATGTAATAACAAGTCTGTGGCTTTGAAGTCTCATACCTTTGGCACTATCCCAGTTTACCTAGACTTTTTGAATTTGCTTTTAATGTATGCCTCTGGCTTGTTCTCTTGGCCAAATGTAAGCCCTTAGGGAGCTGGGGGCAGCCTTCCAATTTGCCCCCATCCCCTTTAGGCCCTGCCAACTGATCAGTGATCCCCTGAAAAGAGTGCAAATCCCTGAGGCCTAATGGGTTCAGTGTTGCTGCATTGTGACCAGCCTCCAGGCCTGGTCCACTGGTTGGCTCTTTATGCATTCCTTTTGCAATTTTTGGTCTTGATTCATAGTTGCCAATCCATACTTGACTCTGCGATCTTCCCCCTTGCAAATGGTATGCAGTCCAATGGGCTCCGTGCTGTAAATTCTAGCAAATGTTTGCAAATCATAATGACGTAGGAAGAGTCATAAACTAAATGAACAACAGCATTTAGCTCTCGTGCTGTTAGACAAGCGTTCCTCAAAATATAATCACTCTTCTAAATATAAACATGGGCTGGCAATTCAGAAAAGAGCCAATGAAAGTGTTATCATCGTTATTCCTTCCAGCCAGTGAGTAGGGTAATACTATGTTTGCCTGAAACATACTGCAGTGTTCCAACGTTGTAAGTCAGGGCCTGATTAGTTATCAGCAAGTAAGACAATCTGACTTTGGGGTATCTAGAACACTGGCAAGTCAGGTTGCTGATCCAGGACAGTAATTTAACACGACCAAAGATTTATCTGTTTTGGATAAGTACACTTCTGATCTCTTTTTGAGTACCTACAAAATTATGGTTAATCCCCACTAATTTATAATTTGATTATCTGCTCTAGAAACCCACAACTAATTGTTATTTGTTGTTTCTCAGGAAAAAAATTATTGTTCACAAATCTTAAATAGGAGGATATGTCTACTACAAACAATAAAAAAAAATACTATTATCAGTACAGAATTGAGGACACCAATTGGAGTTAGAAGATTTAGTTTTGACACCTAGATATGCTTTACTTGATCTGACTTGTCTGATCTCTGTTTCTCTTTTATAAAATTATTTCTTTAGATCTCACGGGGTTGTGAGGATGAAATATGATATTATCCATGTATTTATGATTTGTATATGAGCTCATGTTTGGAATTCCTAATAACACTCATTTCCCTTCCCACTGGCCTATGAACTTGAGGCTACGGAAGGGTTTGCATTCGCAAAATATCATTCCGTCCAGCGTACTAAGACCTGCCATCCTTCCTCATGTCAGCCTCTTTTTCGTGCCCAAAATGTTCAAGGGAGTAGGCCAGTGGTCTCTAAACCATTCCTCTTGTACTTCCTTATCTATAAGAAAAAATTGAGCATCCATGCCCAATATTCACTTATTTATAAATTATATATGGCACTAGAATACTAATATGTACACAATAAACTACACGCAAAAATAGAAAAGAATAAGATTAAAAATATAGATGGACAGACAGGTAGCTAAATAGAAGGTCTCATATTTTCTTCCCATACCCTCCAGATAGTCTTGGGTACCAAGAAATCCCATTTCTCTCCATGGTCTTTAGTGCAGAAGAATTTTCCATTGCTAAAAAATTGGAAGTCAAAAATACCACTTTTAGTGTAAATACCTAGAGTTACCTATTTTAACAGTTTGGCATTCTAAGTAAACTTCAGCAGGCTTCTATTTTAATAGAAGCATGTACCTGGAAATAAGACTTCAAATATTAATTTAACTAGTTCAAACCTCGTGTCCAGAAAGATATGGCTGATTTTTTTTCAACTTTCTCCAGTGTGTTTTTCCCAGCACAAGCAATACAATTTTCCACGAGTACAGACTGGGTGCCCTACAAATTTAACTCAGTTCTTAGCATCAGATCCCATAGGCTAAGGGCTCAGTCTCACAGGACTACATCCGCTTCAGATGCCAATTTCAAGTCTAGGCTGTCACTGTGCTTCTGACAAAATGCATAAATGTTGGAGATCCCCATGACGTCCTCCTCGGGTTGGATCAATTTGTAGAGAGGCTCACAGAACTCAGAGAAACATTTACTTATATGTATTGGTTTATTAGAAAAGATATAAAGGACCCGGGAGAACAACCACATGAAGAGATACGCAGAGTGAGGTCTGGAAGGGTCCAGACTACAGGGGTTTCTGTCCCCATGGAACTAGGGTTTGCCATGGAGGCATTCACCAACGTGGAAGTTAACCAAAGCTTGTGGTTCAGAATTTTTCAGAGATTAATCTGCCACACATGCCATTCCCTTCCCAGAGGTTGGAGGCTGGGGCTGAAAGTTTCAATCCTCTAATCACCTGGTCTTTCTGGTGACCAGCCCTATCCTGAGGCTATCTAAGGGTCCCATCCTAAGTGACTTTATTAGAAAAAACTCTGGTGTGCTCAAAAGGGGCATCTTATGAGTGACAAAAGATAACTCCTATCATTTGGGAAATTCAAAGGGTTTTAGGAGCGTTGTGCCGGGAACTGGGGTCAAAGACCAATACATATATTTCTTATTATACCTTACCTTCAATGTAAAATAGAACACAGACACAGAAAACCATATGAAACAACTCATAACTTAATAAATATTATAAAGTATGGGGCGTCTGGGTGGCTCAGTTGGTTAGGCGACCGACTTCAGCTCAGGTCATGATCTCACAGTTCGTGAGTTCAAGCCCCACATCAGGCTCTGTGCTGACAGCTCAGAGCCTGGAGGCTACTTCAGATTCTGTGTCTCCCCTCTCTCTACCCTTCCCCTGCTCATGCTCTGTATCTCTCTGTCTCTCAATGATAAACGTTAAAAAAAAGTTTTTTAATAAATATTATAAAATACACATTCTGATGCCACCTCAGTCAAGAAATAAATAGAATGTTGCCTCCCTCCTGATGATTACTCCTCCTTCAGCCCATTCTGACTTCTGTGGTGATCAATTTCTTGCTTTTCCTCATAATTTTGTCATCCATGTATCCATTCCTAAACACTATACCTTAGTTTTCCTATTTGTTAATATTTATTTTAATCTCTATGTTCTCCTTCCCTCTTTCTCTCTCTCTCCCTCTCTCTGCACCACCCCTCCACCCCCCACCCAGTTCTCTTGGCAGTAGATTTGTTGAAGAAATGGAATCATTTGATCAGTAGAGTTTCTCACTGTCTGAATTTTGCTGATTGCACTTCCTTGTTCCTTTAGCTGGTGGTTGGGCCTACAGGCTTGATAAAATTCAGGTTTGATTTTAGTTGGGGAAAGAATACCTCATTGATGGTATCATGTTCTTTCACCAGGAGGTACAAAATGTCTGATGGACTCCCTTTTTAGGATGTTAGCAGTCATCTATGCTTAATGCCTACATTCATGATTTCATTACAGTTTGCAAAAGAATGATGTTAATAATTCAGTCATTCTTTCTTCACCTATTTGCTGGAATATTTCTATAAAAAGAAATATGCCCTTCTGTATTATATAATTACCCAATGGAATAGTTCATAGTCCTGGAAAGAGGAAAAATACTTGATTCTTTCCCTATGTTTCCCAGTTTTAATAAAATAATGAGTTGTTTTCCTGGAATCCTATAAAGGTAACTAATTAATGGGTCACTGTTTTTTGTTTCAATTATGAAATCATGTATTTCAAACCACTATAGTTATCAAATTTTCTCATTTTTGGCCTTTGGGAGTTTCTTTATGTTGGCGCCTAAGGCCTTATCACATAATAATATTAGTAACTTTTAAGAACTTCCTCGCTATCTGATACGATATTATTTTCCAGGAAGATCTTGTACATTTACTGACCCAGACTTGGAGTAAGCCATTTCTCTAAGAAGCCGGTTTCTTTCAGTGGTAAAAGGTATTCCTAGATCACAATCTGGGTATTAAAGAATTTCATTGATTTTAGGTTAGTCACTATTTCAGGGACAGAGTTAGGCAATATTCTATATCTGTACCTGTCATCTATTGTGTATATCTATACCTGGACAATATATAATTTTTCCCCACAGAGAATCTTGGTTTCCAAGGACAAAGAGGTGAGAGAATTATAATGTTATTCAGTTATTAATTTGCTTAATCACACAGTATACTCACACAAGGCCCCAGAATATAACACCATTAATACCATTTCCAGTAAGGTTACTAAAAACAACTAATATTTTTTGGTTTTGTTACCCCTATTATTTTTCCATGTTTTAAATGTATTTTTTCTACATTTTCGAGTGTATTGCCATCACAGATTGCACTTTCTCACATCCTTATTTAGTCCAAATGTACTACCACACACACACACACACACACACACACACACACACACACCTGTATATACCTATGTGTATGTGTGTGTTTAATGCTTACCTGTAAGTCGTATGTCTATATGTCTCATCGTTATGGTTGTCCAAGGCTTGTTCTCAAGTAGATTCCTCAGCAAGTGCTCATGGGAACCGTATCCCTGAGTTTTTGCACAGCAATAACATTTTGAATGCAGCCTTTACCCTCGAAAGCCCTCAACTCATATTTTCTTTATCTTAAATGTATTAGTTCATTTTGTTCTGTCTAAATCATTACTGTCAAAAAGTTTGATAGCAAATCTGAATTTTTTCCCTTACAAATGGACTTTTTTGCCTACATGTCCACAATAATTTTTTTTCCTTTTAAAATATAGTTTAATTATAATATGCATTGATATTGTTAGTTCTGGGTCAGTTTTTATAAATGTTTAGTGTAACTTTTCGATGGTGTCAAAGTTTCAATTTTTTTTTTTTTCATTTTAGGAAAGTGTCCTTGGTTATGGGAGTTAGGGAAGTTGTTGTGTTGTTTTGTTTGTTTGTTTGTTTTTTGTTTTGTTTCAAATTTTTAAAATTTATTTATTTTGAGAGTAAGAGCCCAAACAGAAGAGCAGAGAGGAGGGACAGAATCCCAAGCAGGCTCTGAAACATCACCACAGAGCCTATTGTGGGGCTCAAATCCATGAATCTTGAGATCATGACAAGAGCAGAGACCAAGAGTCAGATATTTAACTGACTGCACCAGCCAGGCACCCCAAGGGTCTTTTTGATAGCTATTCTGTTCCTTGCTTTAGTTTCTTTTTTAGGGACTCCCATTAAACATAAGTTATATCTTCTTTGCCCATCTCTGACTTTTTCCTCAAACCCTTTTAATATTTTTCCTTCATTTTTTTTCTTTTAATTTTTTTCTCTTTTATTTTCTATTTTCTTTTGATTTTTAAAAAATGTTTACTTATTTGAGAGAGAGAGGGAGAGAGACAGAGAGAAGATCTGAAGCAGGCTCTGTGCTGACAACAGTGAGCCCATTGCAAAACTTGAACTCACGGTTTGTGAGATCATGACCTGAGCCGAAGTCGGATGCTTAAGTGACTGAGCCACCCGGGCGCCCCTTATTTTCTATTTTCTTAAGGCATATCTCCTGTTTTTATTTATTCTTGTGTTTATTCTTGTGTATTCTTTTAGTGTAGTCTTCGCTTCTGAATTGATTTTATTTCTACTTTTGACTTTTCCCTTGATTCTAGCATCTCATTTCTGAGATTTTCTAATTCTCATTTTTGTGCTGCCTCATATCTTTTATGATTTTTTAAATGTCTTTTATTTATTTATTTTTTAATGTTTATTTTTGAGAGAGACAGACAGAAAGACATAGAGTGAGAGAGAGAGGGAGACACAGAATGGGAAGCAGGCTCCAAGCTCTGAGCTGTCAGCACAGATCCTGACGCGGGGCTGGAACTCACGGACCGTGAGATCATGACCTGAGCTGAAGTCGGACGCTCAACCCACTGAGCCACTCAGGTGCCCCAGATTTTTGAAATGTCTTTTAGTTAATGCTGAAATAGTTATTTTTGTGTAGTGCTTAAAAATACAGCAGCTTTACTGTCTGAGATCTTTTGACTCTGTTCTTCCTCACTTTCATGTGGACCCTCTCCTTCCTTTGTCTCTATTGTCCCTGTTCTACTCAATTAGCATTAGTATCCCAGGAGTTTCTCCTCTGTGTAGTGCTTGCCCTGGAGTGGAAATTTGGCTAATTAGCTCTGATCATTCATCGTGCTCCTCCAGACACTTTGCACCCCCTGCCCTTGTCATCCGCAAAACTTCTTCCGGTTTCACCCGCTATTCTCAGAATGAACCTCCAAGCCTTTGCGTGAATGTTTATTGGCTATCTCGAGATTCTCAGATCTATCAATACCTCATTGCTTCCTTTTGCGTTCTACTATACAGCTGCTGATACCACCAGCTCTTGTAGCTGTCCTTAACTTTCCTCAATTACAGTGTTTGGGGCTTCATGCACATACTCTATCCTCTAGTTTTGTTATGGATGTTGCCCATGGGTTTTGATTCTACTGTCCTTGTTCCTCTGTCTGCTTTTATGTTCGGAAATGATGACCTCTCATCTTCCAGGCACAAATGACTCTCAAATGGAAGATTTTCATTGCCACAAGACCCGTATGGTGGGCGTTCCTTGTCAGCATAGAGAATAAATTGTTTAGGCAGATTTGTAGAAGCCCCCGTGGATGCTGAAAGGAAGCCATAGAGAAAGAAAAGGATAAAAGCAGAAGGAAAACAGCCTTTTTTTTTTTTTTTAAGTTTATTTATTTAGAGAGAGAGACAGAGAACACGTGAGAGCACTCAGGAGGGAATCCCAAGCAGAACCCCAATCCCAATCCAGGTCTCGAACTCACAAATTGTGAGATCAAGACCTGAGCCGAAATCAAGAGTCAGATGCTTAACTGACTGAGCCACCCAGGCGCCCCCGCAAACAGCTTTCCTTTGAGGACTATTATGAGCTACATATTTTGCTAGTAGTTTCCATACTCGTTATTTCATTTGAGTTAATCTGATGATCACCACAACTTTTTGGAATAGGACCTAAATCCAGGTCTTCATAAGTCCTATGCTCTTTTCACTTGGAATTGTGAGAAAATTTAAACTTTGTGAAGGAATAGGAATTGACTCAGTGCAACGGAATACAGAGAACTGCTCCAGCATTAGAGGACCTCATGAAGTCCTTGTGTTTTTGTAGAAACTAAGTCGTGCGGTTGGACCCTTGAAGTAAGGTTATCAAAATGATTAAAGTGCAAAGGATCACATAGGTAAAAATAAAAAGGATAGGAAAAATATATTTAATAAAATGTAAAAGGAGTATAAAGGAGTAATAATAAAGATACTACTATCAAAGCAGATAATTCAATAGATATAGAAACAGGAGAGAATGTACTAATTTAAACAGCAGGAAGTGGTGACTTGATAGGTAGCATGGATTTAGAATTCCTTCATTAAAATTCTGAGTGACTAAGATTAATTAAGGTCATGATAAAAATAATAATACCAAACCCTGATGGTGTACCATGGACTATTTAGGCATTTTACACGTTACATATGTTTATTTTGCACTACTCATAACAACCCTATTAAGTAGAAGTTTTAAAAAGTTTTTTAAGTTCCATTTAAAATTATATTAAATTAAAATTAAAATTAAATTCCATTTAAATTCCATTTGTTAACATACAGTCTGATATTAATTTCAAGTGTACAATATAGTGATTCAACACTTCCATACATCACCTGGTGCTCATCGCAAGTGACCTCCTTAATCCCCTTCCCCCATATTTCACCCATCCCCGACAACCTGCCCTGTCAGTTTGTTTCGTATAGTTATGAGTCTGTTTCTTGGTTTGTCTCTCTCTCTCTTTTTTACTTTGCTCATTTGTTTTGTTTCTTAAATTCCACAAATGAGTGAAATCATATATTTGTCTTTCCCTGATGACCTATTTCACTTAGTATAATACTCTAGCTCCATCCATGTCATTGCAAATGGCAACATTTCATCTCTTGTGTGTGTGTGTATATATCTTCTTTATCCTTTCATCAGTCAATGGACACTAGGGATGTTTCCATAATTTGGATATTGTAGATAATGCTGCCATAAACATTGGGGTGCATGGATACCTTTGAATTAATATTTTTGTATTCTTTGGGAAATACTTACTAGTGCAATTGCTGGATTATAGGGTAGTTCTATTTTTAACTCTTTGAGGAATCTCCACACTGTTTTCAAGATTGGTTGCACCAATTTGCATTCCCACCTACAGTGCAGGAAGGTTCCCCCTTCTCCACACCCTCATAAACACCTCTTGTTTCTTGTGTTGTTGATTTTAGCCATTCTGACAGGTGTGAGGTGGTATCTCATTGTGGTTTTGATTTGTATTTCCCTGATGATCAGTGATGTTGAGCATCTTTTCATGTATCCATTGACCATCTGGATGTCTTCTTTGGAAAACATCTCTTCCTATCCTCTGCCCATTTTTAATTAGATTATTAAATAGGTATTTTAATACCCATTTTATAAATGATAACATTGAAACCTAATCTGGTTATAAAAATGCCCGATGTTGCACAGCTAATAAATACAGGATACGTTAGAAACCAGGTCAGTCTAACCTCCAAGCATGAAACAACTGCACCTTTGTAACTCTTCCTAGTTATGTGTTTGATTTATTTTTGTGCTTCAGTCCCAAATGTATAGCTCAAAACCAATACACAACTTTAACTCTAATGATAATTTTTAGTTTTTTTATTTGTTTATTTATTTTGCGGGAGGGGGGAGAGAGGCAGAGAGAGAGGGAGACACAGAATCAGGAGCAGGCTCCAGGCTCTGAGCTGTCAGCACAAGGCCTGACGTGGGGCTCGAACTCAGAGTGCGATTTCATGACCTGAGCCAAAGTTGGACACTTAACTGACTGAGCCACCCAGACGCCCCTCTAATGGTAATTTTTCAATGAAAAAGGCCAGGAACAACTGTACAGTCTGCTGTTAAAAATCTCTCAACAAAGGAACACTAGAGTCAATATACTCAGACATATAATGAGGTAATCTTGTCCCCACTATCACAACACAGAGAATGTGAACAGATCTGACTTTGCATGTTACACGGTTGAATACGGACAATTTCAACGGAATCAAATAAAAACTAGTTTTTACACACAACTAGAAAACAGAATCTGCCATATCAACAAATGCATTCAATACCTTGGAATAAATTTAATTTGAAACACAGGGTATTTTTTTAAATTAATAAATCCTAATGGAAAAAACTTAAAAACATAACTAAAGAACTATGCCATATGTTTATTTAGAGAAACTAAGTAAAGACACCAATGTATTTTTTATTTTAATATATATAGATTTGTGCAGTACAACTACTGTGTGTGAAAAATAAATGGAAGACAGTATCAAAGCATGTTCATAGATAATAAAGATGGATTCAGCCTAGCATATTTGGAAAATAGAATACACTGCCACAATGATCGAAATCATATGGAATTGAGTTATCATAGTTTGAAATATGAAACTGACCCAGAACGGAGACAAAGCAAACATACAGCAAATGATAACCACTTACTACATTGACTTCCAAATAGTTCGCTAGCAAGTTGGAAGGAATCAACTTAGATACATAAACACATGAGACTCAAATACTACAATAAATTCCAGCTGCATCAAAGAGTAAAAGAATTTTTTAGAAACCGAAGAGTAGTTATTTTTCTCAGATGTGGCGAGAACATACACTTCTGATCACTGGAGAAATGAAGGTTGTTACCAGGAGTATGATGGAGTCATTGAACATGCTTTTGAAACTTTTAATTTTCATGCAGCAAAATAAAAAATAAAAATATTATAAAGGAAAATTTCTAATATGGAATATATATATTACAAACATAACCTGGTAATAGATTTCTCCCAAGAAAATATGAGAAAAATC
The DNA here is from genome assembly GCF_018350195.1 of Panthera tigris. NCBI lineage: Eukaryota > Metazoa > Chordata > Mammalia > Carnivora > Felidae > Panthera > Panthera tigris. The sequence goes on along the minus strand of NC_056663.1, from coordinate 20,680,868 downwards.
AATGATTATGTAAGCCAATAACCACTTTCCACTTGATGAATGCTCACAAAGTTTACATTCAAGAAAATATAAACTAAATCATCACGTTTAAAAAAAAATTCCCAGTTGTATTAAAAATGAAAAAGAAAAAGGCAAACCTAGCCAATTTGAAGTCTCCCTTATATACTAAAGAAAGAAATTAAAAAATTATAAAACCCAACCTTGACAAGTCTTTGGGGAGAGGCAGAGGGTATACTTTATGTATTAATGGTAGAAATATTAAATGACTATATCTTCCTTCAGGGTAACCTATTACATGTTCTTTGACCCATTACCCACTCCCTCTCTCGGAGGGAGGAAAACTAATATCAAAATTTTCAATGCAGCATTACCTATAATGGAGAAAATTAGCATTAGTTCAAATGCCGAAAAATATTTAAATAAGTAAAACCATCATATATTACCATATACAAATTAAAATGACAAGTAACTGGAAGGTGTAATTCACTGGAAGGTGCAAGATCATGTTTGTATGAAATAAAGTAAAATAAAAGAACTTGAATCCATGATCATGGTACAAAATTATATAGAAATATAGAAATATAATTGATCTACATCAGAAAAAGATTTTGACTGATATAAATGGCATAACATTGTTCCTTATGTTTTTTTAAAAGAAAATTCAAATAGTTACAATAAGGATATGTGACATTTATAGAATACTTGCTATTTGATAGGCATTGTTCTAAGTGTTTTTACATCTATTAATTTGATTTGGTCTTTGTAATACCCAATGTGCTGGGTACTATTTTTAAGCTCTATATTATAGATAAAGGAATTGAGGTGAAGAGTAGTCAAATAAATTACTCTAGGTTACAAAGCTTAGCTTAACTGTTCCAAAGTTAACAGTGCCTTAAGAATCGTTTAGATGAATTCCATTTGCTGGTTGCTATAACTTGGTCCCAAATTTTGGGGGCCTTATATCGCTTTTCAATATTCTTATTCATTTCTCTAGTGTGAAAAAAAGTAAGAAAAACCAAAAATCTCAAGAGCATTCTAAGAAGTAAAAACAATGAATTGTTGAATATAGAATTCGAAAGAATAAAGTAGAACCATACCCCCAAAAAGCTTATTTAGGGAGATTAAAATAATAGTACTATAGTAGGGGCACCTGGGTGGCTCAGTCGGTTGGGTGTCTGACTTCAGCTCAGGTCATGATCTCACAGATCGTGAGTTCAAGCCCCACTTCGGGCTCTGTGCTGACAGCTCAGAGCCTGGAGCCTGCTTTGGATTCTGTGTCTCCCTCTCTCTCTCTACCCTCCTCCACTCATGCTCTGTCTCTCTCTGTCTCAGAAATAAATAAACATTAAAAAAAAGTCATATAGTAAACATACTCTGGGATGCAAAAGAGAGCCTTCTTCATAGCAATATCCCCCAGTACACACGCACACACAAGGGCATGCACAGGTACACGTGGTGTCCTCTCCCTCCTTAGTCCCTGACTCATCAATTGGCATAGACACACCACACCCCCTGGGCCCCAATAATCCTATAACTTTGAGGAAATCAAGCACTCTCTCTGAAAAAAAAGTTGGAATCTCCAGAAAAAAATCACATGACATAATAGGACTGGCCATTTTATCTCTAAGGAAATGGACTAACAAATCATTGCTTCGAAAAGGGGAAATTTTCCCAATTACATTGATTTCAAGACTTCAGTAGGTTAAATGTTTCCAGGTCAGCCTGACCTGTCAGACTTCTTTGTTGCTGCTTGATCAAATTATTCCTTATCTTTCATTCAGAGACCAAGGTGAACTGGAAGCTGGGAGATCCTTGAAACACTTTTTAAAAACATTGTAGGCTGTTGATATGTCTTCTGTTTTGTACCCAAGGTAAAAATGATAAGCCAATAATAATAATAATAATAATAAAGTTAAATTTAATCTTAGGTTCACAGACCCATTGTGGATAATAAGTTTGTATTATTTGCGTGTTTGTGGTGAAGTTCAGAGGACCGTGAAAATAGGATCTATAATAAACCCATGACTAGAATTTCAGGACAACAGTCATAAACCAAAGACTTAAAAGGTTTCACCATTAGACTAATTGGAATTCATTTGATCTTCCAATGTAACAAAATCCTTCTGTCTACTTTCCCAAGCCATTGTTCTTTGCATTAAACATATTGGCTTGTCGATCATTAAATATTCATTTTCTGCAGTGCCTTTTATATCGATCCTGGGATGTCCTTAGGAAAAGCTTTCAGTAGGTTCAATAGTTTTGAAAGATACTTAGGTTTACTCCATGACTGGCAAATATTTTTCTTTCTTCTTGCTTCAAAAATGGAATATTAGAACTTAGATCTTTCTATCTAGTCTGTAGTCTCATTATTAATGAAGACTTCAAGTGATACCGAGCTGCAACTGAACTCTATCTATTTATAAGAATATTAAAATATTTGTTGTGGTAAATATTTAAGAGAGGCCAACTATTATTATGGAAAAGAAATATATGGATACACATGTAATAATCACTTTCCTTTTTCCAGTTTATGGGGATATAATTGACATATCACATTATATAAGTTTAAGGTATGTCCTATTCTTTTATCATAGCTAATGACAAGATATTTATTAAATGAATATTATGTTTTCTGTGTGCTTTACCACGCACAGATACTCTTTAAAAATCCACTGTATATAGTATGACATAATGTACAAAATGTAGTTTCTGTCTTAAAAATTCTAATAGGTAGTAACTATTTGAAATTCATATCAAAGATTTTCTCCTACTTCACTGTTCTTTTAACCAGTGATTTTATTATTTAGACCCCATACACTAATTTTCTTACTCTGGTTGTGATCTGAAATTGCAAGTACCTGTGTAGTACCCTGCCTTTTCCTCTATCACCACGCTTCCCTTAAAAGTTGCAATAGGGGTTCCCCGGGTGACTCAGTTGGTTAAGTGTCCTACTTCAGCTCAGGTCATGATCTCAGGGTTCGTGGGTTCGAGTCCTGCATCAGGCTCTGAGCTAATAGCTCAGAGCCTGGATCCTGCTTCAGATTCTGTGTCTCCCTCTCTCTCGGCCCCTTCCTAGCTCATGTTCTGTCTGTCTGTCTGTCTGTCTGTCTCTCAAAAATAAATAAACATTAAAAAGATTAAAAAAAAAGAAAGGAAATGAATAGGAAACCACAGACTGGGAAGTGTATGTAAACATATACCTGACAAAAGACTTGTATTCAGAATTTTAAAATGACCACTACAACTCAGTAATAAAAAAGACACAAATCCAAAAAGAAAGTGAATAAAAAACTTTAAGAGACACATGACAAAGGAAGTTTTATGAATGTCCAATAAGCACAGAATAAAGTGCTCAATATTGTTAGTTATCAGAGAAATGTAAATTAAAACTGCAATGATAAATGAGAAAAGGAAAAGAGAGAGAGTCCAAGAAACAAACTCTAAATTATAAAGAACAAACTATTAGTTACCAGTGGGTGGGGGATGGGTGAAATTAGGTGAAGGGGATTAAGAGTACCCTGATCATGATGAGCATTGAGTAATATATAGAATTGTTAAATCACTATATTGTACACCTGAAACTAATATAGCCTTGTATGTTAACTGTACTGGAATTAAAATACAATTTTAAAAAACTACAATGAGATATCACTCCATACCCAACTAGAATGGCTAAAATTTAAAATATTGAAAATACCAAATATTGGCCAAGATGTGGTAGGACTCCATAACTTGCAAAACGGTACAACCACTTTCACAAAAGATTTGGCAATTTCTTATCAAGTTAAAAATACATCTACCCTATGGCTCACAAACTATACTCCTAAGTATTTACCAAAGAAGAATGAAAACATACATCCACAGAAAGGCATGAACAAGAGCATTCAAGCCATCAAAAACTGAAAACAACCCAAATGCTCATTAACAGATGAATGGATAAGAAAATTGTGGTATATTCAAACACTGGAAAATTATCCAGAAAGGAAACACCCAAAACCATAGATGAATCTTGGACATCATGCTCAACGAAAGAAAGAACCTAGACACAAGGAGTAACACTGTATGATCCCACTTACTTGTTGTTTTTTTTTTTTAACTGAAGTAGAGTTGACATAAAATATTATATTAGTTTTAGGTGTACAGAATAGTGATTCAACATGTATATACATTGCAAAATGCTCACCATGACAAGGGTAGTTATCAGTCACTATACAAAGCCATTACAATATTATTGATTATATTTCCTATGCTGTGCATTGCATCACCACAACTTATTTATTTGATAACGGAAAGTTGTACCTCTTAATGACCTTCACCTATTTCACCCATCCCTTCTTCTCCTCCCCACTAGCAACCATCAGTTTGTTCTCTGTGTTTATGAGTCTGTTTCTGTTTACCTTTGTTTGTTTGTTTGTTTTAGATTCCACATACAAGTAAAATCATGTTTGATTTGTCTTTTCTTGTCTGACTTATTTCACTTAGTTTAATACCTTCTAGGTCCATCCATGTTGTCACAAATGACAAGATTTTATTCTTTGTTATGGCCAAGCAATATTTTATTACGTGTGTGTATGTGTGTATATGTGTGTACATATACACATATATTGTGTATATATACATCTACATGTGTGTATATACATCTGTGTATCTATCTTTCTATCTCTCTGTCTATACCACATTTTCCTTATCTATTCATCTATCAATAGACACTTAGGTTACTTCCATATCTTGGCTATAATAAATAATGCTGCAATGCACATAGGAGTAGCTCTGTCTTTGCAAATTGGTGTTTTTGTTATCTTTGGGTAAATACCCAGAAATGGTATTGCTGAACTGTATGATACTTTTGTGAATTTCCTGAATAGGTTAAAAAAAAAATCTATGCTGAAAATCTCTGGTCAAAAAAAAATCTAGGATAAAAAAACTAGAAGAACATTTGTCACTGGTGAGGTGATAATTAGGAAGAGGTATAAAGGAACTTTATGGAGTGAAAAAAATGTTCTAAATTTTGATAGAAGTGTGGATTATATGGGAGTATACATTTGTCCAAACTCATCAAATTGTATATGCTATGGAAAGAATGTTTGTGTTCCCCCCAAACTTTTATGTTGAAATTCCAACCCCCAATGTGATACTATAAGAGGTGGAACATTTGGGAAGTAATTAGGTCATGAGAGTGGAGCCTTCGTAAATGGGATTAGTGCCCTTATCAAAGAGACCCCAGAGAGTACTGGCCAGAACTTGACCATGCTGGGACTCTAATCTTGGATTTCCAGCCTCCAGAACTGTGAAAAACAAGTTTCTGTTGTTTATGATCCACTCAGTTTATGACACTTTGTTATAATAGCCCTAACTGATTAAGACAGTTTACTGAAGATGTGTGCATTTCATGGTATTTAAATTTTACCTCAAAGACAAAGGACCCAAAACAAATATTAACCCTAGTAGGTTTGCTTTTCTCAGTGGATTAGCAATTCTGAGACTACACTGTGTATTCTAGAATTGAGCGAGTGTGTAAATATATTAACCCTAGTAGGTTTGCTTTTCTCAGTGGATTAGCAATTCTGAGACTACACTGTGTATTCTAGAATTGAGCGAGTGTGTAAATATATTGAGGATAATGAAAATCAGGTTTCTCATTTTCTGTGAAGGGAGTTAGAAATATTGAAAAGGGGGAAGAATGAACTGTATCCTGTGGTACTGGATTGGAATTGGAAATGCAAATATTAACTTGATTTTTAGTATCTAGATATATATTGCTACGTTATAATGGACTGTGTCCCTAAAATTCATTGTTGAAACTCCAATCTTGATGTGATGATATTTGGGGGTGGAGATTTTGGGGTGATTAGGTCATAAAGTTGGAGTCCTCATGAATGAGATTAGTGCTCTTATAACAAGAAGCCAGAGAGCCAGCTACCTGTCTTTTCACCATGTGAGGACACAGTAAGAAGACAGGTGTCTGTAAAGCGGGATGAGGGTTCTCACCAAAAACCTGACCACTCTGGTTCCAGCCTTTGGAACTGTGAGAAATAAATACTTGTTGTTGGAGCCACCCAGTCTAAGATGGTTATTTGTTAGAGCAGCCCAAACTGACCAAGCTATAGATATGGATAGTAGTAGTTACAGATGTGGAAATAAATCTAGCTGTGTGTATTTGTGTGTGTACGTGTGTGTATCATTTCCTAGATACGGTGGCTCACAGGGCCCAGAAGAGCTTCTAGCAAAGAGCACAACTGTTACCCAAATCATTGTCTCCAATGACCTTTTCTCCATTAAATAGAATCTGAATTCCTTGGAGAAATGCTGATTGCAAAACTGGAGCAAGAAAAAGGCAAGATGCATCAGGAACATTTTATTAGCTCTGTAAGGATAGGCTCAAAATAAGATGAACACAAGTCAAAAGGGCTTAGAATTTGTCTTGAAGTAACTCCCACTGACCAATACTGGAACAAATTGAGCATTAATACAATGATAGTAATGGATTATAACCTAGTGAATAAAGTTAAAAGTTATGAGTCAATACTGATACAAAAGAAAGAAAGAAAGAAAGAAAGAGAAGAAAGACAGGGAGGAAGGGTAAAAGGAAGGAAGGAAGGGAAAAGGGAGGAAGGAAGGAAGGAAGGGAAAAAGGAAGGAAGGAAGGAAGGAAGGGAAAAAGGAAGGAAAGCTTTCTACTATGCTGACTGAAAAGTACTGAGGGAATGGTGGAATTAGAAAATCATCATGCCATGAGTCATGGAATGGAAAGGAGAGGATGTTTACAGAGTTACCAAATTTCTCCCCCTAACTTCCTCTAATTCATTTAAGGGGAAAAACAATAGTAACTCGCCCATGGAGAAACCCCTGCTACACCACTCAAACCAGGTAATCAAAATGATCATCATCAACATTGAGACCAACTGACATCAAGTGACTCCAGATCTGATGCCCTGAGATACACTTCTTGAGGCACTTTGTGTTGTGCATCCTGAACTAGGACACATGCAAACCTGAGCTAGAAAGAAACCTTAGACAAACCCAAACCAAGGGATAACTGTACACAATAACTGGACTGCGTTTTTCAAAAGTGCCATGGTCAGGGAAGACAAAGAAAGACTGAATAACGGTTCCACGGGAAAGAAGTCTCAAAGCTATGACATCTGAACACAGCAAGTGTTACTGGATTGGATGCTTGACTGGGAGAACACATAGCTACAAAAGAATACTTTGGGGGTAACTGACAAAATTTGAATGTAGGTTTGGGGTTAGATAACATTTTATAAAAGTTTTATTTCTTTATTTTGAAATGTTTACTGTGCTTGCAAAAGAGAGTGTCTGTATTCTTAGGAAATACACATGAGTATTTGAGGGTAAAGGAGAAAAATGTTGCCAACTCTCTCAAATGGTTCAAAAATTCGTGTGTGTGTGTGTGTGTGTGTGTGTAAAAAGAGAATGTGTGTGTGCAAATGGGGCAAAATGGAAGTACTGTATATGAGTGAAGGGTTACGGAAGTTTCTTGTATTATTCTTGCAACCATTCTATAAGTTTGAAATTACATCAAAATAAAACATTACGCAAACAGGGTCATCTAAATTTATGTAACTCTTGGCCCATGTATCTTAGTTTTAGGGCTGGAACATAGACAAGATTTTACTAAAACTTCAACTAAGATTTTAAAGGCAGGGATGTATAACTTGAAAAGGTGAAGGTTAATTACTATCCTGCCTGCCTCAAAAGAGAAATCTTTAACAGAGATTGCATAGGGTTTTACAGCCACACATGCTCATTTTAATATGTATAATCTTAATTTAGCATTTTAATCTACCGTATGAATCTCCTATTTATGTCAGTAGAAGAACACATAGGCTTGAATTATTTGAAATGGAAACTGTTTTTCTTCCATCTCATTAGTTTTATCGACTGTATTCATTTTCTGCTTTTGCTATGATGAATTCCCACAAACTTCATGGCTTACAACGACACAAATTTATTCTCTAACAGTCTGGAGGTCGAAAGTGCAAAAGAAGTCTTAAGGGGCTGGTGTCAAGGTGTAGTGAGGCTGGAGCCTGTGGGGAGATTGTCTTTCAGGCCTCTTCTACTTTGGGGGGCCACAGGCTCTCCTTAGTTCCATCACTCCGACCTCAATGGCCTTGGCTTTTCCTATATTGTTGCCCACTATCCCTCTGCTTCCCTCTTGTAGGACACTTGAGATTGCATTAGGGCCTACTTGGATAGTTCAAGATAATCTCCTTTTCCCCAAATCCTTACCTTGATCGCACCTGCAAAGTCCCTTGTGCCCTGTGAGGTAAATTCACAGGTTCTGAACACTAAGATATGGAGGGCCATTATTAAGCCTTAAAACGCGGACTGTTTTACCTACTCAGTCTCTGTCCACCAGAAAACTAAATGAAATATTTGGAATTATAATAATTTAGGAATTACGTCATATAAATTAGAATCTTTGAGAAAAAAATGTCAAAGCTAAACTTATAATTGTATAATATTATTCAGTTTTAAGGTTTTTTTCTTTAATTCAGTTCTCTCTATACCGCAGAAAGATTCTCAATAAAGAGTAGCTTATTGTGAAAAATAATAAACATGAATCAGCTTTGGAACATGGTAAAGCTTACTCTAATTACTTGTTCATTCATTGAACAAATACTTACTCAGTGCCAAGCTCTGTGGTAGATATTGACCAGTAGAGAAGAGGCTGTTTCCATCTGCATTTTTCTCTCATGGCAGACTGTATGTCTCATGATGGCTACGAAATCATCTCCCACTCTACTTGCTCATCTGACAGTGTGAAGTTTTCACTCTTCCTAGTGAGAGGTGGGAACTATATTCCCTTACCTTGAGTCCAGGCAGGCCTGTGAATACAGCAGTTTTGCTACGTGACTTCTGAGGTTGGGTCATAAAGATCAATACAGCTTCTGCATAGTTCTCTTGGGACGATCACTCTTAGAACCCAACTCCCACACATTGAGGAAGCTTAGGGAGAGGCTAACATGTTTTCTTACGTGAGCATTCCAGTCAAAAGCTCAGTATCACCAGCCAGACATATGACTAAGGAAGCTTTAAAGAATAAGTACATTCATCTAGTCAGCCCCAGGATCATGAAAAATAGTGACAAAATAATACAACTGTTTTAAGCTACTAAGTTTTGGAGTTATTTGTTATACAGTGATAGATGACCCAACATCTCTTATTATCTACTCCTTTTGTGAATATAGATCATATTTATGCTTACATTTGACAGCACAACATACAAAATTTACAACGAAACCTGCTTCTTACCAATTTTACTACACTGAGTGATACTATGTGTATATCGTTCTTCCAGAGCAAAGAATGAAATAGCCGAGTAAACTCACAGTGCTTTGTATGCGTTTCTTAAGTGGTGACTGATGAGATCAAAGGATCAGAGCAAGCCAAGCAAGAATAAGTGAGAAATTCTGAAGCTTCATGACCTGCTGGAGCAAAATCACTACTTTTTTTTCTGTCTCATCAAGCCATTTGGACCTTCAAAATTTCTCCACAAAATCTGTTCTTCTTCAAGCATTTTCCCATGTCAACGTCTATTATTATCATCCATCCAGTTGCTCGAGCCAGAAGCTTCGAAGTGATCCTTGATGTCTCTCTCCTTCAGCACCCATTTCCAGTCAACACGAAGTCCTTACCATTTCTTCCCACATAGCTTCTGAATTTCTACTATTCTTTTCATCTCCTCTGGCATCATCTCAACGTAAGTCTACTTAGAAGTTCCTGAAAATCTCCCAAATCTTTAGTCTGCCTCAATTTTTTGCATCAGAATGCAAATCTGATCCCAGGGGCTCCTGGGTGGCTCAGCTGGTTAAGCATCTGACCCTTGATTTCAGCTCAAGTCATGATCTCCCAGTTTGTGAGATTGAGCCCCATGTTGGGCTCTGCACTGACAGCTCAGAGCCTGCTTGGGATTCTCTCCCTCTCTCTCTCTACCCCTCTCCCGCTCATGCATGCAAGCACTCTCTCTTTCTCTCTCTCTCAAAATAAATAAATAAATAAACTTAAAAAATGTTTTTAAAAAGAATGCAAATCTGATCCCATTACTGTCCTGTTTCCTTTTGAGAACTTCTCACTGCTCTCAGAGAAAGGGACCAAATCCTAAACATGGTCCACAAGGCCCTGGATAACTGGACTTTTTCTCCATCTCTAGATTCTTCCCCTCATCCTCTTACTTTGCATTCTAGTCGCGATGACCTTTATTGTCTCCATGCTTTTCCCACCATGAAATCTTGTTGACTGTGATCCCTCAGTCTGCAATGTTCTTACCTCCTTTTCTTGATTACTACTTATTTAACAGTCTGAGCTCAGTTTAATAGGTCCCTTTCCCAGAGAAGTCGACCCTAATTCCCCAGGCGAGGTCCAGTACTTTGCACTTTTACATCTACCATGCTGTGTGGATTAAAAACGTGACAGGTACAAAAATCAATTCATGAGAGTTCACATTTTCTTTCCACCACCCCAACCACCAAAATCTCTTATAAGAAGCTAGCTTCATTTTTGAGGGTAGACTAGATGGGAAAAGAGGGGGGGTGGGAGGTCCGAGTGCGAGGGGCTCTTCAGGCTGAAGGCCGGGAAGAAAACTGGGAAAGTTCATTTTTTCACCAGTGACTTGCTGCTGAAGGCCATATTGAAAATGCAAGGTACAGGAAAAGATGCTAAAGAGATTTTCTTGTGCAATAATAATGGATTCTCCCTTGTGTATTTCCTGGAAAGACTGCAATAAAGATTTGAGTTGTTTTTACTTAATATGTTCTGCTGCACTAACCAAAAGAGCAGCTGGTTAAAACGGTTACACGTTGAATATTAATTTAATGACTCTCTCTTCCCTTCACCCCCGCTTGCATACAAACTTTATAAGGTTGATGTCTGCATCTGTTTTGCTCATTGTTTTAGCCCCCATGTTTGCACAGTGAGCTGCAGATGCTGACTCCATATTGGTTGAGTTAAGTGTGATTTGGGGCAATTTGCTTATCCTGTCCGGGCTTCAATTAGCATTGCATGTTACGTTTCTCAACTTTTCTTTTATTCTTCTTATTTTTAAATTTTTTATGTATTTTTTTAATGTTTATTCACTTTTTAAGAGACAGAGCATGAGCATGAGCAGGGCAGGGGCAGAGAAAGAGGGAGACACAGAATCTGAAGCAGGCTCCAGGCTCTGAGCTGTCAGCACAGGGCCCGATGCGGGACTCGAACTCACGAACGGTGAGATCATGACCTGAGCAGAAGTCAGACGTTTAACCCACTGAGCCACCCAGGCGCCCCTCTCAACTTTTTCAATAGAAATAGCACCAACTGCAGAGGAGAAAAAAATATTTACCTCCTGGAAGTCTGGGTAGCCTGGAGCAGCCAGTTACAGTTCTGATATTTCTCTGGAGTTTCTTTGAAGTTTCATGCTTCATCTTCAAACTTATTTAAATGTTACATTCCATACCATTGTATGTCAGCATTTATTTAAAATCTAATGTAATTTTAATATCAAATTTTTTAGCAGAAATGAGTGGCATTGTACCTTTCACCTTCAGGGCTGTGCAAAGCTCACATCTGTTGAGAAACACAAGTATTCATTAAACGATCTGGAAAGCTCCCTTTTTGCTCAAAGCGTTATGACTCTTTGATTCTAACAAGTTGAACAACTCATAATTACTGTGTTCACGTCACAGGAGGAGAACCCAAGGACAGTCAGATAAAGTGTGTGCTTTTAAGGGAACTGAGCTGTGATGACAAGTCATATGCATGTACAAAGATAATATTATGAAGTAGTATAGAGTGAATGCCGAGTGTGTGGGGCAGCTTGTCAACACAGAAGAGTCCAGAAGAAGGATTAGGCCCTTTAGGCCTCTATTTCCTCTTTGGGAACAGGGGTAAGGATGCTCACAACTTTTATCTCAGAAGGTGGTTATAAAGCTCAATAAGAGGGGTGCCTGGGTGGCTCAGTTGGTTAAGCGTCCAGCTCTTGATTTCAGCTCAGGTCATGATCCCGCGATTCAGGGGATTGAGCCCCCATGCTGGGCTCTGTGCTGTGAGAAGCCTGCTTGGGATTCTCTCTCTCCCTCTCTCTCTGCCCCTCTCCTGTTTGCACTCTCTCTCTCTCTCTCAAAATAAATAAATAAACATTAAAAAAAGTTCAATAAGATAAAATATACCCACTTACAAATAAACAGTAGTATTGTTAGGAATCCAGGGGCATTTCAGTCATATGGTGGAGCCTTGAAATATGGGTCGACAGACAGGCATGGGGAATGGCCTTCATGAAGCCAGGGAAAGAGAAATACACCACCAAAACTCCTAACTAGGGGCACCTGGGTGGCTCAGTCAGTTAACTATCTGACTCTTGATTTCAGTGCAGGTCATGATCCCGGTTCGAGACTGAACCCCGGTTGGGCTTCATACTATCCTGAGCCCACATAGGATTCTCCCCCCACCCCTCCCACTGCTGACGAGCCCTCTCTCTCTCTCAAAATAAATAAATAAACTTAAAAAAAAAAACCCTCAGGAATCTAAAAAGGACATAATCTTTATTGAGCCGAGAGCTCAGTTAGGGGAGATATCTCTGGAAAGGCAGACTATTGCAGACCTTGAATTCAAAGTTCGGGAATTTAGAACCATTCCTGTGGGCTTTATTTTAAAGAGATAAGTCCCTTGGAATAATTTGGTTCATATTTTGAGACAGCTGGGAACGTTTTGGTGCCGACCAGAGGGCTATTTTAAATGTTTCAACTCCTTTAAGAATATTAAAAGGAGAAATGAAGAGACCAGATAATCGCTTGCAGAGATCAAATGTCATGATTGCAATATTGCTAAAAGAATAAAGGAGAGTATGGTTGCATTTTTTAGTAAAAAATGAATTGGCATTATTCCAGGTATGGGAGAGCAGGATAAAAGTACATTCAAAATGGAGTTCCAATATACTTCTTAATAGGAAGTTAAAAGCAAGTGGTCTCCAGCATAATTTGGAATAAACTCCAGCATCATGGAATGAATAACACATGGTTCAAATCTTAACCTGATCAAATCAGATCAGTTCTGTATGATGAAACCTTGACATTTGTAAAGGCTGAGCTTTCTGGGCATGATGTACAGGAAATCATACCTGGTAATGGTGATAATTCTACACAGTTGATCATTTAAATGGGATATCTGAAAATCAAGTAAAAAGAAAACATACTGTTAGTGTACAGCATCAGAATTTGTTTAATGGAAGCATCCAAATGCAAAATCAATCCCTATTTTAAGAAGTTTCTATAAAGCATACCTTCTTTTACAACACAGGAAAAAGAGCACAAAACTTAATGTTGAAACTGTGTGCATTGAGTGCTATTAACGATGGCCACATTTGGACACATAGTATAGAACATGCTACACTTTGTGTAGAAAAGAAAGCAAGTGTATGTTTAAATACATAGTAGTGTATTTGCTAGTGTATGTTTAAATAACCCTGGAAAGATACAAAATAAACTTCATCATGATTCATCTCTAGGACACAAAAGTAAAGGGGAGAGATTTCTTTGTGCGCTCTTGTGCATTTTTAAAAAAAAATTGGTGTGTACCAGTTATGTCGCCCAAAAAGCAGATTAACAAATGAAATGAAGCGGCTGCAAATAAAACGGTTACTTTTGACGTGGTTTCTGGAGATTCGATGTTCAATGTATGAATAAATAAGCCAACTTACCTCGCATAGTTAGATGGTAAGCTAGCTAAGAATCTGCATTTCACACGAGTTCCTAGGGGACACTGCTGCTGGGTCTGGGGACCGCACTTTGAGAATCACTGTCCCATCAGTCCCATCAGCAATGAGTCACCTCATTGCTGTGCTGGAGAACACCTCTTCACACTCCAAAGGAGAAGTAAAAGTGTGCAATGAGTTGGAAATCAGACCATGGAAAACATTAGCAAAATGTTATAAGTCTAAAATGTAGCAGGATCTAAAGATAACGTGTCTCGGCAAATAGCTTCTCTGAGATCTTCTCGTGAGCCATAAATCAACACCATGCCCAGCACTCGGCTACTCGTTACGACTCATGCACTGACATGGAAGATGCTTCATCTGGTTAAGCAAAGGACAGCCCCTGCATGATGATTCATTTAAATGTTTCTCCTAACACTGAATTGCATCGAAAGTATAACTCAAATTATTTCCTGACAAGTTTTGGTATCCCTTGTATTTACTTCTCATTAATTTTTACCCAAATTCAGATCTGTCAGTGCTCAGTGTACAATAAACAATTTACAATTTTCACATGGTGAATCAAAAGCCCATGAAATACAAAGGGGGGCTTACAGACCAGTTTTACTGCTAAGGTCATGTAAGCTTAACATCTCTCATGGCATTTCCTCATCTAAAACTGGGTAAAGTGATAACTACCCCAAGTTTGGTGTTCCATGATGGCCATAATTATGTCTACTATATACTGGACACATACTAAGTGCTTTACGTGCATTCATTCATTCACTCTTCATAACTATCTTATGAGATATGTATTATTATCATCCCCTTTCCCAGAGAGGGAACTGAAGCCCAGAGAGGTTTAGAAACTTCTCCAAGCCTGACGTATAAACGGCCTTCTGTTCTTTTAATTTTTTAATAAATTCCCCTGATATAATTTATTATAAAGGTAAGGAAAACACATGTGCATAGGTGATTTGTAATATATTATTTTGCCTGTGCGCACATGATATAATACTGTATCGTTAAGACCATGGTATAGAAGGCTGTTGAATCCAGGCAATTTCTGTATGTTGGGTATCACACTCTTTTCTAGCTTCTGGTAAACGTTTTTTTTTTTTTTTTTTTTTCCTGAACATTTCTCAATTGAGGCATAATTGACACAAAACATTATATTAGATTCAGGTGTAAAGCAACATTAATGGTTTAATATTTGTATGTGTTGTAAGATGATTGCCATCAATTAGTTAACATCTATCACCAGACACAGTTACACATTTTTTTCTTGTGATGAGAGCTTTTAAGATTTACTCTCAGCAACTTTCAAACATGCAACACAGTATTATAACTACAGTGACCATGCTGTACGTTATATCCTCATGCCTTATCTATTTTATAACTAAAATCTGTGTCCTTTGATCTCCTTAACCCATTTTCTCCTCCCATCCTCTACCCACCACACTCTGCCTCTGAAAACCGCCAATCTGTTCTCTGTGCTATGTGCTCAGGTTTTTGTTTTGTTTTATAGATTCTACATGTAAGTGAAATCATATAGTATTTTTCTTTCTCCATCTGACGTCTTTCATCTCGGATGATGCCCTCAAGTTCCATCCGTGCTGCTGCAAATGGCAAAATTTCCTTCGCTTTTTATGGCTGAATAATATTCCATGGTGTATACATGCCACATTTTCTTTATCCATTCATTCATCATTGGACACTTAGGTTGCTTCTATATCTTGACTATTATAAATAATGCTGCAATTGACATTGGTGTGCATATATCTTTTCGAATTAGTGTTTTCATTTTCTTTAGATAAACACCCAGAAGTGGAAATGTGTGATCATATGGTAGTTCTATTTTTTTTTTTTTTTATTTTTGAGGACTGTCCATACTGTTTTCTACAGATGGCGTGACAGTTTATATTCCCATCAACAGTGCACGAGGACCTCCTCTTCTCCAAATCCTCACCTACACTTGTTCTCTCTTATCTTTTTGGCATAGACATGGAAGTGATTTTCAATAATGTCAGATAATTTCTTTCTTTTTTTAATGTTTTATTATTTTTTTTGAGAGAGAGAGAGCATGAGTGAGTGAGGGGCAGAGAGAGAGGGTGACAGAGTATCTGAAGCAGGCTCTATGCTGACATGCTGACAGCAACCAAGCCCAATGTGGGACTGGAACTCAAGAACCTTGAGATCACAACCTGAGCTGAAGTTGGACACTCAACCAACTGAGCCACTGGGGCCTTAATGTCAGATAATTTCTAAACATTTAGCTAACTAAAATCAAAGGAAATACTTGATTAGCTCATTTATTTTTCCATATAAATTATTATAATTTAGAATATAACCACTAAACAATGAAGCACTATAACTTCAGAATGATAGGATACTCCTTTATATCTCTTGTACTTAATCAGAAATTCATCATCCTCTCGCTATAGGCAAAATTTCTTAAATTAGTCATAAGAAACACTAACCACAAAAACTAGATTGGTAAGATTTTCACTTGTTTGCTTCAAGAACTATTCATCAAGAAATACCACTAAGAGAGTGAGAAGTCAAGTTATAAATTGGGAGGAAATATTTGCTGACCTTACATACAACAAAGATCTTATAGCTAGAGTATATATAGAAAGTCTTTAGGAGAAAGATAAACATCTGAACCTTAAAATGAGAAAAACACTTGAATAGGCAAATCAGCCTCTTAGTCACCAGAATATTCCCTATTAAGACTGGATTGAGACACCACTACATACCCAACAGAATGTCCAACGTTTAAAAGAAACAAAAACAAAACAAAATATCTGATGATACCAACTCCTGGTGACAATATGGAGCAAGTAGAAAGCTCATACATGGCTGATGGAGATTTAAATAGAAATGCAACTTTGAAAAATTGTCAGGATTTACTACAGCAAAACATATGCCCACCTTATCTGCTAGGTACACACAGAAGAGAAATTCATGTTTTTGCTCCCTAAAAGGCATACCCAGCAATGTCTCAAGAATATTCATAGCAGATATATTCATAATAAGCCCAACCTGAAAACAAACCAAATGCTCACCGACAGAATAGGTATGTAAGTTGTGGTATCTTCATATAATGAAATATACTACAAGCAATAAAAAGGAAAGGACTACCTTTGCATGGAACAAATTGGGTAAATCTCACTGACAAAATGTTGACTGTAAATAGCCAGACATAAAAGTACCTACTCTATTGTTTCTCTCTATAGATGTATGTATGTCTACGTGTTTGTATACATACACATACATACATGTTTATATATTTATACATGCATATATATATATACATATATATATACATACATATACATATACATATATATATACATATATATATATGTATATATATATGTATGTATATATATATATATATACAACTTTATATGTTCACGAATAAGCAAAACTATGGTGATAGAGGTTAGAATAGGGACTGTGTTGAATGTTGGAGGTTGGGGAGTGGTAATTGGAAGGGGCATAACAGAGCTTTTGGGTGCTGGAATACATTGTATCTTGATTTGGGTGGTTGTTACACACGTGAATACAAATGAAAATTCACCAAGCTGCACAGTGAAAGTGTATACATTTAACTGTATATATGTTCCACCTCAAAAAAAGGAAAACAAAACCAATCTCTCTGGTTAATGTTATGAAATATATATTTCCATGCTAAATAATTTGTAGCTCTGGAAGGATGAAAAGAATGAAAAAGTATTGAATATGAATCTAGTCGGAAGGATCCACAACTGACTTTGCAAACTATGGAAGTGACATGGTAATGGTACACTTTAGCCTTAGTATTGTGAGCATGTGCCAGGGGAGTGTTTGGGGAGAATATTGAATACCTAATGCACAATGCTTTCTGTTGAGTAATGCTTGCTTCTAATTGCTTTAAATTGGTGACTCAGAATCTGGAGGAGGAGGGAATGGAATCTTTCCCACCCTCTTCTCCCACATGGCGCCCCCACTGACCACAAATTCTTAGCTTTGACTCTCATTCAGAGTTTTCAGACAGATTTTATGGTTTTCTACATTCTAAAATACAAGTTGTATAAATAAATGACACATGCTTAAGGCCCCCAGATGCCTTTAGATATTTCATAGACTTCCCTGTGGGCCACCTCTCTCCCTTCCCATCCCTCTGCCCTCTTCACTCATAATGTAACACAGACTGGACATTTGGACTCGAATTAGCAGGTGACAATTGAATTTTTACTTTGGACTTCATTTGTTTATTGTTGCAGTGGCTCTAGGTGGGGTTTTATTACAGTCCCATAAGATTTCAACTAACAAACTTTTAGAAATTGCTTGAAAGTTTACATCTACCAAAGTAAAATTTGTGTGATGTCTCTATGAATGTTAACATGTTGGTATACCATGCTGCATTCTGTAAAACTAACTTGGAGCACATCAAATCTAACTAGTAAAGATAGAATTCAGTCAGATCTGACCCTCAGGTTCAAGGATATATCCTGCCAGGTAGGTAGAAGGGAGAAGCTAAAATATCTGCATAGCAGCATGGCTTAAAGTGTTTGCAAGGCCAGGATGCCTGGGTGACTCAGTCAGTTAAGTGGCTGACTTGGCCTCAGTTCATGATCTCACAGTTCGTGGGTTCAAGCCCCACATCAGGCTCTATGCTGACAGCTCAGAGCTTGGAGTCCGCTTCGGATTCTGTGTGTGTGTGTGTCTCTCTATGCCCCTCCTCTGCTCGCTCACTCTCTGGCTCTCAAAAAAATGAATAAACGTTTTAAAAAATAAATAAATAAAACAGTTTTGCAAGGCCAGCACATTAGAAATGGTGAAGAATTTTTGTAAGCTCTTTTCCCACTCAACACTGACTATATCAAATTTGTGGGAGGGAAATATCCAGGATCCAGAGAAAGGACTGAACATTATATTCTTTTGTCCCATGGCGGGCAGGTGCCGATCAAGGCTTACAGGGTGGCATATATTTTGATATTTTACATTTCTTCTACTGCTCCCCACCACCAGCCATATGAAAGACATAATCTTTTCTAATTGCTCTGCATCTGAGGGTGCCTGAAGTTTCATTCATTCTGGCTGAGTTTGGGCTTTGGTACAGAGATGATGATTCAAAGAGGTGCTTCCTTCCCTTTGTTCCCGTAGATAATTGCAAAGGGGATCCTTTCAGGCTTAAATCATTGGGGCGTCAGGTCAGATGCATGAGTCACAGTTGACAAGGGGCTAAACATTTAAAAATGAATTTGTTAAAATAATTCTAACATAGAAGAATTAGAATTTTGTTATAAAAATCTTCCCTTTTAGAAAAAAAAATTTTTTAACATTTATTTATTTTTGAGAGACACAGAGAGGCAGAGTATGAGCAGGGGAGGGGCAGAGAGAGAGGAAGACACAGAATCCAAAGCAGGCTGCGGGCTCCAAGCTGTCAGCCCAGAGTCCGATGCGGGGCTCGAATTCACAAACTGTGATATCATGACCTGAGCTGAAGTCGGACGCTCAACAGACTGAGCCACGCAGGCGCCCCAGAAAATCTTCCCTCTTTTTTTTTTTCCAGTTTTAAATAAAACATTCCTGTATAATGGTCATTTACCTTTCTTTTTTAGGTAGAATCTAAAGAATTGGAATTGCTAGTTCATTTTTCCTTAGCTTTGTGGGATTTTGTTTTTGTTTTTGTTTTTTTATGTTTGCCCTTGCTTCTTTCTTCCTCTATGATCTATTTCTTTCTCCTCAGCTTGGAGACTCTTTATATAGGTGTTATGTGTGTGAATTCCAGAGCAGGGATGCTTGGGTTCAAATCCCGGTTCATTGCCTACCAGCTGTGTGGTCTGAGGCATTATTACTTAACCTCTCTATGCGTATGTTTCTTCATTCATCAAAAGAGGATGATTATTATAAATCTCCATTGACAGGTTTTTTGGAGGATCGATGTGTAAGCAGAAATGAAACACCAAGAACAGCATCTGGCACTTGGTAAATACCAGGTCAAGTGTCAGCTGTATTCCTGTTCTTGCTGAAGGATTCTCTTATGCCTTTTGCCCTGATTTTCCCCTCTTGGTGCTGTTTCTCTCTCAGCCTTGCCTTAGCCTTTGCCCTACATCAACATGCTGACTTCATTTGTTTGTATCTTGGTGTACATTCCCCCCCCCCCTCCACAGTTTTGAATCATAAGATTCTCTGGGTGCTAGAGAATGACCTTATTAACCACCAAAACCTTGGTATATACAGTACGTTAAGACTGTCGCTTGCTAAGTGATTCATTTATCACCCACTTCTGTCATGCATTGGTCATAAGACAATCAAAAGGCACAGATTAAAAGAACACTCATCTACTTTGTTATGTCTTGGAAATAATGTGTATTATTAAAAGCACAACTCCAAATCACAAAATCTAAGATTTGAGAGAGACCAAAAAGGTCACTTGGTTTAACTTCCCAACTAATGTTTCGCTGCATTTGCAATATTCTCTGCAAAAGGTCTAGCCTCAATTAAGTAAACCCCATGATGATAATCTTATGAAGTCAAGAGGCAGATTATTTTATCTTTTATATAGCTCTGATTCTGGGGTACTCTTTCTAAGTTTAGACAAAATTAGCATATTTTCAGTTTCCATCCCTCGTGTATTTTAATGAAGTTATTTAATTTACTCTTGAGGTCTTGTATAAAATATACAATATAACACATCTTTTCATAAAACTTCTTCAGATATTTGCTGACTACGGACATGCTTCTCCTAGAGTTCTCTGGATATACGAGTTGAGCGATATATTACTCATCTTGTCCACTGTGGATAGTTTCTTCTGAATCAGCTTACGGTTTATTTTATTTTAATCTTATTTTAATTTATCCTTTTAATTTCGGCAGCAAATTGAACTCAATATTCCATATATAGTTGGCTGAGTCCAAAGGTGTCACTACCTATATCTACTATTCTGATTCTAAATATTATACTTATACTCCTATTAATGGACCCACGATCATATTAGCTTATTTTTGGTAGCTACATAATCTTTGTGAATAACAGCGTGTTAATTCCATCCAACTCACGGTCCCAATACAGATCTGATTTGTAGCTCATTCTTTGCAAGTTCCACAGCATGTTGTACAGACTGTTATTGTAAGACAAAGTGCAAAGGCAGTCTAATTATTTTATTGTGTTTTGATTCTAATTTATTCTAATTATTTTATTGTGTTATTGCACTCAACTATGAACTCTGCATAGGTTAATTTTTCATTATTTTGTTGTGGTAACTAATAATATATCTGTTACTCAAAACACATTTATCAAATATATGTTTAATTAATCCTTTATACTGCTCTTTAAAAATTTTATTTTTTCTAATTTTTTTTAACATTTATTCATTTTTGAAAGGCAGAGAGAGACAGAGCGTGAATGGGGGAGGGGCAGAGAGAGAGGGAGACACAGAAACAGAGGCAGGCTCCAGGATCCACGCTCCAGGCTCTGAACTGTCAGTACAGAGTCCGATGTGGGGCTCGAACTCACAGACCTCGAGATCATGACCTGAGCCGAAGTCGGCCGCTCAACCGACTGAGCCACCCAGGCACCCCCTTTATACTTCTCTTTAAAGGTAACTATCGTTAACAATCATTACTGTACCATAATGTCACATGAAAATTTTGATAGAAGAGGTCCACAGAAATGAATACGCCCATCTTCTTCCTAGTGGCCTGCTTATACCAAACCATCCAGCTGAAGGGTTGTAGAACTTGGATCTAATCAGCATCAGGATAAGGGATTATTAAACCCAAATGTTTAGTCAAGTGTATGCCCTGTGTATGTATCCATCCAACTGTACAACCATTGGAAACATTATGTAAAGAGTGTGGATGGCTTACAGCGGACAGTCAGTATCCACCATGGCAAAGTAATCAGCTTTGGAAGACCGAATGGACCCGTGCCAGGGAAACCTGATGCTGGAAACCTTCAGGGAATTTTGCTGCCTTGGCAGTTATAGGGCATCCAACAGCCTGGACCAAGAAAACTTATTTAGAGAACAAGCATGCCTTTCAAGAGACTGTAATGAATCTGACCTTAAACTAAATGCCTAGAAGATTATTTCTATGTATGTTGTATTTACGTTGTTTGTGCTTTTATAGGTACTTCCTTTTTCTTATCTTATCTTATCTTATCTTATCTTATCTTATCTTATCTTATTCATACATAACCTTTGGTAACAACTGCTGTAACTGAACACAGAGGAACAGCTATCACAAGACCTTAAATTCTACTTGATTTAATAAACTTGATATTCAATTTCCAGCTTAGCTTTGATAGCAAAACTTCAAAAGGATAATGGATAGAAAATATTGAAACAAGGTCTTCTGACATTGAGCTCTGGTGTGCACAGAGGTGATATGGAACACTGAAAAAGGAGGTGTCCGTGTCTGTGATGTGATTTGCGGGGTGCATCCAGACATGGCTCCCTTCCTTCCTTTCTGTCCAGAAATTACCGACAAAAACGTTAGAACCAAAATAAATAAAGCTGTTGCTCGGAGGGCATTTCCATTACCTGAGAAGGAAGGGAAGACATTCCTGCCCTTCCTTATTATTACCTAAGGAGGAACCGGTGAATCAGCACCTGAGAAGGTACAAGAGAGAAACTACCAGAGGGACTAAGTCCCTGACACCAGCTCCTAGTGAGTGAACTTGTCCCCACGCCCAGGCATGGAGGCTTCCCAAAGACTGAGCAGCTGTGGCAGAAAATGTGGAATGTGAAGGCCTGGGCCAACGTCTAGGGAGTTCACCAGGCTGTCCCCTTACAGAGGAAGAGCCAGCGGCAGGAGAGGAAAAAGCTTGGATTCTCTTAGAATTTGATCTGTGAAGAACATCGACTCTGGGTGGCAGCTTTTGCCACTGTGACTTTGCAGGGTAAACAAAGCCAGTGTGATCCCACCCAGGAGGCAGTAGTCACAGACCCACAAAGCTGTCTGTGGGCCGTTAGAGGCAGTGTCTGCTCGAGCCCACTTTGTGCAGGCAGGGAGAAGAGGCCTCAACTGTACTCGGCTCTGGAGACAGTGGTCACAGTGTCTTACCAAGATGACAGAACCTGAGTTCTGTGAAGAGTTTCAGGTCTGGCACCCCCTTTCCTGCCAGTAAACACCAGCGCTAAAAACAAGCTAACAAGAGTGCCCTCAGATCCTGTCGCTGCTGGAAACTTTCTCCATCACCCAGTGTGCACAATCCCCTCCTAATGCTGAAGAAGGCTCCTTCTGTTTTCCTTCTGGTACTTCAGGAAATTTTAACAAAATGTTTTTTAGGTAAAATGAATAAATATTTATTTTAAAATATTTAAATTGCTGTCTTTTAAAGCACTGTCTAGCCCGGAAAGTATTCTTCACGTCTTGGCATGGAAGACTGTGTTTTGGCAGGTTTTATTTATGGATATAGGAAAAAAAGAGTAACTGAAAATGGCCAAACAGACTGCTCCACACTTTAAAAAAAAAAAAAAAAAAAAAAAAATTCCCTCTGGGCCAGCCTCCAGCATGGAAAAGTTTGAGTCTCTAAATAGGCTCTTTCAGGAAGTTTTGGATGATGGCAAAGATGGTATAAAGAAACGTGATGTGAATGTTTTCCTACGAAAAACTAAAGTGATCAGTGAGCTCCAGGGATTCGTATTTTGTTAAGTTATAAAACCACGAGAGGAGCAGCTGGCCTCCGTGGCCCCTTGGCAAGTCCGATCCAGGCTTGCGAGGTGGAGGAATGAGCATGGAGGGTTTACCAGCTGTCTCAGCACCCTGCCTCGGGCACCCGACCCCCCGGAGTTGGTCAAGACTTTAGGAAGCACACCTGAGAGCCAGGTGCATAGTGTAATCACCACAGCATACTGTGTTCTTACTCTGTTTCAGACAACTGTGGAGAACGTGAACCTGAACTTCTCACATGCGCTTTTCTCACAGTTACGTTCATCCTGGAAAATCATCCTTGAACTGAAACCAGTACATCAAACTGCTCTACTTCTCTGAACGGAGAAGAGTATTGAGGAATGACACCAAGGATCTTGAAAGTTTGGAGTGAGTCAGGTCTATTTATGGAGCTTTTAAAAAATTAAGTGGCCCTGGGGCGCCTGGGTGGCTCCGTCGGTTAAGCAACCCACTCTTGATTTCGGCCCAGGTCATGATCTCGCAGTTCGTGAGCTGAGCCCTGCGTCGGGCTCCTTGCTGACAGCTCAGAGCTTGCCTGGGATTCTCTCTCTCTCTCCCTCTCTCTCTCTGCCCCCCCTTCAAAATAAATAAATAAACTTAAAAAAAAAAAAATTAAGTGGCCCAGACCTACAACTTGATATTGAAAACAGCCTTGAGCGTAAAACACACTGCCCTTCCAAATTCCAAGTTCCTCTGTGAACATCCTACTACATGCTGACTCATCATATACAAACCATATGCAGATGTTCTTTAACCCTGGGTTTCAAAAGATCCCTACTTAGAAAAAGTTCTTAACCATATTCACCAAATTCCTTACATACCCTGAAAGCTTCCAGAACAATTTCTTTTCTGGTCCTACTGGTCCGAGACAACATGGAACTCTTATGAACATACCATTTTAATTTGACATTGCTTACCTTGCATAATCATTGCCTCTATAAAAGTCTCTCAGCTTTTGACTATTTATTTATATTTTCAAGTATATGATTTCCTGCCACTTCACCATGAGTAAATACAGGAGGATATGATACTCTTTCAAACCACAACTATTAGACCAGCCCCAAAACTGCAAGGGCATCATGGTGATTTTCCACCGATGAGTTTCCCCGTGTTGTTTCAAATTTAACTTTCTCAAAACTAGGGAAACCTGGGCTATTTTAATCTTTCTAAAAACTAGTGATTTTAGTCTTCAGCTTTTTAGCTGGTATTCTCTCTGAAGGACCTTCTTTGAGGAATATGTGAGTTCCTAAGAATCTGAATTAGTTGGTTGGCTACCAGGAGAGGACAGAGAAGCCTTTATAACCGACTTTTTCTGGGGTTTCATTTTACATTTCAAGAGCTCTGTGTTCTAATATCACTTACCTGAAAAGAGATACTGCAGGTGTAATAGAGGAAGAAAGTAAGAGAGTTAAAGCAGCTGGCTTATGTTAGCTACCTTTCAGAGCTCCAAACTACCTGCTACTCCCAAGAATTTTGACGTGTATGATAATTCCTAAGGGTATAATCATTCCATGAGGGATACAAGCTACAAAAGGAACCACAGAGAGAGCTAGTATCCAACAAAGCAGTATCTGTTTAGCACACTGAAGGAAAAAAAAAAGTCAAATTACCCCTAAATCCGAACTGTGCAATGTTGTTGCCTTCTAATGAATGTAAAAACCTAGTACCTCTAAAATATGCTCCTGGCCCATTCCAATTGCTATGTGACCTTGGAGAAACCTCTTTTGAAGTTTTCTGTGTCTGTAAAACCTGGGTAATAATACTATCTGTCCCAGATGGTTGAAATTGTGTGAATTAATTAGTTCAAGCTGGGAAAGTCTTTGATACTGTTAAGTGCTGAACATTGTTAGTGTTATAGGTGCAGGTGGAGGCAATATTACATAGCACATCTATAATTAGAAAGGCCTAGAAACTGCAAACAATGCCAACACCCCAGGAGTTAAGTTAGGGAGACAATACCCTATGTCATTTTCTCCCTGAGACGGGGTTGGCTTGTTATGACTGAAGGCCTAATTCCTTCTTTTATCCTCTTTGAAAGGTTGCAGCTTGTCTTAGACTTGCCCACCCCAGAGCATAGTCTGTACTGGGTGTAGATGCTTTTTAAGGCAGTATTCTAAGTGAAGGGCCAGCGTCCGTGAGAACACAGAGTACAGCCGTGGCTTTACGGTGCTTGTGAATTCTTCTGAGTCAGGGAAGTAACAAAGTCCTTCCCAGAAATACCTGTCATCAGAAAAACGCAGAAAATTTCTTCATCTATAAAATGAAGGGAGAAGTCCAAACCTCCTTTTAGAGATGAATAGCTTTCTTTTTTGTTTTTTCAACCAAACAAAAAAATCACGAAGTATTATATGGAACCTAAATATATAAAATAGAAAAAAACAAAACAAAACAAAAAACAAAAAACCCTGAGCTGTGTTGAATGAAAGAAGAAAGGGAAAAACCTCTGCGTTCCCTGCAAGGAGCCTGAGTCACATTGTCAAAACGTAAGTCTCCCCTGGGTCCATTCTAGAGACCGTGAAAGCAGACAATGTCTACAACAGGTTTCAACCTCTAATTTTTGAGGATTTGATTTGATTTGATTCTATTTATTTTTCTTTTTTTTTTTATTTTTTTTAACGTTTTTTTATTTTTGAGACAGAGAGAGACAGAGCATGAACGGAGGAGGGGCACAGAGAGAGGGAGACATAGAATCTGAAGCAGGCTCCAGGCTCTGAGCCATCAGCCCAGAGCCCGACGCGGGGCTCGAACTCACGGACCGCGAGATCGTGACCTGAGCTGAAGTCGGACGCTTAACTGACTGAGCCACCCAGGCGCCCGATTCTATTTATTTTTCAATATACTTTATTGTCAAGTTAGCTAACATTCAGTGTATATAGTGTGCTCTTGGTTTCAGGGGTAGACTCCCATGATTCATTGCTTATATACAACACCCAATGCTCATCCCAACAAGTGCCCTCCTCAATGCCCATCACCTGTTTTCCTCGCCCTCCCACCGCCCCCCCCATCAACCCTCAATTTGTTCTCTGTATTTAAGAGTCTCTTATAAGTTGGCCCCCCTCTCTGTGTGAAACTATTTTTCCCCCCTTCCCTTCCCCCATGGTCTTTGGTTAAGTTTCTCAAGTTCCACATAAGAGTGAAAACATGTGATATCTGCCTTTCTCTGACTGACTTATTTGATTTTGGAGGATTTTAAATCTTAGTAATATTAAGAACCTGGACTACTGGGCTCGTAAGAAGATATAGTTTATCCAGAGCTGTAATTCATTTTCTATGTTATCTTCTCTGGAGAACCTCTGACCATCTCCTCTCCTCACACCTCCAGCCCTTGGGGAAGGTCACACAGCACTCCAATTCACCACTACAATATTCCTTTTTTACCTTCCTCTTTTTCATGAGCATTACCACCACCACCACCATCATCATCATCATAGTCAATGTTAACAGAGCACTTCGTACTTTTTTTCCCCTTATCTCCAGGGTATGTGTATGTTCCAAGACCCTTATTGGATGCCTGAAACTGGATAGTTCCCAGCCCTATGTGTCCTGTTTTTTCCTGTACGCACATATCTATGATAAAGTTTAATTTGTAAATTAGGCACGGTAGGAGGCTAATAACAATTATTAGCAACACAGAACCATTACAACAATATACTTTAATAAAAGTTACGTGAATGTGGTCTCTCTCGCTCTCTCAAAATACCTTACTGCACTGTACTCTGACTTCTTCATGAGATGCCATGACATTATAAAATGTCTACATGAGGAGAGGAAGGGAGGTTACTGACACAGGTGTTGTGGGCTATTAGGCTGCTAGTGATCTGAGGATACTTCAGGAGGAGGATCATTGCTTCCAGAACACGGTTGACCACAGGTGACTGAAGCTGCGGAAACCGTGGAGAAGGGGCTCTACTGTAATGCCACACACAGTATTATCTCACTTAATCCTCCCAACATTACTGTGGGATAGCTACATTATTAATAGCATTTAAGACTTTTTTTTAAGTTTATTTATTTTTGAGAGAGAGCGAGAATGAGCGGGGTAGGGAAAGAGAGAGAGGGACAGAAGATCCCAAGTGCGCTCTGTGCTGACAGCAGCCAGCTAGTTGAAGGGCTCGAACCCCAGACCATGAGATCATGACCTGAGCTGAAGTCGGATGCTCAGCCAACTGAGCCACCCAGGCACCCCTATTATTCATATTTTAGAGATGAAAATACTTAGCACAGAGCTGTAAAAAAAAAAATGGCAAAGATAAAATTTAAATTCCTAACAGTCTGGGCAATAGCTAAGCACAAAGCCATCTTGTTTCTCACTCAGTGTAATTCCTATTTGTTGACTTGTCTTTCTTCCCAGCTTATCTTATGCTGGCCAAAGGATAGATTGTGGGCTATATGGATGGATCTTGATTTTACGATTCATAGCCTTTCTGAAACTGTAGGTCTTGGACAGACTTGTGAAGTTGATACTTTGATGTTTCAGGAACATAGCCCCTCTCCTTTCTAAAAAATGCTTTTTGTCTCTTGGTAGAAAGCCCTTCTGGCCAGGTCAGACAATCAGCCTTGATGCATTTCTCTATCCTTTGCACTATTTAAAAACAAAAACAAAAAGCACTCCTGAGTTTACTGGCCCTAACATGTAATCAGCTGATATAAATTAAAAGCATATTTGCATTTTATTATTTTACTTTATTTTAAAAAAATCTCTGTACCCAACATGGGGCTCGAACTCACAACCCCAAGATCAGGAGTCACGTGCTCTACGGACTGAGCCAGCCAGGGGCCTCTAAAAGCATATTTGCATTTTGAAAAGTAATGGAGCCTAATAAATAACTCTTTAGTGGTGAAATGCGACTGAGATCTTCCTCATTCCTGGCTTCAGGTAAACTAGTCCAGTTTCTATCTAAACTAGTTCATTTATATCTAAACTCCTCAAATGACCTATTTTCTCTAACTGCTTTTATTTTTGGGCCTCTGGCTATTCTCCCCGCAGTCCATTGAAATTAAACACACACACACACACACACACAACATTATCACTAAATCCAGTGGTCTTTCATTAGAATGCTTTCTTTTTCATCTTTTTATGGCCTTAACATTTTTTTTTATTCCTTCTGCATTGAAAAACTATTATCCTGAGATTTATGTAATTTACGTGTTTTGCTCCTCTCCCACTTCTCTGTGGAATCGTTTAGGGTTTTTTTCCCCCTCCTTTAAAAGCTTTTCTTCTTTTGATCTCCTAATTGTGTGAATTCTTCAGGCTACTACCTGAGCAAATAATACCCATATTTAAAATTCACTGGTGCCCCATATTTATACCTTCCCAAAGTGTGGCATATGGAACACTGTTCCCACGAGACTGCATTAAAAAATTAACAGCCAGGAGCCCTGGCAGATACTTCTCTTGCCTGCATGTTCTAAAGACTGTAAACTTCAACATTCTCTTTCGTGATCTTACTTCCAGATGGAGTGACCATGTAACACAATTCTGACCAATACGGTGTAAATTGAAGTCTGTTGACCCTTCACCCTTCTTCCTGTTTTTGACATGGACTTGAAGCAGTGAGAAGCAAAGTGAATTGCAGAGATAGCAGCTCTCACATTGCACGTAGGGCGGCGACGTTCTGCCTTCTGAGTTCTTAAGATGCACAAATCTCTATTTGTTCGGACTGGAGTAATCAGGTGATTTACACCTTGCAGCTGACCATCCTCCTAACTAGATATAAAAGTGCAACATACCATATGTCCCTCTTAGAACTTCGGAATGCACAATAGAATATTAAAAAGAAGAAATCGGGGTGCTTAGGTGGCTCAGATCGTTGAGTGTCTGCCTTCAGCTCAGGTCGTAAGGTCAAGCCCCACTTTGGGCTTTGTGCTGACCTTGCCAGTGCATGGGCCTGCTTTGGATTCTGTCTCCCTCTCTCCCTGCCCCTCCCTCACTCGTTCTCCATTCTCTCTCTCTCTCTCCCTCAAAAATAAGTAAACATTTTAAAAAAGAAGAAATCTGTTTAATTTTGCACAGATCATCTGTGGTCATCTCCCAAACTCATTTGAGCAAGAAGCCCTTTTGTTTCCTGTATTATTACCATCCCATAGAACTCAGTTTCCTACATTGTTGCTTTCAAAGTGTGATCCCTAGGCCAGCAACATCTGTATCATCTGGAAACTTGTTTACAAACAAAAACCTTGGGGCCCAGTCCCAAATTGAAATCTATATTTAAACAAGACCCCAGGTAATTTGTATGGCATTAAAGATTGAGAAGCCTTGCTTCGGAAGCAGTGCTTAGAGGATAAAGCACAACTAACTTTAACATCTTTATGTGACCTATTATTTCAAGACATCTGTTAGTATTATCCCTTAATGCCTACTTCACTAATAATCACACAGTTCTTATTCATTGCTTACTCTGCACAAGGCATCATTTGAAATGCTTGTGTAATCCTCAGCCTAACCCTGTGAGGCAGGTACTCTCATAATCATTTTACAGATAAGACAGCTGAGGCTCGGAGAAATTAAGTAGCCTACCCAAGTCACACAGCTATCCAGTGGCAGAATTCTTGGTTTAAGGACTTAAGGATCCCTATGCTATATTGCTTCTCTAACCTGTTTTTTGTTTCTTTGCACTTTCCTACTTTGCATACTTTACACAAAGGTTTACAAAGATCTCCCGCCTACACCAGTTAAAAAACCTCAGCTCAAAAAGTTCTTCCAGGAAGGTTTTTGATTCCCTTCCCCCAAGCCAGGTCAGGTCCCTGCTATACATTCCCCAGGAACATATTTTTCCCTCATGCTTATCAGATTTTAAAATTATATTGTTTTGATTATATGTTTAGTGCATGTCTTTATAAAAAAAGAAAGAGCTTCATTTGGGCTTGAACTATATCCTCTGTGCCTGATAGTTGGTACTCGAATATTTTTTAGAATATTTTGCCTTAACTCTTACTTTTACTCTCACTTGAAAGGTTCTCTGCCTCCATCTCACCTATTCAAGTTCTATCCACAAGAAGCTGTAGCATGGTAGGGGCACCCAGGTGGCTCAGTCGGTTGAGTGTGTGGCTTCAGCTCAGGTCATGATCTCACGGTTTGTGAGTTCAAGCCCCGTGGCGGGCTGTGTGCTGACAGCTCAGAGCCTGGAGCCTGCTTCGGATTCTGTGTCTCCCTCTCTCTCTGCCCTTCCCCCGTTCACACTCTCTCAAAAATAAGTAAACATTAAAAAAAAAAAAAAAGCCCTAGCATGGTAGCAAAACATTGGATTTCATATCGGAATTGGTATCTGAATTCGAATTTGAGTCCTTGTACGTATTAGCTTTGTAACTTTGAGCAGTCACAAAATCTCAGAGCCACAAACTTCCAGGTGTGTTACATGGGGATGATAATACCTCACAGGATTGGTATAAGAATTAAAATGTGGCTTCTGAAAGAAGTGTTTAACCTATACCAACAGCTTAAAAATACAGGATACTGTCATATAGCGATTGAGATCCTAAATTGTGTCTCCGAGTTCCAGCTCGGTAGCAGAGACTTGAATTCACGTCCTAATTTTTTATTGTTTTTTTCATGTGTTTTTCAACAGCGTTCATACTTAATTTATTATGTACTTATGCTCGTGTTATTGCCTAAACATGGTACGTTTTCTGCACTGTTGTATTTTTTGTTTAGCGTAAGCGCTTATCGTAAACTTCTGCATGCAGGAATTCAATAATCTGTATTTATTTGAAGGACTCACGTATTTGCTGTGCCGAAAGCGCAATAAGTAATAAAGGTCGGTAGGAATGAAAAGTAGCACACGTAACAGTTGCCATCTACGTGTGTATGTATACGTTCAGAGGTCCAATTTTTCAAAGCACTCTAAAGCGAGACGAATTGCAGAAAGAAAGCCCAGCAGGGAAAATCAAACAATATTTGGAATAAAATCATGTGGCCTAATTTTCATAACCACAGACTTGAGAGAATACCACCATCCATGCCAGGTGTGCCACACAACCCCATTGTCTGTTTTAGCAGCGTAGGAGCCCTTGTGGTACAAGCCATTCAGGTTTGCAGAGTGACACCTAGTGGGAAGAGAAAATAAACACAAAACAATCAGACTAGAAAGCTCCTTCCTAAGCCTTTTCGATAAAAGCGTTTGACTATGATTTCTGCCATTTTTCAGACAAGGGAGTATCTATCTATTTATGTACTTTTAAGGTTTTATTTATTTTCGAGAGAGAGAGAGAGAGCGCGCGCAAGTGAGGGCCAGAGAGAGAGGGGAACACGAGACCCCAAGCAGGCTCTGTGTCGGCAGCAGTGAGCGCGATGCGGGCCCAAACTCACGAACCCGAACAAGATCATGGCCTGAGCCAAAGTCAGATGCTCAAAAGACTGAGCCACCCAGGCGCCCCAACAAGGGAATGTTTATTAGTTTCCAGAAGGCGGGAGATTTCTACAGCAGATGGGTTTAACTGATGGGTTTGTGTGCCCTAACAAAACTCAGGATATAGCCCAGGTCACCTGTCGTGTACTGTAAAAGAAGCATTTCTGGTCTTAATAGCTTTTAAACAAAAAAGCAAGCAAACGAAAACATGACCTTGTAACCTTTGGCCTTTGCAAGAGTGGTATGATTTAAGGAAACAGGGTGTGGCATGGCGCCTTGTAACCAGCTTCCCTGGATAATTTGCACTTACGTGTTCACCTTTCCGCTGCCAAGATTTAGCTTTCGTGCTGCAGACTCCCTCCCCCCTCTTTTAAAAATTGCCAACATATCCATTATTTTAACCTCAAGGGTGAGCAAACAAAACCTAAACCACCACTTAAAGTTTTCCCAGCAATTGACCCATAATCATTTGTCCAAGTTGCGGAGTTAATTTTTTAGCCTCTCTTTTTCCAATCTAGATAAGTGGGTTAGCTAATCATACATTTTAAAAATGTCGCACTTCCTCCTTTAAAATCTGTAAATTTTGTCCCTGATATGGATAGCTAGGCGTATGTGATAATTTTCTGTGTACTGTTAGCAATGAGTCACTACATATTTCTTTATTGATTAACCAACAAAACGATGGCAGACATTAGGGTATAAGGAGAACATTTGCAAGGGACGGTTCTGAAAACTCTATGGAAAGGACCCAAACTGTTGAATCAAAAAAGCATATAATTTACCCATAGATGCTGAATGGTTGGCTCGGTCCACTTACCAGCTTAGTGATTTGCTCCTGCCGACCATCCTGACAATCTCCTAATTTAAATCTGAAACTATGTATGCTGATTCTGCAAATGTCAAAGCCTACTGTGTTTTTAAAACTACCTGAAAGGTAATGTTAGAAAAGAAGATAACAAACTTAGCCTCTGGAATATATATTTTGGCCCATCTCTGTTTTCCTAGAGACATCTGTGCTGTCAGCACTGAGCCTGATGTAGGGCTTGAGCTCACGCACCACGAGATCATGACCGGAGCCAAAATCAAGAGTTGGACGCTTGGGGCGCCTGGGTGGCTCAGTCGGTTGAGTGTCCGACTTCAGCTCAGGTCACGATCTCCCGGTCCGTGAGTTTCAGCCCCGAGTCAGGCTCTGGGCTGATGGCTCAGAGCCTGGAGCCTGCTTCCGATTGTGTCTCCCTCTCTCTCTGTCCCTCCCCCGTTCATGCTCTGTCTCTCTCTGTCTCAAAAAATAAATAAATGTTAAAAAAAAAAAGTGTAAAAAAAAATGGTTTTAAAAAAAGAGTTGGACGCTTAACCAACAGAGCCACCCAGGCACCCCTCTTTTTATTTTTTAAAGTAGGCTCCACACCCAATGTGAGGCTCAAACTCACGACCCTGAGATTAAAAGTCACATGCTCTGACTAAGCCAGCCAGGTGCCCCACATCTTAGCTATTCTGAGACCAATTGTCCAGCATCTTTCAGTTTCTGGAACAGGACTTGCAACCACACTGGGAGATGGTTGGGGCTCTGTTGGTGAATGCATTTGCAAATGCAGAGCGGAGAACACATCAACGCTCAGTGACCGCTTTGCCATGTGGAGAAAGAACGTTTTGTAAGTGAGTAATAATTATGAAGTGCCAACACTTCATGTAAGTTAGAAGAACTATAGGATTAAAAAAAAAAAAAGGATAAGGAGGAAGAAAATGATAGGATCAAACTACAAGAAAAGGAGACCTGTAGACGTAGCACCAAGCTTCTGGAACAATTGACTTTTTCTCTAACTTTACTGATTTTCCACCTCTACAGACATATCATCTCATTTGACTTCACGGATAATGATGAGTTCTTAGGCAGCTCCAGCTCAGTAGCTACCTTTCTTTGTCATCTCTGAACCCCGATATCGAAAGTCAAGTAAATTATTTATTTGCCTGTGTTAATATGTGTGCCAGTTGTCATTTAGACGCAATCCAAGCCGAGTCAACTAGGTAGGTACATGGTAATATTAACTGATATGATTGTTTTTCTGTATATGCACTTCTGTTCAAAATCAAACATTAAGGGATACTTGCAACTTAGTGAATTATGTGTCAGTTTTATATGATGCTGATAATTTTTACATAATGCTAACTTAGAAGGACAGGGGAAGTAAAAGGAGGAGGAAGAGAGAGTGACAAAGATGGCCTTTTAAAAGAACAAGAAAACCACTAGGGAAAAGACTATCATCACCTTTGGTTTGTTAAGTAGGGATGATACCTTTGTTTCTCTGTTCTCTCTCACTGATGTATGTGCTCTAGTTCCTTTACAAGCGACCAAAATTTTATAAAGTGACACAAAGTAAAAAACAAAAGCAAAATCCAGAGAAAATAATGATTTTACAACCACTGAGTTTCAACTTGACCCACCACACTACCCACAACTAGCTGTATCCCCGCAGAATCTACAACTCTAAAACCAGCACCCTGCAATCACCAAATGCTCATAGGGAGGACTCCCATGATTTTCAGGAAAGTTAACATATGCCTGATATACCTCTACTTCATAAGACAGGATTCTAAAATGCTTTGTAAGTACTTATGTAAGAAAAAAAAAGGTTAAAATTTGGATTTGGAACTTAAATGAATAGTCTTCAATAATTTGGAAAATCTGACACTCCAGGAATACTCACTAAAGATTCTATAATGGAAAATTTTTTTTTTTTAAATTTTTTTTTTAACGTTTTATTTATTTTTGAGACAGAGAGAGACAGAGCATGAACGGGGGAGGGGCAGAGAGAGAGGGAGACACAGAATCGGAAGCAGGCTCCAGGCTCTGAGCCATCAGCCCAGAGCCCGACGCGGGGCTCGAACTCACGGACCGCGAGATCGTGACCTGAGCCGAAGTCGGCCGCTTAACCGACTGAGCCACCCAGGCGCCCCTATAATGGAAAATTTAAATGTCCAGACATTTTGAAGTAGTGTTTGTTTTCTAACAAGAAAAGAAGACGTTCAAAACTCATGCACTGCCTAACAGTTGGGGCACATCTGCTTTGCAGACAGCAGACGCTTCAGGTTATTTTTAAGGGAGACTGTATGAAGTTTCCATTCTTGCCTAAACTTTGTAATTACAACAAAGGGAGCTGTCTGGAAACCATCTTGGGTGGAGAACAGTTCAATGAGTCAAGCATATCTGGCCTAGAGGAGAGAAAATATTGAGGAATACAATAAATGTCTTCTCATCCACTGCCTGCAGCACTATGTTGAAAAGGAATTACAATTGCTCTTTAACTACTGAGAAGAAAATCTGATGAAGTATAAGAAGGCAGAATTCAGATGAATAAAAGGAAAAACTTAGTACAATAAAAAAACCCAGAGTGAGCTAGCTGATAAAGTAACACTGAAGTATTCAACCAGAGGGTGGAATTAAGTGTCAGGAATACTGTAGAGGAAGTTTCTGCACTGAGAGGAGCTCAGTGGAAGTCACTGTGATTTAAAAGTAGTATTACATCGAAAAATTTACAAAAATAACATGGCCATCACGTGATAAGAGAAGGTAAAGACCAAACTGGTTATTAGAACACTGAAAATATTTCTCTTATGATAAATGCTCCCTATTCTTTCATGTCAATCTGTGGCCAACTATTTGTGATAACTCACCCATAGTTCAGGTTGCAAACAATCTTTGCAGAAGTAGTAATTTGATTTATTTCTGTAACACCTTTCAAGCTTTATTAATGCACACAATGAACAAATCCTCAAAAATACTTCATCACTGAAGAATTCTAGTAAGTGTGATTACATAATAATACCAGTACTACAAAGAAGACAACATTACCTCATGTTATAATTAATGCCCACCAGTGAGATATCATCAACGCCATTACAATAGTGTTTATAAAATGTCAAACCTGTTAAACCACCAGCCAGACTGATCTTCTTCTGCACAATTCCCTTCGTAGTTGTCATTATCTCTGTCCCGTGTGCTGAATTTCATTCTTTGGTGACTAGCCCACCATTGCACCTCAGGATTAAAATTCCCTGTAAGGGAGTCCCCAGCTGTTCCAGAATATTCGCCGATATTCAACTCATAGGATTTCTAAAGACAAAGAGGCAAGTTCCACTATCAGTTGTCACTGTAATATGATAATTTAATAATTAATGTTAGTTAATAATATGTTTATTTAATAAACAAAAAACAGGTTCTACCGTGTATTTTTGTTTCCACTGACTTCAGGGTTTATATTTTATACATTAATTCATAATGTTACTTATTTGAAAATTTTACTACCTTTTCATCTCCAACTTTAAAAAGTTTATACTGTGCATAACGGCTATTTTTTTCAAAATCTGCAAGGTCAATTTTTAAAGTGTAGTCTCCTGAAAAAAAAAAAAAAACAACAACAAGAATTAATAGGATATTTTTGAGGTGTGAGATGACATTGATTTATTGAATTTTAAAAATAATTCATAGCTCTATTTTACTTAAACTGTTTCCTTCTGCTATCATTCCGTTTTCAAAGAATAAACAGTGGCTCTATTGTATTTACAACATGAACATTTCATTGTGTATTTTGCTTGAAAAGAGCTAGGAACATAATATTGAAGGTGGAAAATTTCTACTAGATTTATCATAGGTCAAGTCTAGTACAATTCACTTGACAAAGAACAACAGAAACTAAGTTATTATTTAGCTAATACATTAAGAAGCCTAACAATGAAAGAAGAGAAGTTTTAAGAAGTTTAAACATTTATCCTCTTTTTCTTACTTTCAGTAAGAATGTTAATCTTAAAAGTAAATAATAACTAGTTGGTCGCGTCAAGCCATCTTCTTTTCTCCATTGTCCCATCATTTGTGAATCACAGTTATTACTCTTCCTCTTTTTTTGAAGAGTCAGGAACCAGAAAATTATAAGTCAAACAAACTGTTAGATAATATATGTTCTATCCTCCTACTTCGATAAATAAAATTTCACAATGACCTAGAAGATCAGGTTTGAACTTACAGTCTTAGTCTCCTTGGGATCCAAGCCAGAACATGGAGGCCCAGGGAGAGAGACCCTCTGGCCCCATCACCCAGGTCTTGTCTGTGGTCGGCCTCCTCTCTTCCTATCCCTATCTCTGTCTCAGTCATGCACACAAAAAGGGCCTCGACCACTTTGTGCACTTTCTAGGCTGCACATCCAAGCTCTGTTTACACCCACACTAAAAGTTGTTGCTTTACCTCCCCTCAGGCTCAGAGATGTGCGCACCAGTAACACCATCTTCTCAAGGGGGCTAGATGAAGAAGAGGCATGAACAGGTTTTGGAAACAAGCTCAGGGTTGTTTGGGCAGGAAATGCCAGCTTGCCCCTTACTGAGTGTGGGAGGAGTGTAAACTTCCAGTGACCTTGGTGCTTTAGTACCACAGGCCCTGCCCCCCATGGAGCTCTCTAAGGTGGAATTTTGGAAGAGGCCCCTCTAATCTGATGGAAGGGCAGTAATGGTTATGTGAGCCAAGACTGTGAAGTGGATGAGAACAGTATGGCAGGCTAAGTTAAATACCTTGCATTATGGAAGAGGTATAAAGTCAGTCTCAATGTTTCAGGTAACCATCTAAATATCTTTATGGACAATAAATAAATAAAAAGGCCATTATAGACCGTTCCTAAATTAATATTATTGCAAACACTTGAAGTCAAAATTTATGTAATGGAGATAAAGCTATTTTCAGGGGAAATTCACTAGCCTTAGGTACGCTCACAATTAAAGAATGCAGGGACAAAGGCATGCTTTTCTTGGGATGATGTGATATGTGGTTGTGAAACCTAGAACTGATAAATACATTTTTGCTGTCATGACAGTAGCAGCCCGAGTACCCATTAAAACACGAAAGGGAAGCAGATGTGTTGGCAAAGTGCATCTGGGCGAATGAGCATTTAATAATAATTTAACAACTAATTTGAACTTTGTATATTTGCAAGGAGCTAAGGGTTACTTCGTGGAGTTTTCATAGTTTCGATAGGAAACCCGATAAATATTAATGTGCAAAAAAGGCACTATGATAAATGTTATATATATCATAAAATACTCAAAATAAAATAAAATAAATACACTGAGGGAAGGGAAATCTTATATAAATTTAGATAGCATTGATCACAAGAAGGACAAGCAGGGTTCTAGGATTATTCATCTTCTATAGTGTCTCAAAGATCCCTATAATTATAATTATATCCCTATAATTATACTTATGAATTGTGGATATAAAAACACCAGTCACTTTCCCTAACTTGAATGAAACAAGCAAACCCTTGCTTTTATGTTTAATGCATTGCCAGTGTGATATAGCATGCTTTGTTAAGCAATACAATTGCCTTTTATGAAACATTCTAAATCAGACCCGAATGGGGCTGACTACAATCTCAGACTTACAATTGAGGCAAGGAAGGCAATGAGTTGGAGTAAATGAACATGGCAAAGAGAAGCTGAGAAAATTCATCAAATGATATTTTAGACAAATACTGAACTCTAGGAGAAGATACACATGCACTGGTACATAGCAGGAAATGTATAGATGTCTGCAATTTGAAATATATCAATAAAATAAAATAAAATGGCTTGATGGATGGATAGGTATGTAATGAAAACAATTTAAAAAAAACCAGCAAATGGTAGTGTAGAATCCAGGTGGTAGGTTGAATCTTCTTTCCGTTTTGCTGTATCTTTGAAATTTTTCAAATTAAAAGTTGATGGGGATGGAGACAGGATATTTATTAGGGTATTTGTATAAAACAGCCCCAAGTGCCCAATTCTTTGCCTCAACGTTTGCAATGCGACTTTTAACTCCTTCCACTGAGTCTACTTCTTTCCCCCTTAAATTCCCAGCAGACCCGGAAGCTGGTCACACACCCATGAGCAAGCCCAGCCAAGATCAGCAGAACACAGACCTGATGAGCAAAACCGCTCAGCCAACTTGTAGATTTGTGAGGAATAATACATGAGTGTGGCTTTAAGTCAACAAATCTTGAAGTAGCTTGTTACACACTTATTATGGCAATAGATAGTTGACCCAGTATGGCTATTTTGAGGAATTTGAGGCATTAAAAAAAGAAGGATTAGGACACTACATTTCCTTTCCATAAATTGAAAATAAATAGATGAGAACTCTCCCACCTCAGCCCAGATCTAGTTTCATTGCCTCTAGTCCTAGTTTTAAGTGGCCACATTTTATAAAGGGGATTGTTGCTCGAAAGGGATCATTGGCATCTGCAAAACACAGCACTTACTGAATTCATTCCATTGCCTATGGTTTAGTAGAAAACATTTTAACGTGTTTTTTATTTTTATTTTTAATGCTTATTTATTTTTGAGAGAGGAGGGGATGGGGGCAGGGAAGGGCAGAGACAGAGGGAGACAGAGAATCTGAAGCAGGCTCCAGGCTCTGAGCTGTCACAGTACAAAGCATAAAGTGGGGTTCAAACCCACGAACCATGAAATCATGACCTGAGTCAAAGTCTGAAGCTCAACTGACTGAGCCACCCAGGTGCCCCTTTAGTGTGTGTGTGTGTGTGTGTGCGTGTGTGTGTGTGTGTGTGTGTGTGTGTGTGTGTGTTTTAACTATACTTCAAGTGAATTTGATATCAGACAAACCTTACCTTGTGTGGTCAGTAAGTGAATATTTTTATTACCCAGCCAATATTCACCATTTTCTTGAACAAAATTTCCAAAGCCATTTTCATAGTCATTCCAGCCTCTAAAAAATTTGAAATGAAAGCTGATTTTAGCAGAACCCAAAAGGACCTTTGCAGTAGTAACTAAGGTGCCCACCACCCTCCCCAATTACCCACCCCCCAATATTTTTTTTTGATTAGCAAATGCACTTTCAGTATTCTTATTTGGAAAGAGTGAAATTCTAATTATAGACCTCAGGATATAATAAAAACGCTTTACTTGTTACAAATCTCACACATGCTACTCCAAATAAATCCTTGCATCATAATTAGCACACCTGTTAAAGTTCTCACTGCCATCAGATCGTCTCTGAATTACAGTCCATCCTCCTCCATCAGACATGTCACAGTAAACAGAGAATTCTGTTGGGCTCTGGAGAGGTTTGATTTTGTAAAATCCACTGCGCTTATACCCATCATTAAAAATCTCCGAACAGTCTGTTTGCAAAACAAGGTAATGTAACATTTGTTATATGCCTTTTTTTTCCCCCATAGGAGCCTCTGGATAAGATTACTCAATACCAATGGAGATAGATAAACACATGGTGTAGATAATCAGCTTTTTAAAATTGCATCTTGTATATCTTCCAGTAGATATTAGGAAAGTCTTATTTCCTTTTCTAGTATTTAATTTTATCTCCTTGACATGATCATGAAAATAAAAAAGAAATAAAACAGGGATTTGGTTTCTCATTTCTGATTTTTGTGCAAACACTTAAAAAATTATATATGTTCAATAGATCATAGCATATTTAAGTGGAACTTATAGCCTTAAATGACAGAATAAGAGAACTTATCTCTCCTATGAAGCTAAATTAAAGTAGAAATAGAACCTCGAGCAAATAATATAATATGGGTTATCTTGACTTACAGCATTATAAATCATCCTGAACATTGGAGATGAATTCAAAGTAGTAATCTTCTTGTTAGATTCTTATAACTTCCCAGTTTCAGCAGATTTTTTAGTAGCCCACTGAAATTTCCAACAGTCCATGCATTCTTAGGTGCTTTTGCTAAAAATCGCAAGCTTCTGCTATTCCTTTTATCCCCACATTCTTTTTGCCAGGATATTTCTTTGACCTTTGAAGCAAACATAACTACCAGTCTGTCGCCGAAAAGTAGTATCTATTTCTTAAACTACTTGAAGGTAGAATAAATTAACATCCACTGGGTCTCATCTAGGCTGATTTGTACACACTTTTAGAGAATTTGGCAGTATGGACCTCACTACAGGTTCAACATCCAGGAAGCTGTGTAAGGGGTGGTTGAAGTAGGTGGCCACCGTCAAGAGATCGTCTCAAGAATACTTAGTTGCAGAGTTTTGAGTAAAAACACTATAACTTAAATTATAGCTGACTTTCACATTTTACCCTTAGCATTTTGTTAATTTCCTTCCTTTAAAAAAACAACCTTTTCTTTTCTTTTCCTGATTGGATAATTCCATTCTGCTAGCATATTTTAAAGTTCTTTCTTCTTTTTCGTTGTTTTGATGCCAAATTGTCACAAATCCATTTTGTTACAAGTGAGATATACTGCATGCCAAAAAGATGGAATGGGCAGTAGGAATTAGACAAGAAAATAAAGACCCTTTGTCACTTTCTGAAGCCCTCACCAGGTTAAGACCAATCATATACTACTGCTGTGGTGA
Organism: Panthera tigris; assembly: GCF_018350195.1. Taxonomy (NCBI): domain Eukaryota; kingdom Metazoa; phylum Chordata; class Mammalia; order Carnivora; family Felidae; genus Panthera; species Panthera tigris. The sequence goes on along the minus strand of NC_056663.1, from coordinate 20,639,795 downwards.
GATGTTCATCTTTGTGATGATTTAGGCTATATTCGTATATTTATATCTGAGATTCAGAAGCACATTCTTTGTGCGTGTTGGATTCTTAAAAAAAAAGAGAAAGAGAGAGAAAGAGGTCCTTTTCTGGCAATTAAACAAGAAGAAAAACATCACCTAAAATTAGTTCAATGTTGCTCAAAAGCTTACATTCTGTGGTCAAGTAGATTGTACAACACTTTTCATTAAAGTAAGCAGATTTTAACCCTGTTAAGGATAGAGCTCTTTGCTTACATGTAATCTCCTACCAAAGAGCTGAATAGTAAAGACTCCAAAGATTCAGGCTGTTTTCCAGGCAAATATGGAAATGATTAGCTATAGCATTTGCCTCTGGAAAACTTTGTGAATATTGCATGTGGAGCCAACATTTTCTATTTGTTTCTATTTTATGCCAACTGCAAGTTTGTGTTTTTAAAAATGTGTCCTTCTTCCCAGAGGAAAAATCCAAACATAACTTAGATCCAGAGCAAAGCTTTCAACTTAAAAAAAAAAATCAAAAACAAAAAATACCCAACAAATTAAAAAACCTCAAAGAAGCATGAGTAGCAAAATTGCTCATATGAAAGAAGTTAGAAATAAGGAGGCTGCCTTGGGGAAATGTGAAAATGGGACTTGCACCTCCACAGCAGGAAGTTCAAACAATGTAGGGTATAAAACATTAACTAGATATTTGAAACTATGATTTTCAAAATGTTTTGACCCACTCAACTCCCCAGATAATACGCAGGCAAGGGCAGGATCGGAAAGCTCCATGTTCCTGGGACTTAAAAAAAAAAAAAAAAAAGAGGGGGATTTTTGGATGCTTACATAATACTAGAGTGAGGCCAGGGTTGCCTGCCCTCTGACAAACACTGTGCCAAACTGGAAGAGGTGAACGCTTTCTCTGATCATGCAGAAAGCAAGCCATGTTGGAAGGCTTCTGAATGTTTAAGCTTCACAAAGTGACACGACAGCTTGCCAAATGGACTTTTCCCTTTTGTCCCACAATGGTGGCTGAGCTCAAAGCTGAAGTCCGAAGGCACTAAGTACCCCACACTCTAAATTCAAAGAAAGGCCAACATGAGCTCAGCTGCCCCCAAAGGCATGCTGGGAAATGCTAGAACTAGCCCTGCTGTAGCCATTCTTTTTCCCCACCTGCCCCGTGACATTAGAAAGGAAACAAGAAGAAAGGATGCTGGTTCCTTGGAGAGGGCAGGATTCTTGAAGGGTAGGGTGGGTAGGCTCTCTCCAGGGTAGGGTGGGTAGGCTCTCTCCTCTGAAAACAAGGGAGAGAGTATATAACAATGTGGATAGATAGCTGACATTCACTGAGCACCTCTTTTGTATGAAATGCTACTGTAATCATGTTACATGTGTTAACTCTGAATCTTTACGACAAAGAACCATTCTTATCATTCCCATTTTACAGATGAGGAAAATGAAGGATATAAAGATTAGGTAACTTGCCCAAAGGCTACAGCTACCAAGATGGGCAGCTGGACTTTCAAACCAGGCTTCAGAGGCAACACCTTAATCACTACACATGCCTCAAGTGACTGTCTTGTAAAGATTGAAGGCCTTGCAGGAGGGGATCTGGCTAAACCAGTGGTCTTGTTGGCTGAACAGATGTGATGCCACGGGCTGTGGTAATTATCACCAATTAATGTGAATTTGGTATCTTTTAATTTAAGTACATGATTTAATAGCAGCCAAAAACTTCAAAATAAGATACATTTAATTATATGTTGTATAAAATCGCATGATTTGTGCATTATCTGCACAAATTGCTAGTTTATAAGCAATTATGTGTTTTTGACCATGAGATGAATTAGAATTCAGAAAACAAATTAGTAATAAAATAGTAACTTGTAAATAAGAAGAAATTTATATTTCTACAGATGGTGTACACGAATATTTAATTTTTTTAAGTATATTTGTTTATTTTAAGATAGAGAGATAACACACACAAGCAGGGGAGGGGCAGGGAAAGAGGAGGAGAGAGAAAATACCAAGCAGGCTCCATACTGTCAGTGTGGAGCCTGATGTGGGGCTTGAACTCACGAACTGTGAGGTTATGACCTGAGTCAAAATCAAAAGTCAGACAGTTAACTGACTGAGCCACCCAGGAACCCCAATGAACATTTGATATTTTTAATTTAAGGAGACCAAAAATATAAACTTTGGTAGCAAGTTCTTATATATTTTATACAATATTATATATTATGTTAAATATATACTTTTTGGAATTTATGGTTATTATATATTTATCAAGGGTTTGCCTTTGGCAGGCTCTTTAGTACTATTTGTCTATATGCTACAAAATAAAGTACAATTAAACTATATATTTCATACTGTATTCATCATATATGAAGAATATTACATAGTTCTACTAACTTCTGGGGGGTTTTTTTGAGGTGGGGGAGGGGGGTAGAAAGACAGCACGAGAGACAATCTTAAGCAGGCTCCTACCAACGCTGAACCCAATGCAGGGCTCGATCCCACGACTGTGAGATCATGACCTGAGCCAAAATCAAGAGTCAGATATTCAACTGACTGAGCCACCCAGGTGCCCCCCTGGATTTTTTTTTTTTTAGCTGTTATATCCCAAACCAGAAAATGTCTATCATCTATTTTATTTTATGTGCTATAATGTTACAAGACAGACAGACACACACACACACACACACACACACACACACACACACACACACACACCCTACAATGGTTTGTATAGACCCTGACCATATGACTCTTCCATCCAATTCCTGTTTATTCAGTCAGGCCTCCTCTGATCTTGGTATTTTCATTTTCTAGTAACTGATTTCTGCCTTACTCCTTGGTGACTTCTTGTCTCCCACTTCTTGTCATTTCTTGACACAGGGATTGGAGTTTCAGCTCCTAAGCCTGAGTCTTCCCACGACTGAGTTTTCTCATACACAGTCCTAGTAACAAACATCCAATCACCTGCCTCCTGCCATTATTGAACACTTGAATCTGTGTTCACAACCTGTTCAGAGTTCCTGGGTTTGGGGCTTAGTTTGGAATTTGGAATAATGGTGCTTCTCTTGCATCCATCAGTTCCTTGTCCTTGTGACCAGCTGTGTACCTACTTTTGGAATCACATAAGGTGCCAGTAGCGTTGGTTTCTTCTGAACCCTCTGTCCTTGGCTTACAGATGGCTGCCTTCTTGCTGTAGTCTCGTATCATCTTTCCTCTGTGCATCAGTGCCGCCGTCATCTCTTCTTATAAGGACACCAGTCAGACTGAATTAGGGCCCATTCTAATGGCCTCATTCTAACTTAATCTCTTCTTTTAAGGCCCTATCTCCAAATACAATCATATTATAGACATTGGGGGTTAGAGCTTCAACATATGAAGCTCATATGGGGGGTGCACACAACTCAGTCCATAAGACAAAGTCATCAGTCAAATGGCTTTTTGGCCATTCTGGTTACTCCCTTCTCTGAATCAACCTTGTTATCAACAATGATTGGCCTGATTAATCCAGTGAGATCCAACCCTGACATCTGTTTCTTACATTTTCCACAGTCTCAGGATAGGTAGCTGAAACCTGCTGAGTGGATAAATGACCACATTACAATTAGGCCTCAACATTCGTCGAATGAAAAGGGTATTCAATTGCTACAATGCCTTACCTCCTATCTGAAAAGAAGTAAAGCCTTCTATACTAGGTGGCCCCAGGAAATCTCGGTCCTCCTCAGCCTGTGGGAAGAAATGTGGGGAGAAGCCTGACCTGATTCTGGTCTTGAACAATCTCATCCACACCCATCAGCAAAAGCACAAATCCTTTGCAGTCTTGTAGGGATTCTCATTTAATTGGTCTGGAGTGGAACCTGGACACTATTTGTAGACAGTTTCCCATGGGTCAATTGCCTTCCTGCATATTTTGCAAGCAGAGTATATGTTCTGGACTATTTTTTTCAGGGATCTTTGTATAGTAAACAGCCTTATAAGATAGAGACAGTGTCTCCCTCTAGAGCAGATGGCAGGTTAGTTTCTTCCCACTTTCATAGAAATAACTCTCTTGCAAAGGAGAAAAGACTGGGCAGATTTGCTTGTAACCCATTATAAAAGATTGAGATTTACTAAACTCAGGGTTCCTCACCTGGACACAGCCCACTGCCTGCACATTCTCCACATTGCTTCCTTAGTATTTGCAATCAAGGGATATTGGTACAAACATGAAGTTCTTGTCTCGGACCCAGGAGTCTCTTATCTTCTGCCAACACCTGTGAAACCGAGGCAGGCTAACTCTTTAGGTTGCAAATGGAGTAAAACCTCAGACCCTCCACAGTTCTTCATAGGCGTCAGCATTTTAACAGTCACCAGGTGATTCTATCTGTAGACCTGGCTGAGAATCACCGTCTTCAAGAAATGTCAACTGATTATACTTCTTGTTCAATTGCTCTCCTGAGCCTTCTTTCACTGATGTCTTCTGAGGTTCTAGTTCCTGTTCTTTGCCCTGAGATTGCTTCAGACAGTCTCTTTGTTTCCCAAGCCTATTTTTATCCGAGCTGTCTTTGGTTCCTTTTTGTTCCATGCCGCCGAGCCATGAGCCATCATCACCCTACATCCATTCCCTCTACCACAGGCCTCTGTCTGATCCGGAAAGGGGGAAAAGCAGTTGGATTCCAAGAATCAAGGGTAAGGGATCAAGTGACTGGACAACAGAGTGTCAGGAGCCCTGGGCAAATGTCTGACCAGAAAGAGATTAGGTTCTTGGTAAAGAAAGAAAAAGGGAACATTTCATTGAAGCATAGTTTCTAAAATTCTCATAATTCTTATATGCTTCACTGATGAGTATATTTAGAAACACAAAATAAAGATGTCTTTATTCTGTCAGCCTGGAATCTCTTTAGCCTCTGTAGTTTTTCAATTACAGTCAGATATATTTTCCAACTTATATTTGCTTATTTAGCTATTCCTATCTTTCTGTACTACCTTGCTTTCATTCATAAATGTGAGGCTCTGTTATTTTCCAGGTACTCTAATGGGCAACAGGGAAGAAAGAATGATGAGACATCATTCCTAATGAAGTGCCTGCTCAATTGATCAGGATAGACTCATGAACAAAGAAATTATAATACATCATCCCAGTAGCTAGAGCAGACATATAAACAAAGTGCTGTAAATGGCATCCTCCTTACTGACAACTATGGTTTGTTTACTTTAAAAGATGCCTGGAGGAAGGCAAATGAATAGTTCTCTATAAAGAATAACGATATGTGCAGTGAATGTGTTGACAGTTTAAGATCATTAAGTTTCTGGGTGGAAACAATGACCTAATCGAAAGGAAAATTATCAAACCGTAAAATATGCACATAAAAACAACCCTTGTATTTCCCTAAATAATTGTGATCCCTTTTTCTTTCTCTGCCCTTTTATTCTATTACCTCATTTACTACCCTAAGGCACATAAGGGACTCAGAAGGGAAAACTGTATAAATGTAACGAGAAATGCTACACAAAAACAAAACTGTAAAATTTTTCAGATATGTCATTTGCACACCATATGTAAACAATCTCTTGTCTTTGATCTCTCTTTAAACTACAGAAATTCTAAGATATTTAGCATTGACATTAAATATCCCCTCAGAGATAAGAGAGAGAAAAGGATAAAATTAAATTTATACCGGGGTGCCTGGGTGGCTCAGTCGGTTAAGCGTCGACTTCAGCTCAGGTCACGATCTCACAGTGTGTGAGTTCGAGCCCCGTGTCGGGCTCTGTGCTGACAGCTCAGAGCCTAAAGCCTGCTTCAGATTCTGTGTCTCCCTCTCTCTCTGCCCCTTCCCCGCTCATGCTCTGTCTCAAATATAAATAAAAACATTTTAAAAAAATTTAAAAAATTATTTAAATTTATACCAAATTCACATTTGGTATAATGTTCATGCTGCTTGTTATTAGAATAGGAAAAGCTCTTTAGCAAAACCTGAAGTGACCAAATAATGAGCACCACCATTGCACAGGGGTGTGGGTCATAAGTTACTGACACACTTAAGAAAAATAGGTTCTGACCTGCATATTGCCTTTTGCCTCCAAGGTCAATGACAATATTCTCCTCTCCTTTATCGAGGAACTGGATTTCGTTCTCATGCAAAAGCCGGGTGATCTTGACCTGTTGCTGTTTGACCCGGGTCTCGAGCAGGTGCACCTGGGCTCTGAGTCGTGCTTGCTCCCGGAGACAGTTCTCTAGAGCCTGCAAAGGAATGTGAATCTCATTCTCACTGGGAAATAAATGCCTAACAAGTTGGACAAATTAGTGATTCAACTTTGTCCCCAGCTCCCATTTCAGAATATTATTCTACCCAGAACATGGTATGAAACTGATGCTATTTGATACTATTTGTTATATGAAGAATATGTAATTATGACTATAGTACAGTGCTTGAGCTAGAAATTATATATTAATATGAATTAATCTGAATGACTACACAAAGAGCTTTAGACTCATCTTATTTTATCCTCATAATGATTCCAGGAGGGAGGAATTGGCTCCATCCTGGTGAGGAAACTTGCCCAGGAATTTCCAGCAGGTAGGAGGGATCAGGATTCAAATCCAGTTCGAGATCCCTGCTCTCAGTTTCTACATGACAAGAAAGCAAAAATGCTTTCTTGACAGCATCGTTGTGCATTGCTAGTGTGTCAGTCTCTAAAATAAACAGGGCTTTTGAATGACCTTTTGGTATTAATGTTTTAAAAATTTAATTGAATACTTATAATCTGATGACACGTGGTCACCTTTATAAGAGGATACTAATTTAGACCCTCATATCCCTGAGTGTGTCACCCATTTACCTGTGACTGGAAATTCTACTGAAGACACTTTAACTTTTGCTTTTTTGTTTTTCTTTCAATTATTTCAGACAGGGATGGGAGGAGCCTGAGTTTTCCAGTTAAGTCATTTATCTTCTTAGAGATAGGCAAAACCTATCTAAGGGCAAAAACCTCAAGAATATTGCCTGTGCATGAATTAATCAGCTCCTTTCTAAACTGGCATCTGAGAACGCTCCAAAGAGAAAGCAAATGTTGTGGGTGGCGGGGGGTGGTGGTGGTGGGGATTAATTGGGAAGGTGAGCTGCATAGGTGGGTCTCCTGGAAGAGGTACTGAGGCCAAGAAGCTGCAATAAAGGCTCTTGGATACTCAAGGCTGGAAGAGTTACTAGAGGTATAGTGGGGAGAAAAGGACAAAAAACAATTTTTTTCCCATTTTCCACTCTTACCTTGACATCTCCATTTGCAACTTATGTCATGATCTCCTGCGAAGAGTGTAAATGTTTACTTTTGAGAAATTATGAATTTTCATGTGTAATTACCTTACACTACTACCTTTATACACGTTATTGCCTAAGACAGCCATCAGATGTATTTCCCAATTTACAATTGCCTCTCGGTTCCTGACTTTATGTACTGCCTTATGCCCTTCCGTAATTAGGAGGACCCACCATGTTCCAGGCACTCTGCTAGCTGGTCAGAATAGCACAGCTGGACACTCTATTTGGGACAAAGAGGTACATTCCCTTCCTATGAAGGCCTATACTGGAAACACAGAGATTCAACCTCAAAACTGGAAGTCACACAGCAAGAGTATGGAGAATTGTTGGTACAGGTCTTCTCCCAGTTTCAAGTCTAAGTCACTGAATGTCTCCTAGCTATTGCTCTAGGACCATTTCTTATTTGCTTGTGGTACTCTCTCCTCAACACTCCTTGATTTAGCCACTCTGAAAGAATTATTTACTTAGCTCCCTGACTCCCACCAGTCTAAAAACTAAACAGCAAGAACACTGGATGGTATCTGGAATCCTGTGCTGCTTTCCGATAGGTGGAAATTGGCTGTGATATTGTTAAGTACAGTGCAGCATGCAATTTAAAAGTACAAGGCAAGTATCTTCGATCTTCATGAGCCTACATACATGGTCTTAGTGAGTTTATTTAACATTTACGAGTTTTCTCTCTCCCAGAATGTCGAGTAAATGAATGTTTCCTCCCTTTTACTTATGAGTGGAGGAAGGCATGAGTTCATTGTAATTACTGTCAGATAGTTTAGTTTATACTAACAGTGTTCAGTATTGGAAGGCTCAACTTTGGGAAAGCCACGGGTCAAATTTAATTACTATGGATAGTTTTAAACTTCTAACATTAACTACCCAAGTAACCCCAGTAACTCCAAAAGATTTTACTTGTTTATGGCAAATACTGGTTTTGACTTTAAGAAAAAATTTGAAAGCACTTGGTAAGTGCCTATTACGTGGCAGGTGCTTCCACAAACCCTTTTAATTTTCCCCCCCTTAGTTATTTTTTTTCAGTGACAAATTACTATAGGTTTTCTGCAAAATAAGAGAAAATCCAGGTCAGAGCAGGCATTCTAGAAACATCAGTAAATGAGCTTACCCAGCAATTCCTGCCCATTACCAGAGCAGTGGTGACAAGCAGAAAACTGAACATCTTTGCCATTTTCTCCATCGAAACGACTGCAAGAACAAAAGAAATTTCATTAACTTATTTACTGTGAGTTTTTCATGAGACCAGAGTTGCATTCAGACCAGAGGCAATCCAGGATGCTGGTGCCACGCCGTCTCTAATCTAAGAGTCTTCAAGGAAATTCTCCTGGACTTCCCCATGCCTCCCTCACACAGAATGATGCTCTCTGTGACCTCAAATAGGATCGAACCTGTTCAACTTCAGGAACAGAGAAGGGGCGCCTGGATGGCTCCAATGGTTAAGCGTCTGACTTTGGCTCAGGTCATGATCTCACGGTTCATGGGTTTGAGCCCTGCATGGGGCTCTGTGCGGACAGCTCAGAGCCTGGAGCCTGCTTCAGATTCTGTGTTTCCCCCTCTCTCTGCCCGTCCCCGACGCGTGCTCTATCTCTCAAAAATAAATAAATATTAGAAGAAAAAAAGAAAGAAATAGAGAAGGGACTCTGACTCTCTTTGAGGGTCCTAATGTTAATGAGCCTCTTGTGCAGAAAAGGCATAGGCTCTGTAAACATGAGGGCCTGGGTCCATATTTTGGCTGAGTCACTTCCTCATTGTGGAACCCCAGGCAACCTACTAAAATGCTCCTGATTTGTAAAATGGAAATCATAATTTCTACCAGACAAGACTGGGGCAACTTTGACATAATATTTTTAGATACCCTGGCATAGGATACGTGCCTAATGAACAGTCACTTATTTTGTATATGGAAGACTGCTTGTATGTATTCAGAGAAGAAAGGGAAAAAATACAACTTAAAGAGGTGATATACATTGTTTTAGTTGATGTCTTAATGTACAGGCAAGCTATCAAGATAATAGACTTTCAGCTCTGTTTCAAGTTGTAGAGGAAAACTCACTTTACCACTTCTTGAGATTATTTTTATACATTTTTTAATGCTTATTTATATTTGAGAGATAGAGACAGAGTGTGAATGGGGGAGGGGCAGAGAGAGAGAGAGAGAGAGAGAGAGAGAGAGAGGGAGTCACAGAATCCGAAGCAGGCTCCAGGCTCTGAGCTGTCAGTGCAGAGTCGATGTGGGGCTCAATCTCACATACTGTGAGATCATCACCAGAGCCAAAAGCAAGAGTCGGACGGACACTTAGCCACCTGAGCCACTCAGGGTCCCCTAGAGTGTGAATTTTTAGACAGCATGAAATTTGTGCATTACAGAGAGTAATAGTCCGCTAGACTGAATTGTATAATTTTACTTCTGGCTGACATTTGCTCTAGTATGAATGTAGAAATGCGCTGTGTATTTTATAAGCATCTTCTTCAATTCTCATATAACTCCATACGGCAAGTACCATTATCTCCGTCATACAAATGAATGGCTCAGAGAGGTTAAGTCACTTCCCTAAGATCACACAGCCACTTTATGGAATATGCAGCAACTGAGCTGAGGGCTTTCCACCTTGACAGCCCAAGCCCTTAACCTGAACTCCACACAGCCTTCCTCGTTATCCACGTATGCCTGCGATACACAGGGAAGCAGGCTGCATGGACTAACGGGAGTCCCTCCCCCTTTGCCTTCTCCAGTTAACATCAGACTCTCTCCTGAACATGGCTGTGATTTATTTGTTCCTGAGTCACGTACTTCTCCAAAGGAACGTTAGGTTAATCTGGAGGAGAGGGGGCAGCTGGCCTGAAGCAGAGGCAATCCAAGGGAATGGTAGTGTTTGCAAATGTTTATTCATTATCAGCTGTCTCTCTGCTCCATTCTGTGCTGCATTCTGTGAAAGAATAAACACAGCAGCCTCAGTGAGGCAACGTTTCACTCAAGAAATGAAAATACCTATTAAAAGGGAAATTAAGGACAATATAAATTAAGCATACGTGAAACTGTATGTAATTCAATAAAAAAAAAAAAACTCTGAACTTTCCCAGACTACCCCTCAAGACAAAATTAATTACTTCCCTCTCTGTGACCCCCCCCTACTATATTTACAGACCAAAATAGCACTTATCCACTCAGTAAACACTGTTTGCATGCCTGCTGTGTTCCAGGCACTGTGCCAAGTGATAGGATTATCATTTGGTCAGTTTTTCACATGTCTAGTTAGAAAAACTGCTTAGAATAAGATTTTTGAAGGCAAAAGCCCCACCTTGCTAATGGTTGTATACCCAGCATCTATCTTATTACTGAGATCACTGTAAATTTGTAGTTGTCTCTGACAAAAATTTTCCCCAGGAAGGAAAAATCTTGGAGATGAAAATGTGCTTTCCTTGCTGTAAAACTAGTCTGTTTGCAGTGACAATACTTCCTCCTTCCTCCTCTATATTTATCCTGGTCAAGGGGAAAACAATGGGCTGAGTGTATTTTTGAAAGTAAATGTTAGGAAGAAGTTAGAGATTTTTGAGGCGCCTGCGTGGCTCAGTCATTTGAGCGTCCAACTCTTGGTTTCGGCTTAGTTGTGATCCCAGGGTCATGGAATGGAGCCCCCATGTTGGGCTCCATGCTCGGCATGGAACCCGCTTAGATCCTCTCTTTCTCTCTGTCTGCCGCTCTCCCCCACTTGTGCTCTTTCTCTCTAAAATAAAAGAAAATAAATTTAAAAAAAAAGGAGAGAGTTTTGGTTGGATTGAACACATGAATTTATATTTCCTTTCCCGCAAAACCCCGCTAGGAAAGGAGTAAAGAAAAATGGCAAAGACATGAATTGACAAGGTCGAAGAGAAAGGGGGCAGAGAAAACACCTGGCGTGCAATGTCATCATGTTTTAGGTTGTACAAAGCATAAGGGGGAGCTGGCAGCGCTGCTAAAACTGAGGAACAAGCAGCAGCAGTGGGGACCGTCACAAATAGCAAGCTAAGCAGCCCTGCCGCGCCCCACCCCGGTGCAGGGCTGAAGGCACCAGCCAGCTTGGAAGGCAGGGTGGAGGTGATGGCCTGGCATTCACATCCTCACCTAAACCCTGAACAGTGCATGAATACTGCTTCTCCCACCCCGCCAGACAACAGGACTTACTTTTTGTTGTTGTTGTTTTACTCTAAATCCAAGTGAGTTAACATATAGTGCAATAATGATTTCCTGAATAGAATTTAGTGATTCATCACCTACATATAATACCCAGTGCTTAACACAAGTACCCTCCTTAATGCCTCTCACCCATTTAGCCCTTTCCCCCACTCAACACCCCACCAGCAACCCTTGGTTTGTTCTCTGTATTTTAAGAGTCTCTTATGGTTTGTCGCCCTGTTTTTATATTTTTGCTTCCCTTCCTCTATGTTCATCTGTTGTGTTTCGTATATTCCACATATGAGTGAAATCATATAATATTTACCTTTCTCTGACTGACTTATTTCACCTAGCGTGATGACAATCTAATTCCATCCAAGTTGCAAATAGCAAGATTTCATTCTTTTTCATCGTGGAGTAATACCCCATTGTATACATATACCATATCTCCTTTATCCATTCATCCATCGATGGATATTTGGGCTCTTTCCATACTTTGGTATTGTTGTTCGTGCTGCTATAAATATTGGGGGTGCATGTGCCCCTTTGAAACAGCACACTTGTATCCTTTGGATGAATACTAGTAGTGCAATTGCTGGGTCATAGGCTACTCCTATTTTTAATTTTTTGAGGAACCTCCATACTGTTTTCCAGAACGGCTGCACCAATTTGCATTCCCACCAGCAATGCAAAAGGTTCCTCTTTCTCTGCATCCTCACCAACATCTGTTGTTGCCTGAATTGTTAATGTTAGCCATTCTGACAGGTGTGAGGTGGTACCTCATGGTGGTTTTGATTTGTATTTCCCTGATGATGAGTGATGTGGAGCATCTTTTCATCTGTCAGCCATCTGGATGTCTTCTTTGGAAAAGTGTCTATTCATGTCTTCTGCCCATTTCTTCACTGGATTACTTGGTTTTGGGGTGTTGAGTTTGAGAAGTTCTTTATAGATTTTGGATACCAACCCCTTTTCTGTTATGTCATTTGAAAATATCTTCTCCCATTCCGTTGGTTGCCTTTTAGTTTTGCTGATTGTTTCCTTTGCAGTGCAGAAGATTTTTATTTTGATGCGGTCCCAGTAGTTCATGTTTGCTTTTCTTTCCCTTGCCTTAGAAGTCATGTCTAGTAAAAAGTTGCTGTGGCCGAGGTCAAAGAGGTTGTTGCTTGCTTTCTCCTCTATGATTTTGATGGCTTCCTGCCTTATGTTTAGGTCTTTCATCCATTTTGAGTTGATTTTTGTGTATGGTGTAAGGAAATGGTCCAGGTTCATTATTCTGCATGGCACTGTCCAGTTTTCCCAACACCATCTGCTGAAGAGACTGTCTTTATTCCATTGGATATTCTTTCCTGCTTTGTCAAAGATAAGTTGGCCATATGTTTGTGGATCAATTTCTGGGTTGTGGGTTCTGTTCCTTTGATCTCTGTGGCTGTTCTTGTGCCAGTACCATACTGAGCAAGACTCACTGTTCACTGAAGTTGAACCAGAGAGGCTCCAGGTAACATGACCACAGGCACAGTGGAGGTCAGGGGAGAGTAGTTTGTTCCACAGGTTGAGGCACCTCTCCATACACCACCAGGATCCATCTGTCCTGGCAGCCAGGCAGCCCTCTCTCTACTCCTCCCACTACTTTCCAGGCCAGAGACCATGAGATTTCTCTCCAGAGGAATGAACAGGCTCACAGAAAAGATCATCAGAGGCTAATGTAGGGCGATTCTCCAACAAAAGAGCCTTGTCCTCGGCTCATCATTCTCCAAAGAAGCCCACGGGTTGTCAAGCCTCATTCATGTACCCAGGAAAGGTACAGACACAATATTTTGCTTATTTCTTTTAAAGTAGTTCTCTCTGAAGGGAGGCGTATATTAAGTTTCTTTCTATATCTGTATTTACTTAACAGTCTAAAGAGAAGCACTTGAATACCAAATGTTCCATATGATAACACTGGGCAGAAATCCATACAATGGCAATTAATTTACCCTGAAGATGTATAACTTGCCTGTTTTAACTTAACCCTATCATCTAACATTGTAAACAAAGTAAACATTACAATGTTTACAATGAAGAAAGAAGTGCAGTGCTGAGTAAATTACAAGGCTAAATGGACAAAGAAGTCAGACAAAACCCAAGAACATCTGTGATATCACTACAGAAAAGCTCTAATAAGCATTTGTAGATGCATTTTTTTCAGTAGGTCATACTTTTATACATTAATTGAATATAATTTATAGCAATATTGTTGAGAAAAATTGATACATTACTCTGTTTGCCTAGTAACCATTTAATATTCAAGCATGTATTGGGTGCCTGCTTTATGCCAGGGGCTATGTACTCTAAGCTCTTATATTTAGCTTATATTAAATATATTGAATTACATCTAAAATATTAGCTTATATTAAAATACACAGAAAATTAAGTTTAATAATGACACTTAAAATTGTTCCCACTGTAAAGAAACACCCTCCGTCTGTTTCAGAAGTGAGAAGAGACTTGCCAAGAAAGAGAAGTATGAGCAAATTGAGACGATGAATAGGTTTGCTATCAATTAATATTTTCTAATTGATTAAAATCATCTTGGAATTACACTTTAAAAATTTTCTAGGTAACTTTTACAATTGCCATGAAAAACACGATCATTTTTTTTTTTTTAAGAAGTCAACACCAACTACACTAAAACGCCTTAGTTACAATATAGTAGTGTCCTCAACTATGCATGCAGATACTGAGATATTTACATCGTAAGGAAAATTTTGGGTAGAAATGAATACCCTAACCAAGGGCAGGTGATGTTGTAAACAAACACATTTTCATTCCCATCGAGGGGTAGTTTCATGTTTCTTTTGTCTAGGAGTTCCTGGGAGAATCTGTCATTACCATTGGTCCATCTGTCAAGAGTCTGTTTGTTAAAAAAAAAAAAGTCTGTAGAAGAACAAATTCTTACTGCAATTATAACAATTAAAATTCTTTTCTTACTGTTTATTTATTTTTGAGAATGAGAGAGAGAGAGACAGAGTGCAAGCTGAGGAGGGGCAGGGAGAGAGGGAGACACAGAATCCGAAGCAGGCTCTAGGCTCTGAGCTGTTAGCACGGAGCCCAACGCAGGGCTCAAACTCACGGACCAGACCATGAAATCATGACCTGAGCCGAAGTTGGACACTTAGTGGACGGAGTCATCCAGCTGCCCCATAATAATTTGCTTTAGATGTATCGTATATGTTTAGGTATGAAGATATTTCCAACTTTTGTTTTTAATTTAATTTTTTATTTTTTTAAATTTATATCCAAATTAGTTAGCATATAGTGCATCCATGATTTCAGGAGTAGATTCCTTAGTGCCCCTTACCCATTTAGCCCATCACCCCTCCCACAACCCCTCCAGTAACCCTCAGTTTGTTCTCCATATTTAGGAGTCTCTTCTGTTTTGTCCCCCTCCCTGTTTTATATTATTTTTGTTTCCCTTCCTTTATGTTCATGTGTTTTGTCTCTTAAAGTCCTCATATGAGTGAAGTCATATGATGTTTGTCTTTCTCTGACTGACTAATTTCACTTAGCATAATACCCTCCAGCTCCATCCACGTAGTTGCAAATGGCAAGATTTAATTCTTTTTGATTGCCGAGTAATACTCATATATATATATATATATATATATATATATATATATATATATATATATATATATATGAGATATACATCTTCTTTATCCATTCATCCATCGAAGGACATTTGGGCTCTTTCCATACTTTGGCTATTGTTGATAGTACTGCTATAAACATGGGGGTGCATGTGTCCCTTCGAAACGGCACACCTGTATCCCATGGATAAATGCCTAGTAGTGCAATTGCTAGGTCGTAGGGTAGTTCTATTTTTAGTTTTTTGAGAAACCTCCATACTGTTTTCCAGAGTGGCTGCACCAGCTTGCATTCCCATCCATCTTTCATATTAGGCATAGTAATCAAACACTGTTACAGTAAGATTTATTTTCTTAAAGATTTCCATGTCCATGGTATACTTTTGTTCATTTAAACATAATTATATGCAACTAAGTCCTAATAAAATATAACAATATCTAAAATATGTTTCTTGTTTTCCTCCATCAGAATGAAAGAAAAAAAAAATGGGAGAAAACAAAGAGAAAGAATCTAATTACTTTCAATGACTCCTCTCCATAAATCATATTGGAAAACAGTATAGGTTGTCAATGTGTCTACTGTTGTCTGTAGTAAATTTCAATAATTATTTATAGTATTTCACTGGAAACAAGACTGATCTTTCCTAAGAAAAGCTGAGATGGTGAGTGGTGTTCTCTAAAGATCATCAGGAAGGAAAAGCTCTCTATAAAAGACTTGAGCTTGTCTTTGTTTATAAAATATATGTAGTATTTCCCTACTTTAATCAGAAACACTTCAAGGCCATTGTTTTCTGCTACATTGCCCAACTTCTACCTATCTTTTTGCAAAATAGAAAAGGCAATTATATTTAGACTTCAATACTATTATTTATTCTCTCAGTTAACATATTGTTTAGCACTATGTAAAACTGTGATAAAACTGTGATTTTAAAATTCTAGTATTAAGAAAAAAATTAAAAGTTCACACTGTAAAAAACAGATATAATTGAAAGTAGGCATATGGACAGTTATTTGTACAACAATGTTTATAACAGCATTATTCACAACAGCCAAAAGATGGTGTGAACAATCCAAATGTCCATCCACAGATGAATGGGTAATCAGAATGAGATAATATACACAGTATTAACCTTGAGCACCTTATGACAAGTGAAATAAGCCGCACACAAAAGGACAAATGTTGTATGGTTCCCTCGTGGGAAGTACCTAGAATGGTCAGATTCATAGAGATGTGTTATGTGTATTAATTTGAAATATATGAAATTGCCATTGTTGTAGGTCAAAAATATTCAAATGCATACCATTTTTGTTATAGTTCAACCTAATGTATTAAGAAAGGAACAGCTAGACACTAAGGAAATTGAAATTATATATTCAGATATAATGAAATATTATACATATGTTTATAGACTGTCCCCTCCCCCTCCCAACTGCTATCTACAATGTAAGTGCCATGAAATGGAGAACTTGATCTTGTTTGTTTCTGCTATATCCCAGTGCTGGGTAGATAGGTACTGAATTAGTTTCGTAGGGCTGCTGGGGCAAATTATCATATAGCCGGTGGCTTAAAGCAACAGAAGTTTATTCTGTCACATTTCTGGAGGGTACAGGTGTGAAATTAAAGTGTCAATATGGCCATGCTTCCTCTGAAAGTCTTGAGGAAAGAGTGCTTCCTTGCCTCTTCTAGCTTCTGGTGGTTGCCAGAAATCCTTGGCATTCCTTGACTTGTAGTAGCAACACTCACCTCTGCTTCCACTTTCACATGGCTGTCTTCCCTCTGTGTGTCCCTGTATCTAAATTTCCCTCTCCACATAAGGACACCATCCCATTGGATTAGGGCTCATCCTAATCCAATATGACCTTGTCCTAACTTTTTTCATCTACAAAGACCCTATTACCTTCACAGGTAATGGGAGTTAGGACTGAACGTATCCCTTGGTGGGACACAATTCAACTCGGTTCAGGTATTCAACAAAATATTTGTTGAATCAATAGAAGGAAAGTTATGAGCTGAAGTTAGAATTTTAGAACTTCCCAGCGTCTGTTATTGTAATCTTACAGTTTCTTATTAGACACCGAATTCTTTTTGTTTGTTGAATTTGTTAGCCGTCCCTATCAGATTCCCTCTGCTGTCTCCTGTCTTTTAGTGGTGATTAGGAAAGTTTCATAATGTTCTTTGGCTTTTGTAAAGTTTGTTTGATTTGCAAATATGACATTGGGGTGTGTGCTAGCTTATATTGTTTTAAAAAGAGATATTTGAATTTATAAAATCCCAAGAAAAAATAAGTAACTGAAAACTTAAAGCTTGATGTATTTAAAATTTGACTATCTTAATAAGCTAAAGCTACTATCATACCTATCTCATAAAAAGTTATTAGTTTGACTCATATTTTTCAATTGGTAATAAATATCAGGCAGAATTACAACAGCTATGCTGCTATTTTCTTTAAAACCTCATTTGTACCTTTACGGTTATTTATCACTTAATTTTTAAACTTGTCATAAAGTTCAAGTTTTAAAAAGTAAACAAGTACCCTTCCACATGATGGAAATTTCTGTAATCATTTGCAGAGTCATAAATATGTAAAGGTTTTTTTTTTTTTTTTTTGAGAAAGAGAGAGAGAGAGAGAGAGAAAGAGAGGGCACACACACGTGCAAGCAGGGGAGAGGCCAAGAGAGAGAGAGAGAAAATCCCAAGCAGGCTCCACGCCCAGTGCAGAGCCCAATGCAGGGCTCGATCCCACGAACTGGGATCATGACCTGAACCAAAATCAAGAGTCAAATGCTGAACTGACTGGTGCCCCAAACATATTTTTTAAAGTCGTTATATTAATTTGATCATATTTAGAATAATTCAATATGCCAAGTCATCTAAAATTCCTCAGTACCCTCGCTGTAATAGTAAACATATTCCACATTGTTGAAGAAATGCTTAGGTATTAGGTATTTCAAATGCTTTGGAGGTCTGGTCTCTATAATTCATAGAGTAAACCATTATTATTTTACAAATCTGGCTTAAGATAAAGTTGTATCAGATTATTTAATTCCTCACTGTACATTTGTATTTCTTTTATGTGTTTGCTTTGGGCTATTTCAAAACTTTCAAGTTTTATAAAACTAAAATAGTTATCAAATGGCTCTTCTTTGACATACTGTGTTATTTGATATAAATTATTCTAAATCTCTAAAGCCCAATTTCTTCCCCACTAAAATTTTTTTTAAGTTAGTTGACAGTGGATTAAATTTAAAGGCAAAAATGTTAAGTTTGGAACTGAAAAGTTATACAGCTGGTACATAACTTTTATAAACAAAATTATGAAACAAAAGTGCATATTAATGTATTTTTTTTAAATGAAAGGATACAAGATAAAAGAAATAAAAAGAAGAAAGAGCTATTGAAGGAAGCATGGTTAGTAAGTTAGCATTCATAAATGGACTGCACCCTTAATGGAAGACAGTTACTTAAAAATTCAGCCATAAACACAGACTTAGAGACTCCTTTAGGCTATTTTTTTTTTCCTTTTTCTGAAAATGGAACATAACAATATCTTTGTTATTTATCTTCAGAATTACTCTCAGTAAAAACCTTAGAAAGCTAAATAAGTTAGATTCCCAAAAGGTAGAAATAAAAGCATTTCTGAAGATTTTACTTCTGAAATGGAAATTGTAACATAACCTATTTTCTTTTCCATCTTGCATATTAAAAACTGCAAATTCTATTATTTACATCAAAGTCCCATCCAATTCATTCAAAATGTGCTGGGAATGGAAAGGAGATATAATCCTAAATTTATTTTCCAAGTTGCAAAGGTAGGCTTCTCTCTAGTTAACCTGGCCTAAGAGCCCACGGTTGTTTCTTGAGTTATGCTTAATATCATACCTATGAAGTCAATTAGCATTATTACAATTATGTCAAAAATACAGAGATGTTAAATACCTTGCCTGAAGTCAAAAATGAGTCAGAGACACAGCTCAGGCTAGATCCAGCCACTCTGCCTCCCAGGATCCTCTAACTGCATTCAGATTTTGTAATTGCTTCTCTGTTATTTGATTAGAAATAGGGACAATGTTGATTCTGGCTTTACTCTGGGAACAAATATATGAGGAAATCAGTTTAACTGGAAGGAAAGCTAAAAAAGTAGATTCAATGACAAATTGCAGTATTCTGATCTTTTCCTTTTTTTCTCCTATTAGTAAGAATTTTTATGAAAGAGCTAATAATAGATCGTTAGGAAAATACATCTCTGGTTTTTTTTTTTCTTCCAGCTCTTATTTTTGTGCTCATGCACAGAATTTTTGTACTTGAACTTTGAAAATGCTCAGCTGTAGATGAAGGAAAACCAAAGTTCAGTTGAAGCTTTGCTTTATAGTACTAATGATAAAAAAGTTTTACCTATAAAGGTATGGATTAAAATGTCATTTCAACTACAATATGGAGAGAAGCCCAATTTCTCTTAGTTATAAAAAATGTGGCAAGCTAATAATTGCCAAGATGAAATAGTCAGTTTTGTTAATCTTTAAGAAAAGCAAAATTCTTGGGGTGCCTGGGTGGCTCAGTCAGTTAAGTGTCTGACTTCAGCTCAGGTCATGATCTCAAAGTTTGTGGGTTTGAGCCCCACATTGGGCTCTGTGCTGACAGCTCAGAGCCTGAAGCCTGCTTTGGATTCTGTCTCCCTCTCTCTGCCCCTCCTCCACTAGTACTGTGTGTGTCTCTCTCTCTCTCAAAAATAAATAAACATTAAAAAAAATTTCCTTAATTAGAAAAAAGAAAATTCCCTGAGGTGAAAAATTGTGAAATTTATCTGGAAACATCAGTTAAATTCTGAACAAGTTGTTCCTGTTGTTTTAAACTCTAGAGGAGTTTTGAACGTGTAGCAGGCAACTTGTGAGCTCCCCTGGTTGAGTAATGGTTTCAGACTGGAAATCCAGGTTCATCATTTCTTTCTTCATTCTGATGTAACTCAAGCTGTTGTTTGCTATTTGTTCTGTGATCCCTATTTATTAACTCAGATTCCAGTAAAATGCGGAAGTTGTGTTTTCTTTCTGTTCTTGGTTGTTTGCTACTGTCAAGTTTTACCAATGTTTAACCTGTCCTTTGAACATTTTCCTGTCATTCACTCAGAAATTTTAAGCTTATCTAGAAAAAGCTAATCCTGATGACTCACTGGAAAGAAAACCAGTTAGGTTGAAGTTGAGGGGGAAGCAGGATACATGATCCCCAAATATGCCACTTTGGCATGGGGCTTATTTCGAGCTGAAGACAGTCAAGCCCAGCAGACTCTAGAAGAGCTGTTTGCCTTCCCTTTTACTGCTTAAAAGAATTTAAATAGAGAATCTGTACCAGGAAGGAGTTACTACCAAAGATAACCTTTTATCAGAAAGACATTGGCAAACATCTGTTTACCAAACATTTGCTCTACTCATCTTCCTGTGACTTTTTCTTCTTCCCTTGTAAAGCCCCAAACCTCTACCAGAGTCTCCTTAGCTCATCCTGGCATATGAGTTTCAACTGTCTGACTGCCTTTTGAGTCTCTGTCTTTGGGACTTTCATAAGCACAAAATTTGTTCCTGTCCTATTAATCTGTCTTATGTTAATTTAATTATCAGACTAGTCAAAGAACATGGAGGGGAAGAAGGGAAAAGTTTTCCCTCCTGATGAAGTGATGTATGCCCACAGAAGTGGAAGTTATACATTCATAATTGTAGAGAATTCAAGTTGCTGACATTAAATGTTAAAAGCAAAAGTATGGGGATTATTTGGCTGATTTGATAATTACCTCAATGGTAAAAGAAGTATTTTGAAATGCAAACCTATTTTTTCCTTCTTGTATTCCTTTTGCCTTCTCTCCAGCCAGGCATTTAATTAACCTTGTGCTCCCTTCTTCAGAAGCAGGAATAACCATGACAATGAGTCTCACTTATGTGCCAGACATGGTAAATATATCATAACTCATTCAGCCACAACAGTCCTATGAGCAGACATTGTTACTATCTCCATTTGACAAATGAAGAAACCGAGGCACAAAGGCTTAAGTAATTTGCCCAAGGTAACATAGGTAGCACAAGGTAGAGCCAGGATTCAAAGTCAGTCGCGCTGAGAATCTGTGCTCTTCACCATTAAAGACGGATACTGCTGTCTTCTGAAGACTTAGCCAGATTCATTGCCTCGGGAAAAACCTGGAAAAAGCTAATTAGATACTAAGGACAGAATCTGGGGATAATGTTGTGTGAAAGCATGCCAGACACTGAGTTTGCTAGGGGCAACATTATTCCTTTCATACACAGATGCATTGCTAGAACATGCAGGAAGAAATGTCAATAGGAAAGGTCAAATCGGTGACCTTGCACAACTGTACCAAAGCTATAAAATGAGAATGAGACCTGAGATCGTTGGCTGATAGAAGTGTGAGAAAATGATTTAAGAGGAGTGGGTTACATTCAGCATTGGAGGAGACAGACCAGAAACAGAAGTACTGGGATGCACACTTTAAGGCACAATCCTTAATGCAGCTTCACTGAAAGATAGTGAGGTTATTAAGGCTTACATCGTAAATGAGCTTATCTAGAAGTTGGATTTTATGCATTTACCCTAAGTGTGATTAGCTTCTTGGCAACTAACTTATGCTCAGCAGTTTCTCAAGAGATATATAAAACAGAAAAGCTAATACATTAATTTAGAAAAAGAGACTTGCTTAGTAAGATCATGTATTCAGTTATTTGCACGGAAAATTCCTCATGGGTGGGCAGAATCACTCTGGAGAGCAAGTCAAAAGCATTTTGGATACACAAAGAACATGAATAAAGGGCATTGGATAGGCTTTTTTGTTTTTCAAAGTAAAGTAATTAGATAGACTTTTCTTCTGTGGCCTGAGAATATTTCCACTGGACAACAGGTATAGTTGTACCAAGATCAGGTCGCTCTGGCTCCTGGACAGAATTGGATGAGCACCGACAAGTTCTCTCCTCCTTTCAGAAGATCTTATTCAGAGAACTCTCAATTCATACATCAGTTATAGCATGATTGTCACCCAACCCCTCTGGACCCTGGATTGTGTCTGCTGGATTGGACACGTGCCCATTATCTGATATCTGACCCAGTCCCAGTGGGAAGGTTTAATTCCAGCTCTCCCCATCTCCAGGCAGCTCAAGCCTCTAGCAGCAAACATGTCTGTTCTCAGCCCCATTATGAACTAGACTCAGACAACTGATCTTACATTCCTTAGCATATGCAACCAGCCTATATTTCTGATGGTTATATTTTCCAACCTTAACTCCCAATTCAGGGACATGCACCCTTTATGAGACTTTTAAAATCCTGAGTACAATGATCACATTTTGAACTCAAAATGTGCCTTTTACTGAAATATTTAGAAATGGAGCATATTGTATCAAGCAAAGAGGTCATCAAGAACTATCTTCATTCAGGCAACTAACAGAGCCTTCTCAGGGGGAGGTAATGAAACTCTTTCCTAAAATGTTGGTTTGGATATTATCTTAGGCAGAGTTCTCAAAGAAGGCAAAACTTGTTCTCACATAGCATAGGTCTGAGAAATTTCTATACAAAAGCATATTATTATGTTTTAATTATTTTTAAATGTTTTCTTTATTTTTGAGATAGAGTGCGAGCAGGGGAGGGGCAGAGAGAGAGGGTGACACAGAATCCGAAGCAGGCTCCAGGCTCTGAGCTGATGGCTCAGATAGCTGAGAGGGGCTCAAAACCATGAACCGTGAGATCATGACCTGAGCCGAAGGTGGAAACTTAACCGACCAAACCACCCAGGTGCCTCCAAAAGCATTTTAAAATTAGTAAAACTAAACCAATATTATAGAGAATCACCTTATTTCTATTGTCTACATAACTAGTTAAAACTTAAATTAATAGATGCTAAGTAAATAGCTCCTGAATTAATTAATCCATGCCATGACATATGAATGATATAGTCTGTGAGTGAAAACAATTTACTGAAAATTGCAAGAACTGCATTGATATTCAGGCTCTGTCGTGGCTCTCTGAACCTCAACTTTCTCATCTGTAAAATAAAGCTATTAGATCAGCTAGTCCCCCAAATCCACTCCCACTTTGAAATTCTTCTCTTTCAATCATTTGTTATTATCTACAAGGATCCTCTCTAGAGCATAATGAGGATTAAAGTTTTATATCAAAGTTAAGAGAGTTCACAGATAACTAGGCAACATGGATAAATGTATGTAATGAATGAGTCAACTAGGTTGTGTAAATGTATGCAATGGATGAGTCAACTTGGATATAGAGTCCTATGAAATGAGGAACCCCTTCATAGCTCCTCTGCTGCTCTAGGCAGGCAAGGACAAAGCTGTTGTAATTATCTCATTGGAAAACCCATATTATTATTTTATTTAGTAAAACTCTTTGCTTTAGATGTTTTAAATTGACACATAACATTATATAAGGGAAAACCCATATTATTATGTAAAAAAAAAAAAATTGTTGCTCTGTTCCTGGCCAATGGCTAATGTTCTGGGACCATGGTGGTGTCTTGAAATGCTGCTGTTGCCACCAGGGAGATTTCAAAATGGATGCAGTGGTTGTGGGGAAAAACTACTTTCGCTTTCCCTAATCTAACCTAGACTCGGACATAAGCCCCTTTCTGAAACCCCAACACAAGCTTTTCATAGGCTGTGATGTTTGCAAAACCGTTCTGAAGCTTGGGGATAATGGAAGGAAATTACAAGGCAGAGAAGGAAAATGTAAACAGGTATATTAACTATGAGTATTCTCTTCTCCAGAGATACCCCATGAGTCTTCTCTCATTTTATCCATGGACCCAAACTGCTGCCATGTTGATGGGGCTATATACCTTCCCATGTGCAGAAGTATCCTTGACTATGTCCTACCCCTAACTCTTCTCTTGCTTCATAGGAAGGGGAAAAATTATATCTTCCCAGCCAATCAAGTCATAAGCATTAGTGATACAGCTATAATCACAGTGAAGAAAACCATTTGTAGGATTATGTAGAGAAATTTTGCTTTTTACATCAACAGTTTCCCTTTCAGAATATAATATGGGCTATACTTTGTATAATAAAAGCTCATTAAAGTGTCACCCACCAAGAAAAAGAAAAGTTTTCTCCCAAAGATATATATGGACCTGCCCCTAGCTAACAAAACATTGTTACCAAAACCTTATTAAATATGGTGGATTGACCACACACTTTTATCTGTGTTCTTTCCCCAAACCCTTTCAAAAATGACAGCAAAAAGATAAAAAGGCATAAACCTACAATGGCAATGTAAACAGAAATGATACAACTTATCGGAAGAGGTTTTAAAGGAACCACAAAATTCAAGGGTAACTGTAAAAAACTGAAAATGGGTCAGGGGAGGGATTGGTGAAATAATATAAAAGGTGTATTTGGACCCAGTAGCCCTTACCCATCCCATGTATCTCTTTATTTACTTACCATCTGCCACTTGCCCATCTTTTATGCCTATAAAAATCTGATTTGGAAAGTTTCCTTTGGGGATATCAGGAACATTGAAAGGCAGGAGCCATAAATAGAGATATTAAATGAAAACGTGCATAGAACGAGTGTGCCCAACCACCTTTTCCAAACCATATTGCTGTCAGACCACCTTATATTTCTTGGAAGGAGACAAGAATTCTTCTTGAGAGAAATGGAATTGCCCCATAGAAAAAAATTTAATAATACTAAAATATAGTAGTTCCTTCTAAAGATATGCTAGCTCACCACTAGATTATATATTAAAGCTCAATCGTCCACAAACTCTACCCACAAACATAAAGCTAGCTTTTAGTAAAGTTTTTTGGTGCTTCACATAGAGACAACCAAGGATCACCAGACATTTGAAGAATTAATTTCTGCAATATGAAAAACAGACATTAAGATCAATGGTGGGGGAAGAAGGAACCAAGGAACACCGAATATTGAGGGTCCACTATGTGCCAGGCAGTGTTCTAGATGCTGGGGAAACTGCAATGAACAAAACTGACAAGTCTTTGCCCTTATAGAGCTTAAATTCTAGCCAAGATGGGGAAGTAAACATTTAACAAAATAAATAGATTATACAATATGTTAGAAAGTGGTGTCTATCATATTCTATGAAGAAAAATGAGTCAAGGGAGAGGGCTAATGAGTGGATGGGGAAAAAAGATGAAAATTTAAATAGAGTGGGTCAGAGAAGGCTCCACTGAGATGGCATTTGAGCAAAGTCTTAAAAGTAAGGCATGGGGATACCTGGGGGCAGGGGGAGGGAGAAAGGAGTCCAGGCAGAGACGAGCTAGTGCAAAGGGTATGAGGGGGACTGAGCAATAGCGGTATTACTGCTATAAGAGGAAGTGGGGTAGGGGCGCCGGGGTGGCTCAGTTGTTTGAGCGGACACCTTCAGCTCAGGTCATGATCTCTTGGTTCATGAGTTTGAGCCTCGCATCAGGTTCTGTGCTATAACAGCTCAGAGCCTGGAGCCTGCTTCGGATTCTGTATCTTCCTCTCTCGCTGCCCTCTCTCTCTCTGTCTTTCTGTCTCAAAAATAAATACGCATTAACAAAAAATTAAAAATAAATAAATAAGTGAACATTAAAAAAAAGAGGAAGTAGGGTAAACAAAAAGTTTTATTTTGTTAAGGTGGGGAATGTTTGCATGACAACCCCCCAAACTATATTTAGTATTATCTGAGAAGTAAGGAACAATAAGAAAATGCTGTTTTTTTAAGGAAAAAATTAGCCCAGAGCAGAAAGAATAGCAAAGAAATTAAATAGTTAGAATTAAAAACCAAAACCAAAAACTTAACTGATGGATTAGAATATATATTCAAGGAAACCTTCCAGAAAGTGGAATAAAAAGACAATGGTATGAAAAGTAGGAAAAGATAAGAAAATCAGGTTTTATTTTGGGAGTCAAGCATGCGTCAAATAGAACTTTCAAAAAGCACACAGCAAAAAATGGACAGCAAATTATCAAGGAAACAATAAAAAAATAATTCCCAGTAATGAAAGAGATGAAGTTGAAAGAGACTATTCAGTGCCCAGCACAATGATTTTAAAAAAAAAAAAAAAAAAGTCTAAAAACACCCACCCACTCCTCGGGCTTATCATGATGGAATTTTGAACAGTGATAGTGAAAAGTTGCAAGCTCCCAGAAGGAATGAAATCACCTAAAAAGAAGCAAGACTCAGTGGGTGCCTGGGTGGCTCAGTCGGTTAAGTGTCTGACTTCAGCTCAGGTCATGATCTCGTGGTTTGTGAGTTTGAGCCCCACAATGTGCTCTGTGCTGACAGCTCAGAGCCTGGAGCCTGCTTCAGATTCTGTGTCTCCCTCTCTCTCTCTGCCCCTCCCCTGCTCACACTCTGTTTCTCTCTCTCAAAAATAAATAAACATTAAAAAAAAAATAGAAAAAGAAAGAACTGAAACTCAGATTACTATCATGCTTCTCCACAGAAAGAATGCCTTAAAACTCCGAGGGAATTTATATTTTCCAAATCAGGACTCTACACAGCCAAGTTAGCAATGAAGTGTGACGATAGAAGAAAGACAATTCAGACAAGCAAAAACTAAAAAAGAAATTACCTTTACGTGGTCTTTCTGAGAAAGACTCTGACAACATGAGCTAGAAAGATAAGTGCAAATGTCAATCAAGAGCAAGACAAAGAAAAGCAACCAAGAAAAAGTGGGGGCGTTGTAATGTGTCTGCTTGGCTAGGCTAAACTACATTTCCCAGAATTCCCTTTCCCTTGTTTCCCAAAGGTCAACCACACTTGAGATTCTTATGGTAGATTTGGAGGTCAGGAACAAGGCAGCCATCTTTGTGGCTTTCATGTGCTGTTGTCTATCTGTTGGCTCATCCTGTTGGCCTAAGATTTTGGTCAGGCCTACAACTGCTCTGCCTTGCCCTGGATCATGGATTCAGCTCATGATAAAGGGTTCAGGCCCACATCACCAAGGTCAGAGGTAACAAGAACTGATACAGATTTCAGTCCACCCTCCTGCTTCCCTTACAGCCAGCCATCTAGCCTTCTCACTTACTTGCCCTGCATACTTTGAGCTCCAGCATCATATGTGAAGAAAAGGGAGTGTTTAAAGACTGCTTCACCAGTCCCCACAATTGCATAAAGTCATCCCTTATATGTCCTAGAGGCTCTGCTTTTCTGACTGATACAGGATCCCAAACAGGAAAAACAAATCTCTGAGAAGGAATTTTCCAAATGCAGTTTTTCCTAGAGTACTCAATCTCAGAATCCTGTTTTATTTTTTGCTCAGATCTGGACTGCTCACTCCCTACACCTGCTACATGAATCATGTGAAAAGTAGTATTGGTGGAAATTGGATAGGTTGCCCCAAGTGTGTAGCTTCAGATGGCACAGTATCCTCCCCTGCATACCAGTTGAAATGAAATGCTTATTCGCTATTCTTCTTTTCAGAGGATCCTTGTCTATCTGAAATTTTTTCCCTCTGGTATCTAACCAAGTTTAAATTGGTTCCCTAACAGAGCAAAGTGCAGAAGATGTTTTCTTCTTCAATTTTTTTCCCTGCAAAGAATGGAAAGACCTCGGGCTAAGGAATGTTTTGCTTTCGATATGTATGAAAGAACTTCAGAATTGCTTATATTTTATGCCTCTGAAGAATTACATTTTTCTTATTAAAGAATTTTCCCACAAGATCACATGCCATTAAAAAAAACTTGCACCCAAATAAATGTTTAATTCTAACAGAAAACAGATTTTTTACACTTAACACATGAAGAAGAAATTCAGCTATTGTGTAAAAATACGTAGGGGAAGAAAGAAATCGCAAGTTCATGTTAAGTAAAATCACATTTTAAAGTATGCCTTTGCACATAAAAGAGATGGGCAGTAATGCAAGATCTTCCCTCATTGTCCTCCACAGTATGACTTCTCTGTTTTCTTTGATAAGTTTGCTATAAATCTCTTTATTCATACATGTAAATCCACTCTCCATGTGTGCTTTCTCCCCTCCAGGTTTTAGGTTCTTTAAATATAACCTCCTATTAAAACATTATCCAACTAATTGGAAAACACATGATGATTCATACTTTTATGACCACATCTTAAAGTAGAATTCCCAGGGTTGTTAACTATTCCGACAAAATTTCTGAATACTAGCAGAGAATTTAAAAATATACATTTGACAAAAATGTATTTGTATGCTTGAATTTAAAATTTGTCCTTATTTTTTATTCATCCTTTATTATTTTTTATTTCTTAGAAAAAATAAGACCACTTAAATACAAGGAGCTGAGATACAGCTCCTTGCTTTGATTTCAAAATAACTGTACATTTGCTGAGGAAAAAGAAAATTTCATTGTGCACAATTACACACACACTCCGATTCATTTTTTGGTTAGCTCACACATGACATTACAGTGAACTTATTCTTTGGCATGTATGTTTGAGACCAGAAATTGGCATATTAAACTTGAAAAATTTTACACTTAAAAAGTTGACATTTATGCTTTGATTACTTTACCAATAACTAGGACTACATCAAAAAACAAAGGATGGGGACTTGACTCACATGTGCATGACACAAGAGTATATACTCAAGTGATTCTCCAAGATTGAGGTGTTTTTTTCCTGCTTCCCCTTTAGAGATATTGAGGGAAAATTCTAGAACCTTTAGAGTAGACTCTTAGTCCCTAGCTGCAGCAATCAAAGATAATGAAATATTAAGGGCCAATTTCAGAGTAATTCACTTACATTGGCTTTTTAAAAAAAATTTGTTTTTGTTTGCAAGCTAAAGAAATGAGCTTCATCCAGCCATCTGGAATAAAAAAAAAAAATAATTGGATTTATTAGAGGGATGCTGAGGTAAGTAATAGAATCAATAACAGACTGCCACAAACATGCCAAGGGAAGGCAGAATTAGGACAGCTATAAAAACCCCAGTAAGAGGAGTTCTTCAATTTATTCTGTAGCAGGCAGCCCTTAAAATGTTTTAGTTTCAGTCAGAAATTTAGCCCCTGTGTCTTTCTGTACAAATTCTACATCCCTAGGAGAGAGAATCCAATTAGACCAGTCATCTACATTTCAGTGTGCACGTAGACATATGGCGCCCACACGTCCGGGCCACACCTCGCTCTCTTGCCCACAAAGGATAGATCCAGGGGTAGAGATTCTCACAAAACATGATTACTGTGGTACCTTTTATACATAAGGAAGGCTCCCAGTGTGTACCATTCTCCTACTACCCTATCAGGGAATTTGAGGAGTAAGGAAAGGAGGATCTACCCAGTTTCGTAGAAGATTGTCTCATTCAATAAAGATGACCGACAAACCTAAAATCTCATGTCCCATGACTATTTTCGCCAATGAATCAATCACATTAGATGCGTCCTTTTACTATTACTGAGAGTAAATATATGTATATATGTGTGTATTTATATGAATGCGTGTATGTATGTTCCAGTCCTCTCCTTTATTTGCCTATTCCAGGAATTTCTATGGACCCTCTCTGAATGAAATAGGACTCCCCTGGGGACCTGTCCTTTTCCAACCCCAGCCACCTTGACTACATGTTTTCCTATGTGTTTTCTTGTCTTACATTGTGCATCACTATATTGTATACTGGACTCTCTCTCCTAAGAGAGGTTACAGACTTGTTTTCTTATTTCTATACCCACAGCATCCAGCATACACATACTATACGATAGAAACTCAGGAATATTTATTATTCATGGAACAACAAAATTCCATATCTGTAGTAGCATGAAGTATAAATATTCACACTTGATTTCAAACTTGGTAACTTACATGCGGTGCTTACTGTAGGGCCTAATAACACAGAAGAAATGCAATAAAGTTTAATTTCCTTCTATCTTGAAACAAGATCAGGACGGCAATTTCCTTGATTGAGGGTGAGGCAGCAATATATACACACAGATAATTAATAGTTTTATAAAGATATTGCTTTATAAGGGCGCCTGGGTGGCTCAGTCAGTTAAGCGTCCGACTTGGGCTCAGGTCATGATCTCACAGTTTGTGAGTTCAAGCTCCGTGTCAGGCTCTGTGTTGACAGCTCAGAGCCTGGAGCCTGCTTCAGATTCTGTGACTCCCTCTCTCTCTTTCTGCCTCTATCCTACTCGCTCTGTCTCTCTCTCAAAAATAAAGAAAAACATTTAAAAGTTTTGAAAAAAAAGATATTGCTTTATATAAGGGAAGGAAGAAAATGATTTTTAATAATCTACAATTATTTGTGAATGGAAAAGCAGTGAGTATAGATGGAAACAACACCCTGCTCCTAAAATCACTTGCTAACACTGCTCAACCCATTCACACTTTCAACAGAACAAGAATCTCACATTCCAGTAGAGAAATGTAACAGTAACCTTGGCTTTAATTGGTGAGGAAAGAGCTTGTGGAGCATGACATCTCTACGAAGAAAAACTTGAAAAGTTAGATAAAATTTTAAAACAACTAGTTGGATTGATTAGAGGGATACTGAGGTATCATCAGTATGCAGCCATCTGGGAGTTACCACCCCAGCCAGGACTTGAGGGACAAGATTGTGTAGAGAAGAAAACTACCCTTACTCATAGCACAACAAATGTAAACTACTCTTTCTTTCCTTTTAATGAACTATTCATCAAAGCAAAAAAATAAAAAATAAAAAAAACATAAAAAACGAAAAAGTGCACAAATAATTAGCATAGAGTTTCATGAATTTTTTCAAACTGACTTTTCCTGGAGTGTGGACATGCTGCTGATCGATTTTTTTGTTGTTGTTAGTTTTTGTGCTATTTGAAAACATTTTTGGGGCCCCTGGGTGGCTCAGTCGGTTAAGCGCCCGACTTCAGCTCAGGTCACGATCTCGCAGTCCGTGAGTTCGAGTCCTGCGTCAGGCTCTGGGCTGATGGCTTAGAGCCTGAAGCCTGCTTCCGATTCTGTGTCTCCCTCTCTCTCTGCCTCTCCCCCGTTCATGCTGTCTCTGTCTCAAAAATAAATAAATGTTAAAAAAAAAATTAAAAAAAAAAAAGAAAACATTTTTGCCTTAGATTCTGAAAGGTGTTTTGTTGCATGTAGCATTCTGGTTCCTCCACTTTTCCCACACTTACATTGCTTCCAACAGGAAATCCACTATTATTCTTGTTCCTTTGTATACCTTTTTCTCTTCCTGTTTTCAAAGGAACTTCATTTGCCCATTCAGGTTAATGTTCTCCAGGAATGTGACTCTGAGCGTTTTGTGCCCGGGGTGTTTATGAGGAGACTGTGAACGCTCCCTGTGGAAGGGAGTGGAAGGGAAAAGGACTGGTGAAAGGGAGAACCTATGTGGAGGTAATATGGCCCATCAGAATGACAACGGTCCATTAGAGGTATCCTGCTTTGGGCCCAAACGGTTGGGCCTTCCCCCCCGCCCCCCAACTGGAGTGACCATTACGTGTGGGCTGCCCCAGGAGGGGGAGAGACCTCGGAAGGAGGTGGGTGTCTGAGAGGATCCCCGAGTACAACACCAAGCCATGGGACAGCAAATCTTCCCATGAAGGGCAGGGATCTGTACTGTCACCATTTGCAGTACATCTGTGGGCACAATCACAGGAATTATTCATTGGCTTTGGGGAGAAAAGCAGAGTCCAGATGCCCTAAAGAGGGCCTATTGCTGTGTCTTCTTGGGGACACAGTGAGAAAGACTATTGCCTTTTTAACAAATCATGATAAAATATACATAGCATAAAATTTACCACTTTAACCATTTTTTCCACTTCAACTGTTTCTCAATGTATAGGTCGGTGGCATTAGTACACTTACATTGTTGTACAACCATCACCACCATCCATCCCTAGAATTGTTTCACCTTCCTGAACTGAAAATCTGTCCCCATTAAATATTAACTCCCGTTCCTCCCTCCCCTGGACACTGGCAGCCTCATTCGACTCTCTGTCTCTATGAATTTGACTGCGCTAGGTACCTCACACAAGAGGAATCATCCTGTACGTGCCCTTCTGCGTCTAATTTTACTTTGCACAACGTCTTGCAGGTTCATCCAAGCTGTAGCATGTGCCAGAATGTCCTTTCTTTTTAGGATGAATACCATTCCATTGTATGTAGAGGCCACATTTCGTCTGTTCATCCATCAGTGGACATTTGAGTTATTTCCACCTTTTAGCTATTGTTAATAATGCTGCTATGAACACTGGTGTACAAATACGCCAGTTGCCTTGTAATTATTTTGAGTGACTACTAAAGAATAAAAGAGAACAAGAGGCCAAAATAGGAGCCGTGAACTTCAACTGGTGAGATCCAGTGTCAGATTTTGAGTATTTATTCAATCATGCAGGCTAAGTGAGAAATAAAAACCGGTTTGCAAAGCAGGTAAATGTCTCAAAATGATTTGTTCAGCTTCTAAAAGAAATTGAGTTCCCCCCACACATAAAGATCTGAACCATCTCATGTTCCCCACACCCCAGCCAAACTGGATACATGCCATTTTCCAAACACAAGCTGTACTTTCTGTTTCTGTGCCTTTGCCCATGCTGCTCACTCAGCCTGCAGAAAGATTTTCTCGTAGGATTCGTCATATAGGCAACTCTGACCTGCAGTTCCAAACACAGCAAAATGCTAATAACTATTTTCCTGTTCTAAGGTAATTTTAACATCATTTTATTCCACTACTAAAGCCTATTTCAATGTATTCCTGTATTTTTCAGTTTGTCCCTTAAATATTATACATATTGTAGCCAAGGATTCTTGCTCATTCTAGATTATAAGGTTCTTATGGTTATTCACTTATCAGTGACCAGTCCCGTGTCATCTGCTGTCAGTAGGCAGCCCCAACCAACAGCCCTGTCTGGTTACCTGATGAGATTTGCAGTTGACATTTGCTATTCTTTTGTCTCCTGGCTTCTGATCCTCCTTTCTTTTTTAAAAATTTTTTTTTTAACGTTTATTTACTTTTGAGACAAAGAGAGACAGAGCATGAACGGGGGAGGGTCAGAGAGAGAGGGAGACACAGAATCTGAAACAGGCTCCAGGCTCTGAGCTGTCAGCACAGAGCCCGACGCGGGGCTCGAACTCACTAGCCGTGAGATCATGACCTGAGCTGAAGTCGGACGCTTAACCGACTGAGCCACCCAGGCGTCCCTGATCCTCCTTTCTAATAGCAGTTCTATTTCTAGTTGGGGCTTCTCCAGAACTTTTGGGGAAAATAATTTGGCAGTTCCATGGCAGGAGCTGAAGGGTCTAAGTCTTTTCTCACCCCATCAGGGGCACTGGTGGGAAGTTAGATGAGCAAGTTCTGTGCTCTCTTCAGAGAATCTGCATCTTTAAGAAAAGACACAAGGAAGGTCATTCATACCAGAAAGAGCAGAAGAAGCAGTATACTGGCCAGACCCTTCAGGTTATGACATGGTTGCTCTGCTCCTTGCTTTCTGCTACTTGCTTGGCTTTCCATGGTTAACTTTTTTTTTTTTTTTAATTTTTAAATGTTTATTTTTGAGAGACAGAGAGATAGAGCATGAGCAAGGGAGGGGCAGAGTGAGAGGGAGACACAGAATCTGAAGCAGGCTCCAGGGTCTGAGCTGACAGCACAGAGCCCGATGCGGGGCTCAAACTCACGAATGGCAAGATCATGACCTGAGCCAAAGTCAGATGCTTAACCGACTGAACCACCCAGGCACCCCTCCATAATTCCCTTAATTCCTGTTCATTCTGAAGTCTGAAGTACAGATGACTTCTGATTCTGTAAGTCCCACATTCTCCAGTAATTACAATAAATTCACTTCTGCCTAAATTAGCCAGCCAGAAACCAATAGAGAACTGATACATTATTACCTCCTTGTTCCTATTCCTCTCTCAACTTCCTATCCCGCCCTGGCTGATACCTACTTTTTAAAATGTAGATATATATAGATTTTTACATAACATATATGTAGATGAAATGTAACTTTAGACATAAACAAAGGAGTAGATGAAGGAGTAGACATGGACATTATCTATCTATCCCCCCAAATGAAGGGTCAGATTCAGAAACAATGGAAGTGAAGGCAAGTGATACATGTTGACAGCTTTCTGCTGCTTCCACAGATCTCTATTCAGGAGGTTCTTATTCTAGATTCCTCATCTGAAGATACAGCACGATGGATATGGAAACAGATCTAGAAACAAAATGAATAACTTGTATTTTGCCAATGGCATGTACTCCATTTGGAAAAAAAATAGCAAAAGTGGTAAAGTACGATTTGGCTGAAAAAAAAAGCCCCAGACCTGGCATCAGGAAGCCTGGGATAATGTTCTAACTCACCGTCTATTGAAATTGGGGTTCCCCAAAAGCAGAGCATGACACAAAGATTGGGATGCAAGTAGTTTATTTGAGCGGTGATTCCAGGAAGCATAAGTGAGGGAGTAGTGAAGTGAATTGGAACAGGGAGGAGGGAGTGCCTTGTGAGTGGGCTACAGCCTTAGACAAATGGGGCATCTGAGAGAGGCACGTCAGAATTTCCTCCTCTTGACCCGTGGGGGTACGTATCTACCAATTCTAGACTCCTACTGCTGGGGATTTGCTTCTGGAAGTATTGATCCCTCTTGTTTTAGTCTATTCCTTCCACCTGGGCTCTGAATTCCAGCCCCTCATTTCTTCTTGAGAACTGCATTTTTTTTAAGTTTATTTATTTGTGGGGGTGGAGAGAACGAGTCGGGGAGGGGCAGAAAGAGAGGGGAACAGAGGATCCAGAGCAGGTTCTGCGCTGACAGCAGAAAGCCTGATGCAGGGCTCGAACTCATGAACTGTAACATCATGACCTGAGCTGAAGTCGGATACTCAACCAACTGAGCCACCCAGGTGCCCCTAAGAATTGCATTTCTTTAATTACCTTCCCCTTTCTCATTTTTAATGTCACCCTCTCCTTTCAGAGTCTTGTCCCTCTTTCACCTTATAAATAAGCTTAATTCTTTTAAACGCTAGGAAATGAAAACTTGCCTTATTCCTGCTTCTAGCCACCCTCTGATTCCTCTTTCCCCTTCAACCAAGCTTTGTAACGAGGGCGATCTACACTTACTCTACACTCACGACTCCACGGTCTCACTTCCTATTAATTTCTCAGCCAAAGCCAGGGACATGTGACCCTTCACTTGGCTGCAACTGCTTGTAACAAGGCCACACATTTCCTCATGGTAGTTTTTCTCATTGATTCTCTGTTCCTTCTTCCTCAAAACTTATTCTTCCATACACTTTCATGAAACGCCTCTGTTAGTTCTCTGGGTGTCCTCCAAGTTGTTCATCTTTCCTTTGTGGAGTCTTCTTCCTCTGCTAGAATGTTAGTGTTTAGCAATTCCCAAATATTTAACTCCAACTCTTACTTGTCTCTGTATCTCCAGAAGTATTTGTCCAGTAGCCCCCTAGCTTTCAACTAAACTCTTTGCAGTGTCCTCCTCTTCCCTGCCCCTCTTTCCTTGGAGAGAACATAAGGAGTTGGTGAATCAGGATTTATTCACTTACCCAGTTTCAAAGCTTGGCATTATCAGACACCATTCCTGTCTCTCATCCTTTATTTCTTTTGCCAATCAGTCCTGTTGATTGTAACTTCTAAATGCCAACCTCTCTTCATCAGGCCAATGACACCTTAATTTATGTCCTTATCACCCTAGCATAATCTCCTGGTACTTTCTACCTGATCAATATACTTCCAGTTTCTTTCCCATGCAGACCATATCCTATAAACAACAACAACAACAACAACAGAAGTTATCTTTATAGAAACAAGTGTGACCACAATACTCGTCTACTTAAAAAGTCTTGGTGATGCTCCATAGTCAACAAGACAACACCCAGTTTCCTTCCTGTGGTGATCCAGCCTCAGTGTCGGTATCCTGACATAGTCATGTAGTCCATATGGTTAAAGCCATCATGACTCGGCCAACTGAGTATGGTGTGAATGTTTTGAAATCTATGCTAAAATGGGAGTGCAGGATGGGATTCTGAAAACATGGAGGCCCAAGTCAGTATTAGCACAAAGCCTTAGTTGTAAACTTAGTAAGTATAAACATTTATATATCACTTACTGCGAGCCAGGTACTATCTGAATACTTTCTGTGCATTTACTCATTTAATCCTCATAAGAGTCCTTGAGATATGTATTATTTTTATTGCCATTTTGTCAATGAGGTAAATGAAACATAAAGAGAGCAACCACTTGCTCAAGGTCACATACAACAGGATTTGACCTGATGTAGTCTTGCCCTAGAAATATGCTCGTATGCACTTGCTATAGTGCTTTACTAGCTTTACACAGAGGTAGTGGAGTTGTCCAACCTTAGAAAATGATTACAGCCTGTGCAAGGATTTATGCTAATCAGAGACAAAGAGCGACAGCCCAAGCTGGTGGTGGCGGACAGGAACAGCAACCTTAACCGGGACCATAACAATGTAAGGAGAATCCTTGCCTCCACATCTTCCCAGTGCCTACAACTCCTCTACCCAACACACACACACACACACACACACACACACACACACACACACACACACACACACACAGTCCATGGGAAGCTTCTGAGACCAGAAGCAGAATCACTACCGCAGAGAATAATGGTGGCCCCAGATATGTGGGAATGACAAGGTGCAGTGTAACAAAGAGCAACAAGAATGAAAACCAGGACCGATCAATCTGTAAAACTGGACATGGTCTCTGTTCCTCTCTGCACTATGGGTTTGGACTGAAGACTGGCTCTGAGAACTAACTTAGCCACCCCCCACTCCATTCTTGATGGCTGGGGGTGGAGATGTCAGGGAAAGGCAGATGTCTCTTCTTACAATTTCTGCTAATCAGGATAATGAAGAACAGTATGCAATTGATTTTAGCATCCAAAGACATAACGCTCTCAGAGCTCCATGCTGAGGAAATGAGTCAGACTAATATCAGTGCAGCAGAGGAAGAGCATTTTAATAGTGGGTCTAGCTGGGATAAGCCAGAGGCAAGACCAAGAAAACAAAATTGTTCTGTCCATGAAAAATTAGTGAAGAATTTGGAGTTTTCATGGGTAACCTAGGAGGAAAAAGGTCAGGAGGGGGAAGTGATAAGACTGGGGAATAGGATATGAAGAAAGAATGTGTCAATATGACAGGGAGTTGGATAAAAGGCAGCCAGAGAGAAGTTCTGGGCTACGGCCAAAGATCTTTAAAAAAGAACAGGGGTGTCCAAATAGCTGTGGTATAAATTTCTCTTTCTTCTCCCCTATCTTATACCGTTAACTCCAAATTTTCAGTGGAATGCACTATACCACACAGAGATGCCTTGTTTCCATGGGATTTTGAGAAAACAAAGCAAAAGAGGTTGTGTTCTGCCTTGGAAATGATGTGGGATGGAGAAAAAGAACCGCCATAAGAAGCCAGACTCAAAAGAAATCAAGAATTCAGCAGAAGCAGGAAATAATAGGAAAACAAACAAACAAAAAGCCATTAGCTCCAAGCGTTCTAAAAGATGTCGGCATTGAGATTAGGTTTCCTGCTGTATATGTGACGGAGATATGGTTACTCCAGCAGTTTTGAAGACTTGGGGACACTCGGGTAGCAGACATTTGAACTAGGTAAGTAAAGTGGGTATGTTTTCTATGCCACAAACTTACATGTTTATTTTTCTAATTGGATTTCAAGACTGTATTTGATAGGCTTGGAGAGACCTAATCTTACTCCTGATCCGTTATGTCACACAATCTCTCCTCCCAGGGCTGCATGTGACTTCCAGGGCTTGTGGTGGGCGAGCTTTGCAGAGTGCCACTGTAACCACCTGTCTCTGCTGTAGCCATGGAGCCTTCCAGGCTCTGTCGTCGGTCATCAATCCCCACAGATTGTACCTTC
This sequence comes from Panthera tigris, assembly GCF_018350195.1. Classification (NCBI taxonomy): domain Eukaryota; kingdom Metazoa; phylum Chordata; class Mammalia; order Carnivora; family Felidae; genus Panthera; species Panthera tigris. Next base: position 20,601,904 of record NC_056663.1, on the reverse strand, counting down.
CTCTTCTTCCTTTGCAGAGATGCAGAGCAAAGCAAAAAATTCTTTGAATTTCCCATCAGTTCTTCCTTTTTCCACTCAGGCAAATTGTGAGGGGTGGAAAGCACTCGAATTTTAATCTTTTTTCTTATGTCTGAAACTTGTATCTTTTGTTTCTGGTATTTGCAGCTGTGACAATCCTTTGTGGAGGCAACATGTGGCTGGAACTAGCCAGGATAGGGGAAAACAGAATATATAAGAAAAAAGTATAAACTAATACCTACAAATGTTCAGTTACATTTGCTTTATATCCTCCCTTCCTCATTAGTTCAAATGATTCTTTGTAAAATGACCATCCTGCAAAGTAATGAAAATGTATTTTCTTCCATTGCTAATTTCTTCTCGGATCTATCATTAACTATCTAAAAATTTTAAAAGTTGGGTACTCCGTGCCAGGCATCAGCAAACTATGGCCCATGGGTTAAATTGGCCCACTGCCTGTTTTAATATTGTTTTTTAAGTTTATTTATTTTGAGGTAGAGAGTCCAAGTGGGGGAGGAGCAGAGATTGGGAGAGAGAGAACTCCAAGCAGGCTCGGGGCTCGATCTCCTGAATTGTGAGATCATGACCAGAGCCGAAATCAAGAGTAGGACACTTAACTGATTGAGCCACCCAGGTGCCCCTGTTTTAATATTTTTAAATGGTTGAAAAAAAATCAGATGATTAATATTTTGTGACATGGAAAAATCATATGCAATTTAAATTTCAGTATCCTAAAATAATGTTTTATTGCAACACATTTATGTTCACCCATTATATTTTGTCTGGCTGCTTTCACCCTACAATCACACAGCTAAGTAGTAGGAACAGGGACTGTGTGGCCCACAATAAAGTATTTAATATCTGGCCTTTTACAGAAAACGTTTGTCAATCTCTGCCCTACCTCTTGTCAGGATTTTACATTTTTCCTTATCTAGGTTGGACTGTCCATCCTGCCACCCAATATCCCCCAGTTTTTAACCCTGAAAATTATTTGGTATTCTGGTGGTAAAGAAAGAGAACTCTAACCTCTTTCCTGGTAAATCTGGGTTCACATATGTTTTGTCATTTTTTTTTCCTAACCTTAGAATCACCCAGGTGCCCCTCACATAATTGTATTTTCAGTAATAGGGTTTTCAAAGTAAAAGCTGAGGATTTATTTTCATACTTTTCTAATATTCTTCATCTGCATTAGGAAATCTCTATCAGCCTATATTTCCTTATTTTGGGAATCGTCCCACCTAATTGCCTGATTTTTCCCCTTAATTAACAATATTTATCCAAATATATTTAATACTTTCAATCTTATATGCTGTAGGGGTGATAGGAGGCTAGGAAATAAGGTATAGATTATTTTCTTTGTACTTTTAAATTATTTTTTAACTTTATTTATTTATTTTTGAGAGACAGAGAGAGAGAGAGAGAGAGAGAGAGAGATAGAGTGGCAGCGAGAGAGGGACAGAGAGAATCCCCAAAGCAGGGCTTGATCCCGTCAGATCATGATCTAAAGTCAAATGATAGATGCGCTCAACCTACTGAGCCACCCAGGGGCCTGTTTTTTATTATATCCTTTTATTTGACCCCCTCCCAACGTGATATGTCCTGGGAAGCAAGCATTCCACACAGAACTACACTATTGCAGCTCTGATGAGGTTTACATTGAGTAGCGCAAGTGGGGTAAATATATAGACCTTTCAAAAATATATAGAGAAAAATGTAAGAAACAGGGTATCGTGGTTAAGACTCTACAAGAGCCGAGCCATGTAAAGACTGATGAAGAGCAAATATGGACAGAATAGTCTGAAATACAAGGGTACATGTATTGAATGAGTGACTTTTGAAAGAAGAGGACATAAACTGGTTATGGAGGAAAGGGCAGCTCAGACTGGGGTAAACACTAACATTGTATGTGGAGAGCAGCAATTCGGTATTTGGAACCTAGTCATAGAAAGTCTGAAGTGGCAGTAATGAGAGATGGCATGGTAATTAGATAGGGAGAGAATGGAGGAAAGTAAGAAGAGCCTTGAAACATTACTTATGTATGTGGATTTGATATAATTAGTTGATACGATTATATATAGTAATTAATTGATTTAATTATTCATAAGTTTAGGTTTTTGAGCAAGAGAGGTACCTAAGAAAAATCCTGAGTAGCATGCTTTTCTCAATGCAAAGGTTAGATCAGCGCTTCTCACTCAGGAGAGCTTTTGCCCTCACCCCCTGCTCTACCCTCCTTGGGTGGGGGGTATTTGGCAATCTCAGAAGACACTGTTGGTTGTCACAATTGGGGAGGCAGGGTGCTACAGGCATCTAGTGGGAGGAGGTCAGATGTGCAGCTAAATATAAAACACAGGACAGCCTTCTCCAACAAAGAATCATCCAGCCCCAAATGTCAATCATGTCAAGATTGAGAAACTCTGGGCTGGATTCAGGGAGAGAAGTAAAGTGCTTAGATTTTGCCCAAAAGTATAAGAACTAGGTCACAGTTCTTCAAGTGATCCCTTGTTTATACAATTTCTTCAACCATTGAACCCACAAATCTAGTATGAAGAGTAAAGATAAAATCATTTATGTTCAAACTTAGAAATATTCCAAAATTAATTTTACATTCTGCTCTTAAGACGTGTTTCCACTCACCAACATGGATGACTCTCAGAAACAATGAACAAAAAAGCAAGTCAAGCAAGAATATATTCAGTATGATACCATTTATATAAGGTTTGAAAACAGTGAAACTAAACAATATATTATTTGGGGATATATACATATAGCTATATGAAAAAATGAAGGAATGATAGCACCAAGATCATACAGAATAATATTTATGTTTGCAAAGGGGAATGAGTTTGGAGAAAAGCACAGGGGTCCTTAAATAGATTGATTATATTCTATGTTTTAGGTTAGGTAGTGGGTTCTTGGGTGTTTCTTTTGTTATTGTACTTTATAATTTACATAAATGTCATATATTCTTTTGGGTGTATAAAAAATCACATATAAAAAGAATCATAAAATTCAGTATAATAGAAGGGTGGCCACTAAAGATTTTTTTCCTTTAAGTTCTATCACCACCTGCAGGTTAAAATTAGGTACTGCGAAAACAGTTCTTTTCCAAGGCCAAATTAGTGAATATCAAAATACAGTAAATGAACTCTGCAAGGCATTTGGGATATAAAGAACTCCCAAAGGCAGGGTTTTTGCTCTCACCATACGTAAATCCATCTGTGGATAGAGAACACTGAACACATTAAGGAGATAAATGAGATAGCACAAAATGTTACACTGTAAGCACCCCCTGGTCAGTGTCAGATGGCAGATCAAAAAAACAGAAAAAAATGCCATTTTACACAGCATGACAAGTGACTTAGTTCGCCATCAGAATCCAACTCCTTGACCTGATTCATTTTGCTACTACCTTAGGCCAGGCCTTAATTACTTCATGCCAGTTAACACCCGCCGAGCCTGTTGCTCTGCTCCTCCCTCTAGCCTGTTCTAAACATTGCCACTAGATTAAATTCTTTAAATAACTACTTCATTATATCATTGTTTTTTCCAAAGCCTCACTGCGATTTTCCACTATCTACAGAACAAAGCTCATTCTCTTCAGATTGATAGTTAAGATTTTCTACGGTCTGTAGCAAACATACAGATACCTGTTCATCAGTCTTGGCTATCCTCTCTTGCCTCTGCATTCCGCAACCCGTAAGAATCCTCTACTTCACCCAGGCTGGTTTCTGCATTACGCATCACTAATTCTGGTTGTACTATGTGGTTGAAATGTGCCCCTTTCTGCTTACGCCCCCTCTCTCATGTTTAATATGTGTGTTAAGTTGTTCATAAATGTGGGAAACTGAGATACAGTTTCAATGTGTTATCTCTGAGAGGCCACACATGTCCCCCATCTACATTTCCCCCAGACTGTTGCCCCTAATTTCATTCTACACAGAAATCCTGGAGCCATCATTATCTTCGAAGCAATATATCAATATTATCTCTCTGAATTCCCAAAGCACTTACTGTCTGTATCATTTATTTGCCATATTCATACACTACTGATACTAAATCGATTCATTTGCACTAGGTTTATTTTCTGAATTAGATGTTAAGTTTTTGGAAGTCTGGAATAATTTTATAGTTTTTCAGGTTTTTTTCTTTCCTCTGTTCTCTAAGATCAGTAATGCTCACATTTGAGTTGGAGGGTCTCTTATTTTTTTATTAAAAAAAATTTTTTTAATGTTTATTTATTTTTGACAGAGAGAGAGACAGGGCATGAGCAGGGGAGGGGCAGAGAGAGAGGGAGACAGAAATCCGAAGCAGGCTCCAGGCTCTGAGCTGTCAGCACAGAGCCCAATGTGGGGCTCAAACCCACAGACCGCGAGATCATGACCTGCGCCCCGGAGTGTGTCTTTTAAACACAAAAATTTCTCAGACTACTCCCCTCACTAAACAGGCGTAATAGTATTTTGACATTTTTTAGAGACCATAAATTTAAAAGGCATAATGACAATGTTGATTTCAGTAATGCTTTTAAATTCATTTGAATGGTTTCAATGAGAGTAACTTCTACATATTTAAAAATAAAAACATGTATAAAAACAAAATGATGATAGTGATAATAATAATGACAACTAATGTTTTGGAGCCTTACCATGTGCCAGTAATTTTTTCCACTCATTCTCTTAGTTAACCAAAAAATCCCTCCAAAGAGTACAGTAGACCTCACTTTCACCAAGGCTCTACCACTTGGAGCTGTCAGAATTTTGGTAATTTACTTAAATTCTTGCTTGTAAAATGGAAAGAATGCAGAATCAATCTCTTCAGGATAGTTGGGAAAATTACGAAAATCACAACAGAGAAAATGTTTCACTTGGGCCTTGTACAAAATAAACATTACTTGGAAAAAAAAATCCCCACAAGGTAGGCAACATGACTGCCTCCCTTTCATTTTATAGATGGGGCAATTGAGGAAAGGATAAATAATTTGCCCAAGATCTTAGAGTGGGGGAATTAAAATGGGGCCTAGTGTTGGTTATGAGAACAACTTGTTGGAACCTAAATGTCTATTCCTTCTCCTTCTATTTTGCTTAAAACAAACCCATCTCACAAACTGTCTAAAAATAGAATGCCCTTGCACTCAAGTAAAACTGAAGGTGTTTTAAGTTTTCAGAGAGGGGCACTGAAGGCCTTAAAAGTCACCATCACATTTTTCGTGTGTATGTGTTGAATGTTAAAAAGGAAACAGCAGGCCCCCAATAGAATCATGCGTGCCAACCCCCAAATCGGAAAACCAAGACCTAATACCTAACCTGACTGCAGTTTCAACACCCCAGAAATGTAACCTTTAACTAGTCAACCTGGAATTACTTGGTCAACAGGTTAGTAATCCATCTGGTAGGCCTTTCTATTCTACATAGGAAGGCAACCTTGCCAGAAACAATGCACCTTTTGCTAATAATTTCCTTTTTCCACCCCTTCTGCCTTTAAAAAAACTTTCCTTTTCTACCGCTCCAATAGATCTCCTTTCTATTTGGTACATGGGATGCTGCTCAATTCATGAATTGAATACAGCCAATTAGATCTTAGAATTCACTCAGTTGAATTACGAACTTTTACGGAGAACCTATCAATTCATTCTCGATAGAGGTACCGTTGAGATAGGAGCATCAATAAAAAGAGAATTCAGACACTAGTTTTAAGCGAAATTTCCTCCTACTAAATTTTGATTGAAATCATCTGGTTCTTCCAAGCAAAAACTGGGACATTAGTCCAAGGTGGTGTTCATTACTAACATTTAGGATTCTCCCGCTGACTAGCTATATACAGTTAAGTGGTTTGGCCAATTAACTTCCCATGATTAATGCCTACCGTGTAAAATCAGGACTACATCGTAAAGGCCCTTCTGTTTCCATCTCTTAGTAACTCGGATGTAGGTGGACAGGGGACAGAGGAACGACTTTCGTCTTTTCTCCTCTTTCCGGCTAGAGTCCGGAGCAGGCACTCACACGAAAAACCAGAACGAGGTTCCGGTTTTCCAGCTAAGGAGGGGGCTCAATCTACTTCCGCACAGGCCCGGAGTCTCCCAATCACAGAGCAGCGCCGGGATCTCACAGCATGCCGGGATTTGTAGTTATCCCTCTCGTGGAGGAGGTGCGGGGGGGGGGGGGGGGGGGCTCATAAACCAGGATGCAGTTGGTATTCTGGGATATGTAGTCTCTGGTTGTTCGTATAGTCACCGCCAGGCTAAAGAGCCCGAGGTGACACCAAAGACTTCGGCGGTCACATGACTCCAGCCTAGAGCGTCGATCGCACTGCGGCTCCCGCCCGGGCGAATTCTCGCCCCCGCGCGGCCGTTGCCGAGGAGACGGCGCAGTCTCACGGCGCGTTGCCCCCTCTGCAGTCCCCCCGCCCCTCTTCTCCCACCACAATGAGATCCTAAGATGGCGGTGGCTGCGGCGGTTGGCGCCGACTAGCTAAGGTAGAGAAGGCGGCCATTGGGCCCTAGGCAGCCAGGGAACTTGTGGGCGCTCCCTGCTCTGGTCTCTGAGGGAGGACCCCTGCCGGTGGCGGGTCGCAGGGCCTGGCCGCCACTCCACCCTTGGCAGGAGGGGCTGCTTCGTTTACAGGTAATGCTGCGCGTCCCCAGCCCTTGGCAACCGAGGGCAGCGCGGCGCAGGGGCGGGAGAGCAACGGCTCTGGGACACTTGACCCTGTAGGCCCTGGCCTCGGGCCCACACCTCTCTGTGGGTTCCTGGGTCTTCACGCCCCTTTCCCCGGACCAAACGCCGCGATCTCCGGGTGAGCACCTAGGGACGCGTTAGCGACTGCCGAGCCCCCTTCTTGCCTCCGCGCCCCTCTCATTTTCTGGCTCCGGAGAGGGGGGCCGCCCTGCGTCTCGGGTGCTACGGAACGTCCCTTGCAAGTGGAGGAAGCGGAGCGGGGGCTGTGGTTTGGTTGCCAGGGACAGGGCTCGAGTTCTCCTCAGCTAGGGGCCTTAGTGGCCTTAGTGTACGTGGCTGCGCCCCCTCCCACCCCACTCCCAAATTCCATCGTGTGACGCTCTCGGTGTCCAGAATTTTGGGTGCCGAAGGCCAGGTGCGGAGCGACGCGACTTTCGGGTTGGGATTTTTGAGCAGCGGATTTTTGCTGTCTTGGGTATTCTTAGAGCAAAAAGGCTAGGGGTGGGGTGGGGAGGCTTTCCTGACTTTGGCAAAGAGGTGGTTTATACTTGTGAGAGGAATGTTAATTTAGCAGCTCCCCGCGCCCCCCCCCCCCCCCCCGCATTGTTTCCCTTCTGCACGTCCAGTTAGAAAGGGCCTAAGATGGGGAAAACTAAATGCCAAGTGGGATTCGGGAAACATTGCTTGCTTTGCAGAAATGGTGTTTGGGGATTGGATAGTAGGCCCTGCTAGGGAGGCGGGTCATCCAAACTTTTCATCCTGCGGCTCACTTCTCGGGAGCTCGTCTTCTCTGATTTTTTCCTTTTTTTTTCTTTATTATTTTCCCCCCTTTTTTCACCGGTTTGAGGTCTGTGTCATGTGCCTTATGAGTAACGGGTCGTAATTTGGCGCTGGAAGAAGCGGGCTTTCTGGGCGTCCCTATCACCCCCGCCTCATAACTGCTTTCCAGACTCCGCCTTCTGGTATTCTCTGGTTACCGGAGTGGGTGTTAGAGAGCTTCGCGTGCACCTGCTCTTTTCTTTCCCTATCACCTTCCCGGTGAGAGTCCTGGAAACCATTATAAGGAGTTTTTGAACAGAAGGTAAACATGTGTGTATATCGTGACAAGGTTGTTTTCTTTTAAGTAGCTAGCTTTCAAGTAAACCTTTTTTCATCATTGGAAATGCAAAGCTCTAGAATAGTTTCAATGGCAGAAAGTTAATGACTTGATTTTGGCTTGGATGTTTACATGAAAATTAGGGTAATCATTTTCATTATGTACCAAAGTAGATATTAATGTACCACATTGTTGTTTGGAAGATTTAATCATTTAAGTATATCATAGTTTTCCAAGAGGATTAAGGTAACCAGTCTAAAATATTGCTAAGTTGGATTTTTCCTTTTCTGTTCATTTTTCTAAACATGTTTTAGGCTATAAATATAGTATTTGTTATTCTGTACCTTATAGTGTAAGTAAAGAATTTACTAAAGTGACTTTTTTTGTTTTAAATCACAAGCAGGCAACAGCTTTGAAGTGTGAAGCAGAGAAGGAGCCGTTTCTGAGCTTTAAAACTAGTTTTAAACAGGTAATTTGACCTAATTATGTAGGTCATCGTCCTTTGTGTTATAGTTGAAGACTATATAGCGGAGACTGCTGCATGGTTGAGGTTCCTCTCTACTTAGTAAACAGACATTCTGCGTTTGCTGCCCTGTTTGCCTTGTTTTTTGGCATGCCACTCTGGTCTGCCTCCATACTTTTTCCAGAAAAGAGCCATGTTATTCCTAATTACTAAATAGTGGAATAGTTGAAGCACTGCCTTTTGAAATGTCTTTGTCTTCACAGAATTTCTTCAGCCCATTTGTGTTTGAATTTGTCCTGTAACAGCTATTGGATAGCCTCTCTTTCCAAATCCACTTAATCTTAAGTCATTTTCTATAACTTTTCTATTAATTGACTTTCTATTTTTTATTCACAAATTCCTCTACTTATTTAGGCTTGTGATATTTACTCTTGGCTGAAGTTTTGCTTTTTTTTTTTTTTTTTAGGGGTCTAAAAGTACTTTAAATGTTAGTTTCTATGCTCAGTGCATTGTCAGATGCTGGTTATTTAAAGATATTCTCTGACCAGCAAAAAAAAAAAAAAAAAAAAAAAAAAGTCAATGAAAGTTCACTTAGGAAAAGTTAAGTAATTGTTTCCTAAGGACAGTTTAGAAATTAAATGACTAAAGGATGAGGGTCAGAAGAAATTTTTCTTAAAAAGCATTTTAGAAATAATTGCCCTTTTAAGAAAAATGTCAGAGTCTGAATTTAATTCCATTGTTGAAATTGTAAGACAACCCATTTTCAAAATAGAATATATCCTTGCTTTCCAGGAAAGCAGATACGTCCTTAGCTCCCTTATGATCTAAACCAACTATAGTGAGAAAATACAGATTGGCAGTTGACTTGTATCTTTATTAGTATTCTCAGTATTTTTGTTAATTGGGAGACTAATAGGACAAGAAAAATTGAACTCAGGAAAGGTCAAATGTGAGTGTGCATTTCTTTTTTTTAATTAAAAAAATTTTTTAATGTTTTTTTTGAGAGAGAGAGAGAGAGAGAGAGACAGAGGACAAGCAGGGAAGGGGCAGAGAGAGAGAGGGAGACACAGAATCCGAAGCAGGCTCCGGGCTCTGGGCTGTCAGCTCAGAGCTGGATGCGGGGCTTGAACCCATGAACCTCGAGATCATGACCTGAGCCAAAGTCGGACACTCAACCGACTGAGCCACCCCAGGTGTCCCGTGAGTGTGTTATTCTTTAACACTAGAGTGATATAGTAGGCATTTAGTAAATAAAAAGAACTATAAAACCAGTTATAAGACAATTTTCTTTTTAACATGTTAGGGAAGATGGATAAGATGGAATAAAAATGTAGGGCAATTCTGTTAACTCATGTTAGAAGACCTTTGGTTTCCTCATTAGAGGATTGGGCCATTTGTAAAGGAGACAAGTGTATTTGACACTTGGGAAAAATAGAAAAAGTGCTTGGAATAATCGCACTAGGGAATTCATTAAGAAGCCAACAGAGTACATAGCAATACATTCATCTTACAAATTTAATTGAATGCCTACAGTGTGTGACTTAATGACAGTAAAGTACCGGAGATATGGCAGTGAGAAACAGACGAGGTACCTTATTTCATGGAGTAAACCTACATTTTGAAAGTGTGCATTTGTGTTTGTATAGTGTAATATAGTGTATCTTAATAGTGTACATAGCCAGAGCCATTTTAGAACTTTCCCTGCCGTCAGACAGTTTATGAGTAGAAACAAAGAGAGCAGGTACTGGGTTTTATCACTAATTGATAGAATGAGCAAGTAGGTGAGGAAGTCAAAGATCCTTGCAAGGCATTTTTGGAATGGGTTACTTGGGTTTGTGTTTGGGGTTGAGTAAGGAAGCAAGAAGTTAATGGATTCTTAGAAGAATGACCAAGGGACTGGAAGTTTGCAGCAGGGTTTAGAGCGGGTTCTGCAGGAACGGGCAAGTGAGAGAAGTAGAATGCAAGGATTCAGGATCAGAAGGAGGGATTTCAGAACTTGAGGATCTTGAACAAATTATCAGTCCAGAGTGAAAAAGGCATTGGAATAGAGAAGATGAGATGGACGTTGGGTCTCAAGCCACAGTCTTAGAAAAATCAGGAAAGCAGGAAATGAGGTGGAGAGTGAAACCATGAGCCACTTGTTACCAAGAAAAGTGCAAGATTGTCTTGAGGAGGACAATAGGAAGTGGTGTCCAAGTATGGGAGAGTGATATTTTTGATGACTAATTTGTTCAAAAGAGGAAGGTTAAGCATTAAATAAGAATGGTTTGCAAATGTGATCCTTTCCTCATGAGTCTGGAAGACCAGGAAGAGTAGTACTCCTTTTAGAAAAGATTTCTAAGGAAATAGTGCTTTTAGAGGGACTTGGGATTTTGTTGAAGCAGAAGAAGTAGGACTATTTGGGAAGAAAGGGAAGATGTAGGGAGTTTGTTTGTAATGGTCCAGTGGAAAGGGATGACAGAAAGCTGTTACCAGTGAATATGGAGTTGGCAGTGAAGACTGAGATTGCAGGTTGATGGTGGTAGCAGGGCCTACAGATTATTTGGGTGTTATATGTAATCCATGACAAGGAAGTGATAGATTTTGAGGATAAATTGTAGGGAGGGAGAGGATTTAGCAAGCAGAATTTAACTGACCTCTGTTCTCAGTTCTCTGAGCAAGGGTATATTTTGTTGATGTGAAATGTTCTGTGCAGAACAACTATACCATAAAATAGACTTGATGCAATACCTAGTACATAGTGAAGTGTAATAAAGTTTTTGTTGATTCAAATTGTTATATTTTGTTGTAGTCTTTTTATCCCCTTTCCCCCAATATCTTAAGTTTTTTTTTTTTAATTTGAAGAGGGTAATTACAGAAGATATTTTAAATTCTAGAAAATTATGGAAATTTTAAGAAAATCTCAAATTGAAAGTGCTGTGGAAAAGATCCTGTGTGATTTTTTTTTTTTTTTTTTTTTAGGTACTTGACCATCTTAAGTATGGAGAAGAAATTGAGAAATTCCTCAAATGAAACTGATTAAACAACACATAATACCAAATACTTAAGCATTTTCTTCTCCGTTTCCATTAAAAGTGCTTAGTACAATTGGACACTGTATGAAGACTTTCAGAACAGTGTACCAGGTATTTTTATAATTAGTAAAAGAAATACCCCAAATAATGCAACCTTTAGAAAAACTTGTACAAATATATAAAGTACCACTTTTGGTTATTTTGTGACTCCAAGTAAATATTTAGAAAAAAACTGTACTTCCTATATTTCTAAAATAATTACAGTTTTCAAGAAGGTATTTCCAGAGATGGTTAGGAGTGATTTAATGCTATGTCAGAGATGATATCTGAATTTGAAGATTTTAGAAAAATAATTTTTTTTCTTCAGCTGATTAATTTCTTCTTTATATTCTTATTTCAAAGGTTAACCTTAGGTCAGTCATAGGTATTTATGTGGTAACTAATACTGTAATTATATATATGTATATATAAATAATTTTGTATAGTTAAGAATCTTGCAACAGGATTTTCTTCAAAAAGATCAGTCACTGAAAGTTTATGAATTGCCATAGTATTTTTGCATTTCATATCTTTGCAAGATAAGGGAGCCAAAAAAGCTCTAAATAGTCCAAATGATACCTTAGCAAAAATAACCAAAATGTCAAAAAATAGCTAAATGAAATTTATTCGTTGCAACTTAGTTTAGTAGGTCATAGGATGGGTGGAAGTGCTTGTTTAAAGTAGAAGAATTTTATTAAAAAAAAATTTTTTTTTTTTTAAATATTAAAGGGGCACCTGGGTGGCTCAGTCGGCCAAGCATCCCACTTCGGCTCAGGTCTGATCTTTCCGTTTGTGAGTTTGAGCCCTGTGTGGTGCTCTGTGCTGACAGCTCAGAGCCTGGAGCCTGCTTTGGATTCTGTGTCTCCCTCTCTCTCTGACCCTGTCTCTCTGTGTCTCTGTCTCAAAAATAAATTAACATTAAAAAAAAAATTTTTTTTTTTTAAAGTAGAAGAATTTTACTTTTATCCCCCTTTTTCCCATACCATCATCCATCCCTTGCACTGATTGTTTTCCAGTGGCTTCTTCACCTTTTCTGTTTTATTGTCTTTCTATGAAATCTGCCTGGCAAAATCCTACCTTGGATGGATTCAGTGGAGTATCTTGGCCAAGGCTGATGAGCACAGCTGGGAAAACATTCACACTGCAGCTAGGTGCTCTCAGTGAATGTTGCCTGCTCTCACCTGAGTCCTTAGTGCTGCCCACAGTCATTCTCCTTTATTCTTCTGAAATCTCTCAGACCCTGCCTCTCACCCTGACATTTAAGGCTCAGTCCTTTCTACTTCACATCACTTACAGATGCCCTCCTCTTCCTATGAACAGATCTGCTAACCAGCCTCTATCTACTTTCTTCTTTCCCTCCTTTCCTCTGGTTTCAGTAAAAGAGGTGTTTTCTGCCTGTCTTAAGCTGATCATTTTTCTTACACCTGGGTCCCAGTTGCTCCTGCTTTTTCAGAGACCACCCACTATGTCCTTTCTTTTCTGCATCTTCAATATCTTCCTCTACTAGTTCTTGCCCAACAAATTTTAAACATGCCTTTAACAGAACTTTCTTCATGCCCATCTCTGCCTGCTTCCCTTCAAAGACTGATTTCCTTGAAAAAAATTACCTAATGACCTCTTTTATCCTTGTCCCTTCCCATCAATAGATGCATTCCATTTATGGGATTGACCCTCACCACCCTGCTGTAATTGCTCATTCTAAGGTCTTCAGTAACCTCCTTGTTGCTAAATCCAAGTGGACACTTCTCAGTACTTTTTTAACGTGACAAATATTTGGCATTCTTACCAGTACTCTCCTTCTTTATACACTTTCCCCTTTTCTAACACACGCTCGTTTCCCTCCTGTTTTTTTGTACCTTTTTAGTGTTCTTTTCCTCCCTGTCTCTTAAATATCAGTGTCCCTACAGTCTCCGTCTTAAGTGTCTTCCTTTTCATCCTCTCCCCAAGCCTTCTGTTCCACTTCAGGTATTTTTCTGACTAGATGCCTTGCAAGTCTGTCTCCAGCCTAGATTTCTTCTCAAACCCAGCACTGCTAAAACTGAATTTATCATCTTCTCTCAACAAAAACCTGTCCTTTCTCTAGTTGCTGTAAACGTATCCTCATACACCCAGTTGTTCAAACTAGAAACCTAGGACTCAGTCTCTGATAGCTTTCTCACTGCTTCATGTTCCACATCATAGTAGTCACGAAGTCCTATTATTGATTCTGCCGTTGGAAGCTTACTTGAATTGGTCTTGTCTTCATACCTAGTATTTTGATGATTAGAAGTCTTTCCATTTCGTAGTTTAAAATAATAAAAACTATATAAAACCCCTAATGTATCTACAGAACAAAATTTAGAAGGCAGGCATCTATTTCTAAAAATGACTTTGATGTGGTCAGAGAGGTTAGCAGGAAGGAAAATACTTGCCTGCAACTTTGTACATTTTATAGCGGAAGATACCATCTTAGATAAATCAGCTGTTAATATATTGAGAATTGATCTACATGCAATTATTTCTTTAGCTTCATAGTAATACTTGTATAGGAGTGTGCCTTTTACGTACACTTGGAATCATTAAGTTATTAAATATTCTTTCCTCATGAGTTTTTATCTCATAACTGTAGACAAAGTTGTTTATTCTGTAAATTTAATAGACTTTATTTGGTAAATGGTGTTTTAAAAGATTTAGAAAGTATTTGACCTACTTTTCCCAAACTGATTTTAATGTATGGTTTTTAAATTGTTTTAGAAGCTTAATAGTGTTCAAAGTCATTTAACCTACAAATAGATCCTTAGAAGAAGCTTTTCATTTTAGGGGAAGTTCATCATAATGTAAAAATAAAATGTAGAATACTGTCTTTCCAGATATATTTTTAATTTATCTTTAAATAAACTTTATTACTCTACTAATAGCACAGCATACACTATTTTAGGAAAACATTGATATGTAAGAGTTTTTACTTAAAAGCCTTAATAACTTTCCATTGTAATTTAAATTTTAAAGTTCTTGTATTTTTAAAGGTGGTATTATCTCTACTGCATATGTAGTTTTTGGAGCTCTTATTCTTTAATGTTATAAATTATATTGGTACATTTAGAAAAAAGCAGTTGCGGAATGTTTCATTTTATTGTCAGTTCACTGAACATACCTCTCTATGGGTATCAGTTATTTTGTAAAGTTCTTAAATAAATTTCTAGTATAAAAAACAATATAAAGTATTGCTGAAAATATATGAGAGGAGAGCAAAAATGATTACATTCTTGCCCCCACACCCAACAGTTGCTTTCATGCAAGCACTTTAGTATGTATCCTTAGTCTTTTAAAATCTATAGACAGTTTTTGCATATTGCTTGTTTTCCTCTTCTTTACTCTATGATGTTATAAACACAGGCAATATCTTTCAGCCTTCATAATTACATGGTTGAAGGCTACTTTTGCCCAGTAGCATCCAGCTTGTTGTTTAGCATTTAGTTTTCAGTTTTATCACAATTATAGCATAATGAACAATTCCTGCATTATAGTCTCCCTCCCCCCACATTTAAGTTTGTTTTCTTATATTAGCTGTGGAGAGATAGAATTACAGGGTCAAAACTCGGTTTTAGTTCTTGATATAGTATTGCCAAAATGCTTGCCAGAAAGGTTGTGCCAGTTTACGCTGTCACCATAGTGACTGAGCATTCCAGTTTCCCTTTGCTGGAAGATTACAGCAAAGGAAATACGTGTAATATAGCAAATTTAATAGTCCCTTATTTTAATTTGCAGCTGGACTTTATTATTAATATTTTTATCATTTTATGTTAACTGACTTCTTTTTAGATTGCCTGTTTATACTTGTTTTTCTTGGAGTTTTTTATTTAATGTTTTTATTTTGTTTTTTTCCCCCATAAATTCTTTGTATAGTAAAGATACTGATTTTATTTCATACTTCTTTCAGATTTTTTCCCCAATTTGTCAGTTACTACTTATTCTGTGTAAATTTAGGATTTACTTTTATGTGAATAAAATCCTTTTTATTTCTGCAGTTCATATTTGTAAGAACTCAGTTTTTAAAGCCCATCCTGTTTTCTTGCTTGTCTGTCTGTCTGATTTTTATCTTCCCGATCTATATTTAATCTGCTTAGATACTGCCTTGGTGTTATGGTATAAGGCAGCCTTTTTCACTTGTAAGAGAATTAAACTCTAAGGCATCCATTGTTTACTGAGAATTTATTTTTCTTCTGTGTCTGGACTGGTACTGGGTAGGTACCAGCCTTGGGAGAATTGAGAATTGGCACTTAAATAATTTTTCTGTGTTTTGTGTTTGAGATGAAGAATCCTGGTTAAGAAATGCTGTTAAATCTCTATGTTTATCAAAAGTATTAGCAGATTGTCCCATCAGTTGGAAAATCCTACATCATCTTACATTGTAGTATTTTTATGAGGATTAAATGATAAAATGCTCATAAAATACTTAGCATGGTGCTTACCATATAGTAAGCAAAATGGATGTTAGCTATAATTAATTTTCCTCATTACATTTTTCTAATTGAGTATTTTTCAGCATTTTGGTGGGGGGTGCTGATACTAATTTACTCATATAGGCACTCAATATGATTGAATATCTCTTGGGGCTAGTTTTCTGGTCTCCCAACTTCTATTGCTACTTTTATTTTTCAGATATTTGTTTTGTCAAATTCCAAGAAGAATCCCATTGGGAGTTCATTAAGCCTATATTTTTTAAAAAAATGAGATGTTTATAATACTTGTCTTCCCATTAGGGAAGATAGTTTGTTTTTGTACTTAACTAAATTTTCTATTGTCTTACAGAGTTTACTGGTGCTTCTTTACATAGGGCGAAATTATATTTAGTCCTAGGTGTTTTCTTTTTGTTCACTGTTAATCAGTGGCATCATTTTTCTCCAGGGTATTTTCTCTGTGATTGTTGGTGATATTTTGAACCTCTAGGTTTTCTAATACATATTTTTAACAACACTACCTTTTCTGTTTTTAGTGTTAATATTTCTGTTTATATTTTTCCTTTTTTTTTTTAACGTTTATTTTTGAGAGAGCATGCACATGTGCACACATGAGCTGGGTAGGGGCAGAGAGGGAGAGAGAATCTTAAGCACGTTCCTCGCTGTCAGCATATAGCCTGACGCCTTGAGGTCATGACTTGAGCTGAAATCAAGAGTTGGACGCTTAACCGACTGAGCTACCCAGGCGCCCCTCATATTTTTCCACTTTGTAGAACTTTGAAAACAATGTTAAATAACTGATATGTGTCATTCTTGTTTTTTATAGGGATGTCCTTCATGTTTTATTTTAATATTGTTGGCTGTTGGTTTAACATATACTTGTTTCACCTCAGATAATTATTAAAGTAGGGTGCCTGCTTTAATAATTGGTTAAGTTGGTTAAGTGTCCGAATCTCAATTTTGGCTCAGGTCATGATCTCATGATTTGTGGGATTGAGCTTTGCATCAGGCTCTACCCTAATAGTGTGGAACCTGCTTGGGAGTCTCTCTCCCTCTCTCTCTGCCCCTCCTTGACTCATACTTCCTCTCTCTCTCTCAAAATAAATAAAAATAAAACATTAAAAAATTACAAAAAAAAAGAAAGAAAATTATTAATGTAATATATGCTCATTGAAAAAACCCACAAACAGTATAATATATACAGCTATAAGAAAGTGTCACTCTATTTGTACTGTTTAAAAAAATTTTTTTAATGTTTATTTTTGAGAGAGAGAGAGAGAGAGACAGCATCAGTGGAGGAGGGGCAAAGAGAGAGGGAGACACAGAATCTGAAGTAGGCTCCAGGCTCTGAGCTGTCAGCACAGAGCCCAAAGGGCTCAAACTCCCAAGCTGTGAGATCATGACCTAATCTGAAGTCGGATGCTTAATTGACTGAGCTACCCAGGCACCCTTGTATTTGTAATTTTTAAGATTTTTCCAAATTAAGTGTTTGAATTTTATCACTACTTTTTTGAGATGCTAAAATTTAACCTCTCTGTAATCTGTTAATATATTATTGTAGTAGATACTCTAGCAATAAAACGTCTACGATATAATTCCTACTTCTCATGGATGATAATCCTTTTAATATTTTGCTCTAGTGAATGGGATAAGTTAGGATCTTACAGCCAATGTAGCTTGGATTTGTATTCCTTTTTGACATTTTTAGCTGAGTGACCTTGGTGAAATTATCTAACTCCTTTGAATGTTACTGTTATTATTTGTAAAGTGAGAAACCTAATATAACCCTACTGTTTAATGCCTTTCTCTGCCTCTTGAATTCTAAGTAAAGTTATCTGCCCATCTCTTTTACTCAGTCCTTCTCCAACCTGCAAGTTCCACACTTGGTGGAAAGCCAGAGTCCTTCACAAGGTTATGTAGAAATCTTGTTTTCTCCTGATTCATCTCTGCTTCTGAACGTCTGCTTCCACCATTGTTCTTTTTGTTTCTCATCTCTTTGACCCAGGTATGAAATTCAGTACCTTCCTTGATAGTCACATAATCCTCAATTTTTTTTTTTTTTTTAAGTGGGGAAAATTTGACTTTGGTAGAGTATTCAAGATTTAGGGGGAACTAAGGTAGCAGAAATAAAATTTGAAGTAAAGCAATTGGCATCACTCTTCTTAAATGTTTTAAGCCACTGTATTCTTGGCTTTTATTGGCCATTCACCCACCTTGGCCTTCTTCTCTCCCTGCCTTTTCTTTATCTTGCTTACCCCAACATTTCTATTAAAAACAAACCTTTCTCCACGTTTCATGCAGAGCACTTCTAACCTCTTTGAAACTTGAACACAAACCCAATACCCAGGTCTTTGGGAGTATTAGTTTTTTTTTCTTTTCTTTCTTTCTTTCTTTTTTTTTTTTTTTTTTTTAAGGAGTAAAGGATTTGAGCAAACATTTATTCTGTTTATTTTTGAAAGAGAGCACGAGTGGGGGAGGGGCAGAGAGAGGGAGACACAGAATCTGAGGCAGGCTCCAGGCTCTGAGCTGTCAGCACAGAACTTGATGCCGGACTCAAACCTATGAACTGTAAGATCATGACCTGAACCAAAGTCAGATCCTTAACTGACTTGAGCCACCCAGGCGCCCCTAGTTTTTTTTTTTTTTTTTTTTCTACAAGCAGTTTTGGTTCTAGCCCTTAGTAACTTTTTCCTACCTCATTGCTCTATTCTGTAGGACTGTGTTCAATTAGTTAATTAAAGTAGCCTGAAAGCATGCAGGCCAGGACACATGGTGCATATTTTGAAGTTTTCCTTCCCCTTCCCATCACTACAGCTACTTAACTCATGTTAATTGTAATAGGTGTCTGGCAGCTAAATCAATTTGTTTATGGTACGTGGTTGACACTACCTCTTTCTATTTCATTAAATCAGTTTTTCTGAGATCTTTTACATCGCTTAACCTCATGGGATGATTTAAAAGTTAGAGTTTGTTTTTATGTGTTAAAAATATTAGTTTTCACTTGTTTTGCAGAAAATTAATTGGTAAAGCTAGGATGGCTACAGGAGGAGGTCCTTTTGAAGAAGGCATGAATGATCAGGAGGTAGCAAACTGGAGCACTGAAGGTGTTGATGACCGACTTAACAATATGGTATGGTAACTTCTCATCAGTGGTGTGTCGTTAACTACTAGTGTTAAAATTCAGCTTTCCCCTGCTTTAGCCAAATCAAACTCACTGACACTCTTTGTAAACACAGTTTTTTCTTGCTGGCCAAGACATTAAATGACCCTGGCCTATTTGTTATATTAGTTGAAGACGTTTTTGTTTATAGTTAATAGATATTAATTTATTATACGGTTTTAAAGATGTTCTATGGAAAACCAGTTAAACAAATTAGAGGTCTATAGCTGGGTTTTAGGAAGAGACTAGGAAAAGGAACTAGAAAGTTGTCAAGAATTGCTTTTTCACTACCCTGACTATTTGCTTCTGAATTCCTTGGCTTAACACAACTTTCTTTTCGCAGACCGGTTTTCTCTCTTCTGTGGTTCATGTGTACTGTGGTTGCCCCTTCATTCAAAAGTTTCGTTTATGGCTACAATTATATACTGACTAGTTATCTTTTAGTTCCAATTTGAAATTTTTAAAGTATGATCATCCCAATTTGGATTAGATATACATCTCTTTTCCAGTCATCTGTGGCCAGGAAGGGGTAGGGTAAGTAGAACAACAGGTTGGCAAGAACACCCACACATGGATTGATTGGGGTGGAGAGACAGTTCGTAGAGAAGGGAGTTGTGTTATAAATGAGGAGAATATCCCGTAAGGGTTTACCGTAGTAAAACTAGACAGTTCTTCCAGTATGGCTAAGGTAGGAATTTATAGACCTTTTTGTTGAATGACTTAGGTTATGTTGGTATAACTAAGTAAATAAAAATGTTTTCCCATTAAAATGTGAATCATATTTGTCATTTCATGTCAGGCCTTATCATGTGGTGCATTGTTGCCTATAAAACATAACAATAGTTATGTTTATTGCTTACTATATGCTAGCCACTGTGCTAGATGTTTTATGAATGTTGTTTTTAATCATGTTTTAAAGGTGACACTATTTTAGAAATTAGGAAACCGAGACTATGGGAAGTTAAATTGCTTAGGGTCATACAGTGGAGCTTTTCTTCAGATAATGGTAATTACTTAATTATTTTTAAGTTTATTTATTCATTTTGAGAGAGGGAGAGAGCTTGCAAACAGGGGAGGGGCAGAAAGAGAAGGAGAGAGAGAATCCCAAGCAGGTTCTGTGCTGTTAGCATGGAGCCCGATGCAGGGCTCGAATTCACGAACCGTGAGATCGTGACCTGGGGCAAAATCGTAAGTTGGATGCTTAGCTGACTGAGCCACTCGGGTGCCCCAACAATAATTACTTTAGAATCCAGGTGGATTCCAGATCTGTTTTCTTATCATACACATTGATTTTAAAGGAGGTCAGTAAAGGTATCTATAATTTATTATACTATCCAATTTATAAATAGTAGGGAACCAGTTTTTAAAAATGGTTTTGAAAGTATCCAGACTGACTAGAGTTTGGGGATTTATGTTTGTTAAAGATCTGTGATAGGAAAGTAATCTCTTTTCTGAAGGACCATGTGTGAAACTTAGGCTAGATGTAATAGAAAATGCATTAGTAGAAATAAATAAGGTCTCTTAAGTCTGTATGTTTATGTGAAAAATGTTTTGTCATTTTTAACTTTAAGACTGACCCCAATTTTTTAAGCATATCAGATTACTTTCCTGGTTTGATAGAGGCCAGATTAACTTTTGCCTTTACTTTTTTAAAGGATTGGGGTGGCCAACAGAAGAAAGCAAATAGATCATCAGAAAAGAATAAGAAAAAGTTTGGTGTAGAAAGTGATAAAAGGGTAACTAATGATATTTCTCCGGAGTCATCACCAGGAGTTGGAAGGCGAAGAACAAAGACTCCACATACGTTTCCACATAGTAGATATGTGACTCAGATGTCTGTTCCAGAGCAGGCAGAACTAGAGAAACTCAAACAGCGGATAAACTTCAGTGATTTAGATCAGGTTTGTGAATTATTTTAAAAATCCAGTTATAATGATGAGACATTTTTAGAATGAGTTAAATAGCTTAAGAGTAAGAAGTGAGCGGTTTCTTTTTTCTTAGTTTCTGTGTATATGGAAAGAATTTTAATTAGTGGTGTTGGTATTAGGTTCTTTGGAGGGCAGCAAAGACTTTATTTCTAAACTTGCTAAGGACAAGTCTTTTGTGACTTTATTATGTATACTCTGGGACTAATGTGAATAATTTCCTTCTGGAACTAAATTTTGCATGTTAGTAACTGAATAAGATGGCAAAAGGGAAGATCCAATTTATCACTGCATAAGGGAATGTTCTACATTACCTCAAATTTAAAGCTGTAGTTGGTCTTATAATTACTGAAATGAAATTTGGAGCTAAAAGCAAATGGAAATGATAATGAACTCTTGACAAACATTTTATGGTCACATCTGTACTTTAGAGAAACCAACAGTTTACCAAATACACATAAAGGTACATTCAAGTCTGGGTTGATGGTGGTGGTGATCCCATATATTTAGTCATCTATATACTAATTTTTGAACATTTGCTATTTAGCAGGCACTGAGCTGAGTACTTTTTCAGACAGTGCTTCATCTAAACATATCTTTGTGGTGATGTTTATATTAAGATTTAGTCATTGGGTCCAAAGCCCATACAAAATCTGTGAATAAGTTTGATTAGCAATGTGAGTTATAAATATGGTGTGTGGTCCTAGTACTTCATTTAGACTATTGCTCATATTCATCAGTTGAATTATGTCTGAGAAAATGAGGAATAAGACAAGTTAATCAAATTTTGATATTTTAGTAAAAGAATTTTGTAGATTTGAATCTCTTCTGTGTCTTAGTACAAAAGTAGTATATTTAACTGTACTTCCTGAATCAATAGCTGATGGTGAAATTGACTAAGAACATTGGAGTTTTTTGAAAAAAAATTTTATTGAAAAATTAATGTTTGTGGGGTTTGTTTTCTTTTTCATACGTAGAGAAGCATTGGAAGTGATTCTCAAGGTAGAGCAACAGCTGCCAACAACAAACGTCAGCTTGGTGAAAACCGAAAGCCCTTCAACTTTTTGCCGATGCAGATTAATACTAACAAGAGTAAAGAGGCTGCTGTAAGTCCTCCAAAGAGAGAAGTGATTGGATCAGCACAATGTAAAGAGTTGTTTGCCTCCGCTTTAAGTAATGACCTTTTGCAAAACTGTCAAGTCTCTGAAGAAGATGGAAGAGGAGAGCCTGCAATGGAGAGCAGCCAGGTAGTAAAATGTTTCTTTTGCTTTGTTTTCATAAACTTCAAAGTAGAAATAGTAAGATTCAGTTTTACTGAGTTACGCACATAGGAATTTTAGTTGGGTACTTGTGTGATTCTCCTCATGAATCTTTCAGATTTATTCAATTTAGTGTAAACTTCTTTTTACCCATAATGATTGTAGAAGTGCCATATCTAGGTAAATTAGGGCTTCTGTTTATCCACCAGAGGCTGTGTTGCCAAATTTTGGTAAAGGGGAGTTTGAAACAATGTGATTAATAGATGATGGTAAGAATTTTTTTAAATGGTGATATATTTCTTTTGAAAACTACTTTCAGAAGTATTTAGAATACTGCTAAGGAAATATTATATAAACGTTAGAAAAAATTTACGTTAGTAATGGTTTAAAGGCATGCAGTTCTGGAAGTAAATTTTTTCAAGTAGTGTAAATTAAAACAAATTTTGAAAATCTTTAACTCCCAATAATTAGAGTTGTTAGTATTGCCAGTTATGTTTTGATTAAATTCTAAATTTGATTCAGATCTTTTGCATGTATGAATTCAAATGATAAAGCTAGAAGTATCTTTGGTTATTGTATTTGAAATAAGAAATGTGTAGAATTGTTGGTATGGAATAATTTATGGTCAGTTTTACATACTGTTTATTTTCATGCCTTTTTGTTGATTTTATTTGTTTATTTTTTACCTCCAAATGTTTTCCCTGCAGATTGTAAGCAGGCTTGTTCAGATTCGTGATTATATTACTAAAGCTAGTTCCATGCGGGAAGATCTTGTAGAGAAAAATGAAAGATCTGCTAATGTTGAGCGCCTTACTCATCTAATAGATCACCTTAAAGAACAAGAAAAGTCATATATGAAATTTCTCCAAAAAATCCTTGTAAGTTTTGTACCTTTTAAATAACGTATTGAGTTATTTTTGTGGTATGTTAGTGTACATATGCTGATGGCATTCTGACTCTACCCCAGAGGAGTTAATATGTTTTCAAAAAATCATGCCATCCGTTATAACATTTTATTGCCCTTTTTAATAGTTGTATGATTTATACCACTAAAATATTTCAGGCTAGAGAAAATGAGGAGGAGGATGTTCGGACTATAGATTCAGCTGTGGGATCTGGTTCTGTAGCTGAGAGCACATCGCTAAACATAGATGTGCAGTCTGAGGCTTCAGATACCACGGTAAGCGGCTTTTTGGTAATTAAAAGTGCTGGAAATGAAGATTTAAGCTTTTCCCCCATTTTTCAAGATGATATTTTTCATAGGCATTCCTTAATGAAAAGTATATTTCAGGGAAGAAACTCTCAAGTTGTTAATGCTGTATATATTCTTTTTAAACCTGGAAATATAAAAGTTTTTCTTACTAAGATTAAATGTTTTAATGGATGATTTGAAAATCTAGTAATTTCTGATCGGCTTGCAGAAACATGGTTTTTCTATAGGTTTCATTAAGCACAGCTTTACTCACTGTAAGATGCATTGGGAAAGTTAAAATTCATCGTGGATAAAGGAGCTGGAAGTACAAAGTACCATTACAAAGTATATTGTCTGTTGGAAAAGTCTCCAAGTTCTTTTGCCATTTAGGACTCATTTGAAGGCTACTAGGATTTTTCATTCCTAGGATAGTTTTTGAACTGTAGTAAAACTAGATGACTGAAACACTGAAATGAAATGGGATACAGTAGCATTTACATTATGATTTATTCTTGTAACTCTGCAAAATGAAATTTATCAGAATACTGGTTTTTGAAAAAATAATCAGGAATTTACAGAACTTGGAGGAAAACTTTGTAAAATGAACTTAGTTTATAGAAGGTAGTGGGCTTTGGAACCTGCTTTTAAGCATTTTAATTTTAACAGGCAGACCTATCACCATGCATTAGTAAATTTGAAAACCTATTACAAGTAAAGCTTTTCTTATGAAAGGATAACCATGTGTGTCTATCTTTTGTTTCTGAGATGTGTTCCAAAATACCATTCAGCATGAGGAATTTGAGGGTTTGTTTCCTGTTAGTATCACCTGCATAATTTCTTACTGCCTCCTTTCTCTTCCCTGCCCTTCCTAATTTGAAGAGGAAATTTGAATTTTTTTCCCTACAGTATTTTCACCAGGAGATACTCAGGGGGCTTGATCCAAACAGTTGTTGAAAATAGATTGTGTTGTGGGAAAATTGTTTTTCTGTTTACAGAGGTGCTAGGAATGATTTTTTCCTCACATTTCATTTCAGCAGAAATGGAAGAGTTGGGGAATGTGGGTAAAGGAATTCTCTTGGGGAGGAGTAGGAGATGGTATAATTGATTATTCTAATTTGTATATGCATATGTAATGTTCACTGTGATGAGAATTCTTTCATAAACATAAAATGACATTATGAAAGTTGCTTAATAACAGCAGAATAAATGTTAAAATGTGCTTTAGTTGTTGTATAGTTGGGAAATTGCCTAGGATATGATATTCACTTGATTACAGTAAGCATTAGTTTAGTCTGCAGAAATTTAGAAGTCTAAGTTTATGCCACTTGGGGGAGGGTGGGTTGATTTTTAAAGAGATGGACTGGTAAATTTTTTGTATTTATTGACAAGGCTGGCTTGTATGTTAAACAGGAGTTTGTGTTAAGAAATTAATATGCTACACTATTTAATAAAGGAGGCATCTTTTAGTCTGAGAATTCGGCCGTGCATTGAGGACAAACTAGGGAATTCAGCTTCACAAGAACAGGTTTCAGACGTTACCACAAGTCCAAAAGGGAAAGGTGACAGACCTCCTCAGAATGACAGGGAACTGAGGCCTGATAGGAAATATAGCCGAAAACGTGGATTTCTCTCAAAGGTATATTTCACAATATTAATTTGGGAAGTCTCTAAATGAGCACCTCTTTTGTTCACATTTCCTCTTCCTTATTTGCTTTTCTCTTGTTGCTGTTACTCTTAAATATGTAAGTTCTTAACATGGCTAATTATACTGTAATTTGCTTTGATAAAGTGTTGTCCCTTAGTGTTTTTATTCTTTTCTGTTTTCTTCTACTCCTCTCCATGGATTATATGTGGCAGCTGTATTTAATTTGCATTAACAAAAGACTTGAAACTTAATCCATTTTCTTTTTCTTTTTTTTTTTTTGCCTTTGAGAACTCAGGATAGAACATTCTTAAACCTTAACCATTAGTTGCTGTTTCTGGTATTTGTATTCATGATGAACGTAGTGCTTTTAAGTTTTAATTCTTGTAATCATTAAAGAAAAAGAAAATGGAGTAAGCTATTTTCTGTCTTTCTAAGAATGAAGTATTTTTATAGTGCTTTTTTTTATTTGGTTTATATTTTTCTTGTTGGAAACCTCTTCCATTCCTTTTTTTTTTTTTTTTAAGAAAAATACTTCATAGTTTGAAAAAGCAAAAAAAGTTGACTTACTATGTTTTTGCTGTTTTTTTCCACCAATGTTTGCTCTAAATGTTCTTTTAATTTTCCATGATTTGCAAAAAGGTGCTCAGGAAAGGTTTAAGAAAACAACTGCTTGTGTAGTTCCATGTAAAACAACTTTCAATAAAAGAGCATTTATAAAATCTTGTTTCCATTTGGCAAGAGTAAAATACTATTTTAGTAATTATGTATAGATTAGACTAGTTTCTTACGTTTTATTAGTAGCTTATATTAACTAGGATTGGTCTTTATTTGTTATGCACATTTTCTTTTTCTGGTTGTTTAAAATGACAAAACTTGTATTTTGGCAGTTGATTTTGTTTTTTATATTTTTTCCTGGCTCCCACAATAATCTGAGGATTTAGTTTGAAATCAGCTGGGATGAACTTTAACTATAAAATGTTAAGCAGAAGGTACCCCAATATAACAATAAATTAAGTAGCTGATTATTTTTTTTAAGATTTTATTTAATTTTTCTTAGAGAGCAAGTGCACATGCGTGGGGGAGAGGGGCAGAGCGAGAGAGAGAGAGAGAGAGAGAGAGAGAGAGAGGGAGGGAGAATCTTAAGCAGGCTCCACGCTCAGCATGGAGCTCAATGTGGGGCTTGATCCCATGACCTTGGGATCATGGCCCTGGACACTCAACCAACTGAGCCACCCAGGTGCCCCAGTAGTTGATTAGTTTTAAAACTAATACCTTTGGAGAAGAGAATGTATGAGACATAATAAATATTCTTTGGAACTTAATCCTTTCTTAAGTCTTCTGAGTAGTGACAAAACTTAGGAATTGATAGTTGTTACAGCATGCTATCTGCCAGTTTTTCTTTTTTTCCTGAAGTAGAAAATACTTACTTTCAAAATCCATTTTTCTGGTTTTTAGTTCCTTTGAATAATGTCATTATATGTGAATATTATTCTCTATTGAACTGTCGGAGTTTATTCCAATTTGATTCTCTTTAATCTTTTGATACTTAGGGCCTTCCTATGGTAGTTCTATCAGTACTCTGTTCGTAATATTTTATTAGAAAAAAACCCTAATTCTCACCAACTGACTTGGTTTCTCCTCTGCTGTGCAGAATTGTGTTCTCCCCACCTCACCTTCATTTCCTACTTAACATCCTTACAAGATGTCATATTCTTTTAAAAGAGTAGGAAAAAGTGGAGTTCTTAACTGAAATTCAGAGCTTAAAGCATCATTGTAAGTTGCAGTGGGATAGGAAATGGTTGATATTCTCCAGCTGCTTACAAGGACAGTATCCATTTTGTGGAATATTTTACAGATATGATGACACTTTGCATAATTTTTAAAAAGAAGCCTTCTGTAAGACCCATGTCTCACTATTTGCCCATACTTCTCTTTGCTGCGTACTATCAGCTTTTAGAGACTTTATAAGCTTTTAAAAATACTATCTACTTCTTTTCTGCTATTGTTTTCATCATTTCTAGGTATATTTCATGTAGGCTAACTTTGACTCCCAAACCAGACTATGCTTCCTCTGACCACTGTGCCTTAGACTTTTGTATTTAAAACTATCTAAACACATAATTTGGGGGCAGACAGTATGGGGTGGAAAACACTATCCTAGAACTTAGGAACCTAAGTTCTTGCCCTAACTGTGATATTGGATAAACCACAGCTTTATCTTCTCTGGGCTTTCACATGAGAAAACTTGGAGACATATTATCTGAAGTACTTTTCAGCTATAAAAATATATTTGGACCCATG
Organism: Panthera tigris; assembly: GCF_018350195.1. Classification (NCBI taxonomy): domain Eukaryota; kingdom Metazoa; phylum Chordata; class Mammalia; order Carnivora; family Felidae; genus Panthera; species Panthera tigris. Next base: position 20,574,682 of record NC_056663.1, on the reverse strand, counting down.
AATTATTAGAGGAACTTCAGTTGACTAGAGGAAAGAAAGAATTTTCTGAAATTGAACTGTTACCTGTAGGCAACTTTGGAATTCATGCCTAAGTTATTTTTTTTATCTGTAAACTAAAAATGTACTTGTTGAAGGTGACTCAAAAAGTTTAAGTAAAAATATGTGTTTGAAGAGTGAATGTAGGGGCGCCTGGGTGGCTCAGTCGGTTAAGCGGCCGACTTCGGCTCAGGTCATGATCTCGCGGTCTGTGAGTTCGAGCCCCGCATCAGGCTCCGTGCTGACAGCTCAGAGCCTGGAGCCTGTTTTGGATTCTGTGTCTCCCTCTCTCTCTGCCCCTCCCCCATTCATGCTCTGTCTCTCTCTGTCTCAAAAATAAATAAATGTTAAAAAAAAAAATTTTTTTTTTTAAAAAAAAAGAAGAGTGAATGTATTCTTCACTTCCCTTTTGGATTCTCTTTTGGCATCTGCTTGGCATGTTCTAATCCCTAGGTGTTTTCATTTCCATTTTCCTACCTTCCCTTTCTTTATTGTTTGACCGTGGTTCCTGCCTGCTTCCTTCAGCTTAGATTTCCCAAGTATTAGTTTGAATATTATTTATATGGATGCAGAACTTATTAAACAGTATTAAAACTCTACTAATTTCAAAACTTGTTGGGAAATCATTTTGGATTAGTGAAGAATCTGAAGGTAATTGTGTTTACTTTCATAAATAGTTCAGGATTCTTTATAATTTTAGTATCAGAGTTTTGCAAATAAATCTAACAAGGATTAAAGTTCTTTTAAAAAGTTTGCTTTTTAAAGGGGAAAAACCCAGAATGTTAGTTATTTAGTAAACTCTTTAGATAGCTTTAAGGTTACCTTGAGGGGTGAGTAGTTTAGATATAGTAGTTTAGATACTTTAGTAGTATTTTTGAGGGATGAGAGGATCACAAATTGAAATAAGCCAGAACTAAGATGAATTTTGACAGGAATGAATGTAAAAGGCGAAAGATTTATACGATCTGAAGAGAAACCAGAGTATATGACAGGAATGAATGTAAATGTTAGTAGCGTAACTCCACTTGTATAGGTCAGGAGAGAACTAAATAAACAGTTCATGTAAAAAGGAAATTCAGGACAACAGAAAATCTTTAAGTACTGATTTGTCCAAGAGAGGTTATTTCTTTTCCATGTTCATGAAGTCTGGTCACTCAATACAGGATAGAGACAGCACTCACTGTCCTGGCTTCTCTGATACGTACGTCAAATATTCCAACCATAGTCTTTTTACTTCTTTATTTGATTCTATTTTCTTCAGAGTATTTAATTCATAGCCATGTTCTTATTTATTCACTTACTAGTTTTATTGCTTGCCAAGTCACGGTGTAAAAGTTATTCATAATACTGATGAGTTCTACCCGGGGAGGTAGAGAAGGGAGTTTCGCATAGTTATTGATAAGGGATGTCACTCAGAAGGGAATCTCTCTGGAGCCATCTGTGTTTCTGTAATTTATACAGGAATCACATAGAGAAAGCAGATCAGTGCATTTTTACTTTCAAATGAAATTATTGAACTTTATTTTCCTTAATAACTTTGGTAGTGGGGGGGGGGAATTATTCATTTAAAATCTACATAACTCCAACCAAAATTTGGTAGCAGTGCAAGTTTAAAAGTGACTAAATGTTTCTAATAGAAATATTCTATGTAAATATTAGGTAAAATCATTACACTTTTAAAATACAAGATTTTTAAAAAGACAAATCAATGATGAAAAATACCAATATGGTATATATACATTTCATATGTAATTTGGCTTTTTTTTTTTTTTTTCCAAGTTGTATTTAAATTGGTCTCTTTGCTTAATTGACTTTCAGTTTTTCTTATTGGGTTACATTTCAGTGGTTTTAAGATTAATGTTTAAAAATTTTGTGATTTCTTATAAGTGGCACCTGTTTAATCTTGTTCCTCTACTTTTAGGCAATATGGTAGCATTTGGGGGGAATTTCAAAGTATTTAATGTTCTCAGACTCTGCTAAATGAGCATATGTTAAAAGAAAACATAATATCTTTGATACAAAATATAAAGTATTCTGTCTTATTTTTATGCTTATAAAATGAGATGCAAGTAAATTAAATCCTTTCACGTCCGATTATCAAATAAAAAATGTGTTTCTAAAATTTCTGTCCTCAGTTAGAAAATAGTGGGTTTGTTTTTGTTTTATTAGTGTTTTTTAACGTCACTTCCAGAAGTGAGGCAGAATGTTCTTTAGCCTGATCTTCTGCAGGGATATTTTTTTTAGGGCATTAATTAACCTGGTATGATCTGTTTGTTCTTCCTTTTCTGTAAGGCTTGGATCTCGTGTGTGTGTGTGTGTGTGTGTGTGTGTGTGTGTGTGTGTGTGTGTGTGTGTGTGTGTTTAGCTCTTTGTAACTTTTTTTGTACGCCTTTTTCTCCCCCTTGGTTAATTCCTCTTCATGCTAAGCCATTGATTATGCTCTTTTACTGTGAAATTACCTAACTACCTAACTCTTAATACGGCAGGCTCTCTCTGTGTCATCATTTTTTTCTTACATCTTTTTCTTCAAGTCTACTAAAACTGTATTGAGGGTTGTGTGTTTAATACTAATTTATCATCTATGTATGTACTTTGCCATTAGTAGTTGAAACAGGAACATGAATTTTAATAATCAGATATAAGTATTGTTGATCTTATTTTGCAGGCCAGAGATCCTCAGCAGGAACCTATGGAAGAGATAGAAAATTTGAAGAAACAGCATGACTTATTAAAAAGGATGCTACAGCAGCAGGAGCAGCTGCGAGCCCTGCAGGGACGACAGGCCGCTCTTCTCGCTCTGCAGCACAAAGCCGAGCAAGCTATCGCTGTGATGGATGATTCTGGTATGCTGCAGGCTAGCATGTTGATAAAAGCAAGGCTCGGTTAATAATGGTCTTGCAAGGTGGATGCTGGTTATTAGATAACCAGATCTTGATTGTTGACTATAAACCTACATACGAGGCTTACCCTGTCCTGTGCTTTCTCTGGTTATGCAGAAAAGGCTGCAGGGACAGCTCCTGGCCGTCATACTGTACCAGGCCCACAGCCAGCCTGCTCTCCTTTTCATCAGAGAGCACCCTCAAGAGGTAAAAGGGACAGGCTGCAGTTCTGTTTTTGTACCTCACACTAATAGGGCTCTTGATGGGTTGTTTTTTTTTCCACCTGTTGTACTTTATTCACCTGGGATTGCCATACTTTTCTTGTCTCCCTAGGAAAGGTCACAACCCTAAAAGTGAGGCAGTGAATAAATCTGAAGAACTTCTTTAGCTTCTGATGTTAGCAGTAGCTCTGTTATTTCAGTTAGATACCCAGTAGTGTGCACTAGTTCCTTTTTACTGAATTTATATCCTGTATAGTCTTCCTGAGACTCAGAAATGTTTTTTTCATTTTCCCTTCTGTCACAGCCATGTATCTATCATTTAGGTGGAAATTGTGTTGAATTCTTTAGTGTGGAGTCTAATTTTATAGTTTGTTTCATCATCTTCGAACCTCTTGAGTTTCTCATTATGTTGAAAACCACTTGTTACCTGTTAAAACTCAGTAAAACTAAGGGATATTTTCTAGTCTGTCATCCCAGTCTAATAATTTATTTCCTGTGGGCTCTTCTATGTTAGGTCTTCACTGAGGTCATCCTGTTATTACTCATTTTATGCTGCTATCCATACCTAGCCCAGTGGCTGAGCCCTCTGATCACTGTTATACATAATTTAATTTTGCATTTTCATAAGGAACATCATGACTCGCAAGTAACTTACTCCTTTGTAATAATTACGTAATTGTGTATCATATATGTAGTGTAGTATATAATAATTAATATGCATTTTGAACCCATTTTTCTCTTGTAAAGTTCAGAGTATCATTAGCTTTTACATTCATATTTTAGGAAATAGATAATTTAGAATAAAACAATATTTAAACGATGACTAATATCAGGTAAAGGCTAATGACTAATGTTCTAAATAGTTTAAATATTTTTCAAGTTTTAGATTTCAGAGACTTGCCTGTGATACTTATGTTATTTCACATAGTTACATTCACATCATCTCATTTAATTATCACGAAATTGTGTGTTAGTCACCAGAGCATTTATTTCTTAGGCTCATGTTGTAGAGAAGCGGCTCTAACAGAGTTTGTGACTTGCTTACACTTACATGGAATATTAGTAAAATCAGATCTCTTGAATTCTAGGTCAGGGGTCTTTTTCTGAATATATGAACTTATTTCTTTTTCTTTAAAGTGTACTATGAGGCAGGCACCAGGAGTAGAATGAACAGGAGTTTAAGAGTAAACTTTTTTTACATACTATTTCAAAAATAATTTTAGTAATTTTTAAACATTGCTTCTTGTATGAAAAACTAGAATGGTAATATTTAATCTTCTGGTATGTAAGCAAGTCAAAGTAATTGTTATGGGAAAGAATTGTTCTTTACTGAACTAGTGGGTATGTGTTAGTTGAGTGTGTGTCAGTTACCTATACTGTAATTTCATTGTGTTCAAAATAGAGTTTGCACTAGATACTTGGGATTCTATTTAACCCTGAAATTCTAATTTCTCATTGAGAAAGCTAGTATTTTCCTTTAGAACAGAAACAGTTTATAGCCAGTGTCTCTCTTAGAGCTAGAGAGGATGAGCATGGAGTGGTTGGTAGTAGAACAGTGACTGTTATCGAAATTATCATCTGAATACTGCCTCAGGAATATTGCCATAGGAAGGTAAGAACCATGGTCTTGCAGTTAGTTGCGTCCTAAGCAACAACATCAGTAAATTACCTGTTCTGTCGCACGGGTCAGCAAGCTATGGCCAGCTGGATTTGACCCACTCTATAAAATAAAGTTTCATGGAACATATCTGTGTCTATTTATGTATTTATTGTCTGTGGTTGTTTTTTCCCTGCAGTGGCAGAATTGTGTAGTTGAGACAAAAACTGTATTTCCACAAAGCCTAACATATGTGCCATCTGAATCTTTATGAAATGTTTGCCAGCCCTGTATTAGATCATTGATTCTGTCTGGGGAGGTAGGGATTGAGACCTGACTGTATTAGCTGTGCTTTTTCAGATTAACCACTTTCCCTGCCAGTCCCCCATCCCAATCTGATTGGCCTGTCCTCTCCCTACTCCTTTGAGTCACTATTCTTAATTGGGATGTAGCAGTGTTTCTCCTTGAATGATGGAGTAGAAAAAGATGAACCACTATACTGGAGTTTTCTGGGTCTTTTTGTTTTCAGGTTAGATGGAAATTTTTATTAAAATGATTGGTTGGGAGATAAATCTGAGAGTTAACTAGTTATAAATTAGGTTAGATTTTTTTTTTAATTCCTGTTTTTCTCTCAGAATTTATATTCAGCTTCTCAAATTGAACTTTTAAATTAAATAAAAATTTAATTTATTTGCTTTAGTGAATAGTTGTTAATTTTCTTTCCAGTTGTAACAGAAACAGCAGGTAGCCTATCTGGAGTTAGTATCACGTCTGAACTAAACGAGGAATTGAATGACTTAATTCAACGTTTTCATAATCAGCTTCGTGATTCTCAGGTAACTTAATTTTTTTAGTATAGTTGAGTTTAAAATTACATTAATTAAACTAGTGGTTCCCAAATTTCACTGAGCGTAAATTCACCTGTTACGATTATTAAAAAAAAAAAAAAAAAAAGTAGTTTTCTAGTCATTGGGTTCCCCTCACCTCCAAAAGTGTGTATGACTCATTCATTTGAGGTGGGCTTTCCCACCATGTGATTCTACTGCTGGTAGTCTGGGGGCTATACTGTGAGAAACACTAAATTAGAGGAAAACCTGCCTTGAATGTAGTGATAAGTGAAATTTTCTCCCTCTGTGCTACTAGATAATATGTTCTTTTTTCCTCTCAAATATTCTAATGGTCATAACCTCTAAAACTTAAGTTATATCTGAATCTGTGCCTTTATGATACTTTACTAACAATTTTGAAGAAAGTTCCTAAGTTTAATTTCAGAGTTATTAAGTTATAATTTAATGACTTGTAAATAATGATATAAATACACCATTTCAGTTTATGGGCCTTGAGTAAGAAAGGGTGGATTAATATTACCTCTTCACTGGAATTGAGTATGAAGACGAAGTGTCTCCTATCGGCTGACCTGATGACAATAAATGAATATGGTCCAGTACTTTCAAGAATGATTGAGCAGTCAATTTTTCTGGTGACCCTGCAGTGCCCCATCTTAGATTCTTCATGTGTTCACAAGGAGATATATATAAGAGTGTTCATGGCAACAATTTGTTAATAGCAAAAAACTAGAAACAATCTAAATGTCCATAAACATGAAAATGGATTAATAAACTATAATATATGCATAGAGTTAAATCCTATAACCAGTTACAGTAAATGAGCCAGAGTTAATAAATGAAAAATGCGAGTTTAAGAAGGGTACCACTTGGCTGAGGTGTAAAAATGCATAAAGGATGTATATTTTCTGTAGGTGTAATAAAATGTAAACATATGTGAGGATGGTAGAAACCTAGTTCGAGATTGTGTTTATATCTGGAGAGAGTAATGAGATTGGGGGTTGGTATGTCTAGAGCTTTAGCTATATCTGTAATCTTATATTTCTCTTAAAAAAATTGATGCAAATGTAGCAGAAGTTAAAATTTAAGCTTAATGGTGGCTTATTCATTTTATGATTTCCCAAGCCTTAGTGGAAAGAAGTGGTAGGAAAAACTGATAGGTTCAGATATTAAAGTTCATGATGGGGATTCCAAAAAGATGGCAAGAGAGAAAATGAGATTTTTGTAAGTTCATATAACGTATGACATTTCTAGCCTTAATTTAGTTATGTGTGTCCATAAAACCATATATATGTTACAGTGGCACATCGGGAAAATAGTATGGTAAGGCATATACTTACCCACCAGCACAATCTCGGCAAATATTTATCACTTTTTAGAAAGAATGTTTATGCTTTTTTAAAATGAGAATGACACCTTTAATTGCTTTGGTCTTCTTCTTCTTCTTTTTTATTTTTAAATAAGCCTCCAACTGTTCCAGACAACAGAAGACAGGCAGAAAGTCTTTCATTAACTAGGGAGGTTTCCCAGAGCAGGAATCCATCTGTTTCAGAACACTTACCTGATGAGAAAGTACAGCTTTTTAGCAAAATGAGAGTATTACAGGAAAAGAAACAAAAAATGGACAAACTGCTTGGAGAACTTCATACACTTCGAGATCAGCATCTGAACAACTCCTCATGTAAGTAAATCTGGTTCAGCAAGGATAGGTGGAAGACCCATGAGTGTATGTGCTGGCATCTGATAGTTATTTAGTAAATACCTGGTGAACGAATGTACTCATAGTTCCTCAAGAAAATGACAGTATTTGAGGGGAGATAGGACTTGCATGGGGAAAGTTTTTAAGTTGCAAGGCAATCTGTGATGATAACAAGATAGATGGTCGATGTGTTCTATAATTCAGTAAAGGGAAAGAATAAAGTTGGGCTTTGAAAAATTGGTAGGATTTTGATTTGGGGGAAACAAAAAGAGAAGGTAAACTATTAGATACTTGGACATATACTGGATTTTTTAGCATATTCACATTTTCCTTTGAAGGAACACTAATCCAAATTAGTACTTTGATTTAAAAACTATGAAACAGATTTAGAAAGTATACCAAAAAAATGAGACACGAAAAACTTATGTAGTACATAGGGTTTAGTGCAGAAAACGTATAACTTACATAGTTTATAACTTACAGACTATATAACCTATAAAAACTTGGTAACTTTTTTGAAATATATAAACAGTCATCTTAAGTGGGTATAGTAGGAAGAGCATAGTTGAACTAGTTATACTATGGGAACCACTTTTCTGCTCCACAGATGTCTTACTCGGCCGCTCTCAAATAGTCCTCAGTTGCTGTCTTGACACCTTCTCAAGCCTGGTCCCTTTCTCTTACCTAAAAACAGTCAGTAATAGGAGCTCTAGCAAGAGAAACTGATTATTAGTAGGACCAACACCAGCTGGTCATCATTCAGCATTCCTGCTGCTCTTTACTAAAGACAGGGATAGAAGAAACATCTCTGGAGTCCCTGTTCCTTATTTTTTACCCATCTCCTATTTGTCTGCTGCCCCCCTCCCCCCCACCCCGCCACATGCATTTCTGCCTGAAACATCATCCTTTCTTTTCCCTAACCTTTGCCGGTCTCTCCTTTTCCAGAGTATAATCTAATCCCAATGCTTATCCTTCCTATACAGATGAACACAACTAAGAAAAATTTAAACTTTGAAAGTTGTACTCAAGGCCTTGTAGTCAGTTTTATATACATTAAAAAAGTAGCACTCTGCCTACTGATGACTCTTAAAAAGTGATTTTTTTTTCACACTGGGAAACCGTGAAAGCAGCAGCAAAAGATAGAACAGTTAAGGAATAGAGCGAAGAGACTGCTGGAAACCAGCTGTAGCAGTTGATAATGTGAGCAACAAATAATGATGGTCATCCCTGTGAGAAAGATAAATGACAATAGTTTTGAAGTGATGGAGATAGAAAAGTGCAAAGATTCTTAATCTTCATTCATTGCCCTTAAAGGCATAAGGTATCTTTGGTCCAGGTGGACAGAAAAGTAATTAACATATAGTTCAAGGACTATAGAAGGTTAGCCATCATCTAATTAGAAAATTTTATTGCTGGTCTGTATTTCATGGTATGAAGGTACTACAGTCACTTTAACCTAGAATCCGGTTTATCAGGAGAGTATACTGGTTACTTTTTAAAGTGGAATATCCTAATTCTTGTCGATTTCCACCTTGTCTTTCCTTACTGTTTTCTTGCTGTTTTAAGTTTGTGGTGTTTGGTTAGGAACATGTTAATGAACAAGTGGCCTGGCTGCTCTGTCCTGAAGTTCCTAAAATTGAAATCTGCAGAATTTAAGATGTTAATGATATTTTACTTTTTATTTTCATATGTAAGCCAACTGTTACTTGATGCCGTATTTGTTTATTTATGGTAGCTGATCTTTTGTTTGTTTGTTAGTTGTGCCTTCCTCAGCTTCTCCACAGAGAAGTGTGGATCAGAGAAGCACAGCTGTGGCTCCCTCTGCCCCCACCGGCTTAGCACCAGTCAGTGGAGAAGCCAGTAGCCTCACGTCATCTGTTCCTTATCCTGTTGCTTCTCTAGCTGCTCAGAATGAGAGTGAAAATGAAGGACATCTGAATCCAACCGAAAAACTCCAGTAAAACATTTTTACAAACATTGTTTACATAGATTAGAATTGAATAATGGAGATAAATTATGGGTTTTTTTCTTGAATTGTTGAAAATTCTAGAAAAACTGAATTTATTTATTATGATAAATTAGAATTGTTAAGAGGTGGTAGAAACTGTGTGTGTGATACTGCATTCTTTGAGTTGTCCAAGAGAAATGTGACATTGTAATACAGATAATTTTTGTGAGCTAATGCATTCCCATTTTCCACCTAAAAGATTAGAAATAGCTGGTATTACATTAAAATGTTTTAATATTCAAATGATTCTAAATTCAGAGTTCAGGCTCTAGAATCAGAAAGCCTTGAAATTATACCTCACAAGGAAGGCTGTGTGACCATGGACAAATAACTTATACTCATTAAGCCTCTGTTTCTTCATCTGCAAAATAGGGATAATAATATACCTATTCATAAAGGTATTTTACACATTAAAAAACATTGGCCTAGTTTCTGGCACTTAATGGAAACTCTACAATTTAATAATTTGGGTAAACCGATTATACACTGTATAGATCTCTATATGTTTCAAATCAGGAGCCTTCTATAAATGCTTCGTAATGCCTACATCACTGATTTGCCTGAGAAGTAGTATTTGAATTGAATCCTTACTACTTCACTATTGATTCAGAAACCAAATCTGCTTCAAGTGAACACTTGAAAAAAAATTTTTTTTAATGTTTGTTTATTTTTGAGACAGAGACAAACAGCATGAGTCGGGGAGGGGCAAAGAGAGAGGGAGACACAGAATCTGAAGCAGGCTCTAGGCTCTGAGCTGTCAGCACAGAGCCTGACGTGGGGCTCGAACCCACCCAACTGTGAAATCATGACCTGAGCCGAAGTTGGATGCTTAACCGACTGAGCCACCCAGATGCCCCATTGAAAGTTTTTGTTTTAAAGCTTTTGTCCCTAACGTGACATTAGAAAATAGAGTGGTGAGATATTGAGTAAGAAAGGTATCCTTGAAATTAAGTTCATTACTTTATAGTCACGCCCCCTGGATGTTTGACTAGGGCTAAATTTTGTATTGGCTGCTTGTATACGAGAATACTGCATGCTTTGTTTTGCTGAAATGGGTATTTTATTGTATATATATATGTATATATATGTATATATATTTTATATTTTGTTTATCAGGAAGTTAAATGAAGTTCGAAAGAGATTGAATGAACTAAGAGAATTAGTTCATTATTATGAACAAACATCAGATATGATGACAGATGCTGTAAATGAAAACACAAAAGATGAAGAAACTGAAGAGTCAGAGTATGATTCTGAACATGAAAACTCTGAGCCTGTTACTAACCTTCGGTAACAATTTTGTTTTTCTAACATGTTCCTTCTACTTGGATATTTCTGATATGCAACAAAAAACCCTCAAAAGAGTGCTATTTGCTTTTTATTTAAGCTTTTCTCCTGTAAGTCTGCTTAAGTCTACTATTTTGGCCAGTATAATCTTACTTGCCCTGTAAAGATAAACAAATAGAGAAGCATGGAGTACAGTAGTTTAGTAAATTTGCTGTTTGTTAGATCAAATGCAGGTAAACCATAAGAAGTATCTTAATATTTTCCTACCTCTTTATTTTTAGGTATAATTTTGATTTTCTGGATGTTTTCTTTTTAAATTTCCTAATAGAAGTTTATGAAATGCAAGAGCCAGTTATTCACAGTATGAGTTTAAATGGAATAATAGCCAGTGATGATCTTAGTTTGGAATTATTTTATCAGCAGTTCTAAAACTTGGAAAATTTATTTATTTATTTATTTATTTATTTATTTATTTATTTATTTATTTAAATAACATCAGGCTGTTTTCTTTCTTTTAGAAATCCACAAGTAGCTGCCACTTGGAATGAAGTAAATAGTAATTCTAATGCACAGTGTGTTTCTAATAATAGAGAGGGGAGATCAGGCAATTCTAATTGTGAAATTAACAACAGATCTGCTACCAACATAAGGGCTCTAAACATGCCTCCTTCTTTAGGTATGATTGACTACTGATGATAACTTTGACATACTGTTTTTTCTAAGTGTATTTTATTTCATTAGTACTGTTCTTAAGTTAAATTACTGATTTTAATTATACATGCTTCCAACAGATTGTCACTATAATAGAGAAGGAGAACAGGGGATTCATGTTGCACAAGGTGAAGATGATGAGGAAGAGGAGGAAGAAGCAGAAGATGAGGGAGTCAGTGGGGCTTCATTAACTAGTCATAGGAGCAGTCTGGTTGATGAGGCTCCAGAAGATGCTGAATTTGAACAGAAGATCAATAGACTTATGGCTGCAAAACAGAAACTTAGACAGTTACAAGATCTTGTTGCTATGGTACAGGTAAATACTGCTTGACTGAAAGAACTGTGTGTCAAAACAATAATTCTTGAAATAATTCTTGAGTCATTTACTTTCTTTTAGTGTTGGAGTTGATATCATTCAGTTGTTCAGGCACCCTCTCATGGCCTTCTATAACTTACGGCAGTTTTGTATTTTTTCTTGAACTTTAATTTTTCTATTTATTATGTGGAAAGGCCTCATACAGCCTCTCTATTCTTGTGTCTGAACTCAGTTTCTTTGCAGTTTCTTATCCATACTAGTAATGAATTAGGTTTTTAGATAAATAAGAAGACCAAATAATACCCATTTACAAACTTAAAATTGGCTAACCAGTGTTATAATTAAGAGTCACCACTAACTCTTTAAGGTTTTATTAAAACGATGTTTCCAAAGGTTCAGTTGAGGTCTTCAGAGAAAGCATGAGTAAATATAAAATTATGTAGAATTAAATGTTTTTTAAGAAAATGTAGTAGTTCACTCCCCAGAAACCACCCCCCCCCAGCACCTTAATAAGTACATTAATGTAAACAGTAGATGTGGACCTACTATTAGGAAGGTAAAAACTTTAGTTGTTTTTCCAGTAGTTAGGACAGATGTGAGATATTCTCATTAGTTTTTGTATTATGAGCTACTGGCACCGGTTTGGCAAACTGAAGACTAAAGTGAGAGAATAGGAAATTTTAAGCAAGTGACAGTAGACATTGATTATTTGAAATTGTTAATGTAAAAATTACATTTTAAGAAAAATTATTTAATATCAAGAGTTCCCAGATCTGATAGTGTGTTTTTGATCTTTTTCATATTCTTTACAAAGCTTTTCTTTGATAGCTCTGTATCTGGTCAAAATAAGAAAAGGCAACTTAATATTTGTCATTATTGAGTAATTGGCAATTCAGATTATAAATGTACCTTTTTGTTGTTGTCTTAGTACTTCTTTTCCTGCCATTGGTAGAGGATGAACTTCAGTGCTCTCAAAAAATCATGTACTTATTAATCTACTCCTTTTTATGTTACATAAATTTTACGGAATAGTGGTACTTAAGGTATGCATTGGACAATGTCTTTAGATATCAAGATTATTTTAATTTAATTATTTTCTTCTTTTTTAGGATGATGATGCAACAGATCAAGGGGTTATCTCTGCCAATACTTCAAATTTGGATGATTTCTACCCAGCAGAAGAAGGCAACAAACAGAATGCAAATAACACTAGAGGAAATACCAATAAAACACAGAAAGATGCTGGAATAAATGAAAAGGCAAGGTATGTTAAGCTCATGGCCTTCATTTAATAAAAATTGAGTGCTTTTTATATACACTAGAATGGGTACTGTATTAGATCATGCTTAATGTTATAAGATTTATTGGAGTCTGCAAATATGATAATGTTAATTTAATTATAGAGAGAAATTTTATGAGGCTAAACTACAGCAGCAACAGAGAGAGCTCAAACATTTGCAGGAAGAAAGAAGGAAGCTGATTGGGATTCAAGAGAAAATTCAAGCATTGCAAAAGGCATGTCCTGACCTACAGGTAATTAGGAACTTTTTTTTCCCATTTGTTTGAAAAAAAGATATTTAAAACCTAATGTCATTTAAAGTACTCTTTTTCTAGTACTGACGTGATAACGTTTGTATCAGTTTTATGATTAATGAAATGGATGAACTTATGAAAGAGGTTAGGGAACTACATTTACACTGTGAAAGATAGCATATAGGAGTTGACTTTGTTACTTTGATCTTTTCACTTGGACTAGGCAGCTTTAGATTCAGAACATAAGTATTAATAACTATTATATTAAAACATTCTGGTTTGAGCTTTGCCTTTAAGGGAGTAGCGTTTCCATCTTGTATTGGCCTAAAATTATATAAGAAGGCCCTTAAACCATCATGAATTATCTAAGGAAATCAATTAAAATATTTTATCTGTAGTTTGCATATTAAATAGTACTGTATGTATGGATCTTTGAACTAGAATGGAGAATGAGCAAACTTTGACCATGTCACGTAATCAGGAGTGGGAATGAGGTTGATACAGGAAGGGAACACCAGTTCTTTTTGAGATTTTTCTTAAAATGTTTTGGTTACCTTTATTCTTCAGTCAGGTTTTGTTTTCAGTGAAAGGGAAACACATCAAATTATGTTTCTCCTAACCTCTTCTACCTTATCTAATCCTTTTTCCCTTCTCCATAGTCTAAATAATATCCAGAGGGATGCATATCAGAGTTGGGTTGAGTATTTGAAATTTTCCATGGTAACATTTTATCCTTCTTGTCTCTGTTGTTCCTGAGAGTTGGCTGCTAGTCTTTAGCTTTATCCTGTGTTTTCATCTTTGTTTTCTTATGTCAGGTTTTCTTTGGATCAAGATGTCAATTGAGGTCTGGTAATGACAAGTTAAATACAGAATTAGAGCCCCAGTGAAATGGTGAAATAACTGCTTTTATGAAATTAACACAGTTGCTTTAATTCCTCATAATAGTTTTTACTAATCCTTTTTTAGCTGTCAGCCACTAGTGCGGGTAATTGTCCCACAAAAAAATATATCCCAGCTGTTACTTCAACCCCAGCTGTTAATGGAAATGAAACCAGTACAAGCAAATCTGGTTTTGAGCCTGAAGATCCTTCAGTAGTAGATAATGAGGTATTGTATATTGTACTGTTGTTCCTGAGTCTTACATCACGTCTTAAAGAAGGAAAACTGAGTATCTGTGGAACATGTTTTTAAATGCAGCCTGTTTTGTCTTTTAGTGTTTTTTTTCCTTCCCAAAGTCATTAAGTTGGGATCTTTTCAAAATAGTCTTGTTCTTTATTAGCAAATATTTGGCCAAATTGTGTTTAAGGGGTAGTTACAATGAACACTAATCATTTCTGTTAGAAAGACCTATTCTTTTCCATTTTGTTTGTGTGTGATTTGTAGAAAACATCATAACTTTCTCTAAATAGTTGACGCAGTGTATTTGGCTACTACTTGTTTTTATTAAGAATTGATTGCCTCGTTTTTTCTTATCACAAAAATATTATTTTAATTGTGGATATCTTAGTGTAAAAAGGATAGAGGGAGAACAGAACTCTTTGTCTTACATTCTTTAAGGCTAAAACAAATCCAAGTATATTATACTAACTTGACTGACTTAAAATAACAGCTGTGGTCAGAGATGCGAAGACATGAGATGTTAAGGGAAGAGCTAAGACAGAGAAGAAAGCAGCTTGAAGCTCTGATGGCTGAACATCAGAGGAGGCAAGGTCTAGCCGAAACTACATCTCCAGTGGCTATTTCATTGAGAAGTGATGGATCTGAGAACCTGTGTACGCCTCAGCAGAGTAGAACGGAAAAGTAAGCGATGTTTCAGTCTTTTTCTTAACATTACCTACCTAAGGCATGTAGGATGGGCAGCTTCATTTCCCCTCTCAGCACACATCTGCTGTTTCCTGGAGGCTAGTGTTTGAGCATCACCTTAGTGGTTCAATTTAACTAAATCCAGCTGTTTCCTGTTCTAACTTCTCACAGCATCACCTCTTTTCTTTTTTTTTTTTTTAATAACTAAGGCACTTGATCAAATGGTGATACAGATTTTCTTGAGTATATAAGCCGTATTTTCTTAGTTATGTTTTAAGCTTAAAAAAGCAAAATGTTTGTTACTTTATAGTACTTACCTATCAGGCCAGAAATGAGCATGTTTTTTTCTTAAAAATCTCCTGTCTGTAAATTTCCTAATGATTAGTTAGGAAAGGTTTTATTACATGAAACATTTAGATTTTAGGGTTTACATTTGAAATCTCCATATTTAGAATATTTCTTAAAAATTGGCCATCTGTAAGATTGGTTAGTTATCTATATAGGAGTATTCAGAGTCAACATTTTCTATTTATTTATTTTTAAATTTATTTATTTTTAAATTTATTTTATTATTATACATATATATATATTTTTTGAGAGTGAGCAGGGGCTGGGTAGAGAGAGAGGGAGAGAGAGAATTCCAAGAAGGCTCTGCACAGAGTGGAGCCCCACACGGAGCTCAAGCTCAGGAACCATGAGATCACGACTGGAGCTGAAACCAAGAGTCAGATGCTTAACCAACTGAGCCACCCAGGTGCCCCTCAGAGCTAGCATTTTGAAATTCAAGTTTGTTGGGACCTAACCTTTTGATATCCTCAGATGGCATTTCTGGAACATTGCATCAAACCTTATTCTCTTCCTCTTAGAAGAACTTTTCCTATTTTGAAGTCCCAAACTGTACTTTATTTATCAAATTATACCTACAGTGTTTTTTTTCTGTTCTGAGTGAGTAACACACATCTAAACTTCAGAAAAGTTAGATAGTTTTGATCAGCATCTAGGTTTGGGAACCACGGCTCTAGAATTGTGCTTTCCAGGGCGCTTGAGTGGCTCAGTTGGTTAAGCATCTGATTCTTGATCTCCACTCAGGTCATAATCTCATGATTCATGAGTTCGAGCTCCGTGTGGGGCTCTGTGCTGACAATGCAGAGCCTGCTTGGAATTCTGTCTCTCACCCTCTCTCTCTGACCCTCCCCTGTGTGCGTTTCCCTCTCTCTCTCTCTCTCTCTCTCTGTCTCTAACTAAATAAGTAAACTTAAAAAGTACATATAGAGTTGTGCTTTCCAGTATGGCAGCTGCTGCATTGCCTATACCTATTAAAATTAAAAAAAAATTAGGGGCGCCTGGGTGGCTTAGTCGGTTAAGTGACCAACTTCGGCTCAGGTCACGATCTCGCGGTCTGTGAGTTCGAGCCCTGCGTTAGGCTCTGTGCTGACAGCTTGGAGCCTGGAGCTGCTTCAGATTCTCTGTCTCTCTCTCTCTCTAGCCCTCCCCTGTTTGTGCTGTCTCTGTCTTTCAAAAATGAATAAATGTTTAAAAAAAATTTTTTTTTTTAACGTTTTTATTTATTTTTGAGACAGAGAGAGACAGAGCATGAACAGGGGAGGGGCAGAGAGAGAGGGAGACACAGAATCGGAAGCAGGCTCCAGGCTCTGAGCTATCAGCCCAGAGCCCGACACGGGGCTCGAACTCACGGACCGAGAGATCGTGACCTGAGCTGAAGTCGGACGCTTAACCGACTGAGCCACCCAGGCGCCCCTAAAAAAAATTTTTTTTAATTAAAAAAAAAAATAGCTCATTTTCTCAGTCAAACCAGCCACATTTTAAATGCTCATTAGCCATGTGTACCTAGTGTTTACTGTATTGGATCCACGTACATAGATCATTACTACTATTGCCGAAAGTTCTTTTGGACAGCTCTGATCTAGAAAACTGTCACTCAAGGACAAGTGAAAAATTGAAGGGCGTTTAGGAAGAATGTTCAGAGGGTTATGATTACTATTTTAATTTATTTGAAGGATTGTGTTGTGGAAGGCAGAGTAAACATATTCTGTATAACAGCAGTGGAAAGAGTACCATCCATTTTATTACTATGATTAAGTGAAATTGTATAGATCAGTACATCTATGCTTATATATAAGTATACATATGTATATGTACACACATGGTACAATGTGTGGCACATAGTAGATGGTAACGTATTTAGCTAATCTCTAGAATGATCTCTTTTTGTCTCTTAATCTCTAGAACAATGGCAACTTGGGGAGGTTCTACTCAGTGTGCACTAGATGAAGAAGGAGATGAAGATGGTTACCTTTCTGAAGGAATTGTTCGGACAGATGAAGAGGAGGAAGAAGAAGAGCAAGATGCCAGTTCCAATGATAACTTTTCAATGTATCCTCCTAACAGTGTAAATCAAAACTCTTATAATGTAAAAGAAACTAAGAATAGGTTAGTTTCACTGTTTTAACTTTTGGCTTAATTCCTGATGTTTCACATCTTTGTGACACTAAGTGCTTCTATGATTCTCTGAACCAGCGTGGTGTTCTTACAATTCATTTCATTTCTGACACTAACTACTTAGAATTAGGGCAGATGCCACAAGTCAAGGGCTCAGTCCCACAAGATTGCCCTCATTTCAGATGCCAGTTGTAATCCCAAGTCTCCACGTGCTCATACTTCTGTCTGACTTTGCTAAAAATTTGGGGGTTCCCACAAGCCCTATTTAGGTTTCATAATTTGCTGGAACAACTCATGAACTCAGAAAAGCACATTTACTTGCCTGTTATAAACGGTGCAAGTCAGGAAAAGCCAAATGAAAGAGGGCAAGGAATGGGTGGGGCATGGGGTCAGAGCTTCCATGTCCTCTGGGTGCGCCACCTTCCCAGCACTTCAATATGTTCACCAGCCCAGAAGCTCTTCTAAGCAGCTATTAAGGGTTTTTTGTGGCAGTTTCGTCACATAGGCACAATCAATTAACTCATTGGCCATTGCTGATTAAACTCAATCTTTAGCCCCTCCTGTCTCTCGAAGTTGAAGATGGGGCTGAAAGTTCCAACCCTGTAAACACCTAGTTGATTTTTTAGTGACTTGCCCTTATCATGAAACTATCTAGTGCCTGCCAAGAGTCATTAGCTATGGTTGAATGAGTAGCAAAGACCTTCTACCTCTCAGGAGATGCCTAGGGTTTGGGAGCTCTATGCCGGGCACCTGGGATAAAGACCAAATACATTTTTTATTGTACCGTGAGAATTTTGCCAAGGTAGATCCCAACTAGACTGGATCAAGATTCATAAGCTTTGATCTTTGCTCCTGTTTGGGGGAATTAAGCAAAACTAAAAATCATCGATGGTGACAAAGTCCTGTCAACAAAATATCCATTACATTGTTATTTCTAACAGTAAAATATGTTTCGTGAATAAAAGATGGTTAAGTAGTTCCACTTGATGGAATGTCATGTGGCTAAGTTTAAAGCATGAAGAGTGGAAACATGCTTGTAATAAAATGTTCATTTTGCAGAGTACAGGATTCTGTGGACACTTCTGTGTAAAACCTAAGTAAAAAAAGAGTGGAAAAAACTTACAAATGATAATTGCACAAGGCTAGAAATCTGGCATTCCCTTTCTCCCTCCCTCAACCTCCCCCTCATTTTCTATACTTTTTGAGTCCTTTGAACTTAAACTTGGATCTTAAGAAAATACTGCTCTGTGAACCACAGTATCAGGAGTTTTTTGCCAGATTTTAAAAACCAAGTAATTACATACGATGACCTAATGCTTTAAATCTGTGTTAGGTGGAAGAACAGTCGCCCTTTTCCAGCAGATGGAAATTATCGTCCTTTAGCCAAGACAAGACAGCAGAATATCAGCATGCAGCGCCAAGAAAACCTTCGTTGGGTGTCGGAACTCTCTTATGTGGAGGAGAAAGAACAATGGCAAGAACAAATCAATCAGCTAAAGAAACAACTGGATTTCAGTGTCAATATTTGTCAGACTTTGATGCAAGACCAGCAGGTAAAGTTTTACTACAAAAGTAAATTTTTTATACCTTGCTTCTAAACCGTTGCCCATTTTTTCTCAAGTCATCAGTAACTGTTAGGACATTTTTTCTTTCCACAGACGTTATCTTGTCTGCTACAAACTCTTCTCACGGGTCCCTACAGTGTCATGCCCAGCAATGTTGCGTCTCCTCAAGTACATCTTATAATGCACCAGTTGAACCAGTGCTATACTCAGCTGACGTGGCAACAGAATAACGTGCAAAGGTAATCTGTGATTAGAAGCAGTAGATCTGTATGGAAAATGCTAAAACTGAGCAGGGGTTTTCTAGTTATCTTCTGGGAGAAAAGGGCAGGAGCAAAACTGGATACTCATACATTTTCAGTTCCTGAGGATTTTATAAACAGTGACTTGCCCAATGTTCCCTTTTAATACCATAGACTTTTGGTTTTAAAAATTTGTAGGATTCAACTTTATGCTTCTATTAGGTGAGTTATATGCTATGTAAATTATACCTCTGTGAAGCTTCCAGCATCAAAAATCTGTCAATTTCTTAGAGTTCTGCTTACTGTCTGATCGAAGTGACAAGTGCACTTCTTGTTCCAAAGGCCAAGTTACTGAAGTAAGCCTGCAGGACAAGCAGATGTTTGCTGTCATTCTCAAAACAGGCCATTTCTGCTGCATGTTTTGAATCACTTTATACATGTATTTTCTTTAAACCTACTTTAAACAGAAGATAATATAACTGACTTAGAAGTTAACTGGCTTCTTAAATATTTACAGGTTGAAACAAATGCTAAATGAACTTATGCGCCAACAAACTCAGCACCCAGAAAAACCCGGAAGCCAGGAAAGAAGCAGTGGTGCATCTCACACCTCTTCTCCCAGTTTATTTTGTCCTTTCAGCTTTCCCTCACAGCCTGTAAATCTGTTTAACCTACCTGGGTTTACTAATTTTTCATCGTTTGCACCGGGTAAGTGACTGAAAACTTGAAAATAAATGCAAAGTGCTCGGGAATACTGTTTGTCTCTTGCATGGATTTTTATCTGTCCCTTCTGATGTTGCAAAGAAAGTTACAGACTCGTCTGTGTTGATTCTTTATGGTGAAAAACTTAAAATGGTTGCTAATGAAATTAAGTAAACTGCATATGAAGATTGCTTAGTCTTACACCTTTGAATTATTCAGCAACCATTTATCAAGGAGAAAGGGAATGATCCTCTCCCATGACTGCAACACACCAGGCACCGCGTAGAGCATGAGGGGAGTAAAGATGACTAAAGCAGCGTTCTTCTAGAGGAGCTGCATGTCTTGGTAGGGAGATTCACTCCTAGACAGACGCTTAGCTTAGGCTTAGATTTAATTTATTTAGTTTAGGCTTTTATTCAGGCCTTTTTTCTTCACCCGTTACGTTTCAGATGCCAAATAAGTGACTGGGATGCAGAAGGGTAGAACTAATGTTTAAAGAAATTTAGAGTCTAGTGAGGAAGCTCTCAGGGTGCCAGGTGCTCAGCACAATGCCGTGGGTGCTGTAGCAGTGATGCAAGTGAGGTGAGGGGTCTGCTCTTTGTTGGGGCAAAAAATTGTCAGCAGGTTTCTTTTTTTTTTTTTTTCTTCCAGAAAGCATGTTATTTAAAGAATGAACACAATTTATTTCCAGGGAGATGAGAGAGGAAAGGGCTTTCTAATCAGTGTGACACTTAAGAGTTACGAAGCAATGAAACAGTAGATCATGTGGGGAATTTAGAAGTGATTAAGTTTGGCTAGTGTTTAGGGCCATCACGGGGGAAGAGTAATTGATGTGGCTGGAGAGCAGCAAAGGCCTTCTGTACTGTGGAAAGAAGCTTAGACTTTCCATGGCCAACCCGAAGGGCCATTGAAGGATTTTGAGCAGGGGGTTAGCATGAGATTTCTATTTTAGGAATATTCTACTAGTGATAGTGTTGCAGAGTTTTGAGAGAGGAGCTAAGAATATTGCTGGTGAATAGAAAATTGAATGCTGCTGCAGTAATATTAGAGAAGGAATGATGGCTTGGTCCAAGGCATTGGCAGGAGGGGTACAGGACTAGGAGCAATTCAGAAGAATTCTAGAGGTAGAATACATTAGGTGATCAGTTAGATGTAGTGTGTCATGAAGGAAATGGAGTTGAAGGTGTTTGCCAGGGAATATAGGACGAGAAAAGGGTTTGGAGAGCTGGACGGCTCTTGTGAATATAAATAAATAAAAAGAACAGTGCATTTTCTTAGCAAGATTATAAAAGCAGTGGCATTAACAAATTTAACAAGCACTTTAGTTCTTGGGTATAAATATTGGCAACAAACGTGTTTTTGAGTGGATTTTTAAGTAACATAATATAAATAATTGCACATGTAATTCCTTTGCAGAAATATACTTCATACCAGTGTCAACTCTGGGCGAAGGCCATTCATTCTTCACAAAGTAATTTTGTGAAGACTTTTCTCACCCCTTTCTCTCCCCGAGTTGTTAGTAGCCCCCTCAAATACATCTGGTATGGCACTGTATGGTAAAGGGTTAGTTTTGGTCTGTTTTCCCAGTTAAATTAGAGTGGAAAGAATAAAAGCTTTGGAGTTGTGCAGACCTGAGATCTGAACTGCTCTTGCATTTACTAGCTGTTTAATCTCTGAGCCGATTTTCTCCCTGGTAAAATTAATACGATACCCGTGTCATGGCGTTGTTTTGAGCATTAAACAAAGTGACGGGTAAATGCCTACAGTAGAGTCCAGTATCTGGTCATTTGATAAAGGTCAGGTACTGTTACATCTAACTTTTAACTCTGAAGGGTGAGGATCATTATCCATTTTTGTATCACCAATGTGGAAAACCTAGTGGACTGAGCTATGTAAACAGTGATTGAACAAGTGAATGTTAATGTATTTAATAGTTTTTTGTTTTGGTGGATTTGAGTGGCACATTTAATTAAAACTGTCTTTTAATTTTATATTTAGGTCTTCAGGCACTTTGTTGTTGTCTTATCCATTGCTTTTATTTATTAGGTATGAATTTCAGCCCTTTATTTCCTTCTAATTTTGGAGACTTTTCTCAGAATATTTCGACACCCACTGAACAACAGCAACCATTAGCCCAGAATTCTTCAGGGAAAACAGAATATATGGCTTTTCCAAAACCTTTTGAAAGCAATTCTTCTATTGGAGCAGAAAAACAAAGGTACTTAATTGTGAACATAATCCATTATATTCTTAAATGTCACTTTTGTGATTATATCTAATTATATATAATTTGAAAACATAATTAGGCAGGCTGCTTCTGTTGTTCGGCTTGATAGCGTTGGGAATGTGAAACTGATAATCTGATCAGGTACCTCTCGGGCATACACCTACTGCTAACCCTGGTATCACAGTTTTGATCAGAGTATCTCGTGAAATTCATTTTGGAAGGAGAAGATGTGACCCATACAGTGTCTTTCGCCCAGGTTTGCTATCTGTCTTTAAGTTCACTTTAGGGCTAGAAACTAATATTAACTTCTAGACGATAGTTGTAAAGTGATGGCTCCTTGATTCATAGCTCCTGATTAAAATAAATTCTTAAGGCCTATCTAAATGTGATGTGGAGTGTACTATTAGATCAGTGAAATATGGTATCAGTCAGAGTCAGGATATCTTTTTGTGTTTCTCAGTGTTATACATATATTTTTTTCTCACTGTTAATATTTTTTAATAGAATAGTCTTCCCAAATAAAACTTTTGACTCAAATAGTATAAAAGACTACTTGGTTTGAGTCCGGTTAATCATTTAATATTTTTATAGCTTTTTTTCATGTGTGTGTTAATCTGGAAAACAGTTTTGATAGCCAGCTGGTAAAAATAGCCTTTTTATTGTTACTCTTATTTATTTCAGAAAAAACTTTTTAGAAGGATGAAAACTTAGAGGTCAGTTCATTGTAGTATTTCTTCTGTAAGAAGTATCTCTTTGATTTTGTTTTTCCTAGCCCTTTACAAATACAGAATTCACATTACTTTTTAGTTATGGATTGGGCATGTCTTGGGCTCTTAAATAAACATTTTGACACTTTAATTATTAAATCATAGATTTTCTTACGTGATGAAACAAAAACTCTTAGAATTCAACTGTTTATTAGACTCTGGGAATCCTATGGTTGACCTTCCTGACTTTTTCGTAGCTTTGCTAACCATTTTTCCCATTAAACGCCTTATTGCTCTTTAAAATACTCCCTCGTCAGAGCCTAACAGTGTTTAGGGCATAGTTGCCATTCAGAAATGATGGTTGAATGAATTTCCATCATAAGCAATAAACACTTATTCAAAGCTTTAGTGAATAGCTTTACTATTGGAAGGTCTTTACTTCATTACTATCCATATTTTGTACATAATTGATAGTAAAAAAAGGATGGATCTGGATATCTAGTATTACTTGAGATATTTGACCTACTTCAGATTAGACCTCCCCAAAATCTCAACTATTATTAGGTAGGTTCCCTGAATTAAATGGCTGGAGATAACAAGAGGTCACATGAAACATTGTAGTCCTGAGCTGGGGTCAGAAAACTTTTCCTACTGTAAAGGGCTTGATAATAAATACTGCAGACCATATAGTGCCTGTCATAACCATTTATTTCTTCCATTTTTGCACAAAAGCAGCCAAAAACAATATGAACAAGTGACCTTGCTCCAATAACACTTTGTGGGTGCTGAAATATGAATTTCATACAATCTGTGTCACAAACTGTTTCTCTTGATATTTTTTCAACCATGTAAGAATATAAGAATCAGTTTAGCTCCCAGGCCATACAAAAACAGGCAGCAGGCTGAATTTGGCCTGTAGAATATAGGTTTGCTAACTTTTGTCTTGAGTTGAATCCTATAGTTCAGTCTCCCAAATCACATTCTTCGGAACACTGTTCGCGTCAGGTTCTATGATAAAAAGTTTTGGACATCTTGCTGACTATGTTTTCCTCTAAGACATTTATAATATCAAGCACATTGGCATGTTAAAATTTCTGAGAAATCCTGTAGGCATACATATTTTTTTTAAACTTAGATGATCAGTGAATACCTATTAATATATTAAAGGATGTCAGTGTTTAGCACACCGTTAGAACTAAACTATATGTGTGGAGGAGTAAATTACCAGTTGCATGGACAATTGTTTTCACCGAATTCCAGTTCTTTTTGAACTGCTTTAGGTGACAACAGATCTGTGTGTTCCCAAACCCTCTGTTACACACAGCTCTTTCTCAGCTGTTCCTGCATGTGTTTTGGTTTTTCCTTGTATGTCCCATCCTTTTTTTATTTTTATTTTTATTTTTATTTTTATTTTTAATTTTTATTTTTAATTTACTGATTTTGAGAGAGAGGGTACAAGTGAGCGAGGGGCAGAGAGAGAAGAGAGAATTCCATGAGGGGTGGGGAGAGAGAGAGAGAGAAAGAGAGAATCCCATGAGGGGCGAGGTGGGAGGAGGGGAGAGAGAGAGAAATAAAGGGGCGGGGCTCACTTGAAGGGACCTCCGGGACTTGTGCTCACCCAAAGCGGGACGGTCCATGTGATGTGGGACTTGAATCAGAAACCTTGAGATCATGATCTTAGCTGAAGTCAGATGCTTAACCAATTCAGCCACCCAGGCGCCCTTTTTATTTTTCTTTCCCACTCTTTTGCTTCATGAATGCTAGATCTTTTGTTTGAAACTTTTGCCAATGAAAATGGTTTAATGAGAAGGATGTAATATTAAAGTTCAAAGTAATTTAGCACATTAGCATTCATAATACTTGCGTATTTAGTTTATTTCTGTAAAAATGTTTTTATAGCCTGTTGATGTTTTTATCTACCTAAATCTAGTAAACTATATCACAGTTTTCCAGTAAACATAGGAATCTTTTGTACCTATAAAAACTTATTTTCATTGATAAGGAATCAAAAACAGCCCGAAGAGGAGGTGGAAAACAGTAGGACACCATGGTTATATGACCAGGAAGGTGAAGTAGAAAAACCATTTATCAAGACTGGATTTCCAGTGCCTGTAGAGAAAACTACAAATAGTAATCGCAAAAATCAGTTAGATACCAGCCGGAGAAGACGCCAGTTTGATGAAGAGTCTTTAGAAAGCTTTAGCAGTATGCCTGATCCAGTAGATCCAACAACAGTAACTAAAACATTCAAGGCAAGAAAAGCATCTGCACAGGCCAGCCTGGCGTCTAAAGATAAAACTCCCAAGTCAAAGAATAAGAAAAGGCATTCTACCCAGCTGAAAAGCAGAGTTAAAAATATTGGTAAGTATTAAAATTTGTTGAATATCGATCCGTGTAAATGTTGATAACTTTATTCTGGCATGTTGACATACTTAATTTCATTAGAGCTAAATGGATAAACTATTCTAGACCTACTTGAGTAAAGTAATTTTTAGTCACTTTTACAAATTTTTTAAATAAAATTTATCAAATAGTGTTGAATGTTGTAGCTATTTTAAGACATGGTATTCTTTTTTTGTGCTTCCTAAAGCTTCTTATATTTCCTGTGTATATGGTTACTATGAGCTTTGAAGATATTGTCCGTATCTTGAAGGTTATTAAAATTGCTGACGTGCCCTACTAAAAGTTGCCGAAATGCCCAAGTTTTAATGTTTCTCTTTTTTAATAATACATCTTGTCCTACATCCAGCACTTTTTGGTTACATCCTTGATTGATTCATTTAAAGAACTTTGGGCCTGTAACTACATTGCAGTCTTTGAATATCATAGATGAAACCACTTTTAAAACAAGTTTGCTGTTAGTCCTTTAGGAAATTACCCTTAGTTAATAAGGTAAAACATTTACCTAGGTTTATTGAATCTTGGCCATTGAGTATCTAATTAAAGTTCTTTTTATAGTGTTAACTGTGTGCCTCTTTAAAAAAATAGATATTCTATGATTTTTTAAGAATTTTACTCAAGTCTAGCTCTAGAATCTGGAATATTAAAGGATGCTCCTTCCAAGTTTTCAGGGGATGCTTTTTGGCTGTGGCTCTGAGATGTTCTTCTGGGTTCGGGAGATAGTATTTGGTGCTTAAGAACAATGTATTGAAGGCATATAATCAGAAAAGTTTGAAAAATCACTGTGCACAGCTAACTCTTGGAAACTCACAATACATGCAAAGATATGGAGGTCCTAGGAAACCCTGTAGTAAAAATCCACTTGTAGATATTCACAGCATTCTTCTTAGCCTCTTATGGTTAATGAAACACTTGAGAACTCTGATGAAAACTATGTATGTAAGAAAGAATAGGTGCTCCTTTATTTCGTTTCAGTTCATCATCTGTCCCTCATGTCCTTGCCTCCTACCGCTACTCCCATCTGAAGAGTCTGATTTGATGGCGAAGCAAGCAAATTTGAACAGGGATGATATTTTTCTCAGCACACACGTTACCATCCTTGAAAAGTTATATAGGTTTGGGCGGAGCTGATTTTATGTAGCAAATTAATCACTGATTCAAATGAATGAAATCCAACTACTCTGCTTTCTCCAAGATGACTCTTGGTGCCACTGGAGGGTGTTTAAGTAGATAGATAATGAACTGTGGCCGTTTTTAGGGAGTGGTCCCTTGGGTGACCCAGTGAACGTCACCTTGCTCCCACAAAAATGCTTTTTGTCATGCAAACAAATGAAGAAACATGAACATTTATTTTTCTAGCGTTTTCTCATTCAGCCGTTAATATGAGTGTGCTAAGGCAATGCTTCTTAAACTTTACTGTTTCTCCCTTGGGAATCTTGTTTAAAGGCAGATAGATTCTGTCTGGGTGGGGACCCAAAGATCTGTATTTCTAACAAGTTCCCATTTGTTGTCGATCTTGGTTTGTGGACTTCACTTTGAGTAGCAGGTTCTTAGGAGACTCTTCAGCCAATTAATGGCCATGTCTACCTAAGCCTAGAAATAGCTGGTATATTTCTATTTTTGAAACCCCTTTATTCTAAGGAATGATGGTTTTGTATATGCAATTCAGCTTTTTTGCTTCAAGACAAAGATTGACATTCTGATCTATGTGGTCTCTTCTAAGTATAAAAATACTTGCCAGAAACATACATACACGTTTGTTTGACAAGCATTCAAAACCATCTGTCAGTGAGAGCCCTACTTTAAGGCACACACACAAAAATAAAAGACTTGAGAGCAGAATCTAATACATGTAGAGTCAAACTAATAGGGAGCAAAATCAAATTAGTCAGCTAAACCCTTGCTATTCAAAGTGTGAACCAGGGACAGGCAGCATCAACATCATCTTGGAGCTTATAAAAATGCGCTCTTGGGTCCAACCTTGTACCACCCGAATGAGTATACATTGTTTTTCAGTGTGCATGTTAGCAAGATTCCAGATGTTTTATTTTGTTTTTCTAATTTTTTTAATGTTTATTTATTTTTGAGAGAGAGAGAGAGAGCGAGTGAACAGGGAGGGGTATGGAGAGAGGGAGACACAGAATCCAAAGCAGACTCCAGGCTCTGAGCTGTCATCACAGAGCCCAGTGTGGGGCCTGAACCCATGAACCATGAGATCATGACCTGAGCCGAAGTCGGATGCTTAACCGACTGATTAAGGCACCCCAAGATTCCAGATGTTTTAATGTGAATATATGTCCATTAAAGTCTGAGAAGCACTGAGCTAGACCAGTGCTCTTTTATGGGGTAGGAATGGCCATGATTTCTTAGAAAAAAGAATATTTACTTGTCTTAAATGTAGGTAGATGAAGAGAAATATTGGAAGGCATTCCAAACTAGTAACAATGAAAAAAAAAAAAGTTTAGAGTCAGGATGAGGCAGGCAAAGATGAGAGGAACTGGGGAAGGAAATAGGGTATGACAAATAAATCAGCGTGGTGGGACTTAAGCTGCTGGCTTGAGAGAGAGCACAGCTGGTTATACTGTCCCTGATTTACTAGACTGAACTGCTCGTGTGTTTTGCACTTGTGGACAGTTTTCAGCAGTAGCATGCTAAATCTTCAGTTAGCTTTGTTTGCAATGATGGCGATGTATTTTCATCTTTAGCAGGTCTTTATATGTAAAGGTACATATTACTGCATGTGAAGTAAGGTGGTACAAATTGAGTGATAGTGACAATCTTCTTTACACTTCCATTCTAATTCAGACTTTGAGTTGAGCATCATTTCTTGCTGTGCCGGATGTTTCTTGCCTGGCCGGATGCATCAGACCTGTAATTTGGCTACTCTCTAGCAGGTCCATTCCCTCTTTTGATATTGTTAGAAAGCAGTGGGATCCTATAGTCTAGGTCTTCCCCGTTCTTGGAAAATCAGATTGAACTGTTAATGTACTATAACTGTCCCTGAGTCTTTTCATTTTTCTTCTCTTCCCTCTCCTGTTGTTTACTGATGAAGACTGAGTTGAAATGCATGTCAAGCATTGGGAAGGGCAAGGCCTGACAGATGTGGCCAGCAAAGAAACAACCCTTTTTAGAGTCACAGAGTTCATTACTTACATAGGCATAGAAATGAGAGCATCTGGGAGTCCTAGCTCCCTGTGTTCTTTGTTCTACATGCCACAAGGGGACACTGAAACAGAAGAAGCCAGATGACAGTTGCAACATGAGTGGTAGGACCCGTTACTGAGGAGCCAGTGCCGTGCTGCAGCTACACTCCACTTTATAGTCTGGCGGTGTGTCCCCAGAGCCTGAGAAGGAAAGGTCTCCTATTTCATCAGAACCCAGGAGGAGATAAAAAATACTTTCATGACAGCTTTATGAAGGGGTGGGGGGAGGCAAATAAAAAATGGCCACATAGTAGTTCCTCACAAGCCTCCCATGTTCTCATATTCTGTGCTCCAGGAGGATCATAAGGCCTTCTGTCAAGACTTAGACTCAGCTGCAGTTCAGTCCTTACCTGTGTCGCCTTTGTGGATATGTGCAAGGTCTCCAGGGTGCCATGGCTGAGCTGTGTCACTAAAGTGGAGACACAGCTGAAAGTATGGGTTTTTTCTAGCTGTGTCGCCACTCATTCTGAGTAACACAGATTGTGGGCAAGGGAAGGAGTGATGAGGTGTGTTGGGAGATCCCTTATGCTAATGAACATGTGGTGGTGGTGGTGTTCTACTAGCTGGTCTAGCCAGTGGAACTCTGGAGTCTCAGTAGTCTTCCTTAATTTTCCATTTTACCTTTTCCTTTTGTCAGTCGTATACCCTTATTGCTGGACCTGTTTATGTGAAGGTCAAAAATAACCAAGAGGGTTCTTTTTCCAGTAAGTTTCATGCGGAATGAATGAGAGTGGCTAGACTTTAGTCTGAGAGACCAACGAAGAAACTAGGAACCCAAATATGAAATGATAAAGTCCTAATTTGAATGATGGCCTTAAAAATAAAAAGGGAAGGTTAATTCCAGAATGGATGTTACAGAGAATAGATCGACAGTATTTGGGGGACTTAACTTGTTATTAGCAGGGCAGCTACTGTGATCTGGAGCATGTAAGTAGCAAGGCTTTCGGCTCTCTTGTCTCATTCTGAGAATGCTGGGGGCAAAGATCAGAGCTCTGTAGTCCCGGGGAAGACTTGGTTGGAGGATGGCCATCTGTGCACCTCCTACTATTCTTACACCCTCCTTCCTTCGAAGAATAGCAATCTTTTGCCACTTCAAGGTACTAATGGGAAAGAGTGTCCCTGAACAAGTAGGTGCCATTGTCCCTACCTTGCCTGTGGGAGAGCATTGCCTTTGCAGCTGTGGAGACTGAGTAGAAAAGCTTCCTCTTACTGTCTTGGTGGGAGACTGACAACTTGCTGGTGAGAATGTTGCTTCACTCACTGTAGGAGTGAGGCTTCCAACTGCTGTCTGCATGCCAGTGAAGCTACCCACAGTTGGGTCCAGCCTTCAGGGTAGATAGGAGTCCTGACATCCAGTGAACGTAACAGTGCATGCAAAAGGGACCAGCAGCTAGAGAGAAGCCCCAGAAGCTGAACACTAGATAGAACAGGTAAAATCCAGTAAAAACAGTTATTGAAGGAAATACACACTTGAACAAAATCCTAAAAACACTTAAGTGTATTAAACTAATAACAAATTCTATAGAACTAGAAAAAATGGTTTTCACATATAATGTTTAGATTATTCAAAAAAGAGGGTAACTGCTATTAAGTCCCAAATTATTGGCCTAGAAAATTGAGGGGACAAACCATAAAAGACTCTTAAATAGAACAAACTCTGGGTTGCTGGAGGGGTGTTGGGTGGGGGGGATGGGCTAAATGGGCAAGGGTCATTAAGGACTGCACTTGTTGGGATGAGCATTGGGTGTTAATATGTAAGTGATGCATCACTGAATTCTATTCTTGAATTTAGTAGAAATGCAGCTAACTGTTGTCCAGCTGGGAGGCAAGGGGGACGGTATCCACATACCCCTATGTATATTCTGATAAAATTCCTTAATCCCAAGGAAAAAGTAAACATCTTCTAAGCTTCCAGACTGGAAGAACAAGTTCTGTACGATAAAAAAGAACCAAACTGACATCAGACAACACAAGAAGTAGAAGAAAGTGAAATAATGCCCATACACAGACAGAAGAGTACTGCAGCTCGGGAGTCCTGTATTCAAACTGGTCATGATGCAAAGAAGATATTGGTGTGTCCTATCTGCCGAAAACAACAGGAACAACATATGAATCAGATTAGACACCTTTAATATAGGGAAAGGTGAAAAGGAGAGGTAACAGTTCAGTAAACAACAGATCAATCTCAGTTACTAATGTAAGTTGAAAAGTGAAATATTAGCAAATTTAATCTGCCATGAATCAAGACAAATATTAGACTGTTGTCAGTAGGGTTTATTACAGAAATGTAATCATGATTCATTATCAGGAAATCTGTCAACATAATTTTGATATCAACAAATTGAAGGACAGAAGTCATATAATCATAGTGGTAGATTAGATAAACTTCAAAGTCATTCCTAGTAAAAATTTTTAAGTAAAATGCACCTAAGAAGACAGATATTTAATATTTGATATAATGAAGGCTGTTAGCTAATGCCAATCACATCATTGTAAATGAAAATACTCCAAAGATAATCTGTATCAAAATTAGAAATTAAACAGGAGTTCCCTCTCCACCATCATAATTGTCTAGCATTGTTTGGAAAGCATTATCACAAAAAAATTAAATAATTAAATAAATAAATGGAAACATTTTATATTTTTCTGAGAGAGCCCAAGAGACACTGGAAAATAGCTACTAAAGTTAACAACATAAATTAGTAGAGTTGCTGGTTACAAAATAAGTGTGCAACTATTTTTAGCTGTTGTAGTAACAGAAGAATGGAAGTTGGGGGGAAATACTCTTCCCGTGGTAGTATCCAAATTGATAGGGGGGTAAATCCTTAGGGATAAGTTTAACAAGGAAAGTACTACATCTATAAAAATGTAAATATTTTTGAAGAACATGAAATAAGATGGAACAAACATAACTTTTTAGAAGAGAATGTGTAAAATTATTAAATATCAGTTCTCCTCAAGTTAAGAAATGCTTTTAATGTGATTCCATTTTGAATCCTCGTGGACTGTGGACTGTTTTTGAAATTAGAAAAAAAAATGTCAGCACTTGTATGGAAGGACAAATGTCTAACAATAGCCAAGAAAAGAAGAGAAGCTAGGTAGGACTTGCCTTACCAGATATTTAAGCATTCTGTAAAACTTCGGTGGCTAAAAGAATGAAAATGGCATTGGAATACGTATGCCATTTAAATAATGCTCAGAAGTAAAACTTAATAAATAGGGACATTTAATATATTGACCAAGCTTGCGTTTTACTTCATTGGGAAGAGGGTAGATATAGCCAAGTATCCATGTGGAACAAAATAAAGTTGAAGTCCTATCTTGTGCCATATAGCAAGGAAAATTTAGTAGGGTATATAGATAACCTATGGTGGGTAAGACCTTTTAAATCAAGTCCTGTTACACACAAGTTATAATAAGAAGGCACACATATTTGACAAGTGCCCATTATTCTTCTCTCTGTTACGGACATTTTATGTGGACTAGATAGGATTCTTTCTTGTATTTCCTAACACTGGAAAATTGTTAACTTGGAGTCTAGTAGGGAATTTGGGTCATACAAGGCCTGCCATATAGCTTGAGTTGGGATGTACTCATTAAATATCAAAGGACAATGAAGTTTTAGAATATATTATTGTTACCCATGCTTCCAAAGGTTATTGCAAGACATTGTTTTACTATTTTGTATGTCTATTTATACCAGGCCTTCATATATTCTAAATTGGGTTACGTGTACTATTTCACTGTGGAAATCAATTTCCCTTTCAGTTTGAGTTAGTTGCAACTGATAACAGTTGTCACTTTTTTTACTCAAGGGTATGAAAGTGCCAGTATGTCTAGCACATGTGAACCTTGCAAAAGTAGGAACAGACATTCAGCCCAGACTGAAGAGCCTGTTCAAGCAAAAGTATTCAGCAGAAAGAATCATGAGCAGCTGGAAAAAATAATAAAATATAGTAGGTCTACAGAAATATCTTCAGGTATGTTCTTTTTTGGTTTGCTTTAATCTAGGACTTCTTCATCTTAGAGTTGAAAAGTGGTCTGTTGGAATTTTCTATCATGTGGAAGGTTTTGTATAAGTAGAGTAGATATATTTTTGATATCAAGAGATGTAAACTGGAAATATTTTTATTGCGATACTAGCTTTCGACATTTTGATAAAATTCTAAACAAAAAGTATAGTTGACATTAATTTGGAACCGATTTGAAATTCTGAAAATCTTCTCTGAATAATAATTCGATATAAAATCATATCATTCCTTGCTTAAAATCTTTGGCTTTACCATACTTAATGGGAAAGTCCAAATGCTTTAATGTAACATCTGTCCAGCGGAGATTTGGCTCTTTCTTGCATCTCTAGACTCTTCCCTGCCCACCCTCTGCCTTGAACTTGTCTCTTCTTTCCAAGGCACTGACCTGAAGTTTGCCCATAGTTATCATGCCATTTCTCACCTCAGGAAGTGTCTTTTCTGCCTGAGTCCTTTTTGCTCTTTGTAAGCCTTTTTCTTTACTGGAGTCTTAAATAAAACGTTAATTCTGCATAATTTCCCTGAAATTGTATCCAGATCTAAGCTCAGATATGTTTCCCTTTCTCCTTTTTCGTTTCTGTTGTAGCCTGTGTAAATCTCTTCTGTTGCCTGTATCACATTTTATAGTAATTACCTGTTTAAGTGTCTGTCACCTTTTTGAGTCCCTTGGCAGCAGGTAATACCTTTCATATTTGTACCTTCAACGTTTCCATGATACTGGACACATGGTAGGCGCTTAGTGTTGATTGAATGAAGGGAGGAATGAATGAATGAATGGAGTTGTATGTGTTTGTCACTGTTTTACATTAAGTACTGGTACTTTCCCAATTTATAAAGAACAAGTACATCTCAAAGAAAAATGAAGAGGGAGGCAGTAAATATAGACTCTTCTCAGGTGTCAGTAGGACCCTTGGTGAAAAACTGGAGTAGCAGCTACCATTTGTATTATGCTCTACTATTTACAAATTAAATTACTCATCTCATTTGAGCCTCATAATGCTGTGAATTGGTTTTATTTCCATTTGCAGTTGAGGAAACATGGTCAGAGAGACCTGTCTTTTTCCCAGTGTCATAAAGAGCTGGTAACATAAACTGGTACGGTTTTTCTGGAAAGCTTCAAAAGTCATGCCCTTAACTCCGTAATTGTACTTATCTATGCTAAGGGGGAAAAAAAAAGTGAAAACAATACTGGTAGTTAGTGTTGTCTGAACAGTATGATTCCAACTATGTTTGTTGACAAAAATATCAATGAAAAAAGACTGGAAGAAAATCCATCAAAATGTTAATAGAGATTTTATCATTTTGAAACTTTTCTGTATTTTCTAAACTTTTCATAATGAGTATTTATTGCTTTTGTAATCAGAAAAGAAACACCACATTTGTTTGTGTTTTGAACTGACTGACTTCCTCAAGGTCCTGTTGCTAGGAGATTGCATAGTGGAAATTTCAGTCCTGGTCTTCTGCTAAGTCTAGGATCCTTTTGGCAAAACTATCAATTCTACTGACACGACCCCAGCATTTTACCAAAATTTTGTAACTTTTATCCCCTTTCACTGTCTTTATCAAATAGTGGTATCTTCAAAGAGTAAACGAGTGGAGGTTGGGGAAGGGCATTAAATTGAAAGACTTAATTGGATTATTAAGTTACCTAAATAATGGATATTTGGCCATAGTTCTTCAGACATTACTGTTAGAAAAATATAAGGATTGAATTTTGGTGCACTAAAAAATGCTTGAATTGTGTAAATATACACTGTGTGTATTTGCATATTCATGCTCTGAAAACACTTTGTTTTAGTCACTACCCTGAAATTCTTTATAGCATGTGCTAGTGCTTTTTGATACATGATTACTAGAGTGTAGCACATAGGACTGCTAGTATTTAATTGTCCCGTCCTCTCCCTAAGGAGTTGGGGGAGTTTGATCTTGATGTGTATGCTTCTGAGAGTGAATGGCAGAAGTGTATTATGATAGTCGTCATCAGTCACATTGTTTATATGTAAGTTTATAGCAAATCTTCTTGTATTTTCCCTAATAAGATTATTTTAAAACAAAGTAAAAACCTTATCTTGTGATAACATTTCAGTTCAGGCAAACAATTTTAAAGAAATTTGCTTTTTTTTTTTTTTTATTCACTTACTCATATTATAGACCCTGTCTTTACTATTCATACACATTTTATGTTCATCCTTATGTCTGCCCTTTCCTACAGCACATGCTAGGAGAGTGCTACAGCAGTCTAACAGAAATGCATGCAATGAAGCGCCAGGTAACAATCTGCTTAGTTTTGGTGTCCAGTTTGTGTTAATTTTTTTCCATTAGTCCTAAATATCCTTAGTTTTATTGCTCTGATTATTTTTAGATTTAGCTTAGTGTATGTATGTCATTTGCCTTGTAAAAGTGAAAGAGACTTCATAAAATTCTGAAGGCTTTCATTTATAATTCTTTACTTGGGTGATAAAATTAGCTGCCTTTCTGGTTTTCATTTTCATTTACTGTATAGAACATAGCCAACACATTCATAAGGGTAATAGAAAATCTTTTTATAATTTAGTGTTTTATTTGAAGTTGTTTATTTTGTATTTCTTAAGTGCTTAAAAGCATTAATATTTTTTGAAACAAGAATACCGTTATTTTTTCCTAGCTTTGATTTACAGTGTTTAAGTATTAGGTGTGACTTCTGCTGTACCTGCTTATTTTTCGTCACTAGTCAACATCTGTATTTAAAAAATGAGCCAATACACCATTAAACAAAAACAATGACATGCAAAGACCTTGATAAATAAAAAGGCATGGAAAATTACAGACATTCCAAAGTGCTGTTTTGATCTTTATCCTATATATTTTCTTTAAATATGGTTCTGTGTGATTTAGAATTATAAATATTCTTTAATGGTTCCCTACACTATACATAAGTGAAAAATAAAAGTCTGTTGTGAATAAAAGTCTGTTGTAGGAGAATCTAAAGAAAAAACAAGGATCTAGCACAGACTAAGCTTGACTTATATCTGTGATACTTCCTAAAGAACTATGAGAATAAGATGGAATCAGAGAAACTTGATTGAGATCAAGGATTTTCTAGCTTAAACAAATGCATTTTAGTTCAGGAGGAGAAACTGGCAAACACTTTCTACCTCTGTTGCAGGGCCAGAGTCGGGAGAGGGGGGTGGAGCATGTGTTCAGCATAATTCATTATTTGTGAATAATTTAATCTTTAGTGATATATAATTTAGAATGAAAATTTTATCACCTACAGAGGTATGACAGATGTCATTGAATATGCTTTGTTTTTATATCTTGAAATAATAAACATTTTCTGACTTAACTGGCCAACTGTAGTACATAAATTGGAAGTTTGTGTATTAAAATCTATTTTCTTATCTGGATTTTTCCTTTAGATATTTCTTACAGAGACTTAAAATAAATATCACATGTGGACATTTTATTTTTTTTAAATTTTTTTTTTTTCAACGTTTTTAATTTATTTTTGGGACAGAGAGAGACAGAGCATGAACGGGGGAGGGGCAGAGAGAGAGGGAGACACAGAATCGGAAACAGGCTCCAGGCTCCGAGCCATCAGCCCAGAGCCTGACGTGGGGCTCGAACTCACGGACCGCGAGATCGTGACCTGGCTGAAGTCGGACGCTTAACCGACTGCGCCACCCAGGCGCCCCACATGTGGACATTTTAAAACTAGTAAAAGAACATTGGTATTTTATTATTTTATTTTATTTTATTTTATTTTATTTTAATTTTATACTTAAAAATGTCTGAGGGATAGGGAAGTTGTGTATTCGTTATTATTATTTTATACTTGTAGAAATTGAGACCTGAAGATGTTAAGGTTTAAGACATAAGTTAGTAGGAGGTTTTCTCATTAGGCCTCATTTGCTTTGCATATTCTTATCTTCTCTTGCAAAAAGTGAATTAAATCTTTATGATCTTTGTGTATTTATTTAAAACCACAGTATATCAAAACACTCAACATTTTAAATTCTCTGTTTTAGAATCTTGTCACTGATATTTGTGGAACTTGACTATTTACCCATGTTTCTACTATTGCTCTAGAAAGGGTACTGAGTTTGATAGCTAGAAGAGCTAGAGACTTTTAAAAAAAAAATTTTTTTTTAATGTTTATTTATTTTTTGAGAGAGACAGGGACAGAATGCAAGTGGGTTGGGGCAGAGAGTGAGGGAGACACAGAATCCAAAGCAGGCTCCAGGCTCTGAGCTGTCAACACAGAGCCTGACGCGGGGCTCAAACCCACGAGCTGTGAGATCATGACCTGAGCCAAAGTCGGACACTCAACCCACTGAGCCACCAAGGCGCCCTGAGGCTTTTTTTTAATAGAGAACTGAAAATGGGAACAGTTTAAAAAAAATTTTTTTTTGTTTATTTATTTTGAGAGAGAAAGTGGGCAGGGGAGGGACAGTGAGAGAGGGAGAGGTGAATCCATGCCGACAGTGTGGAGCCTGACATGGGGCTCAAACTCCTGAACTGTGAGATCATGACCTGAGCAGAAACCAAAAGCTTAACTAGCTTGAGCCATCCAGGCACCAGAAGAACAGTTGTTAATTTGCACTCTTAAAAATAAAAGTATGACTGTATTCCTTTAAGGGCAATGATTCTGTGTTACCAACAAATACATATAGCAGAATTGTTGCTAAATAATAGAGTGATGCCTAGATTCTGTGTAACTGAAAACTTGAAATGGGTCATACCTGGTCCAGCTTAGGCTGAGTGTGTCAGTAAGACATTAGCAAAATTGATCTATATTGTGTTGCAGTTACAAATTCAATTTTCCATCAGTATAGAATGGTAGGTGAGATTTGAGAACTGATAGACCTAACTAGATAGACCTTAAAATAGTAGTTTTTATTGGCAGCATTTAGTTTATTCTAAACCATAACTAAATAAATTTCCTTTTCTGTAACGAAGTTCATATTAGCAAAAAAAAAAAAAAAAATTAATCTGCTGTTTATTTCATTCGAGTGCTGAAAGATTTCCATTGATTATTCCTATGAAATGTGTAAAATTATCCAGATCATTTTTTTGAGAAATAAGTACAGTCTGAATAATGCTAGGTAATACTATCCATACATTTAAGTATTTTTCTAATATATATCTTGATATTTTTGAGATTATCTTTATCTTGGTAGTTTTTAAGATTCTTTTTCTACTTTAAAAGCCCTGAAATAGAATTGAATATGTTCTGATTTTTAAGTAATTTAAACCTGAGAGTACTGATACAACCCAGTAGAAATGGTCAGGAATGTATTTCATCACTATTAACTTCCTGATCTTTTATATCTTCCAGAAACTGGGAGTGATTTTTCCATGTTTGAAGCTTTGCGGGATACCATTTATTCTGAAGTAGCTACATTAATTTCTCAAAATGAATCTCGTCCACATTTTCTTATTGAACTCTTCCATGAGCTTCAGCTACTTAATACAGACTATTTGAGACAGAGGGCTTTATATGCATTGCAGGTATGTGGTACCTAACATTCTTTTTCCTATCCTGTCTGGTACTGCTCTTCATGATTATATCTGGTTGCTTTCTTAGACTGAAGTACATCTTCTTCCATATGTATAATGATCCATTTTTCATGTGTTGTCTTACCATTTTATTTAAAGCTTCTTGCATAGCTTAAATAGCTTTTCTAAAAGTCGTTTTCTGAGCAATTTTTTAGTGTTTTGTCTTTAATGTTATTTCTTCCTCATAATTAACAGGTGAGGAGAATTGCATTTGTTATTCTATCTGCTTCTGCTTTTAAATTTGTGAAAAAAAATTAAATGTTTTACGTAAGTAACTATTTTATTTCCTTATTTAGGACATAGTATCCAGACATATTTCTGAGAACCATGAAAAAGAAGGGGAAAATGTAAAGTCAGTGAATTCTGGTACTTGGATAGCCTCAAACTCAGAACTTACCCCCAGTGAAAGCCTTGCTACCACTGATGATGTAAGCTGATCATGATTAATGTAGACATAATTTCAGTATGCAGTAAACAAAAGTTAAATAAGTTGTTACAAATTGTGCAGATACCTGATAATTGTGTCTTTAGCTTTCTTAAAAAGCTGAGTAAAACACATCATTTTGAGGTGAGGTATACAACTCAATTAAAATATGTCAGCAGTTAAATCCCCAAAATTATCTATAAATGATACGTTATAAGGTTTAAAATAGCTGTGTTTATATCTCTGGTGCCCAACATAGGAATTGATTGATAATAGATATTTAGTAAAGTGTCTTGTGTTTATTCAAGACATTCAGTAAACCAGACTGCAGTCAGATCACAGAGCCCTTAAATACATAAATACAAGATAAATCAGGTCTTTGGGTCAGAAGAGAGAAGCCTGGACAAAAAAAAGTTATCCAGGGAAAAAAGCTAATGTACTCAAGTTACTGAAGAAAATTTTGAATAAAGTAAAAGCAACTGGGAAAAGGAAAAGAGTGGTGAGGAAAATGGTGTATTTTCAGTAAATGGTGTTCTTCAAGTAGGCCCTACCTAGCATAGAAGTGATTGAATGAGTGAATGGCAAACCACTAGGATAGTGAGGAGATGATGTGTTAGGGGTTTGGAAATCATCTAAAAGGTTTGGACCCTGATGCTGTTATAAAAGGTAATATGTGGTCCTGGGATAGCAAATACATTTCTTTTTTCTGCCAGTTCTAGTATTTGGAAATTCACGGATAAGAGTGCCATAACTGAACAGCAAGTATCTGCTATAGAGAGTCAGAAGCAGTATTGCTGTGTTTCTGCCCATTGTTGATATTTTAACATTGTAAGTTCTTTTGAAAAGATAGTATTTTCTCAAAAGATTTCTTGTTTTTTCTTCACATGTACTAATTTCCTTATAACTTTTGAGGACATTTTCTGAATTTTTGCTCTTTAATTTACATTCATGTTTGAAACAGTACTTTCCCAAGTCATCTTTTCTGCTTAAAACCTTAGGCTCCAACTCCTATACCTCTCTGAACACAAACTTGTACATGGTTTTAATTCACTTAACAATGTCAAATACATAATGTAAGTAATTGTTACTTGGGATTGCTGTTATAACTACTTGGAAATCATGTACTCTTTTTTTGTGGAAAATGAAGAGTGGTCCAGCTGTATACAAAAGTAGGAGATATGCAGTTACATTAAAGTTTATTAGCTACTGAAATAACTTGCTGAGAGCATGAATGATGTCTCTGTCTCCTGTACCTCCCATTGCCTCCCTTTTTATCCAGATTTCTTATACATGGTATTACTTCGTTATTTTAAAATGTTTGAGCACATTGGTCTTTACCGTCAGTAGCAAGTTGAAAACTGAGCTACAATTTATGATAAAGTTAATTTAACCTGACAAGATTTTAAAGTTAAATAAAATTTAAAGATACCTGCTTCCTAAGTGTCTTAGTTCAGGCTGGTACAACAAAGTACTGTAGACTGGGTGGCTTAAACAATAGACATTTATTTCTCACATAAAATTTATTTATAAAAATAAATTCTGTAGCCTGGGAATTCCAAGATCATGGCGCCAGCAAATTTGGTACTCAGTGAGGGCCCTCTTCCTGGCTTGCAGATGACCACCTTTTCCACGTGTCCACATGTGGCTCCAATGGCTCTTGTACGGGCACTGATGCCACCATGGGGGCTTTGCCCTCATTGCTTCATCTGAGCCTTGATTACCTCCCAAAGGTCCACCTCCTAATACATTGAGAGTTAAGGCCTCAGCATATGGATTTGGGGGGTCGACGCAGAGATTCAACCCATAACCATATTGATTTGGCACAAAGAACTGTACTTAGTATTACTTTTAAATAACTAAATTGTTCTTTAATTTTTCATTCAAAACTTCATTTCATCATTAATGTTATTAACATCCACACTTTGTTAATGCTATTTAGTCAGTAGCAGCACAATATCCAGTGTTCCAGCCCACAGATGTAGAGCAGTGCTGTCCAGTGGAACTTGGTACAATGATGGAAATGTTTTATATGTGCATTGTTTAATATGGTAGCTATTAGCCACATGGGGCTATCGAGCACTTGAAATGTGGGTAACAGGACTGAGGAACTAAATTTTAATATAAATAGCCACATGGCTAGTGGTTTCCATATTGGAC
Organism: Panthera tigris; assembly: GCF_018350195.1. NCBI lineage: Eukaryota > Metazoa > Chordata > Mammalia > Carnivora > Felidae > Panthera > Panthera tigris. The sequence goes on along the minus strand of NC_056663.1, from coordinate 20,534,097 downwards.
AGATATAGACTCTCATTCTCCAAGTTTCTAAGCCAAGGTCTTTTGAGCTTCATTTATGGAGCTTGTATAGACATATTTCAGAGTATGTAAGAGTTCTCATGCCCAGGAAAGAGAGAAGTAAAAGTAGGCATCTGGGAATTATAAGTCAAAAGAGAGTTGAAGAATTGAAGTTTAGGAAGAGGAAGAAACACTTTGTATCTTCTATTCCAGGTGCCATAAAATGGCAAAAGCACTTCTACCTTCCAATCTTAATTGAAGGAGCAACAAAATGACTCCATTTCCTGAATCATATTCTGTAATGCCTGAATTTCCTATAATCAGAGACAGGTTTCATTTCATAACTTAAGAGAAAAATTTTAAAGATTAATAGGAGAGAGAACACAATTGTGAAGTGGGTTTTAGAATGTGGGACTCTCCTTAATCACACTATACACAAAAATTATTTTGAAATTAAATCCTGAGAAGGCCAAAACTATAAGACTTCTAAAAGAAAATCTTCATGATTGAACATAAGCAAAGATTTCTTAGGGTGCACAAAGCATTAACTGTAAAGGAAAAATTTGATAAACATCATAAAAATAAAATCATTCTGCTTTTCAAAAGACACCATATATACAGGAGAAAATAATTTAAGTACATATATCTGACAATGACTATATAAATAATAAATCCGGACTCGATAAAGAACTTTTACAATTCCCTTGTAAAACCAACAGCTCGGTAAAATATGGGCAAGATTTGAACAGGCATTGCGTGAAGGAGGATCTATAAATGGCCAGTGTCCACGTTAAAACTACATGAGGTGTTACCTCACATGCACTAGAAAGGCTGAAATTAAAAAGGTTGACAATGAGAAGTGTTGGTGTGAATATAGAGCAGTTGGAACTTTCACACTGCTTATGGGATTGTAAAATTGTGCAAACACTTGGAAAGCAGTTTGGCGGTTTCTTATAAACCTAAACACAAACATGGCATGCAACCAGTTTTTCTTCTTAGGTATTCATCCAAGAGAAATGAAAACGTGTGTCCACAAAAATACTTGTATTCTTAGGGTGATAGCATCGTTAGTCACGATAGCCTCAAATGAACATCAACAGATAAATGGATATACAAAATATGGTATATCCTTATGCTGGAATACTGTTCAGCCATTAAGAAATAATGAACTTCTGAAACATATGACATCATGGATTAATTTCAGAAACATATGGAGCAAAAGAAAAGCCAGACACTGTAGAGTGTATATTGAATGGTTCCATTTATATGTCAAGTTCTAGAACAAGCAAAACTAATTTGGTGATAGAAATCATACCAGTGGAGTGTAGTGGAGACTGATTGCAGAGGGGACAAAGGAACTTTTTGAGCTGGTGGAAATGATCTTTATCTTTAGGGAAAGTGGTTACATAAGGTTATTTTTAGAACTCATCCAACTGTACACTTAACGAGTACATTGTTGTATGTAAATTATATTTCAATAAAGTGCGTTTAAAGTGAATGATGCTGTCATGTTTTTCTTCTGGTAAAACCATATATAGTAAAGTCCTAGGTATTGTTAGCGTTTAGAGATGGGAGAATTTCCCTGAGGGTGTAGAAATCATTTGAAGTGTTTAAATTTTCCAAGTTAAAGTTAGTAGCTGGCTCTGTGAATTTTTATCTACTCAAGGACATATGTTCTGCAAGGTTACTTAATATTTTAATGTTCTCTGTGTTCAACCTTTAATAACTTTAGTTATATCACAATTTTAAGTATATAGTTTTATGCCAACACTTAGTTTTTTTGTTAAATTTTGGATATCATATAAAAATTTTAAAGAAATATTAGTGATTTTTGTTTTTTTAAACTATAACTTAGGAAACTTTTGAGAAGAACTTTGAGAGAGAAACACATAAAATAAGTGAGCAAAATGATGCTGATAATGCTAGCGTCATGTCTGTATCTTCAAATTTTGAGCCATTTGCAACAGATGATCTAGGTAAGCAGAATTTTTTATAATCTTAGAACATGACTTTAATACAGTCTTTGAATTACACTAAGAACCAGAGTTCCAAAAAGGCAAGATGTGGTAGAAAGACCATGGTTAAAAGTTTGTCCATCAGTCTAAAGTCAAGAGTCTCCTGTTAATTCCTTAGCCTTTGGCAAATCATCTGATCATCTGACTGCATACCCTAAGGAAATGGGAGTCTTAACCTACCTAGCTATGTGGTCTTGTGAAAAATACAGACAACTTTCTAGCATGTGTAATAGGAGTTCAGGAAATGTTAATTTCCTTCCCTTCACGGAAACGTTATCCTTTAAGGTTTCCTAGTTAATAAATGGGAAAAATTGAGAGGTATCAGAGCCTCATCCGGTCACATTTTCAGTAAAAATGTTAACTTCATAATTTGAGATAAGAACTTTCTTAGCATGAATAGTCTTTAGTGAGAAACCCAGGTAACTCACAATGTGCATGACACATTGCATTTTTTTTTCATCATTAGTAAAGCAAGCATGGAAGGTTGTTGTAGAACTCAAAGGTAAGAAGAAAATCTGGAGTCTTAGACTTGGAAAGGAGACTAGAGAAAAGAAAAATGTATAGGTACCTGATTGTTTCCCTTTCAAGAGATAACAGAGATTCAGTCATTTCAGACCTCCAGGGCATTTAGCTGATAAAATAAGGTGCTATTATTCTAGTGTTTTTTTCACATGAAGAGAAAAGATTTAGGTGATTCCAAAGGTCTCCTACAAAGCAAAGGGCCAGACCTTGCCTTGTTTTATGGGCACCTTTTACCAAAGCAGTAAGTCTTCCTTGCCTTATTTTGACTATCAAGGACTCTAAGCCTAGCTCCCTTCTGAGTAAATACCTGTCAAGTCTGAACTGAACTCGTCCCAATATAGAAAAAAATCTCTGTGTGGCCAGGCTTTCCCCTTCAGGTCATTCCCCCTTTCTGAGTTACCAAGTGTTTTGTTTCATTTATTAATTTTTTTCTTACAGTCCTTCACCACTAGCTTTGTCTGAAGTAGACAAAGGAAAACTGGGAAATCTTTTTCTCAGGCCTTTTCCTGACCTTATTTGCTTGTGTTCAGTTGGATCATTTTCATCAGGATTTGAGTGATATTTGGGATGTATTTTCTTTGTACTGTTCACGTGAAGCAACATGATGTAGTGAAATCAGGATGGACTTCAGAGTCTAAGAGACTAACATGCCTTGTTACCCAGCTAGTGCAGTATCTAGAATTTGTTGAAGCTACGTTTCCTTACCTATGGTCAGACATTTGTTTTTTATTAATACTTTGTGAGGAATACATGACAAAGTTTGCTTTTATATTTTCTTGAAATATTTCTATTCCATATGCAGGTAACACTGTGATTCACTTAGATCAGGCATTAGCCAGAATGAGAGAATATGAGCGCATGAAGACAGAAGCCGAGAGGAGCACAAACGCAAGATGCACCTGCAGGATTGTTGAGGATGAGGACGGTGCTGCTGCCGTGGCTACCGTTCCTAACTTGGAAGGTGTGTTCGCGGTTGATTAGAAGTAAAAACCTATAGTTCATATGTACAGAAAAAACCGTATAGCCCCACCTGACGTATAATAGTAGTTTTATTACCACTCTCTTTTCATTAAGGGTGCTAAAACTACATAGATACTCCTTTGTGTTATTTTCCCATAAAATCATCAGACTTTAATATTTAGGATTCTGAATAAATGTATATGTATAATATCATAGGCTTTTTTTTGCTAATAAGTCATTTTCTTTTTAAAAAATAGATACTCCCATTGAAAATTGTAGTTCACAACAACCTGTAAGCGAAGTTTCTACTGTCCCATGTCCTAGAATTGATACTCAGCAGCTGGACCGGCAAATTAAAGCCATTATGAAAGAAGTCATTCCTTTTTTGAAGGTAAGCAGTAATTTCTTAAAGCAAGTACTTTCTGTTTTGTTTTTTAAATCTTAAAAAAGACTTTATTATAGTAAATTCAGAAAATACAGGTAGACCTAAGAAAGCTAAAAACATCAGTTTCATCAATCCTATAAATTTATCTCCCATTATTTATATATACTCACCTCTCCAAAAAGAATATTGATATTCCTATAAATTGTAAGAATATGTATATATTCTTGTCCTTCAGGTGAACTGACTTAAACTAAGTGATTATTTGCTTTCATCTGAAACAGAGATGAGTGTTGCCTTTTTTATTTTACGTTTTTGTTTTATCGTGAGTGACACAAAACATACTTTTAAACATGTCTTTCTTGATTAAATTAGGTATATTGGTAGTAATATTTAATATGTACAGTTATTTTCTAAGGGTTAAAAAGCCTGAATGATTTAGTTTTATGCTTAGGGAATGCAGGCATCTGCAGTCAGGAAATTTCATTGCTTTTACCATTTTGTTTGTGATTTAAGTGATACCCTTTCATAAATATTCACTTAATTTAGTGTTTCAAAACGTTTTTGAGGCCAACAAATCTTGACTTTTTTGGTAGGATTATAAGAACTTTGTTAATGTTAGTATTACACCCAGTCACCTAAGCTAGACTTCTTGACTCTATTAACCCTCTGTCACCAGCAAGTCCAAAACTGATTTTCCTTCCTTCTCTCCGGTAGCATAACCTTAATTCAGATGCTCGTGTTTTACCTAGACTGCCTGTCATAATAGGCAAGAAATGAATGTTTACTAAGCAGACTCCCCCCTCCCCAGCCTTTGAGAGATTTCATATAGGGACCTGGTATACTTTCCCAACTTCATCTCTCCCAATTCTCCATTTGGTACACTCACTTTAAATTGCTCAAAATTTCCTATTCCTGCTGTTGCTTTTTCATGCATCAGCCCTTTGTACAGGTTGTCACTATTAAAAATATAAAGCGCCTTCCCTCTTTTCTGCTTGGCTGAAATGTCTTTTTCAGAGATAATTGTTGTTTCTAATGCGCTTTTACAAATCCTTCTAGAACCTAGTGTGCTGCTTTTATGATATCTGTTTATCAGCCAGTAATAAGTGTCTCCTGTGAGCTGGCCATTGTGCTCAGTCATGAAAGAGAAACAGCCCCTACAGCTAAAAAGTATGATCTACTGGACAGTGCATAGCATGTAGTGATTGATCGTTCATGTATCTGACTTTTCTGGTATTTGATTCCTTGAAGACAAGGGACTGTTATCCCTTTTTTTTTTTTTTTTTTAAGTCACCTGCTCTCACAGTGAATTTTTCAAAAGTGGCCTTAAATCCTTCAGTTTAAGAAAGCTTAGAAATCATCTAGTTTAGCCACCTCACTTTACACACTTCTATAGAAAAACAAAAAACAAAAAAAACAAAGCCAGAACAGAAACTTAGCTGAGTAAAGGTTAGAAGACCTGCCTAAATGAGTTTAGTGGCAGAAGAGGGATTAGAACCTTGAGGTTACTTGGTGTGGATGTGATAGGGACTCACCTCCAAAAGTGAACCATGATTTGGATTATTAGGTGCTTGCACATGCTTCTCAAGGAAGATGAAGGAGAAGAAACTTGCCCAAAAGGGCTTGTTACAGAAGTTAGGACGCTGGTTCTCAACTGAGGTGATTTTGACCCTAAAAACATTTTGTAATGTCTACATACAGTATTAGTTCCCAGGACTTAGAAAGGTAAAGGTACTAGCCTCTAGTGGGTAGAGGCCAGAGTGCCACTAGACATCCTCCAGGGCACAGAGTGACCACAGTGCCGACACTGAGAAAGCTGAGTTAGAAAACTCGTGGAGCAAGTGGGTAGCAGGTGAGCTGTGAGGTAAGGTGTAAGAAAGGAAGTGATGAAAAATAGCCAGTTTCTTTTATTGGCTATTACCTGCTGTGGTTGGTTAAAATGTATAAACCCCTTAACATGTATAGTGTGGGAGTCTGGCTGTTCTATGAATGAGTATTTCAAAATGTGTACCTGAAAATTGAGAAGCATCTATGCAAGACAAAATCTCACATGAATTAGTATTTCTTAACCAGTAGGTAAGTTTATATCCTTACCAGCTTGGATTTTTCTCAGGAGCACATGGATGAAGTATGCTCTTCTCAACTTCTAACTTCAGTGAGACGCATGGTTTTGACCCTTACCCAGCAAAATGATGAGAGCAAAGAGTTTGTAAAGTTCTTTCATAAACAGCTTGGAAGTATATTACAGGTAAGAGTTGATACTTACATGACTTACAATCTATACCCTCTAGTTGAGACTTTTTTTTTTTTTTGGCCATTTTCTGGCAATATGCAGTTTATTCAAATAAATGTCCATTCCAGCAGCATCCATTGGGTGGGGATGATTGTATTAGGGAAAAAAATTGTGTTAGGGTGTGTGTCTTAATTTGATCCAATCATCTCTAAGGGAATTCTCTCTCTTCTCCCTCCCTCTGCCCCTTCCCGCTGTATCTATCCCCCCCCCCCAAATAAATGAATAAACTTAAAAAAGACTATAAAAAATTAATAAACTTAAAATTTTTTTTAATGTTTATTTTTGAGAGAGACAGACTTTGAGTGAGGGAGGGGTAGAGAGAGAGGGAGACAGAATCCGAAGCAGGCTCCAGGCTCTGCACTGTCGGCACAGAGCCCGATGCAGGGCTCTAACCCACGAACCGCGAGATCATGACCTAAGCCGAAGTCAGATCCTTAACTGACTGAGCCACCCAGGCCCTCCCAAAATAAGCAGACTTTGAAAAAAAGAATGCTGGCTCATATAAAAGGAGGAAACTTGGAAAATACTCTGATATTAACATTAGAAAGGGAAGACTGTGTGTTTTCCTCAGTGGGCACCTCAGCTTCTCACCGTGGTAAATAATGTACCCCTGATACCGTGTAGGAACATTTGGTGTTAGAGTTCCCTGTTTAACTCTAGTGGCCACCAGTTCTAAGTAGGGAGTAAATCTATGGATGACCTGATGTCCTTTTCCTTTCCTTCTATATACTCTTTAAGCAGAACTAGCACAATTCCTACTTAGATTAATATCACTAAAGAATATTACTGTTGTTTCCTAGTAATATTAGCCTTTAGTTTTAACTTTTTTCATACTAAAAAGTAACAGAATTGTTTTCCCCTGGGTATTATCATTTAAACTTGTTAATCCTCTGTGTTGCTCTACCCACAATTGAAGTTTACTGTAATCTTAAAGTTACTTGGTTTATCTTTGAATAGGATTCACTGGCAAAATTTGCTGGCAGAAAACTCAAAGACTGTGGAGAAGATCTTCTTGTAGAAATATCTGAAGTGTTGTTTAATGAATTGGCTTTCTTTAAGCTCATGCAAGATTTGGATAATAATAGTATAACTGTTAAACAGAGATGCAAAAGGAAAATAGAAGCAGCCGGAGTGATACAGTCTTATGCCAAAGAGGTAAATGATATTCACTTTGATTTAGCTTTAGGAGTAGTTATAATTAGCATATAAATATAGTTCTTGATCATTATTATCTGAAATCACACTTGACCTCAGGAAACATATTTTCGAAGTAATAGCAGTTAATCAGATTACACAAATCAGTACATATGGTAGCCACATACTGAATCTCAGTGTAATAGCAGTGGCTAAAAGATCAGGAATACAGACAGAAATTGGTGACAGGAATTGTCATATATATTACTCACATGATTGTCAGTTGCTGAAGAGAGGGGGACTGGGATCCGGGCCTCAACCAGCCAACTGCCTGCTGTAGCAGTTGCCCACCCCAGTAGATGTCCCAGGAATATTGATCACCCCAACCAACACACATGTCTTGTTTACAAGTTAGGACTTTGGTTGCACATCTCTGTAGCTTCTTATGCCCTATTAAATTTGCCTTGATCACATATGAAACTGGATGTTTTTTTTCCCGTCAACTGGAGGCATACCAAGACCTCATACCTCCTCTTGGCTCTCTAAGCACCAGAGGGAAAGCAGGTCAGGACCCAAAACAGAAAGAGGTAACCCTTCTCCCTGCAGTGTAAAGTAGATAAAGTCAAGTCATCTATTTCACACTTTTCATAATATTTTCAATCTAGACATAGATCAGTTTCAGATCATTTCAGCCACTGATTGCTAAGAGCTTGAAGAAAATAAAACAGGAAAAAAACCCGTAAGAAATGGTTGGAAGGGCTGCTTTAAGATAGGCAGTCTCTTGAGGCTGTTTGAATGGGTGTATGAACTAAGGCATGAAAGACCAGGAGTTTATAATGAAGATGAAAGGAAAGAAGAGCATTGCAGGTAGAGAGAACTGTGAGTTTAGAGGCTGAGGCAGGATTGAGCAGTTTGGAGAACAGGAAAAAGGTTAGGGTGGCAGGAACCCATTAAATGAAGTGAGAGTGTAGATGAAGTCACCTAGGTAGGTAAGGCCAAACTGGTAAGGACCTTCTCTTTTATTTTATTCTAAGCATGATGGAAACCCATGGGAAATTTTCACATAGAGGAGTGACATAATCTCTTGTGCAATTCAAAAGGTTTGTCTAGATACCACATTGTATAGGAATTGTAAGAGAGAAGAGACAGAAGCAGGGAGACTGTTGTAAGGTCACGATAGTAGTCCAGGTAAGAAATGATGTGACTTAGCTCTGAGTGTGCACCAACAGATCCATTTTGACGATTGAGTCCGTGAGGAGTTTTAATGGTGTAGGTATGGATAATAAAAGTACAGCACAGGCTGGTTTCTGTTGTCTGACTTGTTGAAGGCCCATTTACGGAGACTGGAAAGACTGGGAGGCTTCAGTTTGGGGAGTGAGTCAAGGTTTTGTTTTAGAATTAGTAAATTTGAGATGCTGTTATATATCCAGGGAGTTGTCAGGTGGGCAGTGTTGGTTTTGTTTTGCTAATTTAAAAGATTTCAGTGAAAGAGTTGAATTTACATTTCTAAGATAGCGTTCAGTGCTTTGGATTATTTATCAAAAACTGCAGATTTGTGAAAGTTACTAAATACAAGTATAATGCGGAAAGGTTGCCCCTCATTTCTGTTTAACTTGCTTATAGGCCAAAAGGATTCTTGAAGGAGATCATGGCTCACCTGCTGGAGAAATTGATGATGAAGACAAAGTATGTGCTAATTAATTTGTGCCTAAAGACAGTGCTTTTGAAAGAGAAAATTAAATAACTTTTAACAGCTTTTTAACGTTTGAGATTCTGACAAAACTTCAGTTTCTTTTAAAAACAATTACTTTTTGTATTTTTTATTAGATAATGACTAATTTTTTTTGGCAGACTTACTGTATGCGTTTTTAAAATGTATTTTAAGGAATTATGTTTATTTGTGACTAGGACAAGGATGAGACCGAAACAGTTAAGCAGACTCAAACATCTGAGATGTATGATGGTGACGGTCCCAAAAACGTGAGATCTGATGTTTCTGAACAAGAGGAAGATGAAGAAAGTGAAGAATGTCCGGTGTCTATTAGTAAGTGGAAAGGCTCGTACTAGGTGTATATGCAAGTTCTTTATAGGTCATTTATTCACACAGTTGGGGGGAGTGTAGTGATTACAGAGGTAGGTGTCAGCCACTCTGGATTTTTTGGTGTGGCCCTGCCTAATTACTTCCCCTTTCTGTGCCACAGTATTCTAGTGCTTACGGTTTGGAAGGTTTCAGATACTAGTTGTAAAGGACTTGTGCGGTGCAGGAATGCAATATGTGGTAGCTGACACTACGATTTAGTGATGGAAATTTACTAGAAACTGTGTGTTAATCAACTTAGACTTATCCAAAGCTGAAACTCAGGCTTTGACGAATTACGGAAGTGGAGAAGATGAGAATGAAGATGAAGAGATAGAAGAATTTGAGGAGGGACCTGTAGATGTTCAGACTTCACTTCAGGCCAACACTGAAACTGCGGAAGAAACTGAACACGACGATCAGGTATTCTGGTTGGGACTAACACACCTTCCCCGAGTCATCTTCAAGTACTGAAGGCAGCTCCTTTTTAAAGGTGTCAAAATTTACAGCTTCCCTATTCTCACTCTCATGAGTAAACAGACCTCTTTACTATCCTTATTGAAATCCAAATGAAACACTAGTTTAATTTTGTATTTAGCAATGTTTACTTTTAAAGCACTTTAGTCTTTTTTTTTTTTTGTAAAAGGTCATAAAAACTGAGATTACTGCAGAAGAGCTGGATTTTTCATTTATCTTTATGTATTTCCTAGTCATACATGGAAATCGTATGTGACAAAATAAAATCATTCCATTTCTTGCCTCCACCTCATCCTGTTCCACAGGGAGTATTTTGTATGATTTCTTTGGCTCTTTAACTCTATTTCTGAATAATGTGTTTGTATTTATTTATTTATGTATTAGACATTCTCTGTTGACTTCCTGTTATAGCAGGTGAAGCCTTTTAGGTCACTTAATGATTCCTCGTGTAATTATATTAATACCGTCCTCCTTGTTTAATTGTGTCTTTAGCTTACATCTGCATTTACCCGTAGATGTAACCAAACTGCATAAATATTACTGCTGAACTAAGCAAATACTGTTTATTGCTTAGTCTTGTACATTTTTTTCACCTGAAATTAATACTTGTCTCAATTTTTTTTTTTTGACCTAATTTCCTTTGACCACATACCCGAGTCTTTGCTCTGCCCACCAATAGCTGTATACACTTCTCAGTACAATTTTCTACATGAATCAGTCTGTCAGTTTTGTTCTTCCTGCTCCATCTTGGGTTGGCTCTTCATTAGACATGCTCACTAGCTAGGAGCCTGGGGATTCCCTTTGTCATTCTTTATTACATCTGTTTTGAGAATTCAGTCTTATCATTTCACCTCATTTTGGTGGAGCACATTTCACGTATCTCTCAGAGAAAGTGCATAAAAGATAAATATTTTGAGGCTGTATTTAGATGTCTAAGAAAATCTTAAATTCCTCCATGTTAAAAATCATTGCCCTCAGATCTTTGAGAGACAACTGCTCTGTCTTCCAACGTCTTCCAGTTTTCATTGCTGCTGTTGAGAAGGCGAGTGCCTTTTTTAGTTGTGATTCTTTGTATCTTTTCCTTCCTACACTGGAGCTTCCCCTGGACTTGTGTTGAAGTTTTACAGTGATGCACATTGTTGTGGGTCTTTTTTTAGTCACTAAACTGGGTACTCAGGGGGTCTGTGAGCAATCATTATCATGTCCTTCATTTTGGTAAATTTTCTTTTTCTGTATTTCTTCCCCACCATTTTCTCTCTTCATTCCTCCTAGAATTAATATTGTCAGACATTATTGGCCCTCATGGTTTAATTTTTTTTTTTAATGTTTTATTTATTTTTGAAAGAGAGAGAGAGAGACAGAGTGACAGATTGTGAGCAGGGAAGGGGCAGAGAGAGAGGGAGACACAGAATCTGAAGCAGGCTCTAGGCTCCGAGCTGTCAGTACAGAGCCCGATGCGGGGCTCAAACTCAGGAACTGTAAGATCATGACCTGAGCTGAAGTCAGATGCTCAACTGACTGAGCCACCCAGGTGCCCCTGGTTTAATTTTCCAATTTCTAATCTCCTCTCTTCATTATAGTGTCCCTTTACTCTGTTTTACTTTCTGGGAGGTTTTTTGACCTTAATACTTATGTGAATGTCATATTTTTAATTTCTATATACTTTTATTTTCTGATTACTTTTTTATAGCATGCTGCTACTTTAAGGAAGCACTGTCTTCTCTTACTCACCTGCAGGCTTTCTTCAAATGCCTGTGGTACCTTTAGTGTTTATATTAAAAAATGACTCAGCATAAAGCAGATTGGGGTTGTTCTGGGCTTCACGGGAGGGCATTTAGGTAGATGGTTAGCTTTTTGATAGAAAATCCCAAATGTTAGTACCTATTGGTATTTTCTTTGGGGTGTTTTAGTTTCTCCCCAGAAGGGTCATCCGTTGTCCTCCTGCCAGAGAGGAGGTAGATACACCCCCTTGACAGCCTGCTCTTCTGGAGCTTGATGTGGAAATGACGCCCAGTGTCCCATCACTGCACAGACTTCTGAATGCTTCTGTTTTCAGTGTGACATTTTATCCTGTCCTCATTTGTGCTTTCTGCACCCCACCCTGGCAGCCCCGGGTCTGAGGCTAATTCCCTTTACCCAAAATATAATCTCCCATTTTCTATTTGAGTTTGGGGAGGGAACCTGGTGTTTGCGTCTTCTTTAAACGGTTTCAAAGAACCACCAGCACCCCCCCTTTTCACCCACAATGTATTCCTTCCTTCCTAGAATCTGGTACTTCCAAGCATGCGGTGAATGTTACTGTTCTCTCTTCTTGCTGAAGGCACTTTGCTTCATCTTTCTCCCTCCTGCTCACTTCCTCTTCCATTCACTGAACATCTACATACAAGCAGATGTCTTTTAGTGTCATTCATGATCCAGTCTGATTTGAAAAATAAATAAATAGTAGAATCCATAACACTCTAGTTCTCTATTATTTTGAGGTTAAGAAGAAAGGGAAGCCTTTTTACTTAGCCATCTTAACAGTGGCAACTATGCCTCCTTCTTGAAACGCTTTCAGAAGATATTTTTAAATACCCTTGTATGAAGGTCTCAAGTTGGACAAAAACCTTACAGTAGTAACCCATCTCCTATATAGTGGCCATATATTTCAGGCCCTGCTATTAAGACATCACTTTTTCCTTCTAGGTACTACAACATGACTTTGAAAAATCAGGAGAAAGCAAAAATGTCCCATCAGAACAAGAACCCACTACTAGTAAAGGCAAGAAATCTAAAGTGTTCAATTTTAAGATTATCTAAAGTGCCCTTTATGTGCTTAAAACTAAAACAAAAAACAAAAAAACCCAACTAAATTCTTATCTAACGTAACTTGGAGTATGTCTTTTTTCCTTCCCCTAAATCCTTTGTAGAAAACATGAGGGCTTTGTTTCGGCAAACACTTGTTAAATAAGAGTTGACAAATAGACAGAAAAAAGTCTCTAAAGAAGACATCTTTAGCTACAAGTGTGGGGGATTTTTTAGAATGCCCATTCCTGGATATTATTCATGAATATATCCTACTTCATTAGAAATTGGGTGGATTTCAGAAATCTAATTTTTAAAACATCCCCAGATGAATCTGATGAACTAATTTTAGGAACCATTGATAAGGAAAATTTGTAGCTGCCTCTTCTTTTGGGTTTTAAATATCTTGATTACTCATTCATATATACTGCCTATTTGGTATAATAGTAAAATTTAATAGCTCTTTCATTACATTAATGTTAAGACTTTCTTTTGATGCCAGATGACCAAGATAGCACTCCTGTGAAACCCTGTTACCTCAACATCTTGGAAAATGAGCAACCTTTAAATAGCGCCATCCAAAAGGACTCTCTTACTACCACTGATTCATCTAAACAGCCTAACCCTTTGCCTTTACCTTTAACTGAAATTGAAACCTTGGTGCCTGCAGTCAAAGAAGTTAAATCTGCCCAGGAAACCCCTGAAAGCTCTTTGGCCGGAAGTCCTGACACTGAATCTCCAGTGTTAGTGAATGACTATGTACGTATCATTTACATTTCATTTCTGTGTGTATTTCTCCATTTCCAAGTTAACATTTACAGTCTGTACGCAGAACTTTCCTTTGTGTTTAGGCTTAGTAACTGCCAAGATGGTTTTCGTATTCAAACTGATTTTAAACTTGAACAGAAGGGTGATAGTAAATTAAGATGATTGTCTCAAAACCTAAAAGCTCTTCTTTTTTATAATTTTGAGCTTTAGGTGGCAGTCTTCAGAGTTCATTCCAAGTTTAGATTTGGACAGATGATACGCGGGTCACCGTTAATCTCTCACAGTATCCATGTCTAACATCTTAATTATTTTAGAGCATTTCATAAATCCTTGATAAACCTGAAAGTTCACAGTTTGACAGCAGTAGACTCCTTATCTCTATACAGTAAATGACAGAAAAATATGGTAGCAAATCTATACTTAGGGTGTAAGTTGAGTTTTTACCGTGGACATTTTTGTTTCAATTTAATTTTTATAGTAAGTAGGTTATTTTTTGGATCTCAGATTGTGTTTTATAAACTTGTCAGCAAAAATTAAGGGATTTATAACAATGTACTTTTAGGCCTTAGGAACGTATTTCACTTTTTTTAACATCAACTTTCTTCTTACAGATGTATTTACAATTATGATTTGATAATTTCTCAGCTTATAATATTCCCGAAACATTAGTAGAGTTTCTTAACTGTCTTGATTGCTTTACCACCATAAAATTTACATCATAAAATTATTTTAAACTCTGAAAGTTACCTGTTAGACTTATTCTTACTCTAATTTGATGAGTGCATAGAGTTGCTATAGGAGGCAGTCAATTGAAATTAAGTTAATGTTTGATTATAGAGGGGACTTGAATTTGAAATTTAGGCCAGGGCCACTACTGAAGGTTCTTGTGCAAGAAAGTCAAATGGCCAAAGTCATGCTTTTTGAAGATGAATCTGATGACTGTATAAGATTTGTTGTCAAGGAGGTGATGTTAGGAAGCTCCCTTACCATGCATAGAGACACCAAGTTCGAGATGAATGAGGGAGAGATGGGTGAGAAATGTTGAAGAAGAAAAATTTAAGGTTTCCACTTGGGTAATAGGTACAGTGATATTGTTAAAAATCAGAAAGGGAAACTAGGGGAATAAAAGATTTCAGGTTTCAAAGAAACACTGAAGAGATCACAGAAGGGAGTTATTAGATTCATACCTCATGTTTCTCAGCTTCCACAGAGCTGCTATTGAAAGCCTATAAATGTTTACTGATAGTCTGCTAGATCCAGTTCTGATGCGTTCCATAATCGTATCAAGAAACCACAGTTTTTCTTCTGATTATTTTAGCCTTCGGTGTAACTGCTATTTTTTCTTTGAACCTATATAAACTGGCTCTTTGTTTTATCAAATGGAGACAGATGTGCTCGGTAGTATGTCCACAGCTGCAAGTGCATGGCCCTTCCTGTGCACGCCAGCTTTGTTTTTTCATGGAGTTGAACGCAGGACAAAAACAAACAGGATGGAATTACTGATGTGTACTTATGTCTAAGAATCCACTTTATCTCTTGGCATGGATGACTTTAAAGGCTTAGATCCAGAGATAGAGTGGATTGCCTTCATTAAATATAATTTATCTTACAGGAAGCAGAGTCTGGTAACATAAGTCAAAAATCTGATGAAGAAGACTTCGTGAAAGTTGAAGATTTACCACTTAAACTGACAATATATTCAGAGGTATTTTGCTTTCGTTAATTAATTAAACTTGTCTTCATATAACAAATACTACTACTGAGATGAAAACTGATTTTGAGGTGTTTTTGTTTTTTGTTTTCATTCCAAAGGCAGACCTAAGGAAGAAAATGGTAGAGGAAGAACAGAAAAACCATTTATCTGGTGAAATATTATGTGAAATGCAGACTGAAGAATTAGCTGGGAATTCTCAGACACTAAAAGAACCTGGTAAGAGTTGCCAATTTCAACGAAATCATATTGAAAAATTAGTGATTCTTGATACCATCATTTTGTTTTTCACATCCATTCATAGTACTTGGAAGATTTAAGCCAAATATTGGAAGGAAGCATAATTCTGTAAAAAGTCTAGTCCACTGCCGAATTTAGAAATTAGGTATAAAATGGTATTATCAGATAATTTTCTATTTTTAAAATCTTGAATTTTAGCAAGGTAATGGATGCATGTTGTTTAAGAAGGAAAGGTACAAAAGACTTAAGGATAATTGGAGGAGCCCATTTGTTTTAATTACTGGTTTTTAGTTCTTTTGGATGAGACACTGTTTATCTTTAAATAATATCGTTTTAATTTTTCTTAATTTAAAAAATTCAGACATCTCTTATCTTCCCTATCAAAAGTGAGTATTTGGACCTACCTCTCCTTTCACGATTATTATTTTTGGTTTTTCTGTTTGAGGATACCTTTGTTATTTTAAGTATATGTGGTTGGTTGCTCGTTCTATCAGCTTTGGTCATTACTCAGCCACTGCCTCCTTTTCCTCCTGCTTTCTCTATTCAGTTTTACTCTTCTTCTTACATTAAGGTTATAAAAGCAAACACACATTTTATTTTTATAACTATAGTAGTTAAAACTTCTATACTTTTTCTGAAGACCATTCTGTGTAAGTATGTCTCGTTGCAGAGCCAGGCAGTAGTAATCCCAGATTTCTTTCTGTATCGATCTAATGGCTTAGCCCCTGGGCCACTCAGATGAGAACGTGTCTTGCATCAAAATCAAAGGATTTTCTTGTTGTTCTCTGTCCATTCATCAGCCAGTTAATTAAGATTTTTTATTTTTGTTTTCCCTAGAAATACTAAATGTCAAACCTTTAACTGATTTCCCAGTGGTTTAGCCCAGTTCTGCTAGTTGGAGTCTCAAAGCTGCCCCTGCTCAGGGGGTCTGGGCTGAGCCCTTCTCGCCCCACACTGCGCCACTTGCCTGCTTTTAGCGTCCTGGGGGCTTGTTGTCCCCTGTCCTGCTTTTCCCTCACAGCCACTTTTCTTGGTCAGGATTTCATCAGTTTTACCGTTTTTTTCCTAGTGGAGTTTTTTTAAGAGAAATGAAGTATCTGGTCAGTCTGCTGTCCTCAAACAAACTCTCACCTGTTTTTAAACTACATTAGTATTTTTATAATAACTTTAATGTACGAGAACAGTAAATTCTAGTATGTCTTAATTCAGTAATTTATAATGCATTCATTCTGTTTTTCAGAAACAGTGGGAGCCCAAAGTGTATGAGAGGTCTTCAGAGGCTCATCTAACTTGCTTTACATAGTCAATGCATACATGAACATGGCACTAAATAAACGTCTGTTTTGATCTGTATAAAAATGTAAATTAGTTTGACACTGCATTCTTGATAGGTGTGCTGATTTCTGCCCGTGGCAGTTTAAAACATCAGAAACTGAATTCTGGACAGATTCAAGCCTTGATACACTGTAGGGTTGTTTTTCTTTTCTTTCTTTTTTTCTTTTTGGTCTTTTTTTTTTTTTTTTCCCCTCTCCCATTGTGATGTTTAGTATTGTTAAATTTAAGATGTAGTTTTAAATAAAGTTGGACTTATCTGTAAAGTAATCTCTTTTGGAAATGATGTTGAATTCTAAACAGGAAGTCACTGTTCTGTATGGTTAGGATAGTTAGAGAAGAGCAACAGTCAAGAGTTAGACAAATAGACGAGTTAATATAAAGAGCAGCCATTAGGCCAGGCTTCCAGATAGTATGAGTGTTGCTGCTCTTGGGTCTGATATTCTTTTAAATGCCTGCATTGTCTTATTCCTGTGCGAGAATAGGGCAAGTTATAAAGGTATCCAGGATATTGGTGACGTTATTATAAAATATATATTAATATTCTGTTCAAATTGGATTAAGTTCAGAACACATGTCCTTAGTACTTCGAACTTACATACTTATCAGATAAATATTTTCCAGAAATCAATTCCTATCTATGTTGCCACAGCCTTAAAAAAAAAGGTTTTATGTAATTAGGGAGTATTTCTGCACAAACAGTTAACATTATGATTAATTTTAAATGAAAAACCAAACCCCTTCAAGTAGGGATTACAGAACTAAATTTTATGTAGCAGAATGTTAACTCTCTGTATGCCTTTAGACAAACTTGGCTTTTGAGATACATCTATGAGATTTCTTCATCACTAAATAAATCAGTTTTTAAAGGTGAATTACCTTTAGATTGCAAACTTGACCTATACCTGAGGGAGGCTTCACCGAGCCTGTTATCAAGCCAACCTTACAGGTTTCTCGAATTAAATATGAAGACTTAATTTCAATTAGTCTTTAAAACTTAATAACAATTTACTGAAACATGCCATAAGAAAGTCATTTCATTGGTATTCCTTTAAAATTCTTAGTTGCCTGATACTTGATTGTAAAATTACAATGCTCATCAGGGAGTCTGTTAACTGAGGATTTCTGAGGACATTTACTGTATTACTAATTAAATTACGTGAGGTGTAGATCTCCGACATTAATAAAACCTATTCAGAGAACTATCATTCCAGAATCAGGAATTCTTACCCAGTTGGCCTGACTTCTGGGAAACTAAAACGACAGATTATATGGATACTCAAGTTCTATATTTATATGTCTTGTAGACTCCGAACGGAAAGGGGAGAATTTCATATTGGCACACAAGCCAAGCCTTCGTGGTACAGCTCTGTCTCTCTCTACATGCCTATGAAAGATAGGTACGGTGGAAGAACTTTACTTCCTAGTTATTACTCTAGAAGCTGTGGACCTTATCTAACTTATTTGACTTGTGTTATAGCTGCTGTAACCTAGTCTGTTGTTTTCTATTTTAGAAGATAATTCAGTTTTAAAATACTTGGGGCTTAAGATCAGATAACTTGTATTACATTTTCCTTAGTAACTACTGCTCAGAGGTTAGGCATTCAGGATTCCTGTTTCTTCATTTTTAAGTTGAAAATCTGGTTACAGATAAAAGAGGGAGAAAGGTCAAAATGAGTGAGACAGAATCCTGTGCAGGTGGAGATAATGCTTAAACTAGTGAGCCCACTGGACTGTGCAGGTACTCTTTGTATTTTGTAACATTCACTTTGGGTAAATGCTTTTTCACTGTTAATAAATGTATATCCTCCATACAGCCCTGAATTGCATTTTCATTTAAACTGACATAGTCACTTATGCTTTAGAATTTATTTCAGAGTTATGGCTTATTTGGCAATTTTAAATGTCAAAACAAAACGGAAAAGACATGAAAAAGAGTGACGTATCAACTAGCCAGAGACTTACAGTTGAGACCATTTTTCTTACACTGTAGCTATACTCTATTTCTTAATTATATCTATTCTATATAGTATATAGAGAACATTTTCATAGTCAGAGCTATCCCATATTCAAATTGGGCCAACAGTTTTACAAAAAGTTCTTGATTTGGATATTTTGAAAACAAATCACGTTATCAAGCCTGAATTAGAGTTCTCTCTTAACATACCTAGTGTATAGACAGTCCCCAACTTAATAATGGTTCAAGTTATGATTTTTTAGTTTTACAATGGGGCAAAAGTAATACAGGCATACATTGGTGGCACCTTAGGTGGCTCAGTCAGTTAAGTGTCTGACTCTTGGTTTCGGCTCAGGTCATGTTCTCACGGTTCATAAGTTTTAGCCCCACATTGGGCTCTGCAGGATTCATTCATTCATTCTCTCTCTCTCTCTCTCTCTCTCTCTCTCTCTCTCTCTTTCTCTCAATAAAGAAACTTAAAAAAATGATACAGGCATCCACTGGAGATATTACAGGTTTGGTTCCAGACCAGTACAATAAAGCAAGTATTGCAATAAAGGGAGTCAAATGTTTTTGGTTTTCCAGGGCATGTAAAAGTTTATGTTTATACTGTACCCTGTTTCCTGTGCAATGGCATTATATCGGAAAGTTCATACCTTAATTAGAAAGTATCTTAGTGCAAAAAAATGCTAACCGTCATCTGAGCTTTCAGCAAGTTGTAATCATTTTGCTGATAAAGGGTGTTGCCTCAATGTTGATGGCTGCTGAAGGCTGGGGTGGCTGTGGCAATTTCTTAAAGTTTGCCATTGTCTTGACTTCCTTTCACAGATTTCTCTCTAGCACGCTATGCTGTTTGATAGCATTTTCCCAGTAGTAGAACTTCTTCCAAAATTAGAGTCAATCCTCTCAAGCCCTCCTGCTGTTTTACTAAGTTTTATTCTTTTCTTGTCATTTCAACAGTCTTCACAGCATCTTCCCCAGGAGTAGATTGTCTCTCCAGGAACCACTGTCTGTGCTCATCCATAAGAAGCAACCCCTCATCCATTCAAGTGTTATGAGAATGCAGCAGTTCAGTCACATCATCAAGCTAATTCTAATTCTCTTATTTCTACCACATCTGCAGTTACTTCCTCCACTGAAGCCTGGAACCTTCATAGTCGTCCTTGAGTGTTGGCATCCACTTCTTTTAAACTCCTGTTAACATTGATATTTTGACCTCTCCCCACAAATCACAAATGTTCTTCGTGGCATCTAGAATGGTGAATCCTTTCCAGGTTTAGTGTATGTTGCCCAGATCCACTTCAGGAATCACTCTGTGGCAGCTATAGCCGTACAAAAGGTATTTTTTCAAAAGTAAGATTCTAAAGTCAAAAATACACCTTGATCCATGGGGTGCAGAAAGGATGTTGTGTTAGCACGCATGAAAACAACATAAATCATGTTGTACGTCGCCATCAGAGTTCTTTGGTACAATGTTAATGAGCAGTAATATTTTGAAAGAAAATTTTTTTTCTGAGCTGTTAGGTGTCCACCATGGGCTTAAAATAGTAAACCATGTTGCCAACAGATGTGCTTTGTTTACAGAATGGCCTGTGGGCATTGGCTTCAACTTAAAATCACCAGCTTCGATAGCCCCTAACAGAGTCAGCCTGTCCTTTGAAACTCTGAAGCTAGGCATTGACTTCTCTCTAGCTATGAATGTCTTGGATGGCATCTTCTTCCAAAAGAAAGCTACTTCACCCACACTGAAAATTTGTCGTTTAGGGGCACCTGCGTGGCTCAGTCGGTTGAGTGTGAGACTTGATTTCCGCTCAGGTCATGATCCCAGGGTTGTGGGATCAAGCCCCACATCAGGCTCCTTAAGATTTCCTCTCTCCCTCTGCCCTTCTTGCCCACTCGCACATTCTCTCTCAATTAAAAAAAAATATATATTGTTTAGACACCTGCATCAGTTATCTGGATAACTTGCTACATCTTCTACATCAGCACTTGCTGCTTCATCCTGCACTTTTATATTATGAAGAAGGCTTCTTTCCTTAAATCTCATGAACCAATCTCTGCCAGGTTTCAACTTTTCTGTTGCAGCTTCCTCACCTCTCTGAGCCTTCACAGGATTGAAAAGAGTTAGGGCCTTGCTCTAGATTAAGCTTTGGCTTAAGGGAATGCTGTGGTTGGTTTGATGATCTATCCAGACCACTCAAACTTACTTTCTCCCTATCACCAATAAGGCCGTCTCCCTTTATCATTCATGTGTTCACCAGAATGCCACTTTGTTTCCTTCAAGAACTTACTTGCATTCGCAACCTGGCCTGCCCATTTGGCGTAAGAGGGCCAGCTTTCAGTCTTTCTTGGCTTTCTATGTGCCTTCCTCAGCGAGCTGTGTCATTGTGAGCTTCTGATTTAAAGTGACAGACACAGCAACCTACTTAATGGGAGATTTGTCAATGATGTAACCAATAAAGAGTTAATATCCAAAATATATGTAGAATTCCTAAAACCCAATAGCAAAAAAAAAGATTAAAAATGCGTAGACGATCCGAAAAGACATTTTTCCAAAACAGACATACAGATGCTCACCATCACTAATGACAGAAATGCAAATAAAAACCACAATGAGATAGCACTTCACACTAGTCAAAGTGACTAGTATCAGAAAGGCAAGATGTAACGTGTTGGCAACCATGTGTAGCAGAGGGAACCTTCGCGCACTGCTGAGAATGCAAACTAGTGTACCCGCTGTGGAAAACACTGGAAAAATTAAAACATGACCCAATAATTCTGCTACTGGCTATTTACCCAAAGAAAAAGAAAAAGAAAACACTAATTCAAAAAGATACATGCACCCCTATGTTTACTGCAGTATCATTTACAATAAACTAACCTATGGAAACAACAAAGTATCCATTGATAGATGAATGAAGATGTGGTGTATGCATGTATATAAAACGGAGTATTACCCAGCTGTAAAAAAGAATGAGATCTTAACATTTGCAACAACAGGGATGAACCTAGAGGGTATTCTGCTAAGTGGAATAAGAGAAAGATAAATACCATGTGACTTCATTCATACGTGGAATCTAAAAAACAACCCCCCGCCCCCCCAGATTTGTACATATAGAGAACCTGTGGTTGCTAGAGAAGGTGGGGGTGGTGGGGAACTAAGGGGATTATAAGCAGTATAGACTTTCCAAGGAAAAAAGAAAGAGATGTATGGTTTACCTTGCATTGGAACCCTTAGAAGCCACTGTAAAGTTATTAAGTGGGCTGGGGCGCCTGGGTGGCTCAGTCCGTTAAGTGTCTTGACTTCAAGCTCAGGTCATGATCTTATGGTTCGTGGGTTCGAGCCCTGAGTCGGGCTCTGTGCCGCTGAACAGTTGGTCAGAGCCTGGAGCCTGCTTTGGATTGTGTGTCTCCTCTCTGCCCCTTCCCTGCTCAAGCTCTGTCTCAATCTGTCTCACAAAAATAAATCAATGTAATAAACAAGTTACTAAGTGGCCTAATTTCAAGACTGTTGTGTCCTGGGGTATAGGGAGGCCCAGGGAGAGAGATGGGCGAATGGCCAGGGGGTGGATCACCATATCAAATACAATAACAATGAAAAAGTCTGAAATATTGTACAAATTATTAAAATGTGACACAGCACAAAGGGACCAAAAGCTGTTGGAAAATGGCACCGACAGACCTGCGTCAATGACGCAGGGTCGCCACAGACCTCTTTGTGAAAACACTATCTGTGAAGGACGGTAAAGAGACATATGGGAAAACCAGGTATGCATGCCATCCCATTCACGTGTCCTCTCCAAGTTAAGCCAGCAGTGGGAACCACTGTCGGCATGTTGGTAAACACCCTCCCAGTCATCCTTCTACACTGTAGACACAAGGACATACACAAATAGGCTTATGCTCCGTATCCTAATTTATAACTGCTTTGTTGCCACCTAACAATGCTACCTAAAACCTCCATGCTAGTTGTTTCCTCCATATTCTCTGATGAGTCCTGAGGAAATTGGGTCTGAAACAGCATCTCACCTATTTATTATACATATCAAAAGGACGGCTATTATTTCAGGAAAAAATCCACGTTTGCCTCATTTCATTTTTATCAGGGGCAGAATTAGAAGTTTAACACAAATCCTCCTGTAATTCCTCTAGCCTCACTAAGCTAACATGAGCATCCCTACAGTTTTGTGGAAGCACCTCCTCCTCCCAGGAGAAAAGTAGCCTTTGGACACCTACACACTGTTGACAACACCGGGTTGAGACGAAAGGATTAGTCACGTCAGCTAGTGACCAGTGCGTCTTAAGTTGAAGAACCCACCTACACAAGCCTTGTAACTGAATTCAGGCATGTTCAGCTTGGATCTCCAGCACGTAGGTCCACACTGAGTCGGCACACGTGTCTGCCAACACTATTTCCAACGACTGTTTATTGAGCGTCATGAATACAAGTGACGTTACACAAAATGAAGTGGATACAGTCTCACCCAACTGGCATGCACTTCACAGTTAACTGTGTGAAAGTTTGAAAGGTTAACACATTCCGTCAGCGCTTTTCATAAACAGATTTCTGAAAGACATTTTTAGTAAGGTTTTTAAGAAATACACGATCAGAAAGACAAACTAAAAATGTATTAAGTGAATAACATTTGTGAGAGTTTATGGATTCACCTCTCGATTTCCACAAGGCTTTGACCTGTTTACTACTAACTCACAGAACCTAGGACTCAGTTTTTGAAGTTAACAAATGCCTGGAGTGACTGGGAGGTAGACTAATCATGAAAAAGGGAACGTTTCAGTTCTGTGTACAAAAGGCTGCCTTCACATACGGATTACTTCATGAACCCAAAAAAAGTACTTCTATTCAGGGTCAAGGCTCCAGTCCTACTGCCTGTTAAGAGAACTACACAGGTGGATGTCTGTCTCCTCCACATTGCTGTCAAAAACAGCAAAGACCATGGTACGTTAATTTGAAAAGAATCAGAAGGAAAAGACTGCTGTACGGAAAACCATAGCAATACGTGGATCAAAGCGAAAGACGGAATGGTGTACAGACGTGCCGGAGTCAGTGCCCACCGGGACTCTGGCTTTATTCTGTGGAGGGGGGCCCCACGAGGTCCCTGTCCCCAAACGTCCAAGTGGAGTGACACCGCAAATTCTAGGTGATTGGTTTCTGTAACGAAGTTAACCGGAAATGAGAGTAATCAACTGTTAGGGCAAAAATGGTCTGTGGACTCATGCCCCAAAGAGAAACTGCCCCGAGTCTCAGTCTTGGAAGGAGGTCAGACAGCCGTACTACTCGGACACGGGTGAGTTGCCACCTTCATGCCACACAGCATTCTAGACGCCGGGTGTGTGCTCACCAACCTATGCAAGGGTCTGGGCAATCCCGCAGGTAAGTTTCGTATTGACCTTTGGTAACATCCATCAGGGTGGTGAATACAGTCAGCTGAAAGAAAAGTGACTTTTATTTGAAAAATGTTTCCAATTCAACGACGTCCTGACTTACATTAGCATTTCTATACACTTAGTATAAAATAGTATATAAACGGTATGTATACAAAGATACAAAAATAAATATACAAAGAACCAAATAGTTAATAAGTTAATATTTACATCTCACCATTTAAGAATGCCACAGCAAAACAATAATAATTGAAACAACTGACTTCAACAGAACCATTACTCCAGGTCATGAATATAAACAGGCTCTGGAGAGAATCCCGTTAACTCCTTACAAGATCTGATTCCTGAGTAGCACGGTGCTTCACCACCAGTGCTGTAACACCCCACGTCCTCAGCTCACGCAGAGCCTGATGGTTCCGTGGAGGATAAACAGCCCGGCTGTGGCCATCCTTCTCCTTAACGCGTCTCTAACACAGCGGGGGAAACTCAGGCACGAAGCTCCATCTGAAAACTGACTTCAGACTTCATTGAGTTCTAGGTGCTAATTGTAGTGTACAGTGTGAGATTTCTGACAGGGAGAAGTCGAAGGTAAAAGGCTGTATTTAACTGAAACGTCATGGAGGTAAAACCAGAGACCATACTCTGATCAGTCTGGACCTCAAACCACACTAATCGGTTTGTCATATCCCAGGAGTGACTGTTTTAGTCACACAAAAAACATTTTTAAAAATCAACCTTAAGCAGAACATGACTTGGGGGTTCTAGCTCTGACTGATCCACGATAACAGGGAGAGCTAAAAACACAGGCCCAGGTTATTTCCCTAAAAGTAAATTATATACATACATGTTTTAAAAATATGAAATTACAATTAAAATTATTAAAATTAAAAATTATAAATATATATATTTTAAAAATACCTTGTTGAGGACAGGTTTTGTTGACAGGACATCATATATGGTCGCAAATGAGATATTCTAAAACACAAAAGTAATTTTGTTCATTAAGTTAAATGCTGATGTCAGGAGGGTTATCCACACAATGGGCTATTAGAAACAAAGGCTTTCTTCAGTCAACATCCCAGAAACCCCTAAAAGAATTTCCTTTGGGGTCACTGTTAGAAGAGTTAATGGTTCTAATGTGTCACTTTTTCTCTCTCCTCCTGCCCTCTTTAATTCTTGTCATTCAGCTACAGAGTGGTGTCCCAACATTAGAGTAAAAAGGCAAGTACTGTAAAATTTTGCTCTTTCAATTGAAAATGAAACAAAAACTCAGTACAGATTGTCCAGAGATACTGTATAACAGGAAGTTTATAAGTTCCTCAAAGGCCAAAGAAAAATGCCACAACTAAGATAATCTTCAAACGTTACCATTTATTTCTACATAGGACATTGTGACTGTACCTCTTGAGTTGTCCGGTTTAGGCACATCTTTGCAGGCGTTCTGCGATCATCGAGAAAGAAAGGACTTTTCCAACGGTCATAATTTGTTTGTAGCACATACCATCTATCCTGCTTGGGGTTGAGTCTAAATACAAACAGAGATTCTGACTAGGTTTCATGCCTTAAACCTGTAAATATGTCAGTCTATGCTTTAGTTTCTACTTATTTTGTTTGAACAAATGTACTTACTCATATACATCCAAAGATTGTGTTCTATCTCTCGTAATCACACAACCTTCCCCAGACTTGTTGCCTCCCAGGATAAAGTATGCTGGGGCCAATATCTTAGTTTTCGTCAATATATTCTTGGCTTCTTCATAACTACATAGAAACATTTAAAAAAAAGAGTAAACATTTTTAGTGGACTTGGAATGAAAAATATTTAGTTGTGGAAACTAAGGGAAAACAAAAGTATCTGAGAAACAGATTCTTTTATTTTCTTCTTCTTTTTTTTTTTAATGTTTACTTATTTTTGAGAGAGTGAGAGACAAAGCATGAGTGGGAAAGGGTCAGAGAGAGAGAGAAAGGGAGACAGAGTATCTAGAGCAGGGTTCAGGCTCCGAGCTGTCAGCACTGAGCCCAACACGGGGCTCGAACCGATAAACGGTGAGATCATGACCTGAGCTGAAGTCGGACGCTCAACTGACTGAGCCACCCAGGCGCCCCTATGCCTAGCACTTTTTAAATAAAGGAGCTCATTTGCTTTAAACGCGCGTGCACACACACACACACACACAGACACACACACACCATGAACTCCCTATGAATGTCAAAAGTTAACCTAAGAAATTCTGAAATAATTATTCAATGTAGCTAGAAAATATTTTTCTATTTTAATATGAGCAATTTAAATAAACTACCAATACATTAAAACGATCGTACACTATACTCAAATGGTATTTATTACAGGGGTGCAAGAATGGACCGACATCAACACATCAATGTGTTTCACCACGATAACAAAATGAAGGATAAAAAGCATGTGATTATTTCAACAGATTCAGGGGAAGCACCTGACAGAATTCAACATCCTTTCATGATAAAAACTCAACAAGGTGGGTATTAGGGGGAACATACCTCAACATAATAAAGGCCACATAGGACAAACCCACAAGTAACATCGTAGTCAATGGTGAAAAGCTGAAAGTTTCTCCTCTAACATTAGGAACAAGACAAAGATGTCTACTCTCACCATTTTTATTCAGCACAAGTACTGGTAGCCCCAACCAGAGCAGTTAGGCAAGGAGAAGAAATAAAAGGCATTTAATTCAGAAAGGAAGGAGTAAAACTGTCACTATTCACAGATGATATGATACTCTACACAAAAACCCTAAAGACTGCACTAAAAAACTGTTAGAATAAATGAACTCAGCACAGTTACAGGATACAAAATCAATATTCAAAAATCAGTTGCATTTCTATACACTAACAATGAACTACCAGAAAGAGAAATTAAGGACAAGATCCCATTTACAAGTGCAACAGAAAGAATAAAATGTCTAGGAAGAAACTTAACCCAGGAGGTGAAAGCCCTGTATACTGAAAACTATAAGACACTGATAAAATAAAGGGAAAAAGACACAAACAAATGGGAAGATATTCTATGCTCACGGATTGGAAGAATACTCTTAAAATGTCCACACCATCCAAAGCAGTCTACAGATTCAGTGCAATCTCTGTTGAAATTTCAACAGCATTTTTCACAGAACAAATAATCCTAAAATTTAACTGTAAGAATCCCAAGTACCCAAAGCAATCTTGAGAAAAAAGAACAAAGCTGGAGGCATTACACCTCCTGAATTCAAACTATATTTTAAAGCTGTAGTAATCAAAACAGGATGATCAACAGAACAGAGAGCCCAGAAACAAATCCATGCATATATGGTCAATTTAAATTAACAGAGCAAATAATATACAATTGGGAAAGGACAGTAACATGCAAAAGAATGAAACCAGATGACTACCTTACACCATACACAAAACACAACTCAAAATGGATTAAAGAACTGAACATAAGACCTAAAGCCATAAAACCAGAATAAAATTTGGCTATAAAGTCCATGACATTAGTCTTAGTGATGAATTTTTGGATTTGACACAAAAAGCAAAGGCAACAAAAACAAGTGGGCCTGTATCAAACTAAAAAGCTTCTGTACAGCAAGAAAACCATCAACAAAATGGAAAGGCAATCCAGTGAAAAGGACAAAAGTATTTGCAAATTTTATATCTGATAAAGAGTTAAGATACAAAATATGCAAAGAACTCATTCTTTTATGATCCTTAGGCCCAACTCTAACATCATGGGGTGGTTCCCTGTACCTAACACCAAGAAATTCTTGGACATCCTCAAGTGTCCAAGAATTCGACTCAATTCTGATACTATCTATACAGAGATAACATTGGATTCACTTGTTAAGGATTCAACTTATAAGACTGTACTCCATCCCTAACTTCAGAGGTCAGTCCTAAGCCCCATCCAGCCAGTTGTAAGCATTACCTGTGCCTCTAGCTGACTGGCTAAGACTGGAGGTTCCCACAAGGTCCTCTTTAGCTTCAATTAATTTCCTACAGTCGCTCATAGAACTCAAGGAAACGTGTACCAGTTTATTAAAGGATATGATAAAGGATACGAAGCAAGAACCACATAAAGAGATGGCAAGAACCACATAAAGAGGGCAAGGCAGGTGAGAAGGGCACAGAGCTTCCATGCTCTCAGAGTATGCTCTCCCCAAAATTCTGTGCTCACCAACCCAGAAGCTCTCCAAACCTTTTGGGGTTTTATGGAGGCTCCATTACATCAGCATGACTCATTAAATCACTGCCCAGTGGCAACTGATTCTACCTCCAGCCCCTCTACCCTTCCCGGATGTCCAGTGGCCCTGAAAGTTGGAACCCTGTAATGGATGGCTTCTTTCACAGGTCACCAGGCCCCACCCTTTGGTGCTTTCCAAAAGTTGCCTCATTAACATGACAAAAGACACCTTGATCACTCTCAACACTTAGGAAATTGAAGGATTTTGGGAGCTGTGAACCCAGAAATGAAAACAGATCAAATATCTATCTCTTATAAAAAAAAAAAAATCACAATATCGTACTCATATAACTCAATAGCATAAAAAAATTGATTTCAAAATGGGTAGAGGATCTGACTGGGCATTTTTCCAAAGACGATACACAGATAGATGGCCAACAAGTACATGAAAACTATGCTCAGCATCAGGACTCACTAGGCAAATGCAAATCAAAACCACAATGAGTTATCACCTCACACCTGATAGAATGGCTATTACCAAAACGGTAAGAAATAAGTACTGGTGAGGATGTGGAGAAAAGTGAACTCTGCACTGTTGGGAATGCAATTGGTACAACCACTGGAAAACTGTATGGAGGTTCCTCAGAAAAATTAAAATGGAAGTACCATATGATTCAGTCATTCCTCTTCTGGTAATATATCCAAAGAAAACAAAATCACTAACTTTAAAAGATACCTGCAGCCCCCTGCTCACTGCAGCATTAGTTACCAAAGCCAAGATATGGACACAACCCAAGTGACCACTGAGGGATGCATGGATAAAGAAGTTGTGGTGTGTACATACAATGATTATTACTCGGCCATAAAAAAGAAGGAAATCCTGCCGTCTGTGACAACATGGATGGACCTTAAGGGCATTATGCTCATGAAATAAGGGAGACAGAGAAAGACAAAATACCTTATGCTATCACTTACATGTAGAATCTAAGAAAACTAAACTCATAAATGCAGAGGACAGAGTGGTCATTGCTAGAGGGTGGGCAAAATGGGTGATGGGGGTCAAAAGGTACAAACTTCCAGTTCTAAAATAAGTCGGTCCTGGGGATGTAATGTATAACATGGTGACGACAGTTAATAATACTGTATTGTATGTTTGAGAGCTGCTAAGAGAGTAAATCTTAAAAGTTCTCAACACAAAGAAAACAATTTCTGTAGCAACATATGGTGATGGATGTTAGCTACACTGATTGTGGAGATCATTTCACAATATATCCAAATACCAAAACATTTCGTTGTACCTGAAACTAACAGAATGTTTTATGTTGCTTATTATCTCCAAGAAAAACAATAAAATAATTTTAAAATGAATAAATATTAAATTTGACAATAAAGCAATCAGATTACCTTGTGCTATTTTCCAGGACTGATCTAGTGATAAACCCTATCCACATGGCATCTTTCTTTCCCAAAATCCATTCTATGATACCTGGAAGAAATCAAATACACACAGTGTCACAGGCCTGGAATTAGGTTAGGCTGTAACCAGAATACAAAGTTCAGCCTTCCTCTGAAAACACCTATGGAATTCCCATTTAAGAACTCTCTACTCACCCATATAACCACCATTTACACCGAAACGTTCATTTAACGTAAGGCTAAACAGTCCCTGAAAACAAGACAAAGCAATGAGATCAGAAACTTCAACCATCCTGTTTAAGGCCCCCTCTTTTTATACTGGTATACCAAATCCTGGAACGGGAGATGGGGGGATGCAAAGATGAGTCAAAACTGTATCATCACGTTCTATTAAGTTCAATGCGTCTTCACGTGCAGCGTGTGACACGAGTAGGTGGAATATTATTGGTCACACTTTCCTGACAAGGAAAACAAAATGCAGAGAATTCATGCCTAACTTGTTTGAGTGGCAGACTAAGGACCAGATGCCAGGTTTACATTACGTTCCCGGTCCTCACCATCCAGCCACATGCTTCTTCCTCCTGACAGTCTCCCTGAGACAAGCCTTCATTCCCTTTCTACTCTTCCCCACCATGCAACTTCATACCTATGATGGTGACAAGAAGTACAAAGGGATGAACTGAGGCTTCATATTCTTTCTAGGTCCTCGTTTCCTCAGACCCCACCTTTCACAGGCAGTAATAAAAGCAGGACCCAGAGCTACCTGTAAAATTATTTAACAGTAGATTTCTTACTGGTTTAAATCCTGTTAACATGCCCACATAGCCAGCAAAGCTTGAGGCCTTGAAGACAGTTTTATTGTTTCTTTGGAAGTCCAAATTCACTGTTAAAGGTTTTAGTTGCTCAGTTACGACCCAGGTATTATTATTTATGTTCCACCTACAAAAGACAAATTTCAGTGATATTTAAGAACAATGATGGTAATAAGGGTGAATATTACGATGACGATGGCCAGGCACTAAATTAGGTCTTCACCTACCTGGTCCCTCAAGGGGGGAGGAGGGACCCCCCTTGCAACAGGAGTGCTTGTATCCCCCATTTTCCACAGGAGAAAACTGAGGCTCAGAGAAGTTAAATAACCCAACATAACACAGCCTATTAAATAGCAAACCCCAGATTCAAATGTAGGTCTCTAATTACAGAGCCCTGTTCTAGTTTTTTCAGGAAAGTTAGGAAGACATAAAATACAATACTGTTCTTCCTTTCCGAGCAGTAAACCAGATGTGCATCTGGGGCCTCCAATCCTCCACATGTGTGTTCAGATGTGTGTTCACTAGGTGCAACTCCGTTACAGACCCAAACGGTGTGCCCGTCTTGTCTCAAAACTAAGAAACAGGATCTTCACTTCTGGGCCTATTTTGGGCATGATTTGGGATTTACTTTTCATCAATGGAATACAACCTACTCTTCGGAAGAAGAGTTCTACTGCGTCCTTTACTTACCCAAGAAAGATTCCAAAATCCAAGTTTCTCCCATGTAGTAGATGACCTAATATAAAGAAAGAAGACACATGTCATGGCAGTTATGACAGCATCACTGGTTCTAACTAAAAGCTGGACACATAGCTCTAGTTTACTGATACGACTATTCCGTCCAACAGTAAGAATTAAGCAGCATCGTAGGATCATAAGCCTTAACAGGATCAAACGGCTGTGCCTGCCACACTGACCAGATCCCCTCACAATCATCTGAGCGCACAGGGTTCCAGGTAAAATTAGGGTGTCTGAAGAGGATGAGGAGTCGTTCTTCGGTCCACTGTGTCAGCTACCTGGACACAGCTGTCCTAGCCTCACCTCATGTGACCTGCCACCATCCTTCCCGTCAGGAATTGTCACCTACAGCTGAACACCTCGAGGGTCAAGTACCGGCAGACTTTCTACCCAAGGTAGAGGTCAAAAATAAAGTGAGTCAGGGTACATCATCCTGTGCCTTGCATCCTGAGTACCGGCCAGAAAAAAACATGAGAAACTGAGGTCCCTGGGCTGTGAAATGATGTGACGAGGTTTGTCCCGGGCTTCGAGGGAAGGCCGGATGATCATATATATAAAGATAATGAAGTACCCCTGTGAGTACTTACACCAAATCATGACAAAGAGTGTAAGGAGACTAGGAGGAAGGGTAAGAATGTTTACGGTCCCAAAACACTTCTTCCCTCTAAGTTTTTTGCATACCTGAATTAAACTTTAAGAGGCATTACAGTGGTCTCAAAATAAGGGTAGTTTTAAATTCACCGTTAAAAATTTGCTAAGAAGATCTATAAAACTATATGCAACATACACTGAATTTGAAAAGTAAGCATGGATATTACAAGTTCTAATTCCATTTACATTTTCTTTTACTTTGTACTTTGCACTGCCCGCCCTCCCCCAGCACACATTTACCTTGTTTGTCTTCTGTTATTACTGAAGTACAAATGGTAAAAATTTCATAGAAGACATTGAATGAAATAATCTCACCTATGAGAAAAGATAGGACATTTCTTGGTCAATACACAGAACCATGACATTGTTAGAAAACTCTTTTTTCAAGAAAAGGTTTGACAATCATCACTGTGCGAATTTTTGCTTTGTACATGCCTGCAGACAGCTGGAGCATGCCTGAAGAGCTGGTCAGGTGGTGGGATCTCACCAGCCTCTACTCTACAGACACAAGATAAAACAAGCCCCCAAAGGGTCAGCTATGTGGGCATGTTGGAATTGTTTTGCAATACGATGTCCAGATTTTTCATCAATGTGCTTCATTTTACTTTTGTTTGAGGGCACTAATGTATGGTGACTTAACACATCTGGCTCTTGGTTATATACTGAACATGTTATTTTGCTCACATATTTATTATATTTATTATATTTATAACATAATATTTATATAAGATTAATATTAATATATCAATATAATATCACTTATATATAATTATATAGTATAAAATATAATTATAATAATATAATTGATAATATTAAATATTTTTAATATTTAAATATAAATATAATATTATATTTATTAATATCTATTCATTTTTGAGAGAGACAGAGAGACACGGACAGACAGACAGACAGATGGAAAGGGCATGAAAAGGGAAGGGGCAGAGAGAAGGAGACAGAATCTGAAACAGGGTCCAGGCTCTGAACTATCAGCACACAGCCTGACTGGGGCTTGAACCCATGCGCGGTGAGATCATGACCTGAGCCAAAGTTGGACACTTAACTGACTGAGCCACCCAAAAACACCTTGCTCATATTTTAAGAAGTGACAAATATTTCTAAGGTGAGGAACTATTAATAAAATAATAAAATTAGTGCCAAGCTACAAGAAAATCCATTTTAAAACATTTTAATTTTTGAATAATTTTCTAAAACTGTATAATACTAACACTTAGCATTTAATTAAAAGGTATACATCCTGGGAATAAAAGGCACAGCATGGAGAATATAGCCAGTGGTACTGTAACAGCACTGTATGCTGGACGGAGGGACTACACTTGTGCTGAGCATAGAGCGATGTACTGAATCACTAGCTGTAACCCTGAAACTAATGTAACATTGTGTATCAACTATACTCAAACAAAAACAATTATTTTAATTAAATATTTAAAGATATAGGGCACATTTTATCTCTGTCGCATTTTATGTTAACATGTAAAGCTTAACATTTTTTCCCCATCCTAACCTAATGTTTATTTCCATTTTGGTAAGATTCTGCCCTCATTTTCTCTTATTACAAATCATCTGTTAATCTTTATAATCCATTTTTCTCTCCAGATATTTATATGTGGTATTTATTTGCTAGAATTCTTTACATAATAAAGGAATTAAATACTTGTTTCTCACATGAGCTGCGAGAACATATTTCTAGTATGTTGACCTTCTTTTTACATCATTTTTTTAAAGAAGCAAAAAGCAATAAAAATCCTAGCCACTTTTGTTGATAAATACTATTGATTTGCAGTAATTCTCAATCATCTCTCTTGTAACACCAAGGTACTACTGTCTACTTAAAACAACAACTCTAACACTTTGGTAGCTCAAAAATAAAATTAGCGTTGCAGGAAAAGTCTTTTTCAGCAAATTAAATCTGACTTCATTAAAGTTAAGAACTTCTGCTTATTAAAAGACACCAGTAAAAGAGTAAAAATGCAAGCCACAGACTGGGAGAAGATACTCAGAATGCATTTGACAAGAGACTTATAGACAGAATATGTAAAGAATTCCTTAAAACCATTTATGCTACCCAAAGCAATCTACACATTCAATGCAATCTCCATCAAAACAACATCAGAAGTTTTCACAGAACTACAACAGACAATCTTAAAATTTGTATGGAGCCACAAAAGATGCTGAACAGCAGAAGCAATTATGAAAAAGAAAAGCAAAGCTGGTGCATCACAATTCTGGACTTAACGTTACGTTACAAAGTTCTAGTGATCAAGACAGTATAGTACTGGCCCCAAAATAGACACACAGAACAGAATAGAAAGCCTACAAATAAATCCACAATTATATGGTCAATTAATCTTCAATAAAGCAAGAAAGAACATCCAATGGGAACAAGACAGTCTTCAACAAAAGATGCTGGGAAAACTGGACAGCAACACACAAAAGAATGAAACTGGACCACTTTCTCACACCATACACAAAAATCAATTCAAAATGGGTGAAAGACCTAACTATAAGAAAGGAAACCATAAAAACCCTAGAAAAGAACACAGGCAGTAATTTTTGACATCGGCCATCCAACTTTTCTCTAGATAGGTCCCCTGAGGCAAGGGAAGCAAAAGCAAAAATAAACTATCGGAACTACATCAAAATTAAGAAGGCAACCTACAGAATGGGAGAAGATAGTTGCAAATGACATATCTAATAAACAGCTAATATCCAAAATATGTAAAGAACTTACACAACCAAACACCCCCAAAAAACCCAAATAATACAGTTTAAAAAATGGGCAGAAGACACAAAAAGACATTTCTCTAAAGAAGACATCCAGATGGCCAGGAGACACATGAAAAGATGCTCATCATCACTCATCATCAGGGAAATGCAAATCAACACTACAATGTGAGATCACCTCACATCTGTCAGAATGGTTTATTTTAATAAACAACACGAGAAACAACAGGGTTGGCAAGGATGTGGAAAGAAAAGAACCCTCCTGCAATGTTGGGAATGCAAACTTGTGCAGCCACTATAAACAATATGGAGGTTCCTCCAAGAGTTAAAAATAGAAGTGCCCTACAATCTAGCAATCACACTACTGGGTACTTATCCAAAGAATATAAAAACACTACATCAAAGGGATACATGCACCCCTATGCTTACAGCAGCATTATTTACAACAGCCAAAATATGGAAGCAGCCCAAGTGTCCATCAAGACATGAATGGGTAAAGAAGATGTGGTGTGTGTGTGTGTGTGTGTGTGTGTGTGTGTGTGTGAAATCTTGCCATTTGCAATGACATGGATGGAGCGAGAGAGTATAATGCTAAGTGAAATAAGTCAGAGAAAGACAAATACCATATGATTTCACTCACATGTGGAATTTAAGAAACAAAACAATCAAAGGGGAAAAAACAGAGAGAGAGGGACAAATCAAAAACTCGACTCTTAACTACAGAGAACAAACTGATGGTTACCGGAGGGGAGGTGGGGGAGGGGGTCAAACAGGTGATGTGCACTAAGCAATGTATAGAATTACTGAATCGCTAAATTGTACACCTGAAACTAATAAAACACTAAATGGAATTAAAATAAAAGCTTAAAACAATTCTTTGAAGCCAGTTAAAAATGGGCCAGACTGTAACAAACATTTTACCTTGAGAAGGAAGGAGAGACAGGTAGACTACCTTTTTAAACCATTTTTTTTTAAAGAACCAAAAACAAAACACTCACCAATGAAAGGAAAGACCAACAGCTGTACGATCTCACAGTCATCAGGAAAAAGTAAATTACACAATAATGGGATTCTACACACTCAACAAAATGGCTCAAATGAAAAATATTGATGCTAGCAGGTGGAGAAGTATCAAGTAGAGAAAACAAACTCTTGTACTATGCTGATTGTCTGTGGATACAATTACCTTGAAAACTGGTTAGCAGAATCTACAAGGCTTAAATACAGCTACCCCATAAACAAGTATATATCCAACACAAGTGAGTGGCATAAGTCCATCAAAAGACAGATACAAGAATGTTCCTAACTGCTTTATGCTTAATATCCCAAGTCTAGAAACCACCCAAACATACTACTTATACAGCAGCATACTACCTACAATGATAAGTACAAGAAACCTGACACAAGAGATCACACTGTAATTAGGAGGTTCAAGAAGAGGCAGAACTGGGACACCTGCGTGGCTCAGTGGGTTAAGCGTCTGACTTCAGCTCAAGTCATGATCTCACGGTTCATGGGTTTGGCCCTGCGTCAGGCTCTGTGCTGACAGCTCGGAGCCTGGAGCCTGCTTTGGATTCTGGTCTCCCTCTTTCTTTGTTCCTCCCTTGCTCGTGCTCTGTCTCTCTCTCTCTCAAAAATAAAAATAAACATTTTTTAAAAAGGGGCAAAACTACTGTATGCTGAAGTCAGAATAAGCAGTGACCTGGGGATGCGGTACTGTCTGTGAGACGGCATGATGGAACATTCTGCATTGCTCAGATTTTCTGTATCCTTTTTTTTTTTTTTTTTAGTGTTTATTAATTTTTGAGTGACAGAGCACGAGCAGGGGAGGGGCAGAGAGAGAAGGAGACACAGAATCCGAAGCAGACTCCAGGATCTGAGCTGTAAGCACAGAGCCCCACGCAGGGCTCGACCTCATGAGCCGTGAGATCATGACCTGAGTGGAAGTCAGACGCCTCAACTACCCAGGCGCATCTGGAGTTTTCTGTATCTTGATCTGAGTTGTGATTAAATGCAGGTATGCATATTAAAAACTCTACTGAGCTGTATACTTCAGATCTATGCAGTGTATCTCAACAGAAAAATACCTCAACAGAAACATTTTAAAGTGTTTTATTAAATCTTTCAAAAGCTGCAAAGGGAACTTTACCTAAAGGTATGTCAGTAACTGCTGCAATCCCCTTCATTTCCTCCTCATAAGGACCAGGAAAGTTGCCAAGTAGACCAGGCTGGAAAACAAATAAATTACCAATCATTCGACCTAAAGGGTTGTTTTGAGATTTGTGGTTTTGTTTGTTTGTTTGTTTGTTTTACATATAGTTTGTTCTGGATGCCCCTCCATAGTAAATAATTAGTTATTTTTAAGGCACTTTTACATCCCCTATTTCTAAAAGACTCTACATAAGACTCAATACTGGGCC
This sequence comes from Panthera tigris, assembly GCF_018350195.1. Lineage (NCBI taxonomy): Eukaryota > Metazoa > Chordata > Mammalia > Carnivora > Felidae > Panthera > Panthera tigris. The sequence goes on along the minus strand of NC_056663.1, from coordinate 20,497,074 downwards.
CTCAGTCTTGACCTCTTGCCTTTATTCCCTTAAACTTAGCTGTTCTCAGTATGATCCAAAGACCTAGGGTTGTTTTTCCTGCCTCACATTTCACCTCTTCTCCAGAGAGCAAAGATAACTGCACTCAGATAAGCTAACAGGGCCCACGACACAGGAACATGACAACTACCCCTTATCTCTGCCCAAACCCGCCCTCTCACCTTGGCACTACACCCTCATTACTACTTCCTTCCCACACTCCTAAAAACAAATCTGTCTTTGAGTCATCCACCAAGCCTTCTGTCTTCGTTACTGGCTTCTTGGGCCGCGGTGCATGACCACGATCTGGGCGCAAACAAGGGACAAAGGGGCAAATTCCCTGTGGACATACAATTTTATTCTCACATGCAACTATTCACTATCAGGGAGATAACAATTCAAGCTCACAGCCTGCTGTTAATAAAATAATGTGTAAACCTTTTACAAGTCCTATTTGTCACCAGCTTGGTCTTCATGTGTCATGTTACCTAACTAAGTATACGTTTTTCCTTTCGGAATTGAAAGCATTACACGAGTGGGATGTTCCTGCGAATACAAAGAGGACTTGTTGAACATTTATTAACCACTTATTATATCCAGGCACTGTGCTTCAAATTCACAGCGTGATTTAATCCTCACGACCACCATATACAATATCTATTACTACTACATTGTTCCCGATGAGAACTCTCATGTTTCACAATGTAAGAAACATGTCGAAGGATACAGTTATTAGGTGACTGATCCAACCTTAAAATCCAATGTTTGAAGGGGGAAAAACCCCAATATGGTCTGAATGCAAAGCCTGGGCCAGCTGCCCTCACTGCTGGCACAGAGAGTAGGGGGGGGGACAGCAGGAGCCTCTTATCTGCTGCTCCTGCCAACCTTTGTATTTTGGGGAGGTCTGATTAGTATGAACATGAAGGATACCATTTTTTGGTTTTTTTTTTTGAGAGAGCGCAAGCTGGGGAGAGGGGCAGAGGGAGAGAGGGGGAGAAGGGTGGCGGGGGGGGGGGAGAGAGAGAGAGAGAGAGAGAGAATGAATTTCAAGCAGACCCCATACTCAGCTTGGAACCCAACACAGGGCTTGATCCCATGACCTTGGGATCATGACTGGAGCCAAAAACTGAGTCGGACACTCAACCAACTGAGCCACCCAGGTGCCCCATGGGATACCTCAATTAAAAGCTCTGAGAGCACAAGCATGAGGGGTAACAGGGGTAGTGGCTGGCAGGTGCAAGGGTCACAGGGATTATATGCCTAGATCATCTAGCCTCTAGGACAGTGATGCTCAACCAGGAGTGGTTCATCCCCCAGGGGACATCTGGTGATGTCCAGAGACACCTGTGGTTCTCACAAATGAAGGGATGCACCCAGTGGGTAGAGGCCAGGGATGCTGCTAAACATCCTACAATGAGCAGACAGCCTCTACAGGAAAATACTATCCAATCCCAAATGTCCTAAGTGCTGAGGTAAAACATCTGCCCTAGGCCTATGGTGTCCTCCCCAGTCCTTTGTACCCTGTGGAACTTTGAGGGTCCCAGAGCTGTGATTGAAACAGGGCGATGAGGATCCCTCAGAGGCCCTAAGGGCCAGAACCTAGATTTTCCATTGGTTCTACCTAAATTAAAAAGGAGCTGAAGAAATGGAGTTGTCCTGCATGACCAGGAGGGAAATGAATCGACTTGGTGAATACACAGCTACAAGAAACACACAACCCAAGTGAGTTTCACAGCCACTGAGGGACCTCATCAAGTACGCAGCTGGGCTGAATATGTCATCTGGTCATACACAGGTAGAGAAATGTGTCCTGGGATTGCAGGCAATGTACTTAAAAAAAACAAAAAAAAACCCCAATTTCCAATAGTGAACTTGCAAAGGTATAGTTGACTGTTGAACAATGTTGAACAACGTGGGGGTTAGGAGCTCACCCCCTATACAGCTGAAAATCTCTGTATAATGTTTGACTTCCCTAAAACTACTAACAGTTTACTGTTGACCAAAAACCTTGTTGATAATATCAACAGCTGACTCACACGTATTCTGTATATGTATTTTATACTGTATTCTTACAATAAAAAAGCTATGTTAACAAAAAAAAAGTTAAAAAAAATTGTTAAGAGAAAACACATTTACAGTACTTTACTGAAAAAAATCCAGGTATAAATGGACCTTCCCAATTCAAACCTGTATAGTTCAAGAGTCAACACACTGTGTGAGGGGACAGAAATGACATGCTCCCAGATGAAATAACATCATTTGCCCATTGTTGTATAAAATAGTCCATACTTCAAACAAACAAACAAACAAACAAACAAACAAACAAATGAAGGGGCAGTAAACTGCCACAATTTGACATGCTATTTTGTGTCCTATTACTCTAATACTAGCAGAACACAGAATTTTAAGTACCTCTAAAGTTGTGACAGGTGGTCTAGAATCAATGCAAACTCATCCAACCTCCTTAGAAGAGGTTGTCAAATTACATCTTTAAATACAAAAGCCTTGTGTGAACTCTGCATGTATATGGGGATGTGTGTATGTTTAAAATTTATTGTGGGAAATAATATTTCTTACCAACTTTTGATCCACTATCTGCATAATTTTTCCGCTTGGCACAAAAGCATTTATCATATTCTTCAGGGAATTCATTATAACCTTTAGCTGAAAAATAAATAGATAATTTAATTAATAGACATAAAAAGTGTTGACATTTAAGATTATAATGGTAAAATGAAAACAGATACAGACCTTTTGACTTATTCATACATAAGCAGAGTGGTATTTGAAAATATTTTAATCTAATATATACAGAGAATACATCTTTAACAGGCCATATGATTAAGATGAAGGTAGACGATACAGAAACAAAAGGCAAAGGCTAGTAAAAAGAGCAGGAAGCTACAGAAAAATGACATCTTTTCTTCTGTTACTGTTAATGGGAGGAAAGTATCAAAACCGTATCTTTAAAATACCTGGTATGTATTTTCATGAACTGTTCTTTTAAAAATGCAATTATATTGAGTAAAGTCACAAACAGAAGATTTAACAGTCAGCATACCGCTGGTGCCTTGTCAGCCATCAATTCATGCCATCTTTTATAGGGCGGTAAGTCGAGATTTATGGTATACCACGGAACTGGACCCCTATAGCTGAAAGGAGAGGTGCATCACCATGAAACGTCAAAAGCAGTTTCTTGATGGGAGTTGGACAGTTACATCTAGATGGATATGTTAGAGGCACATTCTTAACAACAATACAGACGACAGCACTCAAACCAAAGTTTGCAGAGAAGCTCATTTTCCCACCTAGTGTTTCTGCCCTATGTTGCATACACAATCACATGTGATTTCAGAAATCTTAGACTAGAGTTCTACCTTCTGAAAGGTTAAGGTGAATTGGTGACATGTGAAGAATCAATGTCGCCTCAAGAGCCTCATGTAATCTATGTATCAGTGCTAGAAAATATCTGCCTTTGGGGCACCTGGGTGGCTCAGTGGGTTAAGCGTCTGACTTCAGCTCAGGTCATGATCTCGCAGTTGACGAGTTTGAGCCCACGTCAGGCCCCATGCTGACAGCTAGGAACCTAGAGTGTGCTTCGGATTCTGTGTCTCTCTTTCTCTGGGTCCCTTCCCTGCTCACGCTCTGTCTCTGTCTCTCAAGAATAAACAAACATTAAAAAAAAAAAAAAGAAAAAAAAAAAAAAAAGAAAGAAAATATCTGCTTTTTTTCCCCTCCCAAATCTCTGCAAAGATTTAGTCTAGGCTCTGGGCACTTCTCCGACTGGTATCCCAGTCTCAGAGTTCTGTCTTAGACAGTCTAACACTACTGTCAAATCATGTCTTTAGCACTGGCTTCAGTAAGGGCATCTTTTAAGCCCCCAGAAGTGGCAACATGTATTAGCTTCCCATGACTGGCTTCAAGAACCTTCACCAGTCACTCAGCCATGTGACTCTTCCTGCCATGTTCCCTCTCTTCTCATGCTTCTGTAGTCAGTCCAAACCCAAGCACTATTCCATCATATGTATTCCCTGATTTTCTACTCTTCAACTGACATATAGCAATTTCTACAATGAAGACATTGCAACATCCACTCCCTTATCGATGGAGCTGGGCCACATTTCTGGTGGATGAACTCTACAACTGTTTTCTGTAGCTGCTGAAACATTATCTTCCACCTCTTGTTACTAAACTGAAATAGCCCCTTAACGGTGTGCCATTTGGTGATTTATCAGAACTATGCCTAAAAATAGCCAGCGTTTGCTCCCTTATTGCCCTGGTGTGAGCCACCAAACCTATATCCACCCTAATCTCCTGATTCTTTTCCAGTTCAGAGCGTTGGGTAGGCTCAAGGACTGCAAAGAAGAAATGTAGAGGAAATAAACTCATTACAGCAGATGATAAGATTAACAGGACATGGGGAGACCCCAGAAACCTCTCTATAATAATACCTCCACTAATCAGAATTCTTTGAAAATTCTTCTGTTAAACTGAACAAAATTATTTTAATAACTAGAATTTAGCCATGATCCCACATTTTAATTCACATTAAGTGTTTTCTAAAATATCTCAGCATTTAACATCTCTACCTCAAATTCCTAGAGAAATAAATAGTATCTGCCTTATGAAGGCAGTGACGATTACATGAAATACACAAAAAACACTCAGCAGTACCGGTATTCAATCAATAGTAATTACTAGAGAATATTTTCCTACTTGACTACAAACAATAAACATCATTAAATTACTTTTGAGACTTGGTAACTGTTGTGCCCGGATCATCACAGTCACTATTAAGAAGTGCCTGAACCCACCTGGCTCCCCAGGTGGCTCGGAAACTAGTCCAAGTGACACAGTATATGCATGCACAAATTAGAAGGAGGAGAAAATAAATGCTAATGGGATCTGGATGGATTCTGGAGGTGCTCCAGCTGTCAGTCCCTTGATCTCTAGTACTTATTTGACAGGTCAGGCTGGATACACAGGTGTTTCTCTCTTTGCTCACAGATGCCCATGCAGAGCTCTGCAATCGATGTACTTGGTCAAAAAAAAGTACAGGAGGATTGTGTTGTCATTCAAAGGTATGTGAATACCACGCTCCCCTCTCACATGCCAAGACACATTTATAGTTCAGAGAAAAGGATCAGAGCAGAATGGAAGAATTTGATGTGGAGAACAGGCTAGTGAGGCAGGAGGAAATCCAGGAGGAATACCAGAGCAAAAATATTTACATTGTATAGATACATAAATATGAGAAAAATGTTTGTACATGTGAGCTTTGTACACATGTATGTGTACATGTGTATACACATACATACACTCAACAACCTAGAACCAATTAAAAGCCCAAGCAGAGAAGGTTTGTAGGGTAACCAGTTCATAGACACCTGTAAGGTACACATGAAAGGGAGTAGGAAAAAAGTCTTAAACATGGAAGGTAATCATTACGTGTTGTAATGAACTGTGGCAGTGAGACCAGCCATGAGATGCATGCACTCAGTAAGGCACTGAACACCAAGATGGTCCCAGTGTTGACACAAAGGAAGACCTCCAGAGAGCAAGCCACATGACAGAGGGCTGGAATGTTCACGGCTTTAGAATAACATGGAAACTGATTACTTTTTTTTTTTTTTTTTAAGTTTATTCATTTATTTTGAGAGAGAAAGAGACAGCATGAGATGGGCGGGGGGGGGGGGGTGCATGGAGAGAATCCCAAGCAGGCTCCGCACTGTCAGCACAGAGGCTGATGTGGGGCTTGAACCCACGAACCGTGAGATCATGACCTGAGCTGAAACCAAGAGTCAGATGCTTAACCAATTCTGCCACCCAGGCACCCCAGAGACTGATTACTTCTAAATTACTTCCTGCCATATATTTGCCTCTTTTGACATAAAGGTGAGTAAATGAAAAGAATCTTGTTTATTACAGTCTGTATCTGGGATAGAGGCTATTTAGAATACATAATTTAGGCAAGTGCAGTACAACATATATAACTGGAGTGCTACAAAAAATTGAAACTGTCATCTTATTATTACTGGTTTCTGAAAATGAATAAAGGTAAATGTCATTTAGAATGGAATCAGTGGACAGGGAGCTCTCACGATGTGCCACTGCCCCTCCTCAACTGCTGCCCTAGCAGTAAGAAAGGAACAAGTCCCAGCAGGGGAGGAAAGGCTCCCCTGGCAAAAGCCCAGCCAATGAGAAGCCACTATTCTTCCAACTCCCAGTTTGCTCCAGGAGACTTTTTATTTATAAGAGCTTTCCCTACTTCCCCTTTTCCTCTATAAAAGTGTGTTCCTGTCCTTTGTTCTGCAGACTTGCCTATGGTTTTGCCACAGCTTGCTTGTCCCTCACTATAATTCTCTGCTTTTGCTGAATAAACCCATATTCGCTGGTAAAACAACAGGCAAATTTATTTTTAAGGGTCACATTACCTGGTGATCAGAAGTGGAATCCAGAGAAAACCCCCAACAATGCCAAAGCTGGTGAGGAAACAAACAGGTGCCCATACCCACAGAGTCCATTGGACTCCCTGCTTTCTTGCCAATCCTGGGGTTTGAGGGTAAGATTTCTCCAGGATTCAAGTTCCTCTCTCTCTGTATCGGAGCTCTTCAGGCTTTATTTGGGATCTGTCTTAAAGACTTGCTTTTTTTTTTTTTTTTTTTTTTTTTTTTAAATGAGAGTACTCGTTGACTCCTTTACAGAATTGGACTGTTTCTGTTACAACTGTAATGACCTTTAGTCCAACTCCTGTTTAGAACCAATTGTCCCTGTTTAAGTTGTACCAGTCTGTGTTGACATTCCTCCCGACTCATTTTGGGATTGCACTATGCCTGCTGGAAATGCACTAGCCTTTGGTCTGACTCCAGTTTGGAACTGGACTGTTCCTACTGGAAACATACTGGCTTTCGGTCTGATTCTTTTGGAACCAGGCTGTTCTGTTCAAACTGTGGTGTTCAGGAACTTTTCTCTTTACAGAAAAACATCTAAAAAATGGGAATCCAGTCATCAAAATGCTTTGAGGGTACCTGGCCCCTACTTGGACTCCAGCTGCTTTATGTTTTAAAGTGGATCCATCCGCGTGCACATTTATGACTAAATGGACCGAGTTAACCAAAAGGAATTTAGAATTTCAATGGCCAACAAGGAGAAATTTTGATCTCCCCAAACTTGTTTTACTCAAAAGTAAGCTAGAGAGCACAGTTCCCCAAAACACAAACAAACAAACAAACCTAAATAGGATACCTATTTTATCCATTTATTTGAGAATGAGAGAGTGTGAGAGAGCACACGTGCATAGGAGAGGGGCAGAGAGGGAGAGAGAGAATCTTAAGCAGGCTGATGCCTATTTTAGGTGGTACCCTGAGACTTCTGGATCCTTACCAGGATCCTGAATTCGTCTCTTAGTAATAATCAGTAAATTAACTGATGCAACAAGTGAACCAAGTCAAAATGGTTTCGGAGACCTCTTTTTCTGCTCCCCTACCTTCTTGGTTTCCAGACTCAAGGCAGCCACCTGGTGTCAGGCCCCCCATCAGGTGCCACTTTCCTTTATTCTCACTGCCACACCTCCTTTTTCCCCTGAAATGTTCCCTGCTTCCTCTCCTGAACCTACTAAATCCTGCCTCTTTAAAATGGACTCTTCTGAGGATCTACAGAAACTCCAAGTTTCTCATGTTCCCAGCACCAAGGGAACTATGTAAGCCACACTTAAAGACTTTTCTAAAGTGACTGACGATCCCCATAAGCTTGCTATTGAATTTAACCTACTTATTCAAACTTAGCAATCTAGTTTCTCAGATTCATATCCATTAGTCCACATGCTTATTTGTGAAGGCCACACTGGATGAAACTAGCCCACTGGGAACATCCCGGAGGATATTTAGAGAAACAGACTCCTAACTTTTGGCAAGATGCTAGAACACTTGCAAGAAATCCGCACTGAGCAATGACAGTAGCTTTTCCTAAGCCTGTTGATGGGAACAAAAATTCAGGCCTGCACACAAAAGCCTGATGAATCTCCTCAGGGCTACTATAACAGACTCTAAGTTGTTTTTATTTTATTATTATTATTTTTTAAACGTTTATTTATTTTTGAGAGAGAGGGAGAGACACAGTACGAGCAGAGGAGGGGCAGAGAGGGGGAGACACAGAATCTGAAGCAGGCTCCAGGCTCCACACTGTCAGCACAGAGCCTGGGGGGCCTGAACTCACGAATCGTGAGATCATGACCTGAGCAGAAGTCGGACACTCAATGGACTGAGCCACCCAGGTATACCGACTCCAAATTGTTTTTTTAAAAATTCTGGTTTTCCTCTAGATGCTGAATCCACCCAGGTAGCATTGAACTCTATGTTCATTAATGACCTGAAGTGGGATGTTTCTTCTTTAGCTGAAAGGACCAAGATGAAATGGAAAACTACGTTCACTCCCGATTGGACTTGGCAAACCAGGTCACTGGCATCCTAGGTGGGTCACCTGAAAAAAAGACTGCTAAAATTCTCAATTTTCAACTTTGGCAAATGAAGGCTCCTAAACAAAACCAAAAACCTCCTAGTTTCTGCTGTTATTGCAATGAGTCAGAGCATTAGAAAAAAGACTGTCAGAGGGGCGCCTGGGTGGCTTGGTCGGTTAAGTGTCCAATTTCGGCTCAGGCCATGATCTCGCGGTCCGTGAGTTTGAGCCCCGCGTCGGGCTCTGTGCTGACCGCTCAGAGCCTGGAGCCTGCTTCCGATTCTGTGTCTCCCTCTCTCTCTGCCCCTCCCCTGTTCATGCTCTGTCTCTCTCTGTCTCAAAAATAAACGTTAAAAAAAAAAAAAATTAAAAAAAAAAAAAAAAGAAAAAAGACTGTTAGAAACTTAAGCTCTCCAAGCGCTGTTAGCCCCCTAGGGAGTTTTTCCAATGTCCTCCTAATTCCCCATTATGTGGCCCCGAGGGACTACAGGGGTTTGTCCCGATCCTCCCTCCTAACTGGCCTGGAGAAGCCACTTTCCAGACTGGGAACGAATCTCTGTCTGTAGTGACGCCAGAGCCACACTCTTGGTGCTGAGTGCCACTGCTGTAAAGCAGCCTCAGCCTCAAGAGCGCCAAAAGAGTTCAAGTGGGGGGTGGGGGTCTCTGATAAATCTCAACAGGTTCCCATCTCTGACGCTACTCCCTTTTGTCTAGGCCCTTTGAGAAATAGGCCCCTTTTCTCCTTAGTTCCTCTACCTCTATTCACTTACCGGGCCTGGATTTCTCACAGAACTAGCATGCCAGAATCTCCCTCTCCCCAAAGGGGAAATAATTCTAGAATTGGACAACAGTAATCAAAATAGCCAACCAGGGGGATGCAATGACACTTCCACATCTTTCATTTGCTCCATATCTGACTATAGCTGCATCTATAGCTGCATCTAGGGACCCTGATTATTTGTTCCTACCGGATCACCTACCATCCCCGTAATGGGCAAAATCCTTAACTGATATGGGGAGAATCCCAAGTGCACCTCCCCATGAAGATTCAAAGAGATCCCTCAAAACCTCTCTGCAGAATTAATCAGTAGCCTGTAAATGAAGAAGCCCTTCAAAGCACCAAGCCCTTAATAGATTATAAGGCTCAGGCTTCACTAGTTCCCTGTAATACTCCTATTTTATGTGTAAGAAAATCCAATACCCAAGGATGGAAGTTTGTCCAGGACCTAAGAGCAACAAATACCATTGTTTTCTCTCGGCATCTTGTTGTTCTCAACCCTTCTATGCTACTGATATCCATTCCTAGTGAAAGCAAATTTTTCACAATTTAACGATGCCATGAATTTTTGCATTCTAGCTGGTAGGAATAGCCAGTATCTTTTTGCCCTCACTTGGGAAGAACAGCAGCACACCTGGACAGAAATACCCCAGGGTTCTGCAGAGTCCCTCTTACTTTTCATAAACCTTAAAAGATGACGTGGATGATAGGAAGTTTTCTGAAGGCTCTACTTTGTTAAAATATGTAGATGATTTGCTTCTCTATACCCCCTTCTCAAACCTCTTCACAGGAGACAGCATCCACCTGTTAAAATTTGTGGCCTTAAAGGGATATAAAGTCTCCAAAGTGGGGTGGGGATGGGGGCGGGGAGCAGTTTGCTCAAATTTAGGTTTGATACTTAGGGCACCTGATCTAAAAGGAAACGTCATTTAGAATGGAATCGGGAGGCAGTTGGGGAAACTCTCCTGCCCTCTCACTTCTCCTCAACTATAGACCCAGCAGGAAGAAAGGAGCCTGGCAAGTTGATAGTATTTTAGGTGCTACTTACTAACCTCATAGGAGGAAGAAAACCTTTCTTCCTCCCCTGGCAACAGCCCAGCCAATGAGGGACTGCCATATCAGCCAATGAGAAGCCACTATACTTCAAACTCCATTTACTCCAATGGCCTTTTTTGGTTGAACAGCCTTTCCAACTCCCCCCAACCCCACCTGCCACTCCCTGCTCTCCTCTATAAAAGAGTGTTCCCCTCTTTTGCTCTTTAGGCTTGCCTATGGTTTTGCTGTAGCTTGCTTGTAAATGATTGCAATTCTCTGTTGTTCCCAAATAAACTCCTTTTTGCTGGTAAAATAACTGGCAGATTTATTTCTTTCAATTTTTTTTTAATGTTTATTTATTTTTGAAGGAGAGAGAGAGACAGAGCATGAGCAGGGGAGGGGCAGAGAGAGAGGGAGACAGGGAATTTGAAGCAGGCTCCAGGCTCTGAACTACCAGCACAGAGCCCTTCATGGGACTCAAACCCACAAAGTGTGAGATCATGACCTGAGCCACAGTCAGATGCTTAACCGACTGAGCCACCCAGGCGCCCATGGCAGATTTATTTCTAACACGTTCAAGTTGTTTTCTTCCTTCCCCCACACCCAGCAGGCCACTTTCAGAAAGTAGGAAAACAGGGGGCGCCTGGGTGGCTTAGTCAGTTAAACGCCTGACTGTGGCTCAGGTCATGATCTCATGGTCTTTGAGTCAAGCCCCGCGTCAGGCTCTGTGCTGACAGCTAGGAGCCTGGAGCCTGCTTCGGATTCTGTGTCTCCCTCTCCTTCTCTGCCCCTCCTCAACTCATGCTCTATCTGTCAAAAATAAATAAACGTTAAAAAAAAAAAAGAAAGAAAGAAAATAGGAAAACAGGGCAAAAAGATTATCCTTCCCTACACCTTTCCCTTTTTTTCCACATTCTGTACCCTCTGGGTGGGTGGGCTATTCTTGGGTCTTTCTCACAGGCTCATTTAGCCACAAAAGATTTGAAAAGGCCATACACCTCGATTAAAAATATAAACATTAAATGCACTAAAATATGACACTGACCCTTCCTTATGTTTTTGAATCCTCTGCTGTCTTTGACAGCTTTGATTATCATACCAGGGTTTATTTCTTGAAGGTCTCACATATAAGACTCTATGCTTTTTCCAATATAATCTAGTGGTTCATACTGAGGCACCAAAAAAGTCATCCTCTGCTCTGCACTTGTTGGGATGAGAAAATGCTTAGCGGTAGACAGAATTTACTGGAGAATGGAAATTTTTTTCCCTCTGATTTTGATAGGCTAGAAATGGGCATTTTAATCATGGGGTATTTCCATATTTGTCCAGGGTCAAAGGCAAATACGTAATACACAAACTTGAAAAAATAATTGTCTCAGAAAAAATAAAGGCCTCAGGATAGAAGACATCACTTAATTTTTTGTTCATTATTGTCGTTTTTATGAAATCATTAATTACATAGAGAAAAATCTCCCTAAAGGTCAAAGTCCATTTTGACCATTTGATATTTACTCACGTTGGTCCAGAAGGAGGATAGGTTGATTTTCTGCAATCTTCTGTCCACTAAAAAAAAAAGAAAATTAAGTTTCAGAAAGTCACAAATTGAACAGGCAATTTGAAAAACAGCCAATCATGGAGACAAAAAACAAGCATGGTTTGCCCTTTTATATCATTTCAATACCTCTTAAAAGTCTTCTCCTCCCATGAAAATTTCTATAGTCTCAAACTCAAGTACATTTTCAGTCTTAATTCAGTCTGCACTAGTGCTGTAATGTGGCTTCTATGTTGCAAACACACTGAGTAAAGAGGAAATGTAAAAAGTAGATGGACACGTTCATGTCGGATAGGCTGACTTGTGAGGACCAGTGAATTGCCTGACAAAATATGCTATCGCTTGAATTTATTAGCTAACTCCAGTGTAATAGAGATTTGCATCGCAAACCAGATTTTCAGGACACACTGCGTAGGCCCTTCATAATCTGGCCATAATTTACCTTCTCCGCTTCATTTCCTGCCACTCCCCCACCACGTATAGTCACATGCAACCACATCCTCTGATCGCTCACCCTTCCCTGCCCCAGCATGCTGTTCCTGCTGCCTAACATGCCTTTTTTTCCACCTAGTGAACTCTGGGCTTTAATTTCTAAGATCCAATTCAAATGCTGTCTGTTTTGTGAAGTCTTCCTGTACTTCTCATATGAAAACAGCTATCCTCTCCTCTTATGAAAACAGCTATCCTCTCCTCTACCTTCCCCATGGCACCGAGCCCAGCTCCATTACTGTAGTTATACACTGCAGTGTAACTACTCATTTTCTCTCTCCATGACCAGATTCTGTGCTCCTTGAGGTGAACACGGCTCCTATCACTGAGGCCACTCAGTGAATGAATGAGTGAGACGGTTTCAGGGAGAAGTGTTTTAAGCTCGGTAGCAAAATAAAAGGAGCTCTTAACGTAAAATGAGAAAAGTCCACATGGATTTATGATTCTTTTATTACTAATTCAAGATAGCAAGCATGTTTATCTCCTTCTCTCCACAGACCCAATATTGTAAAAGTAAAATAACTTTTTTTATAAAGAAGTATAGGGGCTCCCAGGTGGCTCAGTCAGTTACGCGTCTGACTCAATTTTGGCTCAGGTCATGATCTCACAGTTTGTGGGATCGAGCCCCATGTGGGCTCTGTGCTGACAGCGTGGAGCCCACTTGGGATTCTCTCTGCCCCTCTCCCCCTCTCAAAATAAACATTAAAAAAAAAAAAAAGAAGTATAAACCCACAATAAGAGGTGGAATAGGGAAGGGAACTACTAGAACTAAAGTATGAGCTCAGAAAATATACCTGCAGCAAATTTGTGTAGGAATGTACATCTAACATCTTATTTTAACTTTTTTTTTTTAATTGAAGTATAGTTGATACACAATGTCACATTAGTTTCAGGTGTACAACATAGTGAACCCACAATTCTATACGCTGTGCTATGCTCACCACAAGCTACCATCTGTTGCCATACAAACTATTACAATACCACTAACTATATTCCCTATGTTGTACGTTTCATCCCTATGGCTTATTCATTTCATAATGTCTTAATTTTTTATAGGAAGGAGGTATATAATATACCCTGACATTACCTGTGATGCAAACATTAACTTTCTAAATAACTTTACTACAGTATAAGTTTCTCATCAAAGTGCTCAAGTTTTGCCTTGTAATTTTAGACTGAATTCACTAAGAAACAGCAGTGAGCATCAAATGATCAGAAGCTAATCCAATCATTAGAATTTAAACTGTTTCTAAATTACTACAGCATAACATACTAGATAATAAATAATAGCAATTTGGTAATTCATTATCAAGTTGGCAAAAGCTAATGTTCAAAGCCATTCAATGTTCAGTAACAGTGGTTCACAGTGGTTCTTGTTCGGAAAAATTTTGGCCCGCAGTGCAACTTCACCGCTGTTAACCTATCTAACTACTACTAATACAGTAGTTTGGACATTTAGCATCTATGTCTTATAAAAATTCAAAAAAAAATGATAATGGTTAAGTCTACGAAAGCAAAAGAAGTTCATAGTTGATATTACTGGTTTCATTAGCACATGACAGATTCAAATATTTTCCACAAAGTACCTTTCAACCAGTAATATAATTAATAATCACAAGCTTGAAACAGCTTGCATTTTCACAAGCTTTGAACATCTGTCCAGCTAAGCTTTGTCTCCTCTGCACATATTTTTACCATTGTCAATTGTTATACAAAATAGCAGATTCCATTTCAGGTCTTATTGAATTACCAAGTTCTCACGTTCTTTGAAAGCATCCTTGCCTATAATTGTTCCATGCAGACTATTCATTTTTCCTTTAATTTATAACATTTATTGGGGCGCCTGGGTGGCTCAGTCGGTTAAGCATCTGACTTCAGCTCAGGTCATGATCTCACGGTCCGCGAGTTTGAGCCCCGCATCGTGCTCTGTGCTGACAGCTCGGAGCCTAGAGCCTGCTTCAGATTCTGTGTTTCCCTCTCTCTCTGCCCCTCCACCACTCATGCTCTGTCTCTCTCTCAAAAATAAATAAACATTAAAAAAAATTTTAACATAAAAAATAAATTTATAACATTTATTTAGGCAAAAAAAAAATTCCAAAACAAAACTCTATACACACAACATTAACACCTAAGTGATGCCCTGATGTTAATTCAGTTTCAAACTGGCAATGGTGCTTTAATAAATAGCAATAACTGGTCAGTATCAACAACTGGGAATCAATTTGCCTTGTTCTTTAATGGATATGGATGTTTCTGTCAAAGTCCTGGAGAACTGTTCTCATCTAAAGGCTAATAGTGCAACACAATTTTTTCAGGGTGCATTTCTTCTGCAGCAAATGTGATTTCATTAACTTGCCATTGGGAAATAGTTTTCGTTGCTTTGATAACAGATGAGCTACTTAAAGACCTACTTTGACTGCAGCCTCATTTGCTTTTTAAAATTTGTAAATAAATTCTGCTGTGATGAGATATTTTGCTTTAAATTGTCTTGTTTTTCTGATCATTTTCTCCTATAAGATAGGAATACTGTGATGAGTGCTTAATCATGCCAAGTTGATGTATATTTTATTCCTTCAGCACAACTCTAGATGTGCTGTCATCTAGTTGAGTGACAAGATAATCCCACTCTCTACTTTGCTTCAAGGATACAACATTTGAAGCCCACTTTTCTTGTTTCGACATGATAGGTTTGCATTGGTAACTTTCTTTTTTTTCCCTAGAGATTAAAATAACACAACACATCGATGGGGCACCTGCGTGGCTCATTTTATGTAAGCATCCGACTCTTGATCTTGGCTTAGGTCATGATCCCACGGTTAGTGGGGTCAAGCCCTGCATCAGGCTTGTACTGACAGCATGGGGTCTGCTTGGGATTCTCTCTCTCTCTCTCTCTCTCTCTCTCTCTCTCTCTCTCTCTCCTTCTGTCCCTCCCTCCGTCTCCCCAGTCTGCTTAGGATTCTCTCTCTCTCTTTGCCCTGATGGTTTTCTTTCTCTCTCCCTCTCAAAATAAATAAAACACACACACACACACAAAATAATAATAACATGGTGCATTGATACATGTGGCACTTACAATGCTGTTGAGTTCAAAGTGCTTGCACGTCACCTGAAGTGTGCCAAGCAACCGGGAAAAGCCCCAAGTGCACTGTACCCAGGCTCTGCTAGACCACTCAACTGTTGTAATGCTAAGCAGCCACAGACAGTAAGCAAACAAACAAGTGTGGCTATGTTCCAGGACGACTGTTTATGGGCACTGACACGTGAATTCCGTATGATTTGCACATGTCACAAAATATTAATCTTTTGATTTTCCCCTTCCAATTTTCCAGAAATGTAAAAACCATTCTTAGCTTAAAAAAAAACAAAACAAAACAGGGGGCAGGATGCATTGGGCCAGCTGGCTGCAGTCTGCCAGCCACTGCTGTAAAGCGTGAACACCTATACAAGCTACCTTTGTTCTTCCTACACTTTTTTGTTTCTTTAGAGGAAAACCCTTTGCGGTGGCGTGTGTGAAAAAAAGAGAGAAGGAGATAGAGAGAGAGATTGTGTGTGTTTAGTTTTCTGCCCAGTGATAATGCCATATGTGGTTTTGTATGCAGTGGTCAGGATGGCGGTTATTTCCTGTTTACCGACCCCTCAATTTAACTCTACCTTCATCCTCCTTTATTATCTTTATAAGACCCTCCAGAATAATTGCCACTCTGAGCCAGGAGCCTCTTGGCGCTCTCCTTTTCTCACAACAGCTTCTTCTACTTTGTCTCATCAGCCAACACTCCTCCATTTACTACCTACATACCAAAAATTAATTAGAAGTGCCCCAGATGCAGAGTCCTTAAAATCACACATGAATGGACTTATGCACTACTTGGCAGCATTTAGCTTTCCTATGGCTGCTGTAACAAATTGCCACAAACATAATAGCTTAATATAACACAAATTTATCATGTTATAGCTCTGAAGGTCCGAAGTCTAAAATGGGTCTGCAGCTCAGAGCTCCCTCAGGGACTCTAAGGCAGAATCTGTTTCCCTGACTTTTCCAGCCTCTAGAGATCACCTGCATTCTTTGACTTATGGTCCCTTCCTCCATCTTCAAAGCCAGCAGCACAGCGTCTTTTCTCTTCTCTGGCCTCCTGCCTCCCTCTTATAAGGACCTCTGTGATTATATTGGGCTCCTCTGAATAATCCAGTATAATGTCCTCATCTCAAGCTCCTTTACTAAATCATATCTGTAAAGGCCCCTTTGCCATAAAAAGCACATACTCACAGCTTCTCAGGACCTGGGCATCTTTGGGAAGCTATTATTCATCCCATCCATACAAAAGAAACTGTCAAGTATGACATATAGTAAAATCTCAATACAGAGCAGGAATAACATATAAACATTTGCAATCAATGTGGGACACTAATCCTGAATCCCAATAAGCAAAATGCCCATCCTATAAGAATTCAATTCTTCTCATTAGTAGACCTATGTTACAAAAAAATGTATTAACTTGCTAATATATTTTCATCAACAGAAAATTTGTGGCAATATAGAAATTATGTAAGTACCTACATAATATCCTTTATTTGTCTCTTGGCCCAAAATGCCTAAAAGATTTACTTTCTGGCCCTGCACCAAAAAAAAAGTTGAATGACTCCTGCCTGAGAGTAAAGGTCTCCTATTCTTTTTTTTTTTTTTTTTTTAATGTTTATTTGTTTTTGAAGGAGAGAGACAGCATGAGCAGGGAAGGGGCAGTGAGAGAGGGAGACACAGAATCTGAAGCAGGCTCCAGGCTCGGAGCTGTCAGCACAGAGCCCGAAGCAGGGCTCAGACTCATGAGCCGTGAGATGATGACCTGAGCTGAAGTCAGGTGCTTAAACAACTGAGCCACTCAGGTGCCCCTAAAAGCCTCCTATTCTAATATTTAGGCACAAAGAAAACAAATTAAAAACAATCTAACTAAAATATACTCCAATAATTTAAGGAACAGAAAAAAATAAATAATATCAAATAATTACCAGTTTCAATATTCTGATTATTCACAATTTAAGGAACAGAAAAAAAAAGTAATATCAAATAATTACCAGCTTCAACATTCTGATTACTCAAATAGTAACCTCAAGTGAAAGTCAATATATTGTTATATCCATGAAACAAGAGCAGAATGATATGAAAAAAAGGTGACCCAAGTAATTAAAAGCATAACTGCTGAAATAAAAAGACAGGAAAGTAAAGGTGAGAAAATATGTCTTAGAATATAGAAAATATCATACAGAAAATACAGGAAAAATAAAATAAAACCACAGGAGGAAAAAAAAGATAAATGTTTATAAAATCAATATGTGGGGTCTAACCACTGATTAATAGGATTTCCAGAAAGAGAAAACACAGAAAACAAAGGGGAGGAAATTATGAGTGAAATTATGTAAGAAAATTTTCTAGAGCTGAATGGAGATGTCTTTGAAATAAAAACGCCTACTGATTACTCAAAAAGTGACTGAAAAAAGAACCTTCAGTCAGACACATTACTGTGCTATTTCAGACATAAAGAATAAAGACAAAAAACATAAAAGCCTCTACACCTAAACTGGGGTGTGGGTCCTACAGAAGAATAAAAATAACACTCCCATCAGACTTCTCAACAGCTATATGAATGCTAGAAAAGAGTTATGCCATTATTTCCTTGAGAAGGAATTAATTTCAAACTAGTTTTACAGTTTAAACAATGATCAATTTTTATATTTAAATAAAATCTTTGATTTTAAGTCATTGCAAGGACTCAGTTTACCTCCCACACATTATTTCTTAAGTTACTTCAAGACGTATTCTAGGAAAACAAGGAAGTAAACCAAGTAAAAGAAGGAACAGAATCTCAAAATAATGGCTCCAACAAACAGAGTGGTAAAGGTGATGGAGGGCTCCAGGATACAGGTGTCTAGAAAGGGGGACTCCATACAGTAAACTGTATGGTTTAAGGGCTGGAAGAACTTGAGGATAGGAGAGAAGCATAGAATTTAAGAACAAGAAACAAACAACAACTAGAAACTAAAGGAAGAAACTGTAGCATTGGAAAAATATGGTCCCTGTAAAAAGAAACTCAGTAGGTTTCAAGAATAGACACAATAAATACTGAGATAATAAGTCAGAAGCTGAACAATATACAGACTACAGTCAGGATGGCATAGCTTTGGTTTCTTCTTCTAATGACAAACAATGAAAAGAAAACAATGAGAAACCCCAAGGGAAAAAATTTGTACAAAAATGCCATGGTATAAACATGAAGCAAACTAAAATGTGGCATGAATATGAATATTTGGCAGAAAATATAGTTGAATATACTTTCAGTGCCATTAGAGTTTTGGCTTCCGAATTATAGAGAAGGAAATGAAATCACAGCACACAGGCAATAACCAATATTTACAGGTCATACTTCTTTAAACTGTTTACTATTTCCATTTTTTAAAAGGAGATATACAAAGAATGGACGACTCAATTACAGTTACAATTATGTTATTAATGTTTACTATGCAAGAATAAAAGTATATAGAACTGAAGAAGGGAGAAAAAAGTTAGAGGCGTCAAGGATGTCCGTGTGTACCACTTCAATACTGTGCTACAGTATCTAGCCAGAGCAAGTAGGCAGGAAAATAAAAAGAATTCATACTGAAAAAGAAGTAAATTGGTCTCATTTTCAGATGATGTAATCCATAGAAATCCTAAGGAATCCACTAAAATTTTAAAAAATAATAATAAATTAATTCAGCAAGTTTGAAGTGTACAAGACCAATGTACAAAAATTAATCCCATAAGTAGCAATGAACAAACTGAAAATGAAATTTGGAAAACAGTTCTACTTAAAATAGTATATAAAAGAATACAGTACTCAGCAGTAAATTTAACCAAAGAAGTGCAAGACTTGCACACTGGAAACTATAAAATATTGTAAAAAGAAATTAAAGACCTAAATAAATGGAAAGACATACATGTTTATAGACTGGAAGACTTAATATTGGTAAGATGGCAATGCTCCTTAAACAGATCCACAGATTTGATGCAAAACCTATTAAAATCCCAGCTGGCTTCTTTGCAGGAAGGCAAGTGATCCTAAAATTCATATGAAAATTCAAGGGACCTATAATAGCCAAAACAGTCTTGAAAAAGACGAACCAAATTGGAGGACTAACACTTCCTGATTTTAAATTCACTGTTAAAGCAACAGTAATCAAGACATTGCAGTATCAGTATAAAGACAGATAAATCAATGGAAGGGAATTCAGAGTCCAAGAAATAAACCCTCACATTTATGCCAATGGCAAAACTTAGAAATATATATATATCTTACAGCTTAGTGAGAAAAAGAAAACTTAATTAAAAATAGGCAAAAGATCTGAAGAGACATTTCTCCAAAGAAAATCTAAGTCAACAAACACATGAAAAGATGCTAAACAATAGGGAATATTGTAATAGTCAATAGGGAACAATAGTCAGTAGGGAAATGCAAATCAAAACCACAGTGAGGTACCACTTGACATCCACTAAGATAGCAATACTACTACTACTACTAATAAAACAAGTGTTGGCATGGATGTAGACAAATTGGGACCCTCATACAGCGCTGGTGGGAGTGCAAAATAATGCAGCTGCTTTGGAAAACCGTCTGGCACTTCCTCAGCTAAACATATAGTTATCATGTGATCCAGTTAATTCTGCTCCTATGTATAAAGTGAAAAAATATGAAAACGTGTACATGCAAAAAAACCGTACACAAATACAAATGTTCACAGCAGCATCACAACAGGCAAAATGGAAACAACCCAAATGTCCATTAACTGATGGATGGATGATCAAAATGTAGTGTATCCATACAATGGAAATTATTCACTCATAAACAGAAATGAAGTACTGATACATGCTACAATGTGAATGAACCTTGAAAACATTATGCTAAGTGAAAGATGCGAGTCACAAAGGACCACATATTTTATGATCCCCTTTACATAAATGTCAAGAAAGGGCAAATCTATGGACAGAAATTATGTAAGTGGTTGCCTAGGGCTGAGGGGTAGGTTTCAGGGTCAGGGCTAAGGGATAAGGTTTCCTTACCTTAGGGATGATGAAAATGTTCTAAAACTATCTGGAGAGATAGTTGCACAATTCTGTAAATATGCTGAAGCCATTAAATCATATACTTTTAGGGGGTGAATTGTATGGTATGTCAGTTATATATCAAAACTTAAAAAAAAAAAAGAAAGGTGCATGGAAAATGGTTGAAGGTAAGCTAAACTTTTATCCATCACTGAAGTATTAGAGTAGACAATGTCTAAAGCTGAGTGAGACAAATTGAGCACAACCATAACAAAGTCATATTCATAATCAGGAGAGATTCAAAACTTTTTGCCCCCAATATTACACAAGCATTAATTAATCAAAAAAGACAGCTGCAAACTACTAGTGTGATAGTAGACATAGGTTCTGGCTGAATGTCACCTGAGTATTAACAGTTAAAAGTGTTTGCTTAGGGAAGGGAATGGAAAAAATCAAGAAGACTGTTGATTTTCATCATAAGCCTATCTACATCATTTGATTTTCTTGGACTATATGCTTTGGTAGAAATTTTAAAACATTAAATTCAAAATTACATGATTCTGAGGTGCCTGGGTGGCTCAGACGGTTAAGTGTCTGACTCTTGGTTTTGGCTCAGGTCATGATCTCATGGTTCATGGGTTCAAGCCCCACATTGGGCTCTGCACTGACAATGTGGAGCCTGCTTGGGATTCAATCTCTCTCTCTCTTTGTCCCTTCCACTCTTGCTCTCTCAAAATAAATATACTTAAAAAAATAATAATGTCATTTCATTTACATGATGTGGAATATTTTCAAAGAATGAGTCTGACATTGTTTTTTAGTGTTTTAAAGCATCATTATCTAAAATTATTTTAAAATAACAACTTACAGAGCAAGCACAGGAAGATGGTGGCAGAGTGGAAGGACCCTAGGCTTTCCTCATCCCACAAACACAACTAGATAACTATCAAGTCATCCTAAATGTCTCAGAAATCAACATGAAAAGTGGCAGAAAATACTACTCAAGTAAAGGTAGAGAAGAGGCCACATTGAAGAAGGCAGGAAGTACAGAGATGTGCAGTATGGGAGAAAAACAGATGGTGGCTGTTGCCGTGGGGAGGGAGCCAAGGTCATAGAGAAGGGCAAGTGACAAACTAGCACACAGGGGAGCACATGGCAAAACAAAATCCCCACAGCAATAGACTTAGAAAGCAAGAGGGGCCAAATTTTTTGACTTCTGGCAAGCAGTGGGGCTTAAAGCCTGGAGTTTTAAGGGTCAGTGGGCTTGGCTGGGATACACCCCAGAGGGCATTGTGCTGCTCTTGGACAGAAAGCAGGTAAACAATCTGCAGAAACTGTGTAGAAATAGCGATGTGAAGAGTGCCTGGGGCACACAGTTTGAGGATTATTCACTCATGTAGGAGGATGTCCCAGAGAGACAGCATTCACAGATAGACCCCTCTAGGAACAAAGGAATCGACTGCCACTATTCCCTTCCCTGACCCTCAGCATAAGCACAGGACCACCTGCAGGAACGAGCACCACTCCCACACTTACTGCCTAAGGTGCTTAAACCAAGCCTTGATCCCACACACCAGTGGAACTGCCCCTCCTAATAAGCTTGCCTCAGTCTCAACACAGTGGAGCCCTTCCCCCAGAACACTGGCTCACCTCCTGCTCACACTGCGTCTTCCAAAGTGGGAGTTTTGCAGAGCTTCTGCTCCAGCAGGGGTGGCAAAAGGTCTCGTCTCACAGGTCAGAGCACACCTAGTCAAAATGTGCGACATTCAGACCAGGGACCAAACAATGCCCACAACAGGCAAAGAGAGCCTCTGTAGACAACTGGTCTCACAGATAAACTGTCCAGGACACCAGAAACAGAGCATAGGCAGCACACACTAGAGATACTCCAGGAAGCACCAGGCCCTGGAGAACAGAGGACACCATAAGGCAGGGCACTGTAGGACCTCTTCTTCATAAGGCCATTATCCTCAAGAATAGGGGATATAGCTGACTTTCCTAACACACAGCAACAGGCACAGACACTTGGACAAAATGGAAGACAGAGAAATTTATCCCAAATGAAAGAAAAGGACAAGACCTCAGCCGGAGATCTAAGTGAAACACATATAAAGTAACATGCCTGATAGAGAATTTAAAGTAACAATCATCAGGACACTCACTGGACTTTAGAAAAGAGTGAAAGACATGAATGAGACCCTTAACACAGAGATAAGGAATAATATAGCAGAGATAAAGGGTATAGCAAATCAAACGAGAGACATGTTAATTGAATGAACAGCAGGATGGAAGAAGCAGAGGAATGAATTAGTGATCTAGAAAACAGTAATGGAAAATAATCGAGATGAACAAAAGAGAGACAAAATAATTATGCAACACTAGAAAAGATTTAGGGAACACAGTGACTTCATCAAGTGTATTAACATTCATGTTATAGGACTCCTAAAAGAAGAAGAGTGAGAAAAGGGGCTAGAAAACTGACTTGAAGAAATAATAGCTAAAAACTTCCTAATCTGGAAAAGAAAACAGATGTCTAGATCCAGGGGGTACAAAGAACTCCTATCAAAATCAACAAATGCAGGGGCACCTGGGTGGCTCAGTCACTTAAGTGTCTGACTTCGGCTCAGATCATGTTCTCACAGTTCATGAGTTTGAGCCCCACTTTAGGCTCTGTGCTGACAGCTCAGAGTCTGCAGCCTGATTTGGATTCTGTGTGTGTCTCTCTCTGCCTTTCCCCTGCTTGCACTCTCTTCTCTCTCTCAAAAATAAAATTAATTTTTTTTAAATCAACAAAAGCAGACCTGTTCCAAGACTATTTATAATTAAATTGGCAAAATTTAGTGATAAAACAATTTTAAAGCATTAAGATAAAACAAGGCAGTAACTTACAAAGGAAAACCTATAAGGCTAGCAGGAGATTTTTCAGCAGAAACTTTCCAAGTAAGAAGGAAGTGGCAGGATATATTCAAAGTGCTGAATGGGAAAAATCTGCAGCCAAGAATACTCTAACCAGCAAGGCTATCATTCAGCTAGGAGGAGAGGTAAAAAGTGTTTCCCAAACAAAAACTCAAAGAATACGTGACCATTAAGCCAGCCCTGCAAGAAACATTAGAGGGGACTCTTTGAGTGGACAGAAGAGACCAAAAGTGACAGTATAAAGGTAGGAAACATGAAAACAGTAAAAAGTAATATTTCTGTATAAAAATCAGTCAAGGAACTCACAAAGTAAAAGGACATAAGACATAACATATATCTAAAACATGGGTTAGAGAGGATTAAGGAATGGGTTCCAACACAAATGACCGACAATTTAATATAGACTGCTATATTCAGATGTGGTTATATACAAATCTAACAGTAATTATATATCAAAACCCACTAATAAACGTGCAAAGAACAAGGAGAAAGAAATCCAAATATACCACTAAGAAAATCAGGAAACCATGAAAGACAGAAATACAAAGAAAGGATCAGAGAAAATCTTCTGAAACAACCACAAGACAAATAATAAAATGACAATACATACATATTATCAACAAATACTCTGAATGTAAATAGATTAAATGCTTCAATTATAAGACAGAGGACGATTAAAAAAACAAGATAAAAAAACAGGAATGGATAAAAATGGATAAAGAAACAAGATCCATCTATATACTGGCTACAACAAACTCATTTTAAACTTAATGACAAGTACAGATTGAAAGTAAGGGCATGGAAGAGCACCTGGTGGCTAAGTCGGTTAAGTGGTTCTTGATTTCAGTTCAGGTCACAATCTCATGGCTCATGGGATCAAGCCCTGTGTCAGGCTCTGCTTTGACACCATGGAGCCTGCTTGGGATTCTCTATCTCTGCCCCTCCCCTGCTTGTGCTCTGTATCTCTCTCTCTCTCTCTCTCTCTCAAAATAAATAAAATTTTTTTAAAAATAGAAAGGGCATGGAGAAATATCTATCATGCAAATGGACGTCAAAAGAAAGCCAGAATAGCAATACTAATATCAGACAAACTAGACTTTATTTTATTTAAAAAATTAAACGTTTATTTATTTTTGAGACAGAGAGAGACAGAGCATGAACGGGGGAGGGTCAGAGAGAGAGAGACACAGAATCAGAAACAGGCTCCAGACTCTGAGCTGTCAGCACAGAGCCCGATGTGGATCTTGAACTCACGAACCGCGAGATCATGACCTGAGCCGAAGTTGGACGCTTACCCGACTGAGCCACCCAGGCGCCCCTAGACTTTATTTTTTTTTAATTTTATTTGTTTAATTATTTTTAATATTTCTGAGACAGAGACAGAGCATGAGTGGGGGAGGGGCAGAGTGAGAGGGAGACAGAATCAGAAGCAGGCTCCAGGCTCTGAGCTGTCAGCACAGAGCCTGATGTGGGGCTTGAACTCACGAACTGTGAGATCATGACCTGAGCAGCAGAAGTCGGTCGCCCAACCGACTGAGCCACCCAGGCGCCCCACAAATTAGACTTTAAAAGAAGACCGTAACAAGAGACAAAGAAGGGCACTACATAATCATAAAGGAGACAATCCAACAAGAAGATATAACATTATACATATTTATGTACCCAAAAACATAAAACAGTTAATAACAAACGTAAAGGAACTAATCGATAGCAATACAATAGTAGGGGACTTTAACACCCCATTTATGTCAAGGGACAGATCATGTAAACAGAAAATCAACCAGTAAACAACAGCTTTGAATGACACGCTAGAAGAGATGGATTTAACAGATACATTCAGAACATTCCATCCTAAAACAGCAGAATACGTATTCTTTTCTAGTGCACAAGGAACATTCTCCAGAACAGATCACATTTTAGCCCATAAAACAAGCCTCAACAAATTCAAAAAGATTGAGGTCATATCATGCATCTTTTCTGACCACAACACTATGAATCTAGTAGTCAACTATAAGAAAAAATCTAGAAAGACCACAACAAACACATGTAGGTTAAATAAGATGCTACTAAACAATGAATGTGTCAGCCATGAAATAAAAGAAGAAAAAAATGTACATAGAAACAAATGAAAATGAAAACACATTAGTCCAAAACCTCTGGGATGCAGCAAAAGTGGTTCTAAGTGGAAGTTTATAGGAATACAGGCCTACCTCAAGAACAAGAAAAATCTCTAACAATGTAATCTTTCACCTAAAGGAGTTAGAAAAAGAATAAACAAAACCTAAAATCAAGATAAGGAAGGAAATAATAAAGATTAGAGCAGAAATCAATGATACAGAAACTAAAAAAACAAAATAAAACAACAACAACAACAACAAAACAATAGAACAGATCAATGAAACCAGGAGCTACTTCTTTGAAATAATCAATAACATTGACAAACCTCTAACCAGACCTATTAAGATTAGATACATAACTCAAATTAATAAAATCACAAATGATATAAGAGGAATAACAACCAACGCCACAGAAATACAATTATAGAAGAATATTATGAAAAATTATATGCCAACGAACTGGACAACCTAGAAAAAAGTGGATAAATTCTTAGAAACATACAAACTACCAAAACTGAGATACAAAGAAACAGAAAATTTGAGCAGACAGCAAAGAAACTGAGTCAGTAATCAAAAAATTCCCAGCACCAAAAGTCCAAGGCCAGAAGGCTTCACAGGTGAATTCTACCAAAACAAAAGGGGAAGGAAAACTTTCAAATTCACTCTAAGAGGCCAGCATTACCCTAGTATCAAAACAAGATGGGGCGCCTGGGTGGCTCAGTCGGTTGAGCGTCCGACTTCGGCTGGGGTCATGATCTCACGGCTCATGAGTTTGAGACCCGCATCAGGCTCTGTGCTGACAGCTCAGAGCCTGGAGCCTGCTTCAGATTCTGTGTCTCCCTCTCTCTCTGCCCCTAATCCACTCGCATTCTGTCTCTGTCTCTCTCAAAAATAAATAAACATTAAAAAAAAATTAAAAAAAAAAAACAGACACCACAAAAAAAAATTTACAGGCCACTATCCATGATGAACACAGATGCAAAAAATCCTCAACAATATACTCATAAGCTAGATCTGACAATTCGTTAAAAAAAAAAATCATTCACCATGATCAAGTAGGATTTATTCCTGTGTTGAATGGATAGTTCAATATTCACGAATCAGTCAATATGATACATTAAATCAATAAGAGAAAAAGAAAAAGATTATTTCAATAGACAAAGAAAAGCATTTGACAAAGCACAACATCCATCCATGATAAAGACCCTCAACAAAATAGGTTTAGAGGGAACATACCTCAACATAATGTTATATATGAAAAACCCACAGGTAACATCATCCTTAATGGGCAAAAACTGATAGCTTTCCCCTTAAGGTTAGGAACGAGACAAGCACCACATTTATTCAACACAGTATCAGCCACAAATGTCAGACAACAAAAAGAAAAATAAAAAGGCACCCAAATTGGTTAAAAAAAAAAAAAAAAAAAAAAAAAAGTAAAACTTTCACTACGTACAGGTGCCATGATACTATATATAGAAAACCCTAAAGACTCCACCAAAAAACTGCTAGAATGGATAAATGAATTCAGTAAAGTCACAGGATACATAATCAATCTATAGAAATCTGTTGCATTTCTACACTCCACTAATGAAGCAAAAAGAAAAACTAAGAAAACAATCCCATTTAAAAGTGCACCCAAAATAATAAGATACCTAGGACTAAAACTAATGTACTCTGAAAACTATTAAACACTGATGAAAGAAACTGACGAAGATACAAAGAAATGGAAAGACATTACATGCTTATGGGTTGGAAGAACAAATACTGTTAAAAGGTCTATACTACTCAAAGCAATCTACACACTTAATGAAATCCCTATCAAAATAGCAACAGTATTTTTCACAGAACTAGAACAAAGGATTCTAAAATTTGTATGGAGCTACGAAAGACCCTGAATAGCTAAAGCAGTCATGAAAAAGAAAAGTAAAGCTGGAGGCATACAATCCTGGACTTTAGCCTGTACTACAAAGCTATAATCATCAAGACAGTATGGTACTGGCATAAAAACAGACACATAGATCAATGGAACAAATTAGACAACCCAGAATTAAACCCAAAACTCTATGGTCAACTAATCTTTGACAAAGCAGGAAAGAATATCCGATGTAAAAAAGACAGTCTCTCCAGCAAATCGTGTTGGGAAAACTGGACAGCGACATGCACAAGAATGAACCTGGACCACTTTCTTACACCATACACAAAAATAAACTCAAAATGGATGAAAGACCTAAATGTAAGACAGGAAATCATCAAAATCCTAGAGGGGAAAACAGGCAACAATCTCTTTGACCTCAACCACAGCAACTTGTTACTAGACATGTCTCCTGAGGCAAGGGAAACAAAAATGAACTACTGGGACCTCGTCAAGATAAAAAGCATCTGTACAGTGAAGGAAACAATCAGCAAAACTAAAAGGCAACCTTCCGAATAGGAGTATTTTCAAATGACATATCCAAAAAATAGCTTATACAACTCAATACCCAAAAACAAATAATCTAATTAAGAGATGGTCAGAAGAAGTCAACAGACACTTCTAAGATGATATCCAGACGGCCAATAGATACATGACAAGAAGTTCAACATAACTCATCAACAGGGAAATGCAAATCAAAACCACAATGAGGTATCACCTCACACCTGTCAGAATGGTTAAAATCAACAACAAAGAAACAACCGGTGCTGGCAAGGATGCAGAGAAAAAAGAACTCTCCTGCACTGTTGGTGGGAATGCATACAGGTGCAGCCACTCTGGAAAACAATATGGAGATTCCTCAAGAAGTTAAAAAGAGAACTACCCTATGCTCCAGTAATTCCACTACTGGGTATTTACCCACAGATAACAAAAATACTAAATCAAAGGGATACATGCACCCCAATGTTTACAGCAGCATTATTTACAATAGCCAAGACATGGAAGCAGCCCAAGGGTCCATCAATAGATGAATGGTAAATGAAGATGTGGTAATATATATGTAATGGAATATTGTTCAGCCATAAAAAGAACAGACTCTTGCCATTTGCAATGACATGAATGGAGGAAGCTAGAGTATAATGCTAAGCATAGTCAGAGAAAAACAAAATACCATATGATTTCATTCATATGTGGAATTTAAAGAACAAAACAAACAAGCAAAGGAGAAACAAGGGAAAGGGTCAAACCAAGAAACAAACTCTTAGTTATAGAGAGCAAATGGATGGTTACTGGAGGGGAGATGGATCAAGGAGGACACTCGTGATGGGCACCAGGTGATGTATGGAAGTGTTGAATCACTGTGTTGTACCCTGAAACTAACATTATACTGTGTTAAGTAACTGGAATTACAAACAATGACAACAATATATAACTGCACTGAGGGCACGTCACTCACCAGTCCTTCTCTAGCAAAGCCAGAAAAGGACACCAAAAAGTAGCACTGTACCTAAAGTCTTAAGGTGCAACTATGAATTTTCCAAACATATCATTGCATAAGGGTAATTCTTAACTTTAGAAATGCAGCTCTTACTTCATTCTAACTTATTCACCATAAGATTCTCCTAAATATCACAACTTTTGGTTAGTTTAAGATGTGATTTGATTCATAAAAATCCAATGTAAGCCCTTTTACCGAATTTCAAGTTATCAGGAACTTTAGGTTCATGTTCTGGATGCAAGGCCCATCTCCACCAGTGACAGAAGGTTACACAGGTGAAGACAGAGCCAGTCTCCAAAGCCCTGGCCCAGCTTCCGCCCCCCCACTCCCTGCTCTCTCTCACATAGTTTCCTACAGAGATAGCAATAAAACCAATGCCTCAATTTAATTCCTAATAGTGAACAATCTAAATTCCTTTCAGGGCTTTTAACAATCACTAGCATCAACTCGGCAAGTAGTGCAATGTAATAATGCTCATCTCTCCCTAATAGTTCTATCTGCATGAGCTGGGTGGAAAAGCCAATATAAAAAATCTAACTACAAGGTATATTTCTTATGAGACAATGTGAGGAAAGTTAAAAGTGCTCTATCAAGTCCAGGAGAGAAATCAACCTGCCCCAGAGGTGAGAGCAGTCTCCCCATAATATATGTGGGACTTTGAGGCCAATAAAACATCGTATTAGGATAATCCTGGCAGCAAAAAAAATAAACATGAAGTACAGACATGACATCTACATAAACTCGGGCTGAAAGAGTTAAGGTTAAATGTGAATGAAATTTTTTAACGCATCAGCTCAAGACCAGAGTATTTCAGGTGCTCAGAAGGTATTAACACCGAAGTCATGTTAAACAAAAAGGTTAGATTTGGGGGTAGAGACAGCTGTATCCTCACCTTCAAGGGAGATTTCAACAAGGAAAGACCACTTCAAAATCTATGTAGAGACTTGAAATGGAATTACAATAATCTCATCTGTTATATAAAGTTTCTTACTATCACCAAAATTAACTATACATAGTTTAAATAATAGACATCCTTATCAAGGTAGGTAAATATTTAAATAGGTGACAGGTAAAGATTACAACTAGGGGATAGGTAGAGGTGCTATTTGGTTGGCCTGGCATATTGTGCTGCACTTTACCACGGGGGAAAAAAATACAACCAACTTAGAATCTCAATCTCTCTCTCACTTGCTCTCTCTCATTTTTGCTTCCCAGCACCAGAGGAAATGGTGGAAATCTCTGGAAAGTGTTTTGTCAACACTTTCTGGGTCAGTGAATTCTCTGATTATTCTAGTTATTTGATAGGAACTTGAACCTCTTTGAAATTAAACAATCTTTATGTCCTCCCCACTCATAAAGAAAACTTACAGAGCTACTGGACACACTATTATTTAGGAAAACAACATAGAAAGTGAAAATTCTTCCATTAGCAACTCAAATGCTCCATGCCTAAAAGGAATGACCTAACTCATCCAGGTCCTCAAAATATTTGAGTCCTGCAGAATCAGCGAGACGAACCAGTCCACGAACTGGGTGCTTCTGAGAGTCTACAAAAAAGTTCAGGAAGTCCTCGTGCACATGTCTTATTCACATACTCAGAAAAAGACAATGAAGGGTAACTCGAAGAAATTACGTAACACACCAGTGTTCACACCATCAGAAAAGAAGTCGAACAATTCTAGCCAGACAATTTTAATTCTTTAATTTACCGACAACAATTTTCTAAGATTTGTTTCTTAAAATGTTCTCTGTGTACCACAGAGCAGACACTTACCTACTGAGTAAGGCATGTTTCTTGCATATGTAACAAACTCAAATGGGCAAGCAAAACTTACTTGTTTTCTCACCTTTGATGGCATGGCACTCTGTTAAACTAGGAATATTCAGGTGAAAGGAAGGGGAATAAACCTTCCACGAGGGCTAGGATCCTTATACCTATCACTAACCCGTTCCCAGCATCCAGAACAGAATCTGGCACACAGTAGGCATGCAGTATTTGCTGGCTAAGAGAACAGATTACACCTGTGTGTTCCTTCCTTTGGCATACTGGGGGAACACAGACACAGTACGGTAATATTGGCCAGGCCAGAAGGTGTGTATGTGGTTTGTGGAAACTTTGTGAAAATCATTGCCAAAAGCTGACCTAGTAGCTCATGTCAACAATGTTATTAATCACACGAGAAGTTCATGCATAAAAAGAAGTTTGATCTAGGGGCGCCTGGGTGGCTCAGTCGGTTAAGGGTCCGACTCTTGATTTAGCTCAGGTCATGATCTCACAGTTTGTGGGATCGAGTCCCACACTGGGCTCTATGCTCACAGTGCCGAGCCTGTTTGCGATTCTCTCTCTCTACCTCTCTCTGTCCCTTCCTCCCCTTCTCCCTCTCTCTCTCGAAATAAATAAATAAACATTAAAAAATAAAAATAAATAAATTTGATCCAGCAATTAAGTATTGGGCCATTGGGTTTCACTTTCACACAGTTTCGGAATCTGCTCGCATTTATTACTGACAACAGTCATCTCTCCCATGCTGATTCCTTTCCTTCTCATCACTCCTCAGCCCAACTGCAAGCTATCTTCTGCTCCCAACACCGCTCAGGCCAAGTGACCAATCTCCTCCAACTGCCAAATATAACGGACACCTGACATCTCAGTGGCATCCTGCACAGGGAGACCACTATCCACTCTCTCCTCTGAGCCTCCCCAAGACTCATCTTCCCACTGTTACTGCTGCTTCACCTTTGCCATCTCTTCTCTACTTGACACATGTATGTGCGCAGGTGCCCTGACCCCTGCTTAGTCCTCTTCTTTTCTGTGTCACCTTTCTGCTCAACGTTCACTTGCTCCTAAGGCTTCAAGTGATAAGCCTGGGACTCCCAATCTCCCTCTTCTGAGCTTCAGTCCCAAAGGCCTGCTGGATACCCTAGAGCCACGGGAAATGCCACCTAACCAGAATAAAAACAATCTTCATTCTTCCAACCCCAGCTTTCCCCCTCCTGTGCTTCCTGGCAGTGATGCCACCATTCAGCCGATTGAGCACTTGAGAAACGTGCTTGTCCCTCCTCCTCATCCAATCCTTCCTTCTGCTCATTCTACCTCCTACTTTTCTCTGGAACCATCCACTTCTCTCCCTCTCCACTGCACCACCCCACATGTATGTCACCCTCCACCTGTGTTCTCCCCTGGACTAGTCTCCTCATATCCACCCCTGCTCACTTCCAACCCAGACTTATCTTTTTATTTTTTTGAGAGTTCATTTATTTTGAGAGAGAGAGAGAGACAATATGGGAGGGAGAGAATAAGAACAGGGGAGGAGCAGAGAGAGAGGGAGAGCAAGACTCCCAAGCAGGCTGCCAGCAGCCAGCACAGAGCCCGACTCTGGGCTCAATCCCGGGAACTTCATCAACTCAGATCATGACTTGAGCCAAAATCAAGAGTCGGATGCCCAAATGACTGAGCCACCCAGGCACACTGCCCCCTCCCCCACCCCCAGACTTTTTAAAATGAAAACACTTGGGGCACCCGGGTGCCTCAGTTGGTTAAGCGACTAGCTCTTGATATCAGCTCAGGTGATATCACAGTTCTTGAGATTGAGCCCCCATCAGGCTCTGCACTGACAGCGTGAAGCCTACTTGGGACTCTCTCTCTCCCTCCCTTTCTCTCTCTGCCCCTCCCCCACTAGCGCTTGAGTCCCCCCCCCCAAATAAATAAACTTAAAAAAATAAAATAAAAACTCTTCCCAAGGCCACAGAGCCCTGAATGACACTGTGTCCATCTCCCTCTTCAGACATTTCTTGTGCCATTCCCATCACCACCATCTTTTAGTAGGTCTTTTAATAAAGTCAGTAATTAAGAATGACTCAGGAAGACCTTAAAATATGCTATACTCTGAAAAGCCTCAAACACAAAACCCACAGACATTCCAAATCAATAATTTTGTTTGTAACTTAAAGCCAGTCTTCATTGTTCACATTTATCAAAAGTAGTTTTGAAATATCTTTTGTTACTAAGTCGCTATGCACAGTTTATCGTATGATTCAAAAAGTGCTTCTTCTCATCAGGGAATGAGGTCACTAGACTTCTATGAGGTTCCAAAGGTCCTTTCAGCCAGAATTTTTCAGATCAATAAAATATTAAGAGAGGCCCAGCACAAGGGAGTCCAAATTTTTATTCTTCTATGTGGAGGTGTTAAAAACAAACAACCCCCCCCCCCACACACACACAGAAGAAAGAACACTTTAATAACAAAAATTGAAAAGCCATAAAGTCAGAATAGCAGCTAACATTCTAAATGAACAATTTTGGTTTGATGCCCTCATTTTTCTCATTTCATTAAAGATTTGTGAAAACAGGTTCCCAAACTAAAATCAGTAGCTAGACAAGATTTTGACAACCCTTATCCTAGAAAAGAACTACTGTTCTTCTAAAGACAGCTTCATCAAGGCTCTTGCTTGAGGGGCACCTGGCTGGCTCAGTCAAAATTCGACCCTGGATCTCGGGATCATGAGTTTGAGCCTCATACTGCATGTGGAGATTACTAAAAAATAAACACATAAACTTTAAAATAAAATAAAAACCTTCTTGAAAAAAATAAAGTATTGAAAGGGGGGAAAAAAGCAGCCCCTGACATCTAAAACTGTTCAGAGGTTCATAATTAGACCCCAGTATGATTACAAACTGGTATGATACTTACATGAAGGCCACTTCTGTTTGCCTGTTGGATATAACTAATCTCATGGAATACCCACTGCAGTTAAGGTTACTCTGAGACATGATAAAATGGAACAAAGCAAGGCTACTTCTGTTTTAAGCACAGACAAAACAAGGGTATTGTGCAACCTACAAAATACCAAACATCCCCTTCTCTTGCTAAATTAAAGTTTCTTCTTTACCCAGTCACAGAATTTTAAAAGTACCCAATCGTGGAGTGCCCGGGTGGCTCAGTTGGTTAAGAGCTTCCGACTTAGGCTCATGTCACGATCTCACGGTTCCTAGGTTCAGGCCTACATAGGGCTCTGTGCTGACAGCTCAGAGCCTGGAGCCCACTTTGGATTCTGTGTCTCCCTCTCTCTCAGCCCCTCCCCAACTCATGCTCGCTCTCTCTCTCTCTCTCTCTCTCAGCAATGAATAAACATTAAAAAATTTTTTTTAAATATCCGATCTAGAGCAAACCCCCTGTTCCTTGGACCCACCCTCAAATTACACAACCCAAGTCCAGATTATGAAATAGGTTTTGCCAAATGCCCTTCTACCAAGAGGGCAAAAGTTTGCGTTCTTTTTCACTGTAAAGAGTAATAAACCTAATTTGTTCAACTACAGATGTGTTTACTGCTGGCCTTTAGCCGAAGGCACTTAAGAGTATCAAAGTATTAAACTCTTTTAAAATACTCATAATCCCAACCACTTTAAAGCAAAGGAATTCCCTACACACTCTAAAACAACCCTAATTTTATGTCTTCTTATGCCCTTCCAGTTCTTGTCCACATGTATATACTGTGTGTTTTTCTGTTACTGAAATCACTGTACATACTATTTTATTCTGCTTTTGCTTAATGTTCTATCAATTTTAATGAATGAATAACATCCCACCGTGATTTTATTCTTAAATCATTTCTCCTCAGAAAAATAAGAGTAAAAGGAGAGAATGCGTATCTTGTTCCCACTGCTGACATCCTAAGCTATTCAAGACCACCCTCATCTAACCTCAGGTCAAATGCACCCAAGTGCCTTTATACCTGATCTGCTGGCCTGTCCATTTACTCTGCAAATGGAGTTTTACTGTTTCCAAAGAAGAGAATTATGAAAGAGCACCAGACTAGGTGTCAAGAGGCCTGAGTATCTAGACATACTTCACTAAACAATAGTGTAACCTCTGGCTAAACGTTTTCCCACTGGGTTTACTTCCTCCTCTGTAAAGTAAGTCAGGCTGGTCCCTCAGTGTCTCTTGCAGTTAACAAATCTGGGTTCCCCTGACTTCCTCCTGGGGAAAGTGCCACGGGACAGGCGTTCCCATGACTGGGGGTCAAGGCCACAGCAGCCACACGGGGCCAGTCTGGGCAGCTCCCACAGCCCTGATTGTGGACTCCTCGGCCTTTCCCAGGGATCTCAGGAGCCTCGGGGGCAATCTCTCCCTCAGCGCCTCTTCACCTGGCAAAGAATGCCCCAGTCATCAAGCAGTCTCTCGCTTAATTGAGTTATGTACACAAGTCGACTGAACTTTTCTCTTAGCAGTGCAGGATGCGCAGGCCTGGAACTGGTAGAACAAGTGCAATCACCCAAATCTGGGGGGCGTGCAAATCACAACCAGCATTCCGCCGAGGCCAGGATTTCCTTAAAGGTTTTCTTGTCCAAAGGTGTACGGAATCAAACCGAGGTAGGGTTCACCAGCCCACTCTGCACCCACACTGCCAAGCGGGATACCGTAGACCCCGGAAAGATGCTGTCCCGCACCAGGTGTTCCTCAAGCCACACCCGCACCTGCGCCACCTCCACGCTGCATGCCCCTCTCCGCGCCCTCCCCTAGAGCTCACTCACCGGCGGCGCATTCTGTGCCACGGCGCAGGTGGCAACCACGGTCAAGAGTACGAAGGTTAGGCGACCCCAGCCCAGCATGGTCCCGGTAGCTCTGAAAGACGCCTGCCGAGGCTGCAAGAAGTACCACCTGAACTCGAAAGCAGGCCTCGCCCCGCCGCCGCGTGACCAGATGCACGGGGCCGCACCAAACGAGACGGGGAGGGGCGAGCGACGAGATGGGGCCAAAAAGAGAGGCTGGGGCTTTTCTGTGTTGCGGCAGGTGTAGCAAGAACAGGAAGCCTTCCGAAAGGAGTGAGGAGCGGGGAGCCCTCGCGATGGGAGTCAGAGCTCGCATGAGGACCACGATATTGGTCGGGCCTCTCCCCCGGTCTCCTGGGCAGTGGTTGGGCCCAGCCAGAGCCCCGCCCCCGGTGGGTGGGGCTCAGGAACTTTTCTCCGGGTCGCGCCCTATGGAGGTCCGCGCGCACTTCGGGACCCACTCCGCTGCCGGCTGCGGGGCGACACAAGCCGGGAGCTCCCGCTCTACTCCGAGCTTGGTGCTACCTGTACGATGTCCCCAAACGGCCCAGGACGAGCTGTTCATTCGGGCTACCCGGTACCAAATGCTCACGAAACGGACCCAACTCACAAGAGTCTCAAAACGCGGAGGCATAACCCGCTACTGCGACTCATTTTTGCACTCTGAGCAGAGAAGGCCCGAAGTGAGTGCGTTTGTTCATCCTGACCGTGGAGTCACTGGACGGGCTCAGTTGTTAGGGGCAGGGAAGGGGGTGGTGGGAGTCTAATCCCCACCGACACTCCGGACTAGGAATTACCCATTTAGCTTTCACCGCAGAGCTGACAAGTCACAGAATTTAGGTTTCAGTTACTTGAGCTTAGACACAGGTGGAATGATCAGGTAGAATTGCAAACCTTCCTTCACTGATGTATTCAGCTACTGAGCAGCTGTTTTCATCTAACTCGTGAAAGCCTTTAGGCTGGCAGAACTGAGCTAAACCCGGGAGGAGGGGGTGTATTCTGTGTTGTTTAGCCTGCACCTGAAAAACAGTTAATTGCTTGTCATTCATACCTTCCATGGACATGATTGTCCTGTTGGATGTTACTTAAAAGTGCGACTGGAACCCCTACCACCCGGATTGCACTTTCTGGTAGAGTCTTTAGGATATCCTAACTAGCATTGTTTTAATGCTTAATGAAGCTTAGAATACTTTCACTAAAATCTTCATTTATTTTTTTCTTGTGTCTGAGAAATTATAATTTTACCCATTTATAATCCTTCCTTAGAAAAATCAATCTTTTTACTTGGAGATTGGGAAATGAGAATTTAATGTTTGGGGCGGGGGGCTGGGGTAGAGAATCTTCTTGTCAGCCTTAAAATACCCAGTTAATTTACCAGCAGAGTAAGTTTGTTGGGAATGGCAGAGTAATTGCAATTTGGGACACTGAAACTATGGCAAACCGTAGGCAAGTTGGGAGAACAAAGAAGAGGGGACTGTTTTTATGGAGGAAAGGAGACAGTTGGAATCTATTTGAATCGAAAGTCCATTGGAGGAGAGCAAGAGTTCGGTTGTGGCCACTATTCATTGTCTGAGTTGTGGGGATAGTAAGAAATTTTCCTTTCTATTACTGGGATAGTAAAGTAAGCTTCTTCCTATTGTGGAAGGTACAGGTAAGCTTTTTCCTCTTGGGGTCTGTAAAAGGTGGGAAGTGGTAGTGTGTGAGAAGTCTCCCTTCAGGACTTCCCAACTCCATTTTAAGTGAGATTTCTTTTGTTCATTTTCACACTCCTTTCGAGGAAGTTTGACTTTTGAAACATATCACATGATTAAAGTGGTTCCTGACTGAACAGTGAATAAGCAGATAATAGAAATGTTAATTAATTCAAGAAATATTTGCTATCAGCCTACAATGTACCAAGCATTTCTCCAGACACTGACTGGGGTTAAGCAGGTACCAAAAAAGAAAGTTCTTCCCTCATGAGGCTTACATTCTAGATGAGAAATGGACAATAAATACAATACATAAGAAAGTTCATATAGAATGTTAGAAGGTGATAAATGTTGTAGAGAAAAAGCAGAGTAAGGGGGATCATGAGTGAAGAGAGTCAAGGGCACCTGGGTGGCTCAGTTGGTTAAGCGTCTGACTCTTGGTTGGGTTCAGGTCGTGATCTCATGGTCTGTGAGGTCGAGCCCCACATCAGGCTCGGTGCTGGGAGCACTGAGCCTGCTTGGGATTCTCTCTCCTGTCTCTGTGGCCCTCCCCCACCTCAAAATAAATAAATAAACATTAAAGAAAAAAGTGGGAAGAATCAGTGTTAAATAAAAGGGACAGAATAGGCATTATTGAGAAGGTAAAGTCTGAACAGAGATTTGGAGATGAGGGAGTTATCCTGGTGGATGTCTAGGAAAGAATTTTCCAGAGAGTGGGAACGACTGGGACAAAAGCTTAAAAAGAGAATGCCTGGCATGTGTGGCTAGGCAGGGAAGGCAGTGTAGGTAGAGCAAAAGGAAGGGAGGGAAAAGAGTAGATAACATCTCTGAAAAGGAGAGTAAGGCAGATTACACAGGCCGTTACCAGCCATTGTAAAGGACTTCAAATAGATTGAATTATTTTGGACCTTAAAATCAGTCTGTAGAAGGAGAGGATTCCCATCTTTTAGTGTATAAATAGCTATTTGGTTTGAAGATCATTCACTTTAAATGCCACTGAGGGCACTTTAAACATGTCACCAGATATGTATTTTTTTCCTCTGAGAGGATATTCATTGGTGGTAAGTGGTCTAGCAAAATCAGATTCTTTATGCAAAAAAAAAATATGATGTCAATTGGCATAATATTCTTAGGCACAATTTTTGTATAATTTTGCATTTAACTTTCAAAGGGCTTTTATATACTGTTGATTGTTTTCAAATTAAAAAATTTAAATTCACTCTTCCAAAATATACCATTTTATGCATTTATTTTTTATTTTAGAGAGAGAAAGTGCATACATACATGCAAGTGGGGAAAGGGCAGAGAGAGAGAGGGAGAGAGAGGATCCCAAGCAGGCTCCGCTCTGTCACACAGAGCCTACCTGACGAGGGGCTCAATCTCATGAACTATGAGATCATGACCTGAGCCAGAATCAAGAGTCGGTTGCTTAACCAACTGAGCCACCCAGGTGCCTCCATTTAAAAAAAAATTTTTTTTAATGTTTATCTTTGAGAGAGAGCGTGAGCAGGGGAGGGGCAGAGAGAGACAGAGACACAGAATCCGAAGCAGGCTTCAGGCTCTGAGCTGTCAGCACAATTTATGTGTCAGCATATATATTTTCCTACTCCATTCTTAAGTACTAGAAATATACAAAAAGCCAAGGTGAGGCGTGTAGTCAAAGGAAAAAAATTTCCTTGGTTTGCAGCATACTGATGTATTCACAGAAAATGACATTTAAATGTACAAATAAGTGACTGTGTCAGTGGGAAGAGTGATTCAAATACTGTCTTCACAACAAGCATCACATTTAAGACTTGGATAACCTGTTTAGTATGCAAGAGTCAGTGTAATCAAATTGTTTATCAGAATAGCATGAGTACTTGGCAAGCTGTGGACCTTTCCAAATCTCCTCCTAACATTCCTAGGTTTCTGAGGTGGAGCCTTGATTTAAAGTCTATCTTAGCCTAGTGTTTCAGTTTGAAAAATAAACCTCTTGCCAGAAGTATTTACCATTGAATTAAAAAAAAAAAAAAGGCTTACTATATTTAAAAGGTAATCTGAGTTTCCAAACTTAGATTACTGTCTACTTTTCAGGAAGGATTCTAGGGAATAAAAGATGTAAAAAATGGAAAATCGGAGGTCATGCAAAATTGTTACCTGATTTCTTCTCTTCCAGTAGGTTTACCATACTAAGAAAGCTACTTGCTTTGTGTTTTACTTGTATATAGAAAACATATTCGGGGCGCCTGGGTGGCTCAGTCGGTTGGGCGTCCGACTTCAGCTCAGGTCACGATCTCGCGGTCCGTGAGTTCGAGCCCCGTGTCGGGCTCTGGGCTGATGGCTCAGAGCCTGGAGCCTGCTTCCGATTCTGTGTCTCCCTCTCTCTCTGCCCCTCCCCCGTTCATGCTCTGTCTCTCTCTGTCCCCAAAATAAATAAACGTTAAAAAAATTTTTTTTTTTTAAATAATAAAAAAAGAAAAAAATATTCAATCATTACATTCAGCTTAAGGCATTGTGTTACACAACCATGAATTCAGTGCTCACATTGTACCTAATTGTCCTTTCTTACATAGTGTCAAAATAAAATAATTATCTTAATTATCCTTCGCTTTGCAGTTATCTTTCTGTTTGGGAAATATTTTTGATATTTTATTGAATCTTTGATATCTCAGGCATGTTAGAGTTTGAAGAGCCACTTTAAAAAAATCCTTTTGTCCTATTTGTACTTTTTTTTTATTATTCTGACCCAAAAAGTATTTAATTTAGCTCAAATCCAATAATCTCTCATTTTTTTGTTCCGACTTCATATTCTTATGTAGTTCCATTTGCCATAAACCCTTATGGATACCTATTTACTGTTCTGGCCATTAGGAGAAATGTTGTTTCTCCTAGGTTTGTGGTAAATTCATGTATTCTCTCAATACATTTTGAGCACTAGGTGCGGAATAACTCGTGAAAAAATGGCCCTTGCCTTCCTGGGGCTTTCAGTCTTGTGGTAGGGAAAAATGATGATGGAGGGGAAAATGTAAATCAAATGAGTATCTGGAGAACTTTCAGTACATTTAGATCATTTCTCCATACTCATCTCTGGTTTAGTATTGTGCATGTTACACTGACCTCATTTCCACTCCTCCGTGATGCAGCAGCCACATGATTTGGATGAGCCTTCTCCTTCTCCTCCTTCTCCCTGGAGGTGGCCCCTGGTTGGCCTGACATTGAGGTTGCCTGCCCTGTCTCTCTTGCCACCGTGCTTGGCTTTGGCTTTAACCATGGAGACTCTTGAATCCAACAGGCCACGGTTTGAAGTTCAAGGTTTTGCTCTATGATTGAGGCAACTGTCCTTTATCTTCTAACAGGAAAAAGGAAGCTAGTAGCCCTCACTGCTACTGGCATGCCTTTGAAATGCTGTGCATTTCAAGGGAGCTGCCTAAGGAGGAACAGATACTGTGGACAGCACAGAGGAGAGATGGACAGAAACTGGGTCATGATGACATTGTTAAGCTGCTAGATCAACGAACCTTGGAGCCTGTCCAATAACTGGACTCTTCATTCATGTGAGCCACTACTCTTCTTTATTATTTAAGCTAGTTCAGGTTGTTTTGCTTGCGAGTTTGTATCTGAGAGCATCCAAATGGATGCACATATTAAAATAGGTATTGCTACCTTCTGAAGAGTGGAGGATTTATTGTAAAAGCTATATAATGCTTAAGTTTTAAGACCTTCTTCACTCACTTGTTCAGTCCTCTTCCAGACTTTTCACTTAATTTCACACTTGTAATTTTATATTCTTTTCCTTAAAGAGGATTATCCAAATTGTATAACCTCTGGCCTCACAACACCTTGATGTACCATCAGATGTTTTGGGGAGGAAATGTCCACCTTTCCCTCTAATTCCTTCCATGCACATCTCCCTAAGAGAGGAGTGGCTTACCTAGTGGGTAAAGAGCTGGAAGGGTCACTGCGCACATGTGGCCTGGCCTCTCCGGCTCTCTCATTCGGATCTGCTTGCCCATAGCTGTACGTTCACTGCAGCAAGCCCCAGGGGACAAGAGTAGAGGGGAATTAGTTGCTGCCTTTGACCACATCTTTCAGAACTGGCACTTGTCCAGCAAAGGTGAAAAATACTGTGTTAACATGATGGCTGTGAAGACTTTGAAGGAAGCATCATGAAGGGCTGGCTGTGCGAGATGTGGAGAGAAGGTAGTCAAGCACTGGAGCCTTTTGCAAGTCCTTGTGTCTGCTACCCCCATCCCAGCCTCTCGCTGCCTTCAGTCTACACCCCTCATGGTAGAAACTGGCTGCACCCACTGGGGAAGCAGTTTGCATCTGTTCAGGGACCGAGTGCATAAATACATTCCTGAACAGAAAGACTCGGGATCCCATCTCGGCCTTAGATCCAAGGGTTTTCTCTATTCCAGTTTACTCAGCAATAAAGCTCATATTGATCTCCATTTAATGCCTTTGTATATTTCCTAGACATTTTCACCTGGAAGGTGAGGAGAAAGATCATCACCCTGAAATGACAATAGGAGTCAGCAACAGCAATTACAGTAATTACGTATAAAATGTACTATATGACCAACTAACAGTACCAAGCAAATCCTAAGTGCTATGTGGGAGAATACAAATTCCTGATCTCAGGGGGTCTACAACTGGAAAAGAAAATAGCACTAACATATATACATATCAACTTATGAAGCCAACCACAATTCAAACATTTTATATATGTTCAGTTACTAGACTGAACCATATGAAATTGCCATTTTTGTAGGCTAAAAAGTAGTTAAATGTCAACATTTTCACATGGCCATGCTAATGTTGCCAGCGCCCGACATACTCACAATTATTTGACTCGATTTGGAAGCTGGTGCCATCACACTAGATAGCTGTAGACCTCTGGTGGGCACTGCTTCCCCTCACCCCTTGGAGATTTTTCATACCTGGCTCACTGTCACTCTTTCTAATTTGATTTTCAATATTCTCAGTGACTGCAATATCCACAAAAAACAATTCTTTTAATATTCTGGTTTCTTGACCTCTTGCCTTGCGATGTTCTTGACCTCTATTTTACCTCAGATACCCAATTCCACATTTGTATCTGAGACATTGGAAAACTTACTTCATTTTGCTTAAAAATACCACTGTCTTTGACTCTTCCTCACTGGCACAAGATCTTCAGAAGATCTTGAATATCCTCTTGGTTTTTTCTCATCATTCGACCTCTATATATGGGGTGGCCCAGGGCCGTCTTCAGATGTCTTTCCTTCTTTTCCTCTGCTCACTCTTTATATGATCTCATCCAATCTCATGACATTGATGCCTTCTCTCTATTGATGACTCTCTAATTTATATCACAAGCTCAGACCTATCCCATGAACTCTCATCTGTCTTTTCAACATCATCTACTTTGTATATGTAATAGGTATCTTAAGCTTATCATGTTTAAAAATGAACTTGTGGGGTGCCTGGTGGCTCAGTCGGTTGAACATCAGACTTTAGCTCAGGTTATGATCTCACGGTTTGTGGGTTTGAGCCCCATGTCAGGCTTTGGGATGACAGCGCAGAGCCTGCTTCGGATTCTCTGTCTCCCTCTCTCTCTGCCCCTCCCCTGCTTACACTCCCCCTCTCTCAAAAATGAATAAATATTTAAAAAAAATGAACTCTTTATTTTTTCTGTCCTAATCCACACTGTCCCTATCTCAGTAAATGACAATGCCATTTTCTAGTTGGCTTGGACCAAACCTTTGACTTTTCTCTTTAAAAAAAAATTTTTTTTTAATGTTTGAGAGAGAGAGTGTGTGTGGTGCAAGCAGGGCTGGGGGAAGAGAGAGGGAGACAGAGGATCTGAAGTGGGTTCTGCGCTGACAGCAGAGAGCCTGATGCAGGGCTTGAACTCATGAACCATGAGATCGTGACCTGAGCCGAAGTCGGACACCCAACCGAGTGAGCCACCCAGGCACCCCTGACTTTTCTCTTTCTTACCATACACCCATACACCAGCAAATCCTATTGTGTCTACCTTCAAAATGTATTATATGCAGAATCTGATCACTTCTTACCAGTTCCACTTCTGTCTTGGTCCTAGTTACTCTTGTATGGATTACTGTTTAAGCTTGTAATCAGTGTCCGCTTTTTCCCATCATGTAATCTCCACATGAATCAGATCGTCCTCTCCTCCAAACCCTCCAGTGACTTCCTGCCTCACTCAGAATGGCAGCCAGTGTTCTTACCATGGCTCACAAGGCCACTTAGGCCCTGGGTAGCCTGCTACTTCTCTGATCTCATGTCCTTCCAGCTTTGCCTTTTCTCATGATGCTATAGCCACACTGGTCTTCTTTACAGACTTTAAACATGTCAAGTATGCTTCATTTGAGAAACTTGGTACTAACTTCTCCCTCTGTGTAGAGTGTTCTTTCCCAGATACTTGTGTGGTTCACACAAATGCTCAAATAGTCCTTTATGAGGGAAGCCTTCCCACAGCATCATGTATAAGAATCCGCAGGTATTCTTTTTCCCACTTTTTTTTAATTAAATTTTTTTAAATTTAATTTTGAGAGAGAGAGAGAGACAGAGTGTGAGCAGGGGAAGGGCAGAGAGAGAGGGAGAGACAGAATCTGAAGCAGGCTCCAGGCTCTGAGCTGACAGCACAGAGCCCGACGCAGGGCTTGAACTCACTAACTGTGAGATCATGACCTGAGCCAGTCGATGCTTAACCGACTGAGCCACCAGGCACCCCCTCCTTTTTCCCACTTAACCTGACTCCAAACATCATCACCACCTGCTG
The DNA here is from genome assembly GCF_018350195.1 of Panthera tigris. Lineage (NCBI taxonomy): Eukaryota > Metazoa > Chordata > Mammalia > Carnivora > Felidae > Panthera > Panthera tigris. Next base: position 20,453,227 of record NC_056663.1, on the reverse strand, counting down.
TTACACATATTTTCTTTTTGTTTAGTTTCTGTCTCCTGGCCAGAATGTAAGCCTCATGAGGGCAGGGATTTTCTTTTGTTTACTGCTTAGTCTCAGCGCTTAGTGTCTGACACATAATAACACTCTATAACAAATAGTTGTTGAATAAAGGAACTGCATTAATATCATATACCAAGTGGTGTCTAAAATAATGTAAGGCATCACCAAATTACAAATGGATTTGTTTCCCCAGAAGCTTTTAAGTTGGGCATTTGGAAATCAATATGCATTTTCCATGCAGATATGAAGGAAGTGCTGTTATTATTTATTCCCATCTTATGGTTGAGAAATCTGAGACTTAGGATAAGTAACTGTGCTTAGGTTTTCCTATTCCAAGTACACCTAACCACTACACTAAATTCCCAGGCCAGATCACAAAACCAATATGTACATCCCATAGTTCTGATATATTCTATAAAAAGGAAGAACTACAATGGAAGACACTTATCTTATACACAAACACCTGTACCCAGAGCCTGGATTGACCTCCCAGCTCTCTAGATGGTTCACTCAATTGCCCCCATTCCTTGATGGTCTTTGCCTTCATCAGCCTTATTGCTTTCTTGCTATCCTCTCCAGCTTTGAGCCCATGGTCCATCATTTCAACTACTCACTTGCCAATATAGGAGATGTTTTTGCTTTCTGTCCTTTCATTACCTGTCCCGTAAAACCCCAGCTCTGGATGAATACAACTATCTGTACTGTGCATCTGCACCAGGCCTGCTGAGTTCTGCTTGACCAATTAAGTATCATTATAAAATCAGTATACAAATCTTCTGAGTCCCTAATGCTATATAGCAAGTCTGTGATCTCATGTACTTCATCTGTCCCTTAACAACTCTTTCAAACCCTTTTCCTGAAACTTTGATCATCTACTATTTCTTCCATTATTCTTAGGTTACCTTATCTTCTTCATGATGAAAATCTAAATTTCAGAAGGGAACGACCTCACTTCTCTGCCACCAAATCTCCATACAGGTCTGTACCTATCCCCGACCTTTCTGCTTCTCTTCTGTCACAGTGGGAAGGTTGTCCCTCTTATTTAAGTCCAATCTTTTTACTTGTCTTCTAAGTTCTCACGTCCTTTTTAGGAATATGATGCGATAAATTATGCCTTCTCTCTTGCGTTTCCAACTTCTTCTCTCTTGGCTTCTTGACATTAGCATTTAAACATACTCAAATCTCCTCTACGTTAAGAATAAAGTCTCCCTTGGATCCTGTGCTAATCTCACTCTCCTCCATTTGTAGTCAAAGTCCTCAAAAGAGTACTACACTGGAAATTCCCAGACGTTGATCCCTAGACAAGTACCAGATTGTCAGGAGATTTTTATGCATTTGTGGTAAAATAGGAAACAAATAAGTTAATGCTGCCCACGTCTACCCGTATAGCCAAGTTCGAGATCTATATGTTGGGTCAAAATTACCAGTTTTCTCCCTCTAAGAATTGTCTTACACTTTCCAAATATGTAAAATCTTAGATCTTTTCTTTCTTTTTTTTTTTTTTTTTAATTTTCAAGAGAGAGTCAGAGCACTAGCAGGGCAGGGTCAGAAAGAGAGGGAGACACAGAATTCAAAGCAGGCTCCAGGCTCTGGAGCTGTCAGCACAGCCCAATGCTGGGCTCGACCTCATGAACCATGAGATCATGACCTGAGCCAAAGGTGGACGTTTAACTGGCTGAGCCACCCTGGCGCTTCCAGATTTATCTTTTAAAAACACTCCACTTGTGCTTGAATTTTCTATCTTCCTTAGCTCTGTGTTAATTTCTAGAAATAAATTCCAAGAAGGAATAGTTTCTGCATTTTTTGTTTTTCTCTGTATGGTATATATCTCTCTTATGGTAAGTGTATTAGAAGATGGCAAAGACATTAGTAGTCTTTTATAAAATCTAACGGAGGCAACTCCATGTGGATAAGAGGTATCCCTCACTAGGTATCAGTTAACTCTGTAAATTATCTTTTGTTGTAGTTCTAAATAATTCACTGCATTTTACAGAATATATGGTCTTTGTTCCCTTTTTTTATTTTTGGAGGCCAACTTTATGGCTAAGCATGAGTCTAATTTTTGCATGTTCTAAATCCCTGAAAGAGTATGAATCCTGTTATGTAAAGTGGTATTTACATATCCCATAGATCACACTTTATGATCATTCCATTCAATTCTCAGAGTTTTGTCTGCTTGATTTATTAATTATTTAGAGAGGTATGCTACAGTAGATTTTCCAGTTTCTCTTTGTGGTTCTCAAAGTTTTGCTTATAGATTTTAAGGCTGTTATTAGATGTGTATAAGTTTAGAACCATTTTATCTTCAAAGTGAAAAGCCTCTTTATCACTGTATAGTAACCTGATTTATTTATATAGTAATTTCTTTTGAATTTGTAGTTATCACAGCCAAAAATGTTAGAATATCTTTTTTCCATTATTTGATTTTATGAATTCTTATGTCCCTTTAAGCAATTTTTGCTTGACATTTAAAAATCCATTTGAAAAATTTTGGAGTGCTTGGCAAATTTACATTCATTGTGAATGTAACACATTACGTGATTTCTCCTATTTTTCTTTTCCTTTTTAAATTTCTTTTGGATTAATTTTTTCCCCTTTTTGTTGGAGAATATATATTCTTTGCCTCTTCTTTCACTGGTGACCCTAAGTATTTTAATTTGCCTACTTAACAGAGTATAAAGTTAACATTTTTTTTTCATCTCTTAAACATATCTAAGACCTTGTAATAGTTTGTCCAGTGCCCCTCTCCCTGTCAATAACATCCTATTTTTGTCTAATTTTTAGTTTTAACATCCCTTCTACAAATTATTATGTTTTTAAATGTTTATTTTTGAAAGAGGGAGAGCAAGGGAGGGGCAGAGAGAGAGAGAGAGAGAGAGAGAGAGAGAGAGAGAGAGAATCCCAAGCAGGCTCTGCACTAATGAGACTGACACTGGGCTCAATCTCACCACCCTTAGCCGAAATCAAGATCATGACCTGAACTGAAATCAAGAGTCGGACGCTTAACCGACTGAGTGCCATCCAGGTGTCTCTAAGTATTATTGTTTTTAATACATTTTGCTTAGCCTCACCCGTATCTTTGATATCTTTGCTTGTCATTTCGTCTCACATCTCTGACCTTCCTTCTGGGATCATTTTTCTTATGCCTAGATTTTCTCTGTTGTAATTTCTTTTAATAGTGATCTATTGGTAATAAATTCTGTTTTAATGTCAAGAATGTCTTTATTTTGCTTTAGGGTTTTTTGCCTTACTATTGAGATAATTTAATAAAGGATATCATTCTAGGTTGACAATTATTTGTCTCAGCTCACAGAAGATACTCTTCCACTGTCTTTTGGCTTCCTATCTGCTGGTGAGAAGTCAGCAGTCTGCTGATTGGCCATACTTTTTGGGTGATTACTCCTTACTTTCTAGCTGTTTTTAAGACAAAACGTTTTTCTGTCTAGTTCTGCAGTTTCACCACAATGTGTTTAAGCATGTATCTTTGTTAATATCATTCACAGGGATTCCAAGATCTGGTGTCTGAAAAATTCTGTTATTATCTCTATTACCTCTTTCCCATTCTGTTACCATCTTTTTATACTTCAATCGGACATATACTAGACATTTTCATTATATTCTGTGTGTCTCTTGATCTTTACTTCATCATATAGGCCATGTCCTTGTCTGTGAGCTGTACTTGGGGCCGATTATTCAGATATATCCTAGTTGATTCTGTCTGGCTTTGATGTTTAACGCATTGCTGAATTTTTAGTTGTTTTTTATTTTTTGATGTTATTATTTTTTCATATCTGCTTGGTCTTTTTATTATGTCATATTTCCTACTTATATTTGGGAGTTTTACTTCTTTAAACATGTAAGTATATTTAATATTCTACATTTGGTATTTTTAAGTGTTCTTTTTGTTTCTCTTGGCTCTAATGGTAGTTTGCTTCTCTGTGTATGTTTAATTTTGACTGTGAGCTTATTTTCTTTGAAAAAAAATTTTTGGTACGATTTAAGATCAGAAAAACAGAACCAACTGAGTATTTTAAATTGAATTCTCTCCTTGAGACTTTTGTTCTCTTTTAAAATAAGTAGTAGTGTGATTCAGAGTCACAGACCCATCTGAAGTCAGCTTATAGTTACATCTCAAGACACTTTTTCCTTCCATTCTACTCAGTGCCAAACAAAACATTTCTTTGTACCCCTGTTTGTGCAATAAGATTTTTCATTGGCTGTTACCTTTGAAGGTACAGTCCTTTGTAGTCATAGATTCCCTCTTGGATGAATACAGGCACCTACATCCTGTATCTTGGGCTCTTGTCGAGGGAAAAGCTCAACGTCTCCAGGAATTGGTACAACTTTCAGGTCAGAGTGGGCTTGGTATACATTCTTCTCTGATGTTCCTGCTTTTTATTTGTTTGGTATTATCTATAGATTCCTTTCTTTGATATGGATGAGTGACGTTTAAAAAGATATTTAGTGGCCCCTGAGTGGCTCAGTCAGTTGAGTGTCCAACATCGGCTCAGGTCATGATCTCAGTTAGTGGGTTCGAGCCCTGCGTTGGGCTCTTTCTTGACAGCTCAGAGCCTGGAGCCTGCTTTGGATTCTGTGTCTCCCTCTCTCTCTGCCCCTCCTCTGCTTGTGCTCTCTCTCAAAAATATATAAACTTAAAGAAAGATACATAAAAATATTTTATCCACTGCATTAGTTGTTTTACTAAGGAGTGCCATTCATGGTATCTCAGCTATCATACTTCTGAAAGTGGCAGCCCACGTTTTATAAAATCAAGGTGAAACACTTCCCCTTCTCTTGGGTTTAACATGAGGGAGATGAAAAATCCCAGGAAAGAGAGAGAAAGAGAAAGGAAGAAAGAAGTCTGTGCATTTAATACTTGTTAGTTTCAGACCCTGTGTAGTTCAATGGTAGGTAGATGAGCACCACTCCCCTCGGCTCCTGGGTAGGAGCTGCAAGAGTGGGGCTGGGGAAGAGAAGAAAGAATAGTGAGAGTGTTCGTAGGCATGTTAAGAGGACGTTTCATCTTTCATTGCATTTACACCATATGGCAAATTTGTCAGTAGTTTTCTAATATTAAAGAGGAAACTTTGGATCCTTATTACAGTAGGAACTGGGCGAGATTTCAAATTTCTAAGACATAATATATTTGTTAGAAAAGAAAATGTTAGCATTGGGTTGAAAAATGGCACTTTATACTTCTTTGAATGCAGGAACTTAAATAATACAATGTATTAAAAAGAAAACAATTAGATTTAGAAATAAGACACTAAATTCAAGAAAAGAAAATTAAATCTATTAATAGCAGAGGGCATGGCACTGAGAAAGTATATTGCAAAACATTTTAAATGAAAAGTGCACTGGGTAAAGGGATGCTCTTGGAGGGTCACTCTGAGATAGAGATCAGGATTTCCAATCTCAGAAGACAGTGAAGCAAAAGCGCAATGTTTAACCCAGCTGGGCTGCAGTTAAAGTGGATTGAGAGATCAGCTGGGCCGAGAGGACAGAATTTTTAAGGCAGATGAAAGAAAGGTGGCAACGTGAATGCTGGAGTCAGTGAAACCAAGATGGGAGACCCCATGAAGACAGACTGTGAGCCAGGTTTCAGGTGGGTCCGGACGCTTAAGAGCAGAGGGGAACTGCAATGATAATGGGTGTGGATGGTAAGCCCTTCACAGCCTGAGTTGATGGTGGGGAAATGAGAAGTTTCAAAACTGATACTTGGGGCCATGGTATATGATTCTCCAACTATGGGTGCGCTGGAATGAAAGCTGAATTCAGCTTGGGAAAAACCAGAAGGGGCATTTTCATGGGAGAATTAAGTGGAAACTTTGGTTTACCCTTCTACTAAATGCTTAAGTCTTTGTCCATTTTCCTGTATTCTGGAAAGGACACACACAATGGTGTGGAATGAAGCTACCGGAGTAAAAGGAATGTGGGAAAACAAAGTTGGTAGTCACAGGTGGAGAGGTAAAAGCAGCAGGGCTGGGATACATAGAGGGCCTGCTGGAGAGGATTTCTGGACTTAAAATGAAGAACAAGGGAACGTGCCAAATGTTCTGTTTGCGTAGGCAGTTGGGGAAATTATTTTTCTAAACAACATGAAACTGCTGTGTGCAAGCTGATTTAAACTAGCATTTAGGATCGAGGTGCTGTAGAACAGCCTAGGTTGGACTCAAGTCTACTGGTCTTTCCTACATAAGCACCACACTTCAGAAAGTCATTTTACACATACAGGTGAAACCAAACTGAATGAATGCTGATTGGCTGCTAAACTGTTACCTTAGTTTTAAGTTCTCCTGAACCTAGGTATATCCCTGGGGTTTTTCTGCTATCAGTTAAAAAGCAAACGAACAAAAAACCCTTGGAGGAATATATTTAGTAGCAGAATAAGAAAATAGGGATGAATACTTATACAAACATAAAGTATAATACAGAAAAAGAAAAAACAAGACATTAGGAGCTTAAAGCACTGCTTTTTTTTTTTTTTCCCCCTCCTATGTGATTGACTGTAGCCATACAACTTAATTTTGTCCAGTGGCAGTTAGGGAACTAAGGTTAGAAGTCATGACTTGATTCCCTACCATGGCATCTACTTTTATTCAGGTTTCCAACTTTTTAAAGGAATAAAGAGGTATGCTTTGTTTTTTTCCTTACAGTTCCACTTAGTATCTAAGGACCAGAATTAGGAAATTGCATGATGGAAAAATAAACACTAACCAGTAGGGCTACACCCCTTTTGCTCTATTAGCAGCACTCAGAACAGGATTGCAAAACCTCATTAGATTTGCGAAACACTCTAAGAGAAATGAACACCTGAAGATTTTAATTTAAAAGTCCTGGCTATGCACTCTGAAAAAATATTTTTAAAAGGATTTTTTAAATGTTTTATTTATTTTATATATAGAGAGAGATAGAGCAGGAGAGAGGCAGAGAGAAAGGGAGACACAAAATCCGAAGCAGGCTCCCGTTTCTGAATTAAGCACAGAGCCCAATGCAGGGCTTGAACCCACGAACAGTGAGATCATGACCTGAACCGATGTGTGTGACAGCAATTTGGAGATGGTAAAAAAGTGAGTCAGTGAACTTGAAGATAGAAAAATTGAAATAATCTAATCTTAAATGTGAGCAGTCAAAAAAAAAAAAAATTGGATGTGAGGAGCTTTTTCTTTGGTCAATGTTTTTATTTTTTTATTATATATAACCTTTTTGATAAGGCTACTAGGCTGATAAATCAGGGGAATGCTTGGCCAGAACGCATCTTGATTTTTACAGTGCACTTGACTTTGAATGTGGAGCAGATGACAATATTTAGATGCATTTATTCTTGACCCCTGCTACTCTGCCAGATTGACTTCAGTCCTGTAACGGGGAGATGAATATAATACAATGACACAAATAGGAAAGAACACTTATCAGTTGCCTGAGAATCCCCGCTGTCCTCCTTCAGGAGCGTATAAACTCCATGAGGGCAGCCAGTGTATATTTTTAACCTGTACCTTCCTTCCCAGTTGCCAGGACCTGTAACTAGTTCTGCTCTCTGGACTGGGGGAAGCATGAGGGTGAGCACGGTGACAGGGAATCCAGTCTCAGGTACCAAGACACTATTGGAGGCAAGACTTTAATTTCTTGAGTGAGTGTTTCTGAAAGTGTAGTTCAGATCACCTGCTTCAGAATTACCTGGACTTTTGGTTAAAATGTCAATTTTGGGATATAATTCTAGACTTGCTAAGCAGGCAAGGGTAGGTCTTGGAAATCTGCAGGTACCCTATGCAATTCTTATTTCTAGGGGTTGGGGGCTGGCAAAGGCAAGGAATAGACTGAGTCCGAGGCAGGTGTCAGAACCCTGGCACTGTTAGCATCTTGGCTGGAAAATTCCTTGTTGTAGGGGCTACTGTCCTGTTCACTGTCAGATGGTTAGCAGCATCCCTAGTCTCTAGCCCTCTAGATGCCAGTAGCACCCCCTCTCTCAGTTGAGATTGTCTCCAGACACTGCAAGATGTCCCCTGGGAGGCAAAATAACCCCTTGTTGAGAACTACTGCCTTGAGGGACCCAAGTAGTAAGAGATGTTCCCAACCTAAAGATCAGAGGAAGAAGGAGAACACAAGATGGGTGGATGTCCAGCTCTTGGAAATGGAGTGGCAAGTTAGGGCTAGTTCTACAGGAAGAGCTCCTTTATAAGGTTGATATCGGTAGCTTAGCTTCCTTGCTGTAGAGGAGCCGTGTTACCCGAGAGCTGGTGACAGATGGAAGATAAAGGCTGAGAACTAGACAGGGTTTGGCAGCTTAAGTCAGGTCTCAATGCTGGCTGTGTATCATCAACGGGGAATCCTAAAAACATACAGATGCGTCAGCCAACCTTGGTCCTTCTGAAGCAGAATTTCCAGTGGTGAAGTCCAGGCATCTGAGACACAACCTGGATTTTGGAATACTCACAGAGTTAGAGGACATCTGGAATGCTGTGTTCAGGAATTCAGAAAAAGGCTAAGAATAAAGATGTCTCAGCACTGCAGACATCAGCAATGTGTAGTGTCTGAATATCTTTAATAGCTCCGCTCCCATCCCATCCCATCCCATCCCACAAGTGAGGACAAAAGCATAATACCCGATGCACTGTGGGTAAACTGTTCTAAGTAGGGAATTTTCCCAATTTTACTCTTATCCTCCAATCTGAGCCTACTTACTTTTTTGTAATGTTTCCTGTTCCCATTTCACTGCCTAATACCTGATTTCTTTCTCTCCTCCCAACCCCTCTAATAATCTGTTTGGTTTGTGTGATTTGGGCAATATTTAGAAAGCAGAATCAAAGCCTTGTTGACTGGATTGGGAGTTTCTAGCTTCCTTTTAAAGGTACCAATGAAGCACTGGTGGTAGAAAGTAAGTAATATAAACTAATACTGTAAAGCAGTAAGAGATTCATTCCATAAGCTTCACAGGAAACATGAGGTTCATAGAGTAGCACCTCATGCTTTAGGGCAGAAAATGTAGAAAAGAAAAAAAATTCTGTGGCATGTTGAGTATGTACTCAATGTTTCAATTCCACGTGAAACACTGCAGTTAACTAAAAAGTACATCCATGAAGATCTCAATTAAACTTGATTAATCTTATTTAAACTAGCTATGATTTCAGCAGTAATTCCATAATAGCCCAAGACCTCTGTAAAAACACTTCCATTGATTATTTTATTCAGAAAAAAACAATAGGGGGAGACAGAAACAAAAATTCTGGTCATTTGCAGTATCTATCAGCCTTCAATTTGGCTCTCCTGTTTAAACAAAGACAAATGATAAAAATTATGTAAAACATTCCATATATAGTCAGCTACTAAATATATACTCAAACTCAAATTGTGTTCTCAATTTGGTTTTTATATCACCATCCCACTTATATCAAAATATTTTAATTAAAATTTAACTTTTCAATGTTAGGTTTCATACTAAATGCATTCTGTTCTTATGAAAGCCTTTCCTAATCTTGAAGAAATGTTGCCTAAGAGCTTTTTCAATCCATAATAGAATTTTAATTGCCTCTGAATTTAAGCATGCCCTAAACTTCTATTTAACAGGGTGGCAATCTTCTATTTTCATAAGCGGTAAAAGTGACAACACACGGACCTTATGTCTTTTGTGTCCACATTCTGGTATTGTTTTTTTACATCCTATTCTTATTTCTTAAAACCAGATACAGGCTTTCTCAGCAGGAAAAATTCTTACATCACTTACTAACTTCAGGTAACAACATGATCAACTCAGTTAATAGGAAATATATGCTGAAGCATCATCTTCATCAAGTAATGTAAAGAGATGTTTTAAGACTAATTTTGCAACACAGGACTTGAAGGAGTGGCAGATTACCACATTCTCTTTCCTTCTGGTGCTTACTTGATTTACAGTTCTAAATGTACAGCCAACCCTCTCTACTCATTTTTTTTATGTTATAAATCTAGGACATTACTTACCTAAAAAGGAATAGCAATAGATAAATATTAATAATGTGCTCTGATAAATATCCTGCACACTTCTAAATTCAACTTGGTTAAAAGTGCTTCCATTTCATTTATTTCATTTTATACTTGATAATTTTTAAACTGATTTATTTTTACTTCATTTTTAGGAAGCTGTACTACTCTACTAGAACCCACTGAGTTTTGAAATTTAACTACTTCTTTCTAATAGTTATAAAAAGATGATGATAAATAAATTCATGAAGGAGTTTCAGTCAAACCTGAATTTCTTACCACAAAATATGTAAGTTTTTGAAACCTGGCTATTTTTAGATATTCTTTATTGGTAATGTTTTCCTAGACTTATGATGTCCTTTGTAAGTAACATTACCATGTTCACAAATTAGAAGACGAAAACTTACTGTAATAACTGAAAAAGAACACTGGTTACACATAAGCCATTTCTACTGGATCCTGAAAATGGCTGGAAATAAGTAAAAATATACCTACCTGTCCAGAAGTGTTTCATGTAAAAATCCATCCTTCCGGGCCTTTTTGAGAATTTTACTGTCTTCTTTACTTATTTTAAGTTTGTGGTCTTGGAAGCTCTGAAATTTCTTTCTGTTAAGAAAATGCCTTTCTTGAAAATCACCTCAAACTTTGATCATACATGTTTACTCATGAAATTACAAATATTTTAAAAGTTTTTCATTTATTTAAAAAAATTAATTGTATTTCTTTAATGACATACAGCTTTTCAGCTGCAGAGATGACCTCAGTGCTCCTCCCCGCAGAGGGCAGTGGCCTGCGCAGCACTACAAGGCCTCCCTTTCACTGAGGGGTGTTGGCCGGGGTCCCGAGTGCTGGCTCTGGAACATTGGGTCAGCATCATGTACTAATAAGCTATAGTCATTCTGTTAATGAACAGGGAGTACAGACTAACCCAAGTGACTTTAGCTTTGAAAGCCAGCAGGATAATTAGGAAAACTGAAGCTTTGAGAAAAGAAAAGCATTCAGCCTAGTTCTTTGTCCCAGTCTGTTATGCCTCATGTCGTTCAGGCCTTAAGAAGGACCCGTCTAATCTGTAAGGTCGAAAAGGAAAATAATACGTACACATAATTGATTTCACACTGTTTAACATTTCCTTTGTCTTCTTCTGGAATATCATCTTTTTTCTTAGTTTCTCTTTCAGCACAGGATCTAATCTGGACAATGGAGAGAACTCAACAGGTTATACGTGAATCTTCCCCTTCCCCACTTATTTCATAAGAACCCTCTAGATGATTTTTTATGCAAAAGAAGAAAACAATCAACTTAGCAATTAGATTCAGAAAAAGACAGGTTCTAGATATGTTTGTATATATGTTTATATATATGATTTATATAAATAATTGCTATTATGTTTCTCTAGAGCCCTTGCATCAGACATGGAGAAATTTATTTAGAAAAACATTTTATAGATCAGATCCTGCTGAGCATTTAGGCAATAATTTAATTTAATGGTGGCACCAAAGTAAATATTCAAATTATTCTGTAGTGTTTATTTTATAACACTGAAAATTTAAGATAGTAGTTACTTTACTTTGCATAGGCTATTCACAAATCCATTAAAATTTGTAACATTACACAACTCATTTTTACCTAATTGGAATACACTCCTTCTAAATCTTCCTTATGTCCTCATAAATTGTGACAGATATTTACTATCACATGCCATAAACTGATACAGCAAGTGGGATCTACGGAATAGGGCAAGAAGGGGACAGAAGTCAGGCCCTTGGAATTGGCAATTTGCAACCCGAAGGACTGGGATTCTATCTCCAAGGATTTACATCTCTGAAGTGAGCTTTGTGGCCCCGAGCCCAATTCCAAGACTGCTTAGAAAGCAGTGACCAATAAAGCATGCACCAATGCCACGTGTGTGACAGGTCTGCTCAGTGGGGTCCTTACAGATCTGGGGAGATTACTGGCCAGTGCATGTGACAATACTGCACTACTTTCGGCAGAAGGGAATGTGCTCTGGTCGATAAGGTTAGGCTACAAAGGTGGATGGATGATACAGACTAGCAGAACCTGCGAAATAAAATGCAAGGTGGGAAGAGTTTTGGATTATCACTGCTCAGGGCTTCTAGATACTTGACTAACCAAATGAACCCAGGGAAATATGACAGGTACTTCATTTAACAACAGTTGTTGGGGCTCCTGGGTGGCTCAGTTGGTTAAGTGTACGACTTTGGATGAGGTCATCATCTCACAGTTCGTGAATTCGAACCCCGAGGTGGGCTCTGTGCTGACAGCTCAGAGCCTGGAACCTGCTTTGCATTCTGTGTCTCCCGCGCTCTCTGCCCCTCCCCCACTCATGCTCTCTCAAAAATAAACATAAAAAAAATTAGATATTTAGAAACAGTTGTAATTAGTGACAAATACGGCATAGTATTGTTTTTTCCATGAAGTGCAGAGTTACTGCATTTTATTTGCATCGTTTCTCTTCAAAAATCATACTTTTAGGTAAGTGAGAAATCCACCAGCATTTTTCTCACGACCTATTTCTGGAGAGGCGGTGTGGTATGCAATGTCAGTTTCCAGTCAGCTGGGTCTGGGTACATATCCCTGTCTCATTGTAGCTAGCTGTGTGACTTTCATGAAGTGACTGATCAAAATAGGTAAGGATATAAGGAGGGCTACAGGCCATCCCCTCAGAGGTAAGGTGACTAGCTACCTCCCAGGAGCACAAGGAAGATTCAAGATGATGCATGTGCCACCTTCAGCAGAGTGCCTGCAGCTACTTGCTTCTGCTTTGTTTTTGTTTTGTTTACGTAACTGCAAAGTGTTATGACTAACGCTTTTCATATACCTTGTAATTCTGCTTGTGGGAATGTGTCCTCAGATACACTTGCACAACTAAAGAAGGATGAATATTCAAAGTTATGTGTGTTATAGCACTGTGTGAAGGAGCAAAAGACTGGAGGGAACCTAAATTTGCATTTATAAGGAAATGATTAAATCAATTATGGTACATCCCTAAAATGGAATATCATGTAGTTGTTAAAAAAGCAAGAGAAGGGGTGCCTGGGTGACTCAGTCGGTTAAGCGTCCGACTTCAGCTCAGGTCATGAGCTCATGGTTTGTGAGTTTGAGCCCCGTGTCGGGCTCTGTGCTGACAGCTCAGAGCCTGCAGCCTGCTTTGGATTCTGTGTCTCCCTTGCTCTCTGCCCCTCCCCCACTCACACTCTGTTTCTCAATAATAATAAATAAAATTAATTACTTAATTTTAAAGCAAGAAAAAAATTTTATACATCATGATAAGGGAAAATTTGCAAGAGACAATGTTAAGGAAAAAACTCAAGTTCTAAAGGAGTGTGTATTGGAGGCTAACGTTAGTCTAAAAAGGTAGAAAATTATAAACATATCCATTTTTTATAAACTCTGGAAGGTACAGAAGGGTAGCAGTGATGTCTTAATATGTTTGTATTTTAAAAATTTTGAACCATGTAACGTACCTATTTAGAAAACTATATTTTAAAATTCAGGCTTTAAAAAGAAAATATAGGCCTAAAAAGCATGTGGCAAAATACTAATACATGGGGGTAAGATACAGAGTAATTTTTCTACTGCATGGTACAAACCACCCACCAGTTATGGGATTTATAATTAAAAATAAAGGTTATTTGGATCATAGGATAAAAAACTATGCATTACATCTTTAAAAGTGATGGCAAATGACTATTCAACATTTTAAAGAGATATATATGTGACATGTATTAATGTATAAAAAGTCATGATTACCTTTATCATTTCTTCTTCTCCTGCTGTTTTACTTTTCGCTTCTATATCACCTGCTTCGTTGCATCTAATAAAACAGCTATTTGAGGCCAATAGGGCCATTTTCCCCTGTAAAACAAAACAAAAAAGTCACAGGAATACCTACAAAATAATTCTTATATCTTGAGAATGAAATTCTACTCTTACCCCCAAGTCTAAAAGTAATCAGCAAAAAGAATTTGGAGAAAACATAGAAAATAAAGACATACAGAAAAGAAAACCAAATCACCTATAATCTTACTATTCAAAGATAACCACAATAAACATTTTTAGTATATTCATTCTGTTAATAAGATGAAATAGAATTGTTTCCTTTGGCCTCAAAGATCTATTGAGAATATAAATGATTTAGTTCAGCTTGAAAAATAGTTTTTAAAACAATACAAATTATAAAATTCACAGTAGTTTACTCAAATAGTACTGTTTCAAGTAAAATTTTCTTCATAATTAGAAAATATAAAAATAAAAGCTAACTTTTGGTGCCTTTGAATTTACTGCTCAGAATGTTAAGAATTAATGTCTGAGGGACTTTTTTATGTGGACAGAAATATTCATACTCTTTATTTTTTTTTAATGTTTATTTTTGAGAGAGACAGAGAGAGAGAGAGTGCATGAACAGGAAAGGGGCAGAGAGAGAAGACAGAGGATCTGAAGTGGGCTCCGTGCTGACAGCCCCATGCGCGGTTCAAATACAAGATCATAACCCAAGCCGAAGTTGGCCGCTTAACCGACTGAGCCACCCACGCGCCTTGTCATACTCTTTTCAGTTGTTCAATGCCCACTGTGTTATACAGATTCTAAAAGGCAAAACATGAAAACGAATTTTCTCGTGTATCTAAACCTAGATTTAATTAAATCTCCTTAACAAATATAAGGCTTAATTATGACTTGCAAAACTTTGAGTACCTTAAACGGACAAAATATTTACAAATATAATCATTACAAAATGTATGAATAACTTTATATCACACTCAATTACAAAAGGGCTAATAACAGTGGATGTGATTGATTTTCTTATTATTTTTTTTTTTTAAGTTTATTTATTTTTGAGACAGAGAGAGACAGAGCATGAACGGGGGAGGGTCAGAGAGAGCGGGAGACACAGAATCAGAAGCAGGCTCCAGGCTCTGAGCCATCACCCCAGAGCCCCACGCGGGGCTCGAACTCACGGACCACGAGATCGTGACCTGAGCCGAAGTCGGACGCCCAACTGACTGAGCCACCCAGGCGCCCCGATTTTCTTATTAAGGTGGCCAGGGCTGGGCTTTCTACCATCTGGACGACGCTTGGTGTGCGGGGTATGGCTGTATCATCCAGTGTAATTTAAACTCGTAATTTAAAGCTGAATCCCTCTTAGCAATCAAGTTTTCCTTGTTCCATCAGGAACTTTTATGTGTCTTTTTCATTTAAATATTAAAAGTTAGTGTCTTTCCCCAAAACAAAGTGCAATGAACTTCCCAAACATTCTGTATGAGTGGTAGTATCTGGGTTATCATCATGCTGGCCTGATGATACACTGGTCTTTTCTGTTGATAGAATTTGTATTGAAAGTACCTTATTATAGTGGTAAGATCACCTAGAAGGGGTTGCAACCCATAAGTGGTTCATGAAATCAATTTAGTGGGTCCTGCTCAGTATTTAAAAAAAAAAAAAAAAAACAAAAAAAACACAAAAAAAGTACAACAGAATAGAAAATACTGAAGTGCACAACACGAAGATTAAATAGGTATTAAGTACAATGTGTGTACTGGGCTGCAACGTAAAAATGTTTTTCTCACTGGACTGAGGTCAAAGAAAGTTTGAAAGTTACTGACCCAGAGATTTTATCCTACGGGATGAGGGAATGAGTCTAAATAATTCTTTTGGGGGGATGTTTGGCATACAGAAACACCGTGGGATCCTATTTTGAATTCGTTATTGTCTATTCCCAATGGTTCTATGCAGTTACCAAACTCCTCTTCTACTGGTGGCTACCTATCCTTCCTCTTCTCAATACAGTACCTCCTTTTAGCTCTGTATGGATCTAAATATATAGAGCTATATAGAACTCTGTATAGAGCTTGATATGGTATCTCCTTTAGCTCGGAGACTGTTTTAGCTCTGGTATATTTTTGTTCAATCCTTACTGCTTACACAAACAGAAAAGGAACTTATATATTATAATTTTTTTTCTTTGGAACGTAGGTATTCTGAATAAACAGACATAGACTTAACAAAATATCCTTCCACTGCTAAGTGCCTATTTACTAAGATCAATAAAAATTAATATATTATCTTCATCCTTCTTTTATACTAAAACTATCTTTTTGTACACTATTTGCTTTTGAGTTTTACCATGAACTCAGATGTTTATAGACTAATTTGATTTCAGTGAACCATTATTATCACTATTTACTATTTTATGCACAGATTGTCACAAGCTGGCCATAAGCTTCCTCCACTGTTCTCTTACCACAGTCTCTAATGTTTTTGAAAGCATCCATAATTTCTCCTAAGAAGGTATTCCTGAACTATCCTATTTTCCTGCCCCAAGACATAAAATGGGCTATCCTCTGAGAAATCTGGAATCTTTAATGAAAAATAAGAACTGAATCCAGGCACCAAGGGTATACAGAAATGATGGTGGGCAAAAGTATTTTTGCTATTTTTGTTACACTATTTCCCCCCCAGTTTTATTGAGATATAACTGACAAAATCACTGTGTATAAGTTTAAGGTACACAGCAAAATGGTTTGACTTACGCATGTTGTGAAATGATTATTTCAGTAAGTTTAGTTAGACCCATCATCTCCTGCAGTTACAATAAAAAGAAAGCATAAAATGGAAAAAAAAAATTTTCCCCTTATGATGAAAACTCAGGATTTACTCTCTTAACTTTCCACTTTATTATATAGCAAGGTCAGCTGTGGTCCTCATGCTACACATTATATCCCTGGCACTTATTGTATTTATCTTGTAACTGTAAGTCTGTACCTTTTGGCCACCTTCCTCCTCTAATTCTTGCTCCCAGCACCTCTCACTCTGGTAACCACAAGTCCAATGTCTTTTTCTGAGTTTAAGTGATTTATTTATCTTATTATTATTATTATTATTATTATTTAAGATCCCACATGTAAGGGAGATCCTACAGTTGTCTTTCTCTGTCTGACTTACTTCACTTAGCATAACGTCCTCAAGGTCCACCCATGCTGTTGTACATGGCAAGATTTACTCATCTTTCATGGCTGAATACTATTCCATTGTGTGTATGTATGTATATATGTGTATATATATATATATACACCACAACTTCTTTATCCATTCATCTGTCAGTGGATGCCTAACTTGTCTCCATGTCTTGGCTCTTGTAAATAATACCCCTATAAACATGGAGGTGCAGATACCTTTTCAAGTTAGTCTTTTTGTTTCCTTTGGATATATTCTCAGACACGAGATTGTTGGATCATGTGGTAATTCTATTTTTAATTTTTTGAGGAGCCTCCACACTGTTTTCCATTTGGCTGTACTAGTTTACAATCCCACCAACAATGCACAAAGGTTCCCTTTCCTCCACATCCTCAAAAGCGTTTATCTCTCGTCTTTTTGAAGATAGCCATGCTAAGGGTCATGAAGTGACATCTTACTGTGCTTTTGGTTCGCATTTCCCTAACAACTAGCGATGTTGAGCATCTTTTCATATACCTGTTGGCTTTTCATATATCTTTTTTGGGAAAAAAAAGTCTAGTCATGTCTTTTGCTCATTTTTTAAAACTGGGTTGTTTTTTTTGATATTGAGTTACATCAGTTCTTAATATATTTTGGATATCAATCCCTTATCAGAAATGCAGTTTGCAAATATATTTTCTCATTTTATAGGTTGTCTTTTCATTTTGTTGATTATTTCTTTTGCTGTGTTGTACTATTTTTTGACATCTTTTTTTGTGACATCTTTTTAAGGTTATGAGTTCGTATTGGTTTTCTCCAATTTAATGTATGATATTATTACATTCTTTTTTTGTTGTTTTTTAGAATATATACTCTCATTGACTGTTAAAGACTGTATCTTACCTTGACAAGAAGCTTTATTCTAAACAACAATAGCACTTACATCTTGAAAGACTGGTTCCCATTGTTCTCTTGGTCCAATTGCATCCGAACGCCCCACAACAAGTCCATCTGAATTAATACCAAGGTATTTTCCATAGCCAGATTTCAGGGCAATTCTTTAGATTAACAGAAAAGAAATGTTACAGACTAAGAAAAAGAAAATTAAATATGGAACATAAAAATAAATGTGGGTGTGTATAATAAAATTCCAGAAAAATCCAAAAATTTAAAAATGAAAATTATCAAAAGCATATGTGCCTAGTGACTACCATATCAGAAAGTGTAGTTCTCTCGACATAATTTTATATTCTAATTATAAAGCTCCCGTTGCATGCTATCAAGTCACTTCCCAGAAAAAAAATTCTATCAACTTAACATTCTCACCTCAAAAGAGGAGAGTATTGTTTTATCACAGATCTTATTTAATGTTATAACTTTAAAAAAACTGGAATACAAGATATAGGAAAAATAGTATCCTATTTTATATTTTAATCATTATAAGTGACATTTGTACTTCTTTTTCTTTCCTTTTTAGTTTTTATCTTTTTGTTCATTTTTCTATTGGGGTCTATTTTTTTTTCTTAGTATTATGAATCCTATACACACATGTGAAGAATAAAAATTCATTGCTTGTTAAGGTTATTGCAAATATTTTCGTTTGCCCTTTTTATGTTTTTTCCCCCAGTTGTAAAGAAGTTAGTGTTTATTGATTATTCTTCTGCTTTTATTCTTCCACCATACTTATTTGCCACTGAAAGAAAGTATAGAAGTAATAATGTGATTTTTTTAAAGAAAAAAATATGGTTTCTAACTTCTTAGTTTACCAATCCTTTATGATGCCAAGGGATTGATTTTATATTCACTTATAGTTAATATAATACGAATCATTATCATGTTGATGCAGCTAATTATTAGAATACTGAAATTCCATTTCTGCGTGTACTACCCAAAGTATCATTCTGTACTTTTGCACTGTGAGAATATAAAAAGTCAGCTTATGAAATGGTTGTAAAAATAGTGAGTAAAATATTCTTTTGCTCTTTATGACTATGTAACATTCTCTACTGGTTTTAACAATATTCCTTTCTTCTATCTTCCTGTTTATCTCTTGACTTCTGACCAGTGAGTTTACATATCACAATAACATCAGACTCCATTGTGTCTTATATCTGTTTTCTTCACATGATCTTTCTTCTAATCTACATCTTATTTGGCCTGTGACAGTATTAATCTTCATTTTTTTCTAGCCTAATATTATATATTGCATACACGATGCTTTATTATATAAAGCATCGTGTATGCTTTTATTTGGAGCTTTAATTCTCTTTCGAAGACACAGTAACTGCAAATGAAATTTAATAATACCTAAATATGGGATATATACATATTCTAAGTTTAAAATTTCACAAAATACACTTCAAAAAGATTGTTTTGTTTTTTACCTCAAAATTACTCTGTGGAATTAAGTTGACTTAATTAATTAGCTATATGTTGGAATTTTTCAGTGAATAAAATGAAAAAAATAAAAGGTTATTAATTATAGTTCAACTTAGTTACCTGGAATCAGACAATTTGACAGCTGTAAACTGCTCTGGAGGACTAGGGCCCTCATCAACTATGGAGAAAAAAGCATTTTGAAATAATTTGACATTTGTTACAAATATACATGTAAAGATATTCTTCAGCTTTAAAAAAAATATTTTCTCTCAAAATTAATTAAGAGTATTTTGATATTTTGATACAATATACTATTCAGATTCAAAGTATCAAGATCTACTTTATCTCCTTGTAACTACAATATTAGTTTTACATCCTGAATAGGTAAGTCAGCATGATGCTTAGGCTTATAAGATATTTTCTTTTTGGGGCACCTGGGTGGCTCAATGCGTTAAGCATCCAACTTCAGTTCAGGTCATAATCTCACAGTTCATGAGTTTGAGCCCTGTGTTGGGCTCTGACAGCTCAGAGCCTGGAGCCTGCTTCGGATTCTGTGTCTCCCTCTCTCTCTGTACCTCCCACATCGTGCTCTCTCTAAGAATAAATAAACATTAAAAAAAGTTATTTTCTTTTTGTGTTTTAAAATGCACTCAGTACAGGGATGCCTGGGTGGCATGGTTGGTTAAGTGTCCGGCTCCTAAATAAATAAAGAAAAAGTGTCTGGCTCTTGATCTCGGCTCAGGTCATGATCTTGCAGTTAGTGAGTTTGAGCCCCGCATCAGGCTCTGTGTGGATGATGCAGAGCCTGCTTGGGATTCTGTCTCTCTTTCTCTCTGCCCTTCCCCTGCTTGTGTGCTCGCTCTCTCTCTCTCTCTCTCTATCAAAATAAATAAACTTAAAAATATATATATATAAAATGCACTCAGTACATAGACAAATAAGCACTTAGTATTTAAAAAAGTAAATGCTTTAACTTATTCAAGGGATGGACATTCAGACCAAAACATACTGCTTTTTATCTTCAGTTACTTCATATCTCATTAGTGCTTATTCTGATGTGCTAGAAGGAATAACAAAACTTTAAGTTGTCAATAATGCTCTAGGTTAGTTTTGGTAAGAGATCTAAAGAATAAAGGAATCAAAGCTTTGACTCAACCAGGTTTCCCTTTCAATTTAAATTATTCATATTGTTTTCAATTAATAGAGATACTCTTCTGGAACCATATAGAATGTTTTCAAATGCTTATGACTAAAAAAGAAGGATCTGTCAATATGTGGTAAATATTAAGGAAGGAAAAAAGGTGAAAAGTCAAATGCAATGGATTTGTTTCTTTGGAATATACTGGATATTAGTTAGAATTTGGCCTAAGTGAATGAATGTCATAAAATATATAGTGTCAGTGGTCTTTTCCTTCTCATTGCTTCTACTAGACACAAACCTTCTTTATGTGGAGCTCCCAGTGTAAAAAGTCCATTGTCAAGTGCGTGTATATAGGTTCCTTTATCCATTTCAATTGCTATGGTTCCTGAAATTTCACCAAAGTTTGTTACTGTCCACCAGATTCCTAAAAAGTAAAATCAGTATTTTAAATTTGTTAGATTTGATACAAATTATTTGTTCTTGCTGTTGTAACTTATTTTTTAAAACTTTCGACTTTGCAGTTGTAAGAAACAATACAGAACAATCTCTATACCCTTTATTCAATTCTCCCAGTGGTAACACCTTGCATGACTATATAGTACAATATCAAAACCAGGAGATTACCCTTTATACAAACCATGAGCCTTATTCAGATTTCATCAGTTTTACACATACTCATCTGGGTGTTTATATATGTATGTGTATAGATATGACTACCACCACAATGAAGATTACATTTTTTTCCTAACATGAAATAGCAGAGCATGTGAAGACACAAAATGATAGAGAACAGTCTCTTTCATTCCATCCCCCAGTCATCCATGATTACTTTTCAGAGGCAATGACTGTTATAACCTGTTTCTTATGTAACCCTCCAGAAAGACTTCCCAGCACAGTATTTTTTTTTTCAAGTTTTTATTTAAATTCCAGTTAGTTAACATACAGTGTAATCTTCATTTCAGGTGTATAAATTAGTGATTCATCACTTACACACAACACCCAGTGCTCATCACAACAACTGCCCTCCTTAATACCTGTCACCATGCCCCCACCCACCTCCCTTCCAGCAACCCTCAGTTTGTCCTCTATAGTTAAAGAGTCTGTTTTCTGGCTTCTCCCTTTCTCTTTTTTCTCCTGTGTTCATCTGTTTTGTTTCTTAAATTCCACATATGAGTGAAATCATATGGTATCTGTCTTTCTCTGACTTACTAGGCTTAACATGATACTCTCTAGCTCCATTCACATCGTTGCAAATGCCAAGACTTCATTCTTTTTTTTATGGTCTAGCACAGTATTCTTAACCAAGATTTTAGATTAGAAACAAAATGAGAAGCTATATACACTAGATATACAAATAGAAATGGGTTTCTTTTTTTTATTCATTTTAAAATTCAAGTGTAATTAATATACAGTGTTACATTAGTTTCATATGTACACTATAATAATTCAGTAATTCTATACATTTCTCAGTGCTCATCAAGATAAGTGTACTATTTTTTAAAAATTTTTTAATGTTTATTTATTTTGAGAGACAGAGTACGAATGAGCAGAGAGAGAGAGAGAGCAGAGAGAAAGGAAGGCAGAGAATCCAAAGCAGACTCCACACCGTCAACACAGAGGCCCAATGTGGGGCTCGAATTCACAAACTGTGGGATCATGACCTAAGCCGAAATCAAGAGTTGGACGCTCAACCGACTGAACCACCCAGGTGCCCCAAGGTAAGTGTACTTTTAATTCTCTTTCACCCTATTCCCCTATTCCACCTATACCCCTATTTATGCTGCACATAAATGCAATCCCTATCAAAATACTAACATTTTTCACAGAATTAGAATAATCCTAAAATTTATGGAACCACAAAAGATCCCGAAGAGCCAAAGCAATCTTGAAAAAGAAGAACAAAGCTGGAGGTATCACAATCCTAGATTTTAAGATATATTACAAAGCTGTGGTAATAAAAACATGATACTGGCATCAAAACAGACACATAGATCAATGGAACAAAATAGAGTCCAGAAATAAGCCACACTTTCATGGTAAATTAATTTATGACAAAGAAGGCAAGAATATAGAATGGGGAAGACAACCTTCAACAAACGATACTAGGGAAACTGGACCTCTTTCTTACACCATATACAAAAATAAATTCAAAATAAAGACCTAAATGTGAGACCTGAATCCATAAAATTCCTACAAGAAAACATAGGCAAGTATCCATCCCTCCCGATTCTTTGACATCAGTCATAGATACATTTTTCTAGATATGTCTCCTCTGGCAAAAGAAACAAGAGCACAATTAAACTATTGAGACTATACCAAAATGAAAAGCTTTTGCACAGTGAAGGAAACCATCGACGAAACAAAAAAGGCAATCTACTGAATGGGGGAAGCTAGTTGCAAGTGATACATCCAATAAGGGGTTAATATCCAAACTGTATAAAGAACTTACACAACGGGCTCTGTGCTGACAGCTCAGAGCCTGGAACCTGTTTCAGATTCTGTGTCTCCCTCTCTTTCTGACCCTCCCCCATTCATGCTCTGTCTCTAAAAAATACAAAATAAACCTTAAAAAGATTAAAAAAAAAAGGGGGGGGGCGCCTGGGTGGCTCAGTCTGTTAAGCATCTGACTTCGGCTCAGGTGATGATCTCGCGGTCTGTGAGTTCTAGCCCCGCGTCAGGCTCTGGGCTGACAGCTCAGAGCCTGGAGCCTGTTTCAGATTCTGTGTCTCCCTCTCCCTCTGCCCCTCCCCTGTTCATGCTCTGTCTCTCTCTGTCTCAAAAATAAAAAATAAACCTTAAAAAAAAAATTAAAAAAAAAAAAAAAGAACTTGCACAAGTGAACACCAAAAAAATCCAAATAATCCAATTAAAAAATAGGCAGAGGACCTGAATAGAAAATTTTCCAAATAAGACATAAAGATGGCCAACAGACACGCTGAAAATGCTTAACATCACTAATCATGAGGGAAATGCAAATTAAAACCACAATGAGATAGGATTTTAACACCGGTTAGAATGGCTGAACTAAAAAAGACAAGAAATAACAAGTGTTGGCAAAGATGTGGAGAAAAATGAACCCTTGCGCATTGTTGGTGGGAATGCGAAGTGGAGCAACCACTGTGGAAAAGAGTATGGGGTTTCCTCAAAAACTTAAAAATACAATCGCCATGGCATCCAGGAATTCCACTACTGGGTATTTACTCAAAGAAAACAAAAATACTAATTCAAAAAGATATATGCATTTCTATGTTTATTGTATGAGTTTGTTTCTGGGCTTTTTGTTCTTTCTGTTCTATTGATCTATGTATTGTTTTTATGCTAATACACAACCTTTTTGATTAGTACAGCTTTGTAATAGTTTGAAATCAGGAAGTATGGTTCCTCCAGCCTTATTCTTTCTCTAGCTTGTTAGCTATCCGGGGTCTTTGTGGTTTCATACAAATTTTAGGATCGTTTATTCATGATTTGTGAAAAATGCCACTGGAAATTTGATAGGGATTGCAGTGAATTTGCAGATTGCCTTGGGGTAATTGCTTTTAACAGTTTAATTCTTCCGATCCATGAGCATGGGATCTCTCCATTTATCTGTTCTCTTCAATTTCTTTTATCACTGTCATAGTTTTCAAGTACAGGTCTTTCACATCCTTGGTTAAATTTATACCTAGGTATTTTATTCTTTTTGGTGCAATTGTAAATGGGATTAATTTCTCTTTCTGGTAATTCATTATTAACATACAGAAATGCAACAGATTTCTGTATGTTTATTTTGTATCCTGCAACTTTACTGAATTCATTTATTAGTTCTAACAGTTTTTTGGTAGAGTCTTTAGGGTTTTCTATATATAAGATCATATCATCAGTCTATAGTGACAGTTTTATTTCTTCCTTTCTGATCTAGATGCTTTTTCTTTCTTTTTTCTTTTTTGCCTACTTGCTTTGGCTAGGATTTCCAATACTGTGTTGGATACAAGCGGCAAGAGTAGGTATCCTTGTCTTGTTCCTGGTCTTAGAGGAAAAGCTTTCACATTTTCTCTGTTGAGTATGAAACTAAATTGTACTTTAGCTAAAGAAGAAATGTATCAGTCATTAATAAGATATTAGATGGACATTAAGGAATTCTTGTTAATTTTGTTAGGTCTGATAATGACATACTCTTATGTATTAAAAGGCAGAGCAAAACAGAAGAGAGAGAGAGACTGACTTTATAAGCAATGTACATTTATGTATATACATGGATAGAATGACATAATACCTGTGTTTTACTTGAAAATTCTCCAGGGGATGCCAGCATGGTTTAGTTAGTTGGTTGTCCAACTCTTAATTTCAGCTCAGGTCATGATCTCATGGTTCATGAGACAGAGCCCTGTGTCAAGCTCCACGCTGATGGTGTACAGCCTGCTTGGGATTCACTCTCTCCCTCTCTTTGCCCCTCCCTCTGCTCGTGCGTACTCTCTCTCTCCCAAAATAAATAAATAAAACATTTAAAAAAATAAAACTAAACTAAACTAAACTAAAATAAAAATTCTCCAGAAAGAAGTGCGTATAGGGTATTATTTCAGAGTGGTAAAGTATGTAAATGAAACAAGACTGTCAAAATAATGATCATTACTAATGATGGGAGTATGGGCACATGGGAAATTCATTATTTTTTTCTACTTATGTATTAGTTTGAAAATTTCCATACAACAAAGTTTTTAAAAATTGAATTCATCACACTGCACAAGATTTCCTATTCATCTAAACAGGGAAGGCTTTTTGTAACCAATAAAAAATTAGTAAAATTTTCACTTATATGAAGTTGGACTTTACCTAATGTTATATATACAAATTAATTCAAAATGGATCAAAGACCTAAATTTATGAGTTAAAACTATAAAACTCTTAAAAGAAAACATACGGTAGAAGCCTCATGATATTAGATTTGGCAATCATTTCTTTCGTAGGACACCAAAGGCACAAACAACAAAAGAAAACTAAGACAAATTAGACTCATCAAAATGAAAATCTTTTGTGTACCACAGGACATTATCAACAGAGTAAAGACAACCAACAGAACAGGAGAAAATATTTGTAAATCACATATCTATTAAGGGATTAATATCCAGAATATATAAAGAACACTTGAAACTCAGTTCAAAAAATGGGCAAAGGACTTGAATAGATATTTCTCCAAAGAAGATATACAAATGGCCAATGAGCACATGAAAATTGCTTGATATTGCTAATCACTAGGGAAATGCAAACTGAAACCATAATGAGATACCATTTCATACCCATTATGATGGGTATTATCATGAAACCAGAAATAATAAGTGTTGGTGAGGATATGGAGAAAATGGAACCCCCATGCACTGTCGGTGGGAATGTCAAATGGTACAACAACTATGCAAACGGTATGGAGTTTCCTCAAAAAACTGAAAACGGAACTACCATATGATCCAGCAATTCCACTTCCAGATATATGACCAAAAGAATTGAAAGCTTTGCTTTGAAGAGGTATCTGTACAGCCATATTCATCACAGAATTATTCACAACAGTCAAAAAGTGGAAGCAACCCATGTGTCCATTGAAAGATGAATGGATAAATGAAATGTGGTCAATGTGCACAATGGAGTATTATTCAGTCTTAAAAATGAAGGAAATTCTGACACGTGCTACAATATGGATAAACCTTGAAGACGTCACCTGATTTCAAAACATTATGAAGTGACAGTAATCAAGACAAATGTATCAGTAGAATAACAGACGAATCAATGGAACAGAAATATGTCAATACACATAAAGTCAACTGATTTTTGACAAATATATCAAAGAAGTTTAATGGAAAAGGAAAGTGTTCAACAGTGGTGCTGGAACAATTGGATATTAATATGAAAAAATGAAAAAAAAACCTCTGGGGCGCCTGGGTGGCACAGCTAACTAAGCATCCAATTCTTGATTTCAGCTCAGGTCATGATCTCAGTTTGTGAGTTCAAGCCCCAGGTTTGGCAATGTGCTGAGAGTGTGGAGCCTGCTTTAGGATTCTCTTTCTCTTCCTCTCTCTCTGCACCACCCCCCTCAAAATAAATAAATAAACATAAAAGAACCCTGACTCCTTACACCATACCAAAAATTAATTTGAAATAGATCACAGATCTAATGTAAAAGCTAAAACTATGAAGATTTTTAAAGAAAATATATAAGAATTTCTTCATGACTTTGGGGTAAGTGTTAATTTCTTAGACTGAAGACATAAGGTGGTAGCCATAATAGAAAAAAAAAAGGTAATAAAGTTTTATAAAAACTAAAAACTTATATATATAAGTATATATATATCAAATAATGATGTTGTACACCTAACACTAATACAATGTTACGTGTGAATTTTATTACAGTTGAAAAAAATTTCTAACTTTTGCTTTTAGAAAAATTCCATTTCAGCAAATTAAAAGTCAAACCACAGACTGGGAGCAAAGACTGATAACAGAGCTGTATTAATTCTTGGTGAGGGGTATAAAATGGTGCAACCACTTTCAAAAATTCTTGGTGGTTTCTTATACAGTTAAATATTCACCTATCTTTTGACATAGCAGCTCCATGTCTAGATATCTAGCCAAAATATTTACTCTAATTTGAGAATTGTTGATTTGCTATTTCAAAATAAAGTGAGATTTTCTAGAATATTAGCTTTACACCATTTCATATAAAATGTAAAGGAGCCATAATTTATGAAATTTCAAAATGCGACTGGCCCAGTTTTAAAAGAGGAAAAAAATTGCCTTAAAGTATAGATGTGGGGATAGAAGGACTGAATAGAAAACAGGATGGTTAAATGTGTTTGGGTCAGTTTATCTCTGGTACCATTTACTATCTCTGGTACCATTTACAGGCCACTGAGATGCTCTGTTCTGTTCAATTAAGATTTTCATTCATTTCACGGTATACAAAATAATCACTTTTACTATCCATTACTGTTCCTTTAGGGACATGCATATCACTGGCTTCTACAATTAAAATGCATAGACGTTCAAAGAAAATAATTTGTGAAATATATTTGATTAGATAATATTTATAGCAGGTCTTTAAAATTATGTTCAGAATCTCTAGGATATTATGGCATTATCGTATTTTAAATCAGAGAGCTGCGTTTCCTTTCTCTGTGTTTTGTTCTGATGATGAAAAAAAGGGATCAGTGACATCTCCTGTGGCAGACAATAAAAGGGATCCACAGTGTAAATAATATTGAACACTTTAAGAAAACTATAAACAGGTCATAAGTTCTTTTGACTTTCTTTATACTATTTAATCCCTAAGAATTTTTTTTTTTTTTTTTTAATGTTTATCCATTTTGTTGAGACAGAGAGAGAGACAGAGCATGAATTGGGGAGGGTCAGAGAGAGGGCGACACAGCATCTGAAACAGGCTCCAGGCTCTGAGCTGTCGGCACAGAGCCCGATGCGGGGCTCGAACTTCCAGACTGAGAGATCGTGACCTGAGCCGGAGTTGGATGCTCAACTGAATGAGCCACCCAGGTGTCCCTAAGAAAATATTTTTAAAGGCATCTCAACCTGTGTTAACTTTTTGCAGAGTAAAGTATAGAAAACTGGGGGACCTGGGTGGCTCAGTCAGTTGAGCGTCGGTCTTCGGCTCAGGTCATGATCTCGTGGTCATGGGTTCAAGCCCCGTGTCAGGCTCTGTGCTGGTAGCTCAGAGCCTGGAGCCTGCTTGGGATTCTGTGTCTCCCTCTCTCTGCCCCTCCCCCACTCATGCTCTGTCTCTTTCTGTCTCAAAAGTAAATATAAACGTAAAAAATTTTTAAAAAGTAAACTTACCAACAATATCAAGCTGAGTTTCTTCATCTTCTTCTCTTTTTCTCTTCTTCTCTTTGCTCTTTTTCTTCTTACTGCAGGAGATAATTCATATAGATGAGTTTAGAAATATGAATTTGATGTTAAGTATCACAAAATGGAATCTTAGAGGAATCTTTTAAGCTGACCATAGATTTATGAGTTATTGATTTACAGTTATCTACACTGATATACCCTCTTACTTCTAATCCTGAGAACTCACTTCTGATCCTGTATGTATTGTGTTATAGTTAAGAGAACAGACTCTGGAGCCGGACTGCCTTTTTAATCCTGACACTGTCATTTCTGAGCTCTCTGACTTTTGGAAAACTACTTAATCTCTTGTCAGTTTCTCACCTATAAAATGAGGATAATAATTTAACTGCACTTAAGGTTACTGTGAGGACTGAGAGTTAACTCACACCTTCATATATTGCTGGTAAAAATGTAAAATGGTATAACCACTTTAGGAAACAGTTTGGGGTTCTTCAAAAAGTTAAATACAGAGTTACCATATGACCTAACAATTTACTCCTAGGTATATACCTAAGAGAAATGAAAACACATGTCGACACGAAAATTTTATAACAATATTCATAGCAGCATTATTCATAATGCCAAAAAGTGGAAACAACCCAATGTCCATCAACTATTGAATAGATAAACAAAATGTGTTGTATCTATACAGTGGAATATTATTCAGCCATAAAAATAAGAGTAGTGATACATGCTACAATGTGGATGAAGTCAGATACAAAAGGCGGCATACTGTAGGACTCTATTTATAGGAGATATTCTGAACAGACAAACTGATATGGACAGAAAGCAGATTAGGGGAAGAGTGAAATGGAGAGTGACGGCTAATGATTATGGGGTTTCCTTCTAAGATGATGAAAATGTTCTGCGACTTGATAGTGGTGAACTTTGTGAACACACTGAAGACCACAAAACCGTACTTTAAAAGGTGAATTTTATGGTATATCTATTATATCTCAGTAATAAGAAAGAAAAAAATCCAGGGGTGGTTAAAAAAAAAGTTACAAGCAAAGTGCTTAGAATAGTTCTTGGCACATAGTAAGTGCTGTATGTGTGTTAATTAAGATAGAGTTGTGATAATTATAAGATACACTTGTTTGTATTTTCACCATAACATAAACTTTCAGAAGTTAACTCCCATCTCTCCTGTAAAATCAGAGAGTACAAGTTTCAGATTTATTCCGGATAAATTCTTTGTGATTCCAGACTCCGAGGCAGAGTTCCCAAGGGCAAAGGTTTCAGCTTGCTCCTTGACACTTTCATCTTACCTAAAAGTACCAAACACTGTCCCTGAGACAGGATGAAATGCTTAACGCTTGTATGAATAATCAATCCTGAGCAAATCGGCCAGGTATAAAGAGAGGTGGAGATTGGAATGGGCAGATACCTTTTCCTAAAAATCTACTAATTATAAATCACTACAACCTTTGCTTGCATTTGGCTCTAGTTACTGTACATGGTATCTAATCCTAAGAATTCTTTTATAGTACCACTACTATTTCCTAATAAATGAGTAAATGGAAGTTCAAGAATGTTAACGAACTTGCCACAAATCGCAAAACTGGTGCCAGTCACCAGTGGCAGTCGCCACTGGTGGCAGTCGAGATGGGAGCCCATATCCCTCTCAAAAGACACATCTGCATATTGTATTAAATTAATTAAGAATCTGGGCGCCTGGGTGGCTTGGTCGGTTGGGCGGCCGACTTTTCGCCGGGCGACGATCTCGCGGTCCGTGAGTTCGAGCCCCGCGTCGGGCTCTGGGCTGACAGCTCAGAGCCTGGAGCCTGTTCCGGATTCTGTGTCTCCCTCTCCCTCTGCCCCTCCCCTGTTCATGCTCTGTCTCTCTCTGTCTCAAAGATAAATAAACGTTAAACAAAATTAATTAAAATCTTTTGGGGGAGGCAGGAGACAAGAGTGAAAATAATGGCTTTTAATAAAGGAATTCATTGTTATGGCCTACATCATAAGACTAAGACCCCATCATGCGAAGGTCTGGAGGGGAACCTTATCAAGGGACCCAAACTCGTGGCTCCTGGGTCTCGCTCTCCTGTCTCCTCCCTTTTGAAGGCGCGACAGTCATGGCGCGTCTCTGGGGCGGCGTCCGTCCAGGTCTGTCCAGGTGCCAGGAACGGAGTCGCAGCATCAATCCATGTGGGACCAGGGGCCAGGCCCAGGGGCTGGGAGCATGAATAACAGCTCTCTTAAGGCTTCCGCAAGAGTCTCCGCGGGGGAGGGGAGGGCGGAGTACGCACAAACTCCCGCACAAACTTTGGTCTTACCTCTTAGCCTTGGTTCCCTTGAGCACGAGTTTGGTGGACTTCACATAGGAGTATTCGGCCATGGTTCTGGGGACACTGTATAAAGAGGTGAGAGCGGGCTCAGGGCAAAATACCTCCACTGGAGTAGGCACGCGCGCAGGAGTGCCAAAAATAGAAACAGAGAGCAGACCCCCTGGAAAGCGCAAGTTACCGCGGGAGTGAATCCCTTCTGGGTCCTCGGTGTTTTTCACCCGACCATTGAGTTCTACTTCCTGTTTACTCTCTGGGAGTACGGCAACTGCAGAGGGCCGAAATAAGTCAGGGTTCATTTGCTTGGGGCTTCTCGAAGCAAGAGCGTCAGGAGAGAGCGCCCTCTGGTGGGCGTAAAGGGTCTAATAGCTGTGGTTGGCACCTCAGCTCCTCTTGTGGTTTTCTCCTGCTAGGTCACCCGGGTGGGCGGCAGTTTGATGGGCAAGAGGGTGAAATGACTCAATCAGTGCTTCTCCTTCTACTAGCTATGAACTGGGCCTGACTACCCGGCGCGGCAGAATGCATTATTGGGCCTTGGACGACTTACAAGCCATTTCGATTCCATAAACTCTTCTTGTATTAACTAGGGAGACTTGAGTAATGTACAGGAAACAGCTAGGGAGTAAAATAAAAGATAATCACGTACATAAATTTGGGCCACAGATTTCACAAGCGCTGTAGGAATGTGGGTGGAGGTGGGGTGGGAGGTGGACGTTGAAAACTAACAGAATCAGGGAAGTCTTTCTGTGTAGGGTGGGTCTTTTGAGATGTTTTCAGTGTCACTAGTTCTCCTGCCTGCTCCAATCTCTTCGACAGTTCCATAGTTCACCTCTCTGATTCCATTTTCTCCCGCTTCCAAACCATCTCCTATAATGCTACCCGAATGATCTTTCTAGAGAAAAAGCTGCTTATTCTCCTATCTGAAATCTATTTAAGGCAGCCTATTACCTTTGGGAGGGAAAATCCTGGAATCATTCAATAAACTATTGAGTCTGGCCTCTTTTCCCACCACTTAACCTTTTGCCATCTTAGTTCAGGTTACAGCAAATCCTTGGAAATGTCTGAATGCTCTGTGTTTACTTCTGTTTGCTTCGAATGCTGCCCTTTCCTCTTTTCCCACACTCTTCCCTTGGCCTTGTTTTTCAGTCTTTAAGACAAACTCAGGCATTATTTGTTCCTGTGAATATTAATAAAGATAAGCCTCACTAAAATGGAGAAAGGAGGAGAGTAGAACAAGTTAGAAGGGGTAGCCTTACCCCTCGACTTCAATTACAGGAAGAATTGTCAATTACAGAAGCCAAAAGAAGAATCATCAGCAGGAAAGATCACCACTTATAGGCCCCAGCAAGGGAAAGATGTACTTTGCATCACCTACAAGATATCACTACCCCTGCAACTCAGCCCATTAGAAACCATCATCACCAGGACTTCTGCTTTTTTTCCCCAATGGACTTTTGTTCAGAACAATGCCTTCCAGCTTCCTCCTTCTGCACAAAATAATGTTCCTCTTCTCTGCTTCTTGGACTTGCCCATGGTTTTGCCATAGCTTGTGTACCCCAAATTACAATTCTTGGATAAATTATTGTTGAATAAATCCACTTTTATTTTTCAGATTAGCACTCCCAAAAACCATCTTTGAATGATCTCCTGCATGACTCGTTCTGAAGCTAATTGCATGCTTTTTCAGGGCAGGAACATATGTAGCTTATCCATCTTTGTTTCACCTATACCCCTCCCAATGCCTGCTTCAGAGTAGACCCTGTGTAAATGTCTGTTAACGTGTTAAGATTCTGAAGCCTGAAGTTTAGCTGTGGGATAATGAAGAGAGTGGAGCATTTAGGAGTTAGACTTGACTACTCAGGAGGGGTTGTGGTAGAAAAACAGGAGGAAGAAAATTCGATGGGTAAAGAATATCATATCATGGAGGCCACTGGAGGTCCATTTCTTATTTATATATCAGCCATCGATGCAAAGACACTGTGTGCTTGGTGATAGAGAATACAAAAGATGCTTCGACTCAAGGCCTGATCTTTCTTTTCAAAGTCAAATCTATAATTTTATATCTTATAGTTTGTAATGTTTGGATAGTTGGTTTCCATAATAAAATTATTAGCTAGTAACAGATTACTTAAACAGTGTGCCTATAAAAATGCATAATTAGATACTATTTACTATTCAATTATATCAGTAAATAGTGATAAACTGAAGTTAGCAAAATTATCTCAGTATACCTAAATGTGATAGACAATTCTTATCGAGTTACTGAATTTCAATATGCCAGAAATGACTTCCCACTAAAACAAGTTATTAAAGATGATTAATAACTAGATTAAATATCAACATTCTTATGGGTTATCATAGTCTATGTGATATATCTAAGTATGTATAATTCATACTTGATTTTTTAACATTTAAATCCAAGTTAGTTAACATATAGCGTAATCATGGTTTCAGGAATAGAATTTAGTGATTCATCACTTATATATAACACCTAGTGCTCATCCCAACAAGTGCCCTCCTTAATGTCCAGCACCCATTTAGCACCCCCCCCACCCAAACCCCCTCCAGCAACCCTCAGTTTGTTCACTGTATTTAAGAGACTTTTATGGTTTGCCTTCCTCTATGTTTTTATCTTATTTTTCCTTCCCTTCCCCTATATTCATCTGCTTTGTTTCTTAAATTCCACCTATGAGTAAAAATATATGATATTTATCTGTCTTAGGTTGACTGATTTCGCGTAGCATAATATAGTCTAGTTCTAGCCACATTGTTGCAAGAGGCAAGACTTCATTCTTTCTGATTGCCGAGTAATATTCCATTGTATATATATATACCACATATTCTTTATCCATTCATCCATTGATGGACATTTGGGCTTTTTCCATAATTTGGCTATTATTGATAGTGCTGCTGTAAATATTGGGGTGCATGGGCCCCTCTGAGTCAGCATTTTTGTATGCTTTGGATAAATACCTAATAGTGCAATTGCCGGGTCATAGGATAGCTCTATTTTAATGTTTTGAGGCACCTCCAAACTGTTTTCCAGATGGATGCATCAGTTTGCATTTCAGTCTGCCTTCCCACCAGCAGTGCAAAGTGTTCCCTTTACTCTGCGTCCTCACCAACATTTGTTGTTTCCTGAGTTTGTTAATTTTAGCCATTCTGACAGGTGTGAGGTGGTGTCTCATTGTGGTTTTGATTTGTATTCCCTGATGATGAGTGATGTTGAGCATCTTTTCATGTGTGTGTTAGCCATCTGGATGTCTTTGGAGAAGTTTCCATGTCTTTTACTCATTTCTTCACTGGATTATTTGTTTTTTGGTTCTTTATAGATTTTGGATACTAACCCTTTATCCGATATATCCTTTGAAAATATCTTCTCCCATTCCATCAGTTGCCTTTTAATTTTGTTGATTGTTTCCTTTGCTGTGCAGAAGCTTTTTACCTTGATGAGGTCCCAATAGTTCATGCTTGCTTTTTCAAAGAAGTTGTTGCCTGTTCTCTTCTCTAGGATTTTGATGGCTTCCTGTCTTACATTTAGGTCTTTCATCCATTTTGAGTTTATTTTTGTGTATGGTGTAAGAAAGTGGTCCAGGTTCATTCTTCTACATGTTGCTGTCCAGTTTTCCCAATACCATTTGCTGGAGAGACTGACTGTTTTACATTGGATATTCTTTCCTGTTTTGTCAAAGATTAGTTGACCATACAGTTGTGGGTTTAATTCTGGGTTGTCTAATCTTTTCCATTGATTGCTGTGTCTGGTTTTTTTTTTTTTCCTTTGTTTGTTTTTTTAATGTTTATTTATTTTTGAGACAGAGAGAGACAGAGCATGAACGGGGTGGGGGTGGTCAGAGAGAGAGGGAGACACAGAATCTGAAGCAGGCTCCAGGCTCTGAGCTGTCAGCACAGAGCCCGACGTGGGGCTCAAACCCACGGACCATGGGATCATGACGTGAGCCAAAGTCGGCTGCTTAACCGACTGAGCCACCCAGGCGCCCCTCCTTTGTTTGTTTTTAAATTTATTTATTTTGAGAGAGAGAGAGGGAGAGGCAAAGAGTGAGAGGGAGACAGAGAATCCCAAGTAGGCCCCGTGGTCTCAGCATGGAGCCTGACATGGGGCTTGAACTCATGAACCATGAGATCATGACCTGAGCTGAAATCAAGCATTGATGGTTAACTGACTGAGCCACTCAGGCACCCCTATATGTGTGTTTTTGTGCCAGTACTGAACTGTCTTGATGATTACAGCTTTGTAATACATCTTGAAGTCCATAATTGTGATCCCTCAGCTTTGGTTTTCTTTTTCAACATTACTTTGTATATTTGGGAGTCTTTTCTGGATCCCATACAAATTTTAGAATTGTTTGTTCTAGCTCTGGGAAGAATGCTGGTGTTATTTTGATAGGGATTGCTTTGAATATATAGAATGCTTGGGGTAGTATAGACATTTTAATAACATTTGTTCTTCCAATGCATGAGCATGGAATGTTTTTCCATTTTTTTGAGTCTTCTTCAACTTGTTTACTTTGCTTTCTATAGTCTTCAGTTTACAGATCTTTTACTTCTGTGGTTAGGTTTATTCCTAGGTATTTTATGGTTTTTGGTGCAATTGTAAATGGGATCGATTCCTTGATCTCTCCTTCTTCTGCTTCATTATCGGTGTGTAAAATTGCAACTGATTTCTGTACACTGATTTTATATCCTGAGACTTTGCTGAATTCATGTATCAGTTCTAGTAGGTTTTTGGTGGAATCCTTTGGGCTTTCCATGTAGAGTATCATGTTGTTTGCAAAGACTTCTTCCTTGCCAATTTGGATGCCTTTTATTTCTTTGTGTTGTCTGATTGCTGAGGCTAGAACTTCCAGTACCATGTTGAACAAAAGTGGTGAAAGTGAATATCTCTGTCATGTTCCTGTCCTTAGCGGTAAAGTTCTCAGTTTTTTTCCCATTGAGAATGATATTAGCTGTGGGCCTTTCATATATGGCCTTTATGATGTTGAGGTCTGCTCTTTCTTGAAGGTTTTTATCAAGAAAAGATGCTGTATTTTGTCAAATGCTTTTTCTGCATCTGTTGAGAGGATCATGTGGTTCTTACGCTTTCTTTTATTAATGTGATGTGTCACGTTGATTGATTTCCGGCTATTGAAGCACCCCTGCATCCCAGAAATAAATCCCACTTGATCGTGGTGAATAATTCTTTTAATGTATGGTGGGATTTGATTTGATAGTATTTTGAGAATTTTTACATCCATGTTCATCAGGGAAATTGGTCTGTAGTTCTCCTTTTTAGCAAGGTCTTTGTCTGGTTTTGGAATCAAGCTAATACTGGGCTCATAGAACGAGTTTGGAAGTTTTCCTTCCATTTCTAATTTTTGGAACAGCTTCAAGAGAATATGTGTTAATTCTTTTTTAAATGTTTAGTAGAATTCCCCTGGGAGGTCATCTGGCCCTGGACTTCTGTTTGTTGGGAGACTTTTGATTACTGATTCAATTTTCTTTACTGGTTATGGGTGTGTTCAAATTTTCTATTTCTTTCCGTTTCAGTTTTGGTGGTTTATATGTTTCTAGGAATTTATCCATTTCTTCTAGATTGCCCAGTTTGTTGGCATATCATTGCTCATAATATTCTCTTAATAGTGTTTGTATTTCTGCAGTGTTTGTTGTGATCACTCCTCTTTCATTCGTGATTTTATTTATTTGGGTCCTTTCCTTTTTCTTTTTGATAAACCTGCCTAGGGGTTTATCAATTTTGTTAATTCTTTCAAAAACCATCTCCTAGTTTCATCACTCTATTTTTTTTTAATTTCAATATCATTGATTTCTGCTCTAATCTTTATTATTTCCCTTCTCCTGCTGGTTTTGGGATTTATTTGCTGTTCTTTTTCCTGTAAGGTTAGGCTGTGTATTTGAGGCATTTCTTCCTTCTTTCAGAGGAAGGCCTGATCTTCAGGGCCTTCATCGAAGTAAATACTATGCCACAAGAAGCAGTGTAGTATGTAGTATAGCTTCTGGAGGCAGACAGATCAGGTAGTCATAACTGGCTTTCTATGAGACTTTGGGTAAGTTATTTAACTTCCACATATCTCCATTTCTTCTGCTATAAAATGGGATGATACCTGCTGGAATTATGATGAAGATTAAGAGAGTCAGTAAAACCCTTTTCAAAGTTCCAGATAAAAATAGTAAATGCATCACAAATGTTAGCTATTATTAGCTATCCAAGTGCCCTGAGAAAGACAAACAAAATACTATAGCAGGATGTAGTGGCCACATGTTGCAGGAGTTAGGTGCTCCTATCTTGTTCTAAGGATCAGAAGAAGCTTAATAGTCAAAGTGACATCTGAGAAGTGCGGGTGAGATTTTAACAGATGGAGACGGGAGAGGATAGGCATGTCTGATAGGGGCAACAGTAAGGACAAAGGCATGGAGCTGGAATAGTGCAGGGCTGTGAAAGGAGCAGTCAGTGGCCTTGTTGATCGGAGCACGGGGCTTGCAGAGTATCATGGTGGAAGCCAGAAGTGAGAGGGCAGAGTGGGGTCATTTTGTAGCTAAAGAATTTGCAGGAAATCAGAAAGCAGTCATGGGGGATTAAATAAAGGGGGTGAGATGAATAGAGCAGTACCGCAGGATGGTTATTCTGCAACACTCAGCATGTGTAGTGCAAGCCCTGAGCCTTGGCCTTTTTTTTTTTTTTTTTTGGTAATACAAATAACTGAGAAAAGACAGTTATCTCACATAAACACATTGACAGCCACAAGACCAGATAAAGAGCCATGCCACGGCCCCCCACTGAGACTCCTTTGTGATCTTGGTTGATTTCAATAACTGATCACTTGGGCCACTTGCCTTTTCTCTTCCTGCTCTTGAAATTTGAACTCTTAGGTTTTAAATTCTCCAACAAAGTGGGAGCCTACAAAACCCTAGCCTACCACCCCTGACTCCAATAAAAGCAGAATCCCTTGACCTGCACATACGTGTGTGCTCACCTTCCCCACTCCCCCTACCCTGTGGGACCTCGCTGTGTGGCCCCAGATGTGCGGCCCCAGATGTGCTGTGTAATTTCCAGTCTTATAAGTAATAAACTTCTAGTTTTTTTTTTTTTTCAGAGTTTCCTGTTGTTGTTGAAGGGCATCTAGCAATCATAATAGAAAGCACAAGGGCCGCTCCAAAACAACATTGGTTGTCGATAGGCTGAGACCAGCTCAAAGCAGTGACGAGTTGTGTAAGTGACACCGAAACCTTCTCACTGGAGCTGTGGCTCTTTACATAATGTAGGGCACCAGTTGGCTTCAAAATCTTAGGAGGTAGTTAAACTCGTGATTCCTGGTGGCACCATAGGTTCAGGATGGGTCCATCTTACCTGACTCAGAAAACAAAACCATAGCCAATAATTTAGTAGGTTAGTATCCTTATGTACTATTATCACATCTTTTCCGATATTTTCACAATACTTCCCTTTTTCTTATACCATAACAATCTGTGTCGTGATGAAAAAGTTCCCAGAGCCATGAACAGAAGAGACAGGATAAGAGGGTGCTCATGTTGGGTTTTCTAAGTGACATTTGGCAAAACCTCAATTTCCTCATCTCTTAAAACTTGGGTCAGTAATAGTACCTCTGAAGGTTATGAGGATTTGATGGTGTAATTCATGTAGAGTGGTTACAAGCACTCAGTAGATACTAGTTGTGACTGTCACCAGCCTGCTATTGTTATGTGGTTGTCATCGCATTCTCAGGAATGTTGGGAGCATGGAATGGATGCCTGTTCTGAGGGAATGAACGTGGAGAAACCAGAAGAGCAGGAACTGAGCCATACAACCATACAGCAAGGGGGGAGAAAGAAAAATGAAGACAGGAAGATAAAAAAGAAGGAAATAACAGGGTTACAGTAAAATGACAGAAATCAAAAACTCCGGAAAGAACAATATTACTTAATATTGAAGGTGTTCAGGAGAGCAGGATGGAGGGACGGCCCCTGAGTTAACCTACAAGTGATGTGTGGGGAAGCGTTTTCAGCAGAGCAGTGGAGAGGGAAGTTGGCTTGACCTAGAGAGTAGGTGGAGAGGAGGTATGAGCAGTTTGCTGTTGACTGTTCGGCTGCACAGGAGGTAAGTAAGGGATGGTACATTCTGCACTTCTGGATTTCATTCGGTCTTGCTCAGCCACTATATATGCATAGAGGTACAGCACAAAGTTACAGAAAAAGAGAATGAGACCAACTTCATTTGTGGAAACCTGAGACAATACTTTACCCGAAAATCAAGATAAATTCATGACTCTTCTACTCTCATCCTCAGTTTTTAAGTTAAACAGCTGCTTTTCTTCTTCATTCATGTCATTTTCAGCTCCTCCCAGGTGTCAGTGGTTTTCAGGAGTTACGTGAGTCTTCTAGGTTCTTGATGAGTTGAGGAGGGTGAGGAGGTGTGAAGAAACACTGTTTTCAGCACAGGGAGGATTTTGAAATTCTGTTCACGTGTTTTTCAGTAACAGTTCCAAGTTTTCAAGGTTATTCAATGACAGGGATCCTTGTGCAATTTTCCAAACTTCACTGGTAAGAACCACTGAAGATATTTGTTTAAGATACTGATTCCCAGGGCCTTCACTTAGCGATTCTTACTCAGAAGATCACCCTTGGGATCCAGGAACATGTATTTATATTTATTTATTTTTTATGTTTATTTAGTATTTAAGAGAGAAAGAGAGCACAAGTGCAGAGGGGCAGAGAGAGAGGGAGACACAGAATCCAAAGCAGGCTCCAGGCTCTGGGCTGTCAGCGCAGAGCCTGACGCAGGGCTCAAACTCACGAACTGTGAGATCATGACCTGAGCCAAAGTTGGACATTCAGTTGACTGAGCCACCCAGGCACCCCTATTTTTTGACAAATGTCAAAAGTGATTCTTATGGTCACGCAAATTGGGAAACACTGACCTACTTTTGTGTATTCATTGCTGGCAGCTGGAGAAGCCTGTTTCCCAAACTTCTATCCCTTCTAAAAATAAAATATTTTTTAAAAGGCAAATATGACTAGATAAAATATCTATACATATATTATATGTATTATATACTTCTGTCATATTTATAATTAAAGATGGGTAAGAATACTCAGAAAAATTGTATATTAAACGAGAAGAGGAGTGTGTAGGGGTGGAGAGAAATGCAGCCTACTGCTGCGATAAAACAGGAAGCCAAGATGTTAGAAATCTAATGTTGCAAACAGCGTTTTATAAAGTGCAAGAGCTTCAGAATCATGTCTGAAATCTTCTTTGATGTTCAGTTGTAAATGGTGACTTCGGACTAGATTTAGGGGAGAAACCAATTATGCTTTAAAGTGTTCTTGTAAAAGGCTTTAAGTGAATGAAAATCCTTGTATGTGGCTGCAGCAATTTAAATTGAAGGCTTTTAACAAATTACTAACCCTTCTCCTCTTAAAAACAATCTTTCATTTGAAATGAAAATTTAAGTTGTTATTTATGCTCTATTAGCGTCCTTATGCAGAGACCGAACAACATGTTTCACATTTCCAAGTTTTTATCTCTTGATTTTTCTGAAAGGAATAAACTACTCCATTGATTTTTTAAAAGCAAGGTAAAACAATTCATTTGACAAGGGATATTGTACTTTCTTCCTCAGTTTTCTGGTGGCAAAAGATTACATTTAATAGTGAAATCGGCATGAGAGCAGTAAAGTCTGCATTGGGTCCAGATCAGTTCCTTTAACTTCATTAAAATCCCGTTCTGTTGTTTGGATTAAAAGAAAAACAGAGGAGAAACATTTATTTTTTATTTTTTATTAAAAAAAATTTTTTTAAGTTTATTGTTTTTTGAGAGAGGCAGCACAAGTGGGAGGGGGGCAGAGAGAGAAGGAAAAAGAGAGAATCCCAAGCAGGCTTCTCACTGTCAGTGAAGAGCCCAATGTGGGGCTTGAACTCACGAAACCACAAGATCACGGCCTGAGCCAAAACCGAGAGTCGGGCGCTTAACTGACAGCCAACCAGGTGCCCAGAGGAGAAACATTTAGATCTGATACAAAAAAAAAAATCAGCAAGTATTTATGATGCAGAAGGAAAAATGGAGGAAATAGGGCTGAGAGTATTGGAATTGATAGGCATTAATTATGTTAAAAGCCATGGGACTGTTACAAATACTATGTTTTTAACACTATCAACAATAGCCAAAGTATGGAAAGAGCCCAAATGTCCATCGATGGATGGATGGATAAAGAAGATGTGGTATGTATGTGTGTGTGTATATGTATGTGTGTGTGTGTATGTATGTATATATATATATACATATATATATAAATATACCCTCAAGACCCATCCATGTTGTTGCAGATGGGAGATTTGTTTCTTTCTCATGGCTTGAATAATATCCCACTGTGTATGTGTAAATATTCCATTGTGTATGTGTGTATATGTATCACATCTTATTTATCCATTCATCCACAGATGGACACTTAGGTTATTTCCATATCTTGGCTATTATGAATAATGTCGCAATGAACATGAGAGTGCAGATATCTCTTTGAGATACTAATTTCCTTGCCTTTGGATATATATGCTCTATTAGCATCCTTATGCAGAGAGATATATATATACACACCCACATATACACACACACAGTGGAGTATTACTCAGCAATCAAAGAAGAATGAAATCTTGCCATTTGCAACTATGTGGATGGAACTAGAGGGTATTATGCTAAGTGAAATTAGTCAGTCAGAGAAAGACAAATATATGACTTCACTCATATGAGGACTTTAAGATATAAAACAGATGAACACAAGGGAAGGGAAGCAAAAATAATATAAAAACAGGGAGGGGAACAAAACAGAAGAGACTCATAAATATGGAGAACGAACTGAGGGTTACTGGAGGGCTTGTGGGGGGGGGTGAGCTAAATGGGTAAGGGGCATTAAGAAATATACTCCTGAAATCATTGTTGCAGTATATGCTAACTAACTTGGATGTAAATTAAAAAAAATAAATAAAATGATAAAAAGAACCAACCAAACAAACAAAAAATACTATGTTTTTAAAATTGGATTAGCTAAGTTTTTTTACTGAGAAGGAAAAAAAAGACTACATGAAGGTAGCCCATAATGGCTACAAGTCTATAGTGACTTTTCACTCTATTTAATGAAATTAAAGCTATAGTTGTTATACATCCTGCTGCTACCAGGAGATAGCATCCATTCAATTTACATCTGTAGTTATATTAAGTTTTTTCTGACATCCTGATTTTCAGAATCCTTTAAGAAATAATTGTTTACTTTTGTCTCATCTGAGCCCAAAAGAACAATAAACAACTTTTATTCTGTAATTTTTTTCCTTCCCAGCATCATTCCTTCTATTAAGATTAAGGAGTGTATAGGGTGACTGGTAAGAGAATTGCTCACAGAATTAAGTCAGACCTTCAGAACATTTCAGGATGATGTTGGTAATATGGTCAGTGAGATATAATAAAATCTTACTAAATGTGGTATCACCACGAATCCATTTTGGTATCTTGTTGGATCTGGCACCCCAAAGTTGACAAATTACTTAATAAGATATGCTTCCATTGATGAGTTTACAGTTTTTAGATGTGCTCATCCTTCTTCCCTCCGGCTTTCATTTATTTGTCGGTTTATTCATTTGTTTACATGGAGCAGTGGCTTCCAATCTAAGATCCTGAGGCTCCTGAAGACTTTTTTTGTTGGTGTTAATCTATTCTCAAAGTCTCTGTTATTTTTGTTTCTCATTAAAGCATCACAGCAACATTGCTATTTATTTATTTATTTATTTATTTATTTATTTATCCATCCAACTTTATTAAGATGTAGTTGACATACAACATTGTAGAAGTTTAAGTTGTTGGTTTGACACACTTATATTTTGATAAATTATTACCACAGTATCACTAGTTAAGACCTCCAACACCTCACATAATTACATTTTTTGTTTTTGTTTTTTGCAGTGAGATCATTTAAGATACACTTTCTTAGTAACTTGCAAGGAGATGATACACTATTGTTGACCATAATCACCATGCCGTACATTAGATCCCCAGAACTTATTTATATCTTATCACTGGAAGTTTGCACACTTTGACCAGCATCTCCCCATTTCCCTCACTCTCCCAGCCCCTGATAACCACCATTCTGCTGTTGCTATGAGTTTGCTTTTTTTAAAAAATTACACAAATAAGTTAGATGATACAGTATTTGTCTTCTCTAACTTACTTCACTTAGCGTAATGCCCTCAAGACCCATCCATGTTGTTGAAGATGGGAGATTTCTTTCTTTCTCATGGCTTGAATAATATCCCACTGTGTATGTGTAAATATTCCATTGTGTATGTGTGTATATGTATCACATCTTATTTATCCATTCATCCACAGATGGACACGTAGGTTATTCCCATATCTTGGCTATTATGAATAATGTTGCAATGAACATGGGAGTGCAGATATCTCTGAGATACTGATTGCCTTTGGATATATACTCAGAAGCAGCATTGCTGGATCATATGGTATTTCTATTTTTAATTTTTTCAGGAACTTCTATACTGTTTTCTATAGTGGAAAACATTCCCACTGACAGAGCACAAGGGTTTCCTTTCTTCTACTTCCTCACCAACACTTGTTATTTTTTGTCTTTTTGATAATAGCCATTTAAAAAGTGTGAAATGGTATCTCATTATGCTTTCGATTTATATTTCCCTGATGGCTAGACATGTTGGGCATCTTTTCATGTACCGGTTGGTCATCTGTATGTCTTCTTTGGAAAAATGTCTATTTAGTTTCTCTGCCCACTTAATAGGATTTTATTTATTTTTTTACATGCTATTGAGTTTTATGAGTTCCTTATATATTTTGTTCCTTATATATTTGGATATTAACCTTTTATTAGATGTACAATTTACAAATATTTTTCTTTCTCTCTTTAGATTGCCCTTTCATTTTGTTGATTGTTTCTTTTGCTGTGCGCAAACTGTTTAGTTTGAAATAATCTCACCCATTTATTTTGCTTTTGTTGCTTGCGCTTTTGGTGTCATGTCATATCCAAAAAGTCATTACCAAGCTCAATGTTGAGGAGCTTTTTACTATGTTTTCCCTAAGTTTTTTGGCTTCAGGTCTTATGTTTAATTTTTTAATTTCTTTCAAGTTGATTTTGTGAATGACATAAGATGAGGGTCCAATTTCATTCTTCTGCATCTGATTATACAGTTTTCTCAGCATCATTTATTGGAGAGATTATTCTTTTATCCTGAATATTTTTGACTCACTTGCAAAACTTTGGTTGACCGTAGTATATGCAAAGGTTTCCTACTGAGCTCTCAATTATGTACCATTGGTCTACATCTTTTTTATGCCAGTACCATATTGTTTTGATTACTATAGCTTTGTAGTACAGTTGGAAATGAGGAAGTATGATATCTCCAGGTTTATTCCTTTCTCAGGATTGCTTTGGCTCTTTGGGATCTTTTGTTGTTCCATATGAATTTTAGGATTTTTAAAAATATTTCTGTGAAAAATGCTATTGGAATTTTGATAGGGATTGCATGGGATCTATAGATGGCTTTGGTGTAGTATAGACATTTAACAATATTAATTCTTCTGCTCTATGAACACAGGATTTCTTCCATTTGTTTGTATCTTCTTTTTTTAATTAAAATTTTTTTTAATTTAAAAAGTTTATTTATTTATTTTGAGAGAGAGAGTGCGAGAGGAGGAGAGACAGAGAGAAAAAAAGGGAGTGAGAGGATCCTAAGCAGGCTCCGCATCATCAGTGTGCAGATCAGAGCTTGACGTGGGGCTTGATCTCATGAACCATGAGATCATGACCTGAGCTGAAATCAAGAGTCAGGCACTTAACTGACTGAGCCACCCAAGTGCCTTGTGTTTTCTTTTTAAATTAAAAAAATTTTTTTAATGCTTTTTTATTTATTTTGAGAAAGAGAGAGAAGGAGAGAGAGGCAGAGAGAGAGAGAGAGAGAGGGAGAGAGAATCCCAAGCAGGCTCCACACTTAGCACAGAGTCTGTCATAGGGCTCCATCCCACTACCATGAGATCATGACTTGAGCCAAAATCAAGAGTTGGATGATCAACCAACTGAGCCACCGAGCTCCCCTGTTTGTGTCTTCTTCAATGTCCTTCATCAAAGTCTCGTAGTTTTCAGTATACACATAGATCTTTCACCTTGGTTAAATTTGTTCCAAAGTATTTTATTGTTTTTGATGCCATTGTGAGTGGGATTTTTAAAAATTTCTTTTTCAGATATTTTGTTGTTAGCATATAG
The DNA here is from genome assembly GCF_018350195.1 of Panthera tigris. Classification (NCBI taxonomy): domain Eukaryota; kingdom Metazoa; phylum Chordata; class Mammalia; order Carnivora; family Felidae; genus Panthera; species Panthera tigris. Next base: position 20,408,330 of record NC_056663.1, on the reverse strand, counting down.
AAATGCAACTGATTTCTGTATGTTGATTTTATATTCTGCAACTTTACTGGATTCAATGATTAATTCTAACATTTCCACTCCCCCACCTGGAGTCTTTAGGGCTTTTTTATACATAAGATGATGTCATCTGCAAACAAAGACAGTTTTGCTTCTTCCTTTCTGATTTAGATGCCTTTTATTTCTTTTTCTTGTCTAATTGCTCTGGTGAGGATTTCAAGTACTATGTATGCTTAATAGCAGTGGCAAGAGCGAGAGCCCTTATCTTGTTCCTGGTCTTAGAGGAAAAGCTTTCTACCTTCACCTTTGTGACTGATGTTCACTGTGGGCTTATTTATCTGAGGTACATTCCTTCTATAGCTAATTTGTCAAGAGTTTTTGTCATGAAAGGATGTATTTTGTCAAATGCTTTTTCTTCATCTTACTGACATGATTATTTGATTTTTATTTTTCGTTCTACTAAAGTGGTATATCACATATATTGATTTTTGTATGTTAACACATTCTTGCATACCAGAGATAAATCTTACTTGATCATGACATATGATTCTCTTAATGTATTGTTGAATTCAGTTTGCTAATATTTCGTTAAGAATTTTGTATTTGTATTCATCAGAGATGTTGGCCTATAGTTTTCTTTTCTTGTAGTGTCTTTATCTGACTTTGATGCAGGGAATTGTGGCCTCACAAAATGACTTTGGCAGTATTCCCCCCTCTTCAATTCTTTGTAAGAGTTTGACAAGGATTGGTGTTAGTTATTTAAATTTCTGGTAGAATCCACCAGGGAAACCATCTGGTGTTTGCCTTTTCTTTGTTGGGAGATTTTTGATTACTGATTGAATCTTATTATTGGACTATTCAGGTTTCCTATTTTTTCATGATTTAGTCTTGGTTGGTTGTATGTTTTTGGGAATTTGGCCATTTCTTCTAGGTCATCCAATTTGTTGGCATATAATTGCAGTGATTTTTATGATCCTTTGTATTTCTGTGGTAACAGATGCAATGTCTCCTCTTTAATTTATGATTTTATTTATTTGAATTTTCTCTTTCTCTTTATTAGTCTGTTTAAAGGTTTGTCAATTTTATTTATCTTTAAAAAAAGCCAGATCTTAGTTTTGTTGTTATTTTTTAATGTTTCTCTGGTCTGTATTTCATTTATTTTTGGTCTGATCTTTGTAATTTTCTTCCTTCAGAAAACTTTGGGCTTAATTTGTTCTTCTTTTTCTAGTTCCTTCAGATGTAAAGTTAGGATCTTTATTTGAGATCTTTCTTTTTTTCTTAATGTAGGCGTTTATCACTATAAACTTCCTTCTTAGAACTGCTTTTGCTACCTCCATAGGTTTTGGTATGTTGTATTTTCATTTTTGTTTGCTTCAAGATATTTTCAATTTATCTTTTTATTCCTGCTTTGACTCATTGGTTATTTAAGAGTGTGTTGCCTAATTTCCATAAATTTGTGAATTTTTCAGATTTCTTCTTGTATTTATTTCTAGTTTAATACCATTTTGGTCAGAAGAGATAGTTGATTTCAATCTTCTTAAATTTGCTATGTCTTTTGATCTGTCCTGGAGAATGTTCTGTGTGCTTGAAAAGAATAAACATTCTGCTGCTGTTGGATGGATGTTCTGTGTATGTCTACTAAGTCTAAAGTATGTATGGAATATCTGTTGGTCTGAAGTGTAGTTCAAGTCCATTGTGTCCATATTTATTGTTTGTCTGGATGATCTCCCAAACTCCTAAGGAATCCTTTAATGTAAGAATGGGAAGTCAGGTCTGGCGATATCCAAAAGTTGTATTTAATATTTTTAGAATGTCAACAAATTATACATTCATAAAAGATAAAGCTATACAGATTTTTAAAATATGGATGATTTTCTTTAATTCTATTCAGTATGAAGTCAACAGAGTATATTAATGTTGGTTATCTCATACTGATTAGAATCTCTAATGCATAGCCTTATAAATCTTTGATTAATTAAAAATAAAGTAGGTAACTAAGTAAATATACTTTCTTTAAAAAAGATTTTCAAACAACTTCCTGTCTTAGAGTATTTCCTTCAAAAATTGGGACACAGTAGGTACTCCTTTAGTTGAGCTCCACTAACTGATTCACCCAACAAACCAATGTTCTCTGGTATTCCTATAAAGCGTACTAACTAATGTCCACTGCAAGCTGAAAACTCTTGAGGTACTCTTCATTTTTTTGATCTCTTATGCCCATATATTTCTGCTCCCATAATACACCTTGTATATTTTCCAGAACACAGTTGTGTTTGTTGCAAATGTATTTATGTCATTTGTTCCTGCTACCATGATTAGATGATTAGATAAGTAGATAATTTAATTAAATAGTATATAAGGTGAGAAAATGAATATAATAAGAGTACTGTTGTTTCTCTAAAAAATAAGCTGGATACATTGGGAAGATGAGACAATAAAACAGTTGCTGCTAGATTAAATTGTAGGCAAACAACTGGAAACAAATAGGAAAAAACTGTAAAATCTGTGACTCAGTTCTTGGATTGCTTTGCCCCAGTTTTCACTTTATAGAACGTGAAGCTAGAAAGCAAGGACAATGCATCATTGGCATGGTTTCTGGAAGAAGAAACTCCAGTGAATCTATACAAAGCTTTGAACCTGTATCAAAATATTGGCAAATTTATTTACACAGGTAGCTTTTAAGTTAAAAATAAGTTTTGTAGGTATACATGTAATACTTTTAATGATTCCTCCTCTTAACTGAAATGTTTGATTAAGCTACCCATTACTGATCTCACTCTTATTGAATAAAAGGGTTTCTTCCATTTTTTGCTAACCAAAAATGTACTTTGGTGAGAATGGATTTATAAATATAATAATTTGTTTGATCCTAAGGGATTATATTAATAGACCTCAGCAGTGAACAAACTTTAGTATGCCTAAAATCTCTTGAAGAGCTTACTAACAATACACATTCTTGGGCTTTAAGGCTGAGATTTTAATTCAATAGGTCTAGTGGGGAACAGGAATTACATTTTTAGTAACATTAAAGGAATGTTGTTTAAAAGAGGATAATCATTGTTTAAATGAGAGCAATTGTTTAAAAGTGGGTAATACAAGGGATACAGGAATGCTGATGAATAGGGGCACATGTACCCCAATGTTTATAGCAGTGCTTTCAACAATAGGCAAATTATGGAAAGAGCCTAAATATCCATCAACTGACAAATGGAAAAGAAGATGTGGTTTATATATACAATGAAATACTACTTGGCAATGAGAAGGAATGAAATCTGGCCATTTGCAGCAATGTGGATGGAACTGGAGGGTATTATGCTAAGTGAAATAAGTCAGTCAGAGAAAGACAGATATCATATGTTTTCACTCATATGTGGATCTTGAGAAACTTAACAGAAGACCATGGGGGAGGGGAAGGGGCCAAAAAAAAGTTACAAACAGAGAGGGAGGGAGGCAAACCATAAGAGACTCTTAAATACAGAGAACAAACTGATGGGGGTGAGGGAGAGGGGAAAGTGGGTGATGGGCATTGAGGAGGGCACTTGTTGGAATGAGCACTGGGTGTTGTATGGAAACCAATTTGACAATAAATTATATTAAAAAAATAAAAAAATAAAATTCAGCCATTTATACTAAAGAAAAAAATAAAAGAATAATAAAAATTGTGTATATTTATATATACAAATATTTATATATACAACAACACTTGTAAAAGGTTTTTATTTAACTCAGTAATTAATGAACAATCTAATAGGATGTTACAATGAGTTCTATGGAGAATTCAAAAGTCTACACATATCTATGCAGTAAGGAACACTGAAATAGATTTGCTTCCATAGAGTTAAAACCGACTTCCTGATGCAAGGTGGAGGGAAGAAGAAAAGTAATTATATTTCCATCAGAAGTCAGTCATTTTCTTGTCTATACACAAGAATCATTTGTCTTGCGGGACACCTGGGTGGCTCAGTCAGTTGAGCGTCCAACTCTCCCTCAGGCCATGATCTCACAGTTTGTGGTTCAAGGCCTACATCAAGCTCTGTGCTGATAGCTCAGAGATGATAGCCTGCTTTGGATTCTGTGTCTCCCTCTTTCCCTCTGCCCTTCCCTCGCCTGTGTTCTCACTCTCTCTCTCAAATATAAATAAATAGACATTAAAAAAAAAGAATCATTTATATTGCCATCAGTGGTCTGCAATTTACAGAATTACAAATACCTCAAACACAAGAAAGGCTCAGGGACCCCATAGAATCAGATAACCCTAGAGGTTTTGCTATCCAAGGTGGAGTTTGCCACCGAAGACATCTGGTTAATCTCTTTGGTCCATTCGAAAACCTTTCACAATTTTTCCCTATAATATTTTGCTCTGGCAATTCTAATACATTGTGGTTAACGAGCCATGATCTGAGGTATCCTTTTAATAGCCTGTAATCAAAGTTGTTGAATGATTTCCCCCATTAGAAAGAATACTAATATGTCCATGTATGTGAATATGATGAAAATGGCTTACTATCTGTAAGTAGACTTGAAGTTCCTGATTTTCTTAAGGTTATTAACATTTCTGGAGAATCTACCATATGTCGAGCAATGTATTATGCTTTATAATTTAATCCTCCATTGACTTTTACTTCCTCTTCAATTGAACCACACGCTCCCTTGGCTATAAACTTAACTCTTCTATAACCGGGACCTACTTCCAATGTTGAGGTCTCTAATGTCCCTGTTCTTTTCCACTCTTGCTTTTCTTACTGTCAATTCACCTTCTCCTCTGTCTTCTTGAGTTCCCAGGATTCTGACAATTCCTTTTTGTAACAAGAATATGGCTCCTCCTAGTTTTGTTTTTTTTTTTCCTTTCCTAACCAACCTAGATAAATCCCATCAACCCTTTTCCTTCCCCCACTTCTAGTGCAACTGCTTCTTTGCGTTCCTGCCATATGTATCATGCTACATGACCTTAACCTGGCTATTTACAAACTATAAATCTTAACGTCCTGTAAAATAGGGATAATAATAGCATATACCTCATAGGAATGTTAAGAATGTTAAGTGAAGCTTTCCATATTAAATGAAGGTAACTTTTTGAAATATATTGGTGAGATTTTTTTCTGTGCTCTGTTCTGACTTTTCTGTTGCTCAACTAAAGGCATCCATTGCCATGGAAAGCATTAGGAGTATGATAGCAGAAATTAAAAGTAGGTAGGAACTTATTAAAAATCAGTGTTCTTATCAATTCCAAGATAAGAACTTGAAACCCATAACCTGATGATAGTTCTGAGAAACAACTTACTGAGGTTGATCTGGGTTTTAAAAGCCTAAAAGACACTTTTCGCATGTTCAAGAGTCAAGGTTGGTTGCATAGGATCCTATAAAGGTTGGATTATAAATTTTAGTTGGAGAGGGTGGAAGGTGTCAAAGAAAATATGGCATCAAAGCTAAACCAGTAAGGAAGACTTTATGCAAGGCTATTGCAGTAAGGGAGAGACATGAGAATCCAGTCTGAATTCCATCTCACTGGAACAAAGGGTTTTGGGGATTTTAAGAGGTAGGGTGCAAGGGAGATCATGGGCCATCTGTGTTTGCTAATTGAGTTTAACCAAAGGAAAAAACAAGCTTTCTTGTATCTCCATAACAGGAGGTAGTTTTATAACATGGATCAAGGCACCTCCAAAGTTAGACTCATACTCTCCACAGAGACTGGGAGATAGAAATACTCGTGTGAGGATTAGATTTCAAAGGAATGGCTCCCAGATCCTTGAGAAAGACATTCCTGGGTTGTAAAAGTGGCAGGAAGCTTTAAAAATGATTTATATCTCAAAAGGACAGAAATAATTTATAGTGACAAGTTTTCTAACGTGAACGTTCTAAGAGAAGGGAGGTCAGGGGCCTAGTGTCAGGAAGAAGTCTGTCTCAAGTTTAGTCAGGCTGAGGGGAATGTCTTATTAAAGGTATGACGTAAGGGGCAATTCCCACTGGACAGGAGGGTAGCGTTCTTTCATGCCTTGGTTAGAAAGCAACTTCCCAATGTTCTGACCAGTCACTCAGTGTTCCCCCGCCTGCATGTGCACAGAGGGGAGGGGAGATGAGGGGTAAAGGGGAGGTTGGGGGCTTTGTTGTTGTTGACTGTGGGGTGGGGGAGGGGAGGAGGAGTTTAGGAGGGTGCAGGTGGAGTTTCAGCTGTCGTTTCCTTCCCTTTCCTTTTGTGCTGTTGTTGCTAGAATTTGCTTTTTAGATTATAATATTACCGTAAACTAGGAATTGTGGGAATAGGCATCACTGAGTCTGAGTAATTAAAGTCTTTCTTTCCTGTCGTCTAAGTTTCGGTATATTCAAAGAAATCTGTATTGTTCTTTCCCCTCCCAAATTTGGAATTTAGACAGTCCATGTAGCTACATTCAGGTGATGTGTCCCCTTGGATACATTTTAGGATCATTTATAAATCTCTATAAGCAACGCTATGCTACCCTTTAAATATAAATATGACCTACATCTCTTGGAGAAAGGACTACACACATGTAAAAAATGGGAATTTAAATACAACCTGATACTACTGGAGTAAAATGTATTCACTTTCTTATTTGTCCACAAGGGGCTGCTGTTTCCTTTCCAGTAACACAAGGCAGCAGATCCCAAGAACCCAAGGTACTCTAAAAAATTGCCATAGTTCCTGTTTTATAGTTATTTAGTTTTCAGGGTGCTATTAGGTTTGTCCCATAGAAAGAATGTGTAGGATTTTTCTTGTAGAAACACAAATTTTAGCAATAAGTTAGCCCCAAATTCAGCATTGTTAGAGTGAGGGTATGCCTTTTTCCCTTATAATTTCATTTATAATTATTATGTTTTTAGTGATACTAACAGCCTTATAAAAACATCATTATATTATATACCCAATGACTGTGAAATCATCTGCCTTGAAGCATAGCAAAATCATCAATCAGCAAACTGGGTCTAAAATGGGACCATTTTAAGAAAGCTATTTACACTGTAATTTGCAAGTTGATTTTTTTTTTGAAATTAAAACATTTCTAAAATGCACTAACTATGATTGTTTAAAAAAAGTAATGGCTCTTTTTATGGTAAGGAAATAAATTGAACCTCTGTGCTAGGAAGTGCAGAAAACAAATCAGCTTTCTTTATAAATAGATTTTACTGCTGGTTTAGAAATTACCTTATGTGCTTTTCAGATGATGGAAAAATGAAATCAGCTTCTGTTTGCACTGTGAATGCAGCATGTTTGCTGTGTCACTTTCCAGAGGATTATGGAATGTAGGGAGGTCAGGGTTCTCGAAATGTAGAATTCTAAGAAGTAGCAGAGTGAGCAAACGAAAATAAAGCAAGCCTAGTTGTTTAATATATGTACTGATGGAGTTGAAGGGAAACCCTGGATTGGGAGCTAGCAGATCATGTTCTGACTTTGACGGAGTCACAGCAGGACTGGAACTCAGTGAAGGCCAAGGCCGACTGGGCATCAGGCTGACTGGCATCAGAACAGGGAGAGAGAGGCCACTCACTGGCCAGAGGTTATGGCCAGATGTTCAGTGCTCAGTGCTAACCACGGTGCTTATGTACATCCTGAGGGCAGGGCTGACCCACAGTCTGGACTTTCTGGTGACTCTGCGATCTCATTCTGATGGGCGTGGTTAAGCAGTCTTAGAGGTGCTATCTACGGATGCTGGGGTGAGGAGCATGGAGACGTTTCCTTTCCCTAACAAACATTCTTTGGTTGTCTATGTTAGACAGAAGCACCCCAGAGGAGCAGAGACAGACTCTTCAGATGTGGGTTAGAGGTTTGACTCTGTGGAATGAGAGTTCTGGAGTGTCCACTTCAAGAGAGGAGGGAGGAAACCACATATCAGGATGACAGGTGACTCACTAGACTGGGTTTCTAAAAAAAGAGAATCCTTAAACCTTAGCCTCCTTGGGCATTACCATGGACTGAGTGGCTTAAACAATAAACATGTATTTCTGTCATTCCTGGAGACTGGGAAGTCCAAGATCAAGGCAAATCCAGCATCTAGTGAGACTTGCTTCTAGGATTCCTGGTAGCTACCTTGTTGTGTCCTCACCTGGCTCAGAGGACTCTGGTCTCTTCCTTTTCCTATAAGAACACTAATCCCACTATACATTCCCTACCTCAGGACCTCATCTAAACCTAATTACCTCCCCAAAGCCCAGCCTCCTAATACGGCCTCTAACACCACAGGGCTTCCCACTATGAATCTGGGGAGGGTGCAAACATGCAGTTCTTAGCACCTTTATCTAGTAACAACCAGTGTCCCTTGGATAAAAACCTAGCTTCTAGAAAAAGACTTAAAAAATTGTGCCTTGGTTCTTGTCCAAATTGTCTGTCTGGACTTGTTAAAAACAAGGCACACTGGACTATTTCCTCTAAAGGTTTGTTTATTCTTACCCTATTATATTCACAGAATTTTTACAGAATGACATCCACAAGCCTCCTAATAGCTTAATCTATTATAGGAGGCTTTATAACACTGTTGGTAAAAGCATGTGCTTTGAAATCATACAGTCGAATTTATGAACAAAGCTAATACCAAGTGCTTTATGTACATTATATAATTTGAGCTGCACGAAACCCTATTGTCAGCCACTCTCACTGTTCCACTTCTGCAGAGGAACTAAATTTGAGACTTGCCCAAGTTTGCACAGTTAATAAGCGGTATAGCTGGGATTTGAGTCAAGTCCGTCTGATTCCAGAGCCTACTTACCATTCTCTTACAATACTTTTTAAGTCCCTGAGAGTGCTAACATCTTTTCATTTGAAATCTTATGTCTTTTTGGGTAGCAGCTTTTTAAATCTGTGAATAGGGCACCATAAAGCAGACAAGAAAGTCTTTCCAAACTTCAATATTCATGGTGAGAGAAGAACCAGTTCTGTGGTTGTCAATGCAAAAGCATCATCTGAAGGCTTTCCCTTCTAACACACAATCAAAACCAGGAAAACAACAAACAAACAAACAAACAAACAAACAAACAAGCAAAAATCCAAAGCCTAGGCAGGTTCCCCTGGCATTATCAAGACCAGTCCCTGTGTGGCCGTCTTCCTTGTCCTCCTCTCTGATAGGTGTTCTAGTCCTTTCTTGTACCAGAGTGGAGTGGCCAGATCTAAGAGTTCATTTGGTCATGGGGAGGAGTAGAGGGAGAAGGTCTCTGGCCTATTTTGGCATTAGACCACGTTAGTAACAGAGTCCTTCCAGCCTTAAGTTCAGCCCATTAGACCTCTCTCTGTGTTTGGGGAAAGTCTCTGGGGAGTAATAAAGCGTTATTTATACACCTTTCTTTGGGACATGGTGGGGAAATTGGTTCCCTGGCCAAATGCCATCTTAACCACTTCCATGATAACAAATTTCATTTCCTTGGTGGAATTGAAATCTAAATGGAGGTTTGAGGAAAAAAAGTATGGTGAAAGAATTAAGAAGGTCAATCCTTTACCATCTTCTTGTAGGGATGTTGATTATTTCCCCCTTTGCTTTCCACCGAATTCTAGACTTTCATAAAGTGGTGTTTAGGTCTGATTGGATAGCAGTAAATTAGACCACCACCTAGAGGACCACTGGGAACCCTCTCTTGTCTGCCAGAAATCCCACTATTTGGAGATGGGAGCTTGGAGGCCTGTTAATATTTATGGAATGTTAAGTGCTAGCCATATTAAGTAATTTTGAGTGTGTTTACATTTGACCCTCACAATAATACTCTGAGGTACATGTTACTAGATCTGTTTTAGAGACGACAAAATCTAGGTTCAGAGACACTAAGCACTGCAGCTAACAAAAGATGGTGTTGAGGTTTGCAGCACTTCTGGCTAACTCTGGACCACCATATTTATGCCATCTTTTCACTAGAAAGTTCTTTCTTTGATTCTTCAAAGCCCTTGGTTTTCAGGAATTAATCTTCGACTGTAGATTTCACAGGAAGGAACTACCACGTGAAACTTGGTGGCTGAAATTAGAGATTTGGAGCTTGAGAGAGGCACGGGGAGGGTTTCGTAGGTAAACTTCATGTCTTTGGGGGGTCCTGAAAGTCTGTCTCCAAATTCTTTGTCCTGTTGACTTTCCATATTAGTTCAAGTGTCATACAAGTTTCCCTTGGGGGTTAAATTAAATAATTTCTATGAAAAGTTAAAAAAAAAAAAAAAGGAAAGAAAGTAAAGAAAGGACTGAAAGAGAGGGGTAAAAAGCCAACTCAGGTCTTATACTTAGGTATCAGAGTTTTGTTCAACCTAAACAGGCCTTGGTACAATGTGAAGAAGGCAGGGTTGAGTTTGGTAATTGTTAGCAAACCTGTCCATGTTCAGTGTTCATGAAACCATGATTAGGAGTGTAACTGAACTCAAGGGGTGGGTTCGCTGCTTGGGGTGCATCAAATTGGAACACAACCCAAGGAAGTGCTGGATGGAGGACTTTTTATTACTTGTTACAATTGAGGAGACAGGAAGATAGCTTTCAAAGCACGGTGTGCCCATGGGGTCAGTACAGGAAGCTTTCATTCAGTATATTAGGGGGTGGAGGCAGGGAGCTTGCATATACATTAAGGAACTTACACATACTCTGTTATTTACGTACTTCTGGTTCAGTTGTGCATGTTCGTGTGTCAACATGCCAGTGTATACATAGTATGCTCAAAAAATGATGGAAAACCCCATCCATAGGAGGAGATCTTTGTATTATAATGAGCTAAAGGTAACTTCAGGACAATTCAGGGGGGCTTCTGTGCAGGTCGTCAGCTCCCATCCAGCTCAAACTGGCTCACAGAAGGGGCTATCAGGTGAAACACCCAGCTGGTCATTTCCTTGGCCAGAACTGTTGGTTCTGCAACACAAAACACATTCCTTCCCTGCTTTTGTCCCTTCCCCTTCTCCCTTCTGCTGATAGCTTTCACCCCTCTTATTTGAGTAACTTCCTGTTGTATCCTAGCTAACCAAAGTTCACTTAACAGATTTACCAGATCAGTTAGTTAGTTGTAAAGTCCAAAGGGAAACAGGCACAGTTCAGTTGGGACAGGGACAAAAGACAAGTCTGGGGGTGGCGAGCCGGGCAGGCCCCCATGAAGCAGGCACGGGCAGGGGAAGGGTGGTGCCAGAAGTCTAGGGAACGGGGCACATTTGGGTTACCCAGAGATCACAAAAATCAACTCTGCTCTCTTCAAATGCTTCCCATGCCCGTTGGAGTTCAACAGAGCACTGAGAAGGACTGCGCTGTAGCCTGAGTCTTGGTCCCCAGCTGCCTTCCCTCAGCAATATCTTGGCTGGTGGCTATGTGCTTGGGGACAATTTGCCTGGGTTTCTTGATCCAGACCAGAAAGCTTGCTTTTGAAGTGGTTGGGAAAGCTCCAAAAGAAACATGCTTCATGGCATTGGTATTGGTGCTAAAGAGAAAAGATTCTGCTTTTCATCAGCTGTTTGCTTCAGCAATCTGTATCTCTCTAGCACCTACTGCCCATGGCCCTGGTTGTGCTGACACATAGACGGTGTAGCTGAAGGTAAAGCACAGCACGGGGTCTCCTGGGCCCACCCCTTCCAGGCCGGGCTAGGAAGAGGCTCACGGATGTTCCGACGCTTGAATGCAGGTAAGCTGCAGATCTGCAGCAATTCTTTTAACATGAGGCTGGATATTCTTTATAGTTTCCCCAGACACAGGAGTTGGCAGGGCTTGAAAAAGGATCGCTGGCAGGAAGTTCATTTTCTTTATTGCTACCTCCCCAGCCATAAAACTCAAAGCTTTTTACCTAAATCATGTTTGCTCTCTCGTGGGGGTGGGAGATCATTTTCTTCAGAGTTTTTCCCAGTTGGGGTTTAGTCCTGGGGATTCCATGGTTTTAATACTCCATTTGAATTTGAAGAGCTTTTCTAATTGATGGTTCCCATATTCCCTGCCCCCCTCCTTCTGATTCTGTGTCATTTGTATCCCCCTCCCCCCGATCTCAAATTCCTGAAAACGAAATCCTTTCATTTTTAACTTCATCATTTTAACTTAATTAGCACTTTGCTCACCTATTGCACCAGCTTTAGTTTCTTCCCTCCAAAATAATCTCCCTCTATTCGAGTTTCCTCTGGTTGACCCAGAGCTATTCAATTCTTGCAAATAAGCGGAAAAGGGAACCTCCCTTGTGTCTTGTGATTTGTGTAACAAAATATGTTGAGGGGCTAACCCCCTGATTTGTACTTTGTTAATGAATAAAAATCTTACCGAGAATTTTCTAATTTTTGAGATTTAAAAATATAATAACTGACATTGTTTCTAATTCAGTCTACATTTCTGGTATGAAATGATGTCAGGAGCCCTGGGATCTAAAGCTGACAGGGTAAATAACCCTCTGTGTGACCTCAAGCGAGCCATTTCCTCTTTCTGCCCCTTCTTTCTTCATGTGCAAGATGTGGATAACTTTGTCTGCCCCACTTAATTCACAGAGTGACTGTCTTAGATCACATACAGCCAAGTTTATTGAAAGGCATAAAGCTCTGTAATGACATATAACATCACCTGCCATTTATAAGCTTCTGCAGTCCTGGGGCCATGGAGAAAGTATCCTTCGTCAGGTAAAAGATCCCTCTATAGGCTTTCTAGAAGATCTCTGGGTGCCTTCTTTTCCTGGCTTTTCAGGGATTCTGCTCATTGCTTTTCCACTTCTCGTGCACATCTTCAATCTTTTGCTGTCCCCATGTTTTCTGTCGTAGATAAATCCTTCATCTAAAAAATGGTGTCTTCTATCTTGGGAGAGAGACCTTTCCTTCGACTCTGCATGCCTTTCCAGCTGCCAAGCCATCTATCCTCTCCCTCCATGACAAAGTTTCCTCGAGAATATTCCACTTTTGCTATCTCCCCTTCCTCATTGTCATTTCACTCTTTTATCCAGACCAACTTGGCTTTCACTTTCACCAAGTCCATTAAACTACTTTTGCTAAGGTCACTAAATTAGTTTGCTTGGGCTGCTGTAACAAAATACCAGAGACTGGGTGGCTTAAACAACAGAAATTTATTTTCTTACAGTTCTGGAGGCTAGACGTCCAAGATCAAGGTGTCTGTAGGTTGGGTCTCTCATGTATTTACATGACTTCATTTAACCCTCATTACCTCTTTAATGACCCTGTCTCGAAATACAGTCACATTCTTTGATAGTGGGGTTAGGACATCAATATGTGAATTTTGGGGGAACACAATTGAGTCCATAAGTCACCAATAGCCTTCCTGTTTTTAAGTTCTGTGGGATCTCAGGAACATTCAGTAGAGCAGTCGTCTTCTAGTTTTAAACTCTCTTGTTTGGGGAGGGGGGTGCCTTTTTTACTCTATACTTGGCTCCTTTTCTTTGGCTGAGTCACACTTTCCCCCATCTCCTCCTTCTGTGCCTCCAAACTGTAAATGCTGAATTAGAAATCTGTCCTATAGACCTCTCCGGTTAAGTGCCAAACATTATGTCCAAGTCCTTTCTTAAAATTTCCACTTGGATTTTTATAAGCATCTCATAACTAAGAACTGTTGAGTTCTGCCCCCAAACTTATGCCTCTTTCTGTATCTATTCCTTCCTGTTAGTTTATTTCTTCTCCAGTCTTATTCTTCCTAGAAATCACCTACCTGCTTCTGCCAGCAATGAGGAGTAATCCTTGATGCTTCCTTCTTCCTGCCACCCTTCCACCATAACTGTTTGCTATTCTACCTCAAAATCACGTCCTAAAGTAATCTCCTGCCATCCCTGTTGACACCTCCTACTTGGTCAGCAAACGTAAACTCCTCTTTTCAGCTTTGTGCCCCTCCACTTCATTCCCCACAGAGCATCCAGACACTTAAAAATTTCAAGTAGATCACGTCTCTTCTGTTTAAAAATCTTTAGTGGCTTCCCACCCGCAAGGTAATTCTGCTAGATTGCAAGCTCTAAGAGTACAGGGACTAGGATTTCCTTATTTATTGCTGTTGGCCCAGAGCCTAGCCCCGTGCCTAGTACCCAGTAGGCACTTCACACACTGACCGGCCTCACCTCTCACAATAGTGCTCGTCTGTCTCGGTCACATTGCTCTCAGATCCGTGAGCTGGCCTTGTCTGGGCTGCCTGTGCTGTGATAAACTCACTCTCCCTTCGTTGGCTGGCATTTACTTGTGTCCTTGATATGCTAAGTGGTGTCCAAGGCCAGCAGCATGGCCCTATGGAGATGCTTGTTAGGACTCGGGCTCCCCCTCCAGCTCTGGTGAATCAGAATCTGCACTAAAACATAGTACTCAGGTGATTCACATACACAGTAAAGTTTGAGAAGCTCTGCTTTAGACTTCAGCCTAAGTGTTAGCTTTTTTTTTTTAATGTTTATTTATTTTGAAAGAGAGAGAAAGCATGAATAGGTGAGGGGCAGAGAGAGGGGGAGAGAATCCTAAGCAGGCTCCATGCTATCAGCACAGAGTCTGACGTGGAGTTCAATCTCACGACTGTGAGATCATGACCTGCGCTGAAATGCAGAGTCAGATGCTTAACTGACTGAGTCACAGGAGCCCCCTAAGTGTTAGTTCTTTCTTAAATGTTTACTTCTTTATTTTGAGAGAGAACGAGCATGAGCAGGGGAGAGGCAGAGAGAGAGGGAGAGAATCTCAAGCAGGCTGCACGCTGTCAGCCCAGAGCCTGACATGGGGCTCGAACTCTTGAACCATGAGATCATGACCTGAGCTGAAATCAAGAGTCAGATGCTTAACCAACTGAGCCACCCAGGTGCCCCAGTGTTAGTTCCTTAGAGAGAACTTCCCCAACTGGCCAGTACACATTAGGTGACCTAATGTATTAACTCACAGCATCTGTGACACCCAGAAGGGAAAGGAAGTGAAAGATAAGGGAGGGAGGCTAGGGAAGTGAAGCATACTGATCAGAAGCTGTTTGCTTTTGAACGTTACCTAAGGTTGACCCTAACGGAAGTTTTGGTTTATATAGAGGAGCCTGCAAAATCTGTGAATTGTTTAATTTGAGCAAATTGAAAATGGCACGAGGTTTTCTTTGTGTTAACAAATTTTTGACCTCACCCCGAAAATCACTTTATATAGTTGTTTTGTTTTGGTTTGCCACATTGTGACACCATAGGATAAACACATAGCAGGTGAGCCACAATTGGTTTGGGTTTTCCAATATTTCATTGACCCATGGTTGTGGAGTGCATTGTAGAAAGTCCAGCTAGAACACCTATTCTTTAATGTAGTTTGATTTTAGCTTTGTTGCAAGTCAATTGTCTAGTGTTTTGTTGCAAACATTTTGGATATTGAATAGCTGACTGGTTTGTGGTTCTCTAGGCTTTCTATCAGATGCCCAATCATAACATTATTGCAGATCTTCAGCATTTTGCAGAGGATGTGCAATGAATGTGCAACCAATGAACTAAGTCACAGTTGTGACTGAGAGATGAAAGAAAACACACTCTTAAAAATAAACACCTTCAGCACTTATCACTGAAAGTATTTCTAAGGTGTCATACATATAGGCTTTACTTGCCAAATATTTTTTTGCCTCTATTTGCCAAGTATGTTGGGATTTTACGGTACCAAAGTATTCTACTAAATTAGCTGGACAACTTGTTTGAGTTATTCAGTAAACTCACATTCATGGCAGAGTTATAATTTTAAAGTGTATTCCCACTGGTTCCATGAGCATTACAGCTGCTCCTTATTTATTTAATAATAGAGCTGATGAGTACTTAATTTGAGAGGGAAGCTGGGTGCAGGTGTAGTGCCATTTAGATGTAACAGAGGACACATTTGACATCTGCTGCAAGATCTATAGATAAAGTAAACAGAGGTTAAAATCAGCCCGATGTCAAATCTACATGGTTTAAAACTTCACAGAGTTTTTCTGGACTTTGAGGGAGGAAGTTTAGTAAAAATCTAAGGAGATGAGAGAGGGACCAACATTTGTTCTTTGCCTTTTATTGGGCACTCATTTAATCATCATATAAACTCTTCAAGATGGATTTTGTTTGTTTCATTTTATGCAGATGAAAAATTGAGTCTCAGACCCATGTTTTTTTCCCCCCTTGGTTACACATTAGCCTCACAGTAGTGGCATTTAAAAAACACATTTTATACTCATTAGGATGGCTATCATTGAAAAAATGGAAAACAACAAGGGTTAGCAAAGATGTGGAGAAATTGGAACCTTTGTGCATGGCTGATGGGAATGTAAAATGGTGCAATGGCTGTGGAAAACAGTATGTTGGTTACTGAGAAAGTTAAGCATAGAATTACCATATGATTCAGCAATCCCACTCATAAATGGATATATACATAAAAGAATTGAAAGCAGGGATTCAAACAAATACCTTTATACTCATGTTCATAGCTGCGTTATTCGCAAAGGCCAAAAGGTAGAAATAACCCAAAAGTCCATTGATGGATAGATGAATAAACAAAACATGGTATACACACAATGGAATATTATTCATCCATAAAAAGGACTGAAAATTTTTTTTTAAGTTTTCATTTAAATTCCAGTTAGGATACAGTGTAATATTAGTTTCAGGTGTACAATATGGTGTTTCAACACTTTCCTACAATACCCGGTGCTCATCACAAGTGCACTGCTTAATCCCCATCACCTATTTAACCCATCCCCTCCTACCTGCCCTCTGGTAACCATCAGTTTGTTCTCTGAGTTAAGAGTCTGCTTCTTGGCTTGCTTCTCTCTCTCTCTTTTATCCCTTTGCTGATTTGTTTTGTTTCTTAAATTCCACATGAGTGGAATCATATGTCATTTGTCTTTCTCTGACTGACTTATTTCACTTAGCATTATACTCTCTAGTTCTATCCATGTTGTTGCAAATGGCAAGATTTCATTCTTTTTTTAATGGATGAGTCATATTCCATTCTCTATACAAACCATCTTTTTTATCCATTTATCAGTCAATGTAGACTTAGGCTGTTTCCATACTTTGGCTATTGTAGATATTGCTGCTATAAACATTAGGGTGCATGTATCTCTTTGAATTAGTATTTTTATTCTTTGAGTAAATACCTAGCAGTGCAATTGCTGGGTTGTAGGGTAGTTCTATTTTTAACTTTTTGAGGAACCTCCATACTGTTTTCCAGAGTGGCTGCACCAGTTTGCATTCCCACCAAGAATTCCTTTCTCCACATCTTCGCTATTCAATACCTATCGTTTCTTGTGTTGTTGATTTTTGCCACTTTAACATGTGTGAAGTGATACTTCATTGTAGTTTTGATTTGCCTTACCCTGATGCTGAGTGATGTTGAGCATCTTTTCATGTGTATGTTGGCCATCCATATGTATTCTTTATAAAAATATTTATTCATGGGGCGCCTGGGTGGTTCAGTTGGTTAAGCATCTGACTTTGGCTCAGGTCATGATCTCACGGTCTGTGGGTTCAAGCCCCGCATCGGGCTCTGTGCTGACAGCTCAGAGCCTGGAGCCTGCTTCAGATTCTGTGTCTCCCTTTTTCTCTGCCCCTCCCTTGCTCATGCTCTGTCTCTCTCAAAAATAAATAAAAGTTAAAAAAATGTTTATTCATGTCCTGCCCATTTTTAAATTGGGTTATTCATTCTTTGGGTGTTGAGTTTTATAAGTTCTTTATGTATTTTGGATATTAACCCTTTATCAGCTATGTCATTTGCAAGTGTCTTCTCCCATTCTATAGGTTGCCTTTTAGTTTAGTTGTTTCCTTTGCTGTGAAGAAGCTTTTTATTTTGATATAGTCCTAATAGTTTATTTTTGCTTTTGTTTCCCTTGTCTCAGCAGACATATCTAGAAAGAAGTTGCTACGGCAAAGGAGACTATGTTCTCATCTAGTATTTTGATGATTTCCTGTCTCACATTTAGGTCTTTCATCCATTTTGAATTTATGTTTATGTATGGTGTAAGAAGGTGGTCCAATTTCATTCTTTTGCATGTAGCTAACCAGTTTTCCCGACACCATTTGAAGAGATGCTTTTTTTCATTGAATATTCTTTCCTGCTTTGTTGAAGATTAATTAACCATTTGGTCGTGGGTTAATTTTTGGGTTTTCTATTCTGTTCTATTGATCTGTGTGTCTATTTTTGTGCCATACCATACTGTCTTGGTTACTACAGCTTTGTAATATAACTTGAAGTCTAGACTTGTGATGCCTCCATCTTTGCTTTTCTTTTTCAAGGTTGTTTTGGCAATTCAATGTCTTTTGTTGTTCAATATGAATTTTAGGATTATTCTAGTTCGGTGAAAAATGCTAATTTTGATAGGGGTTGCATTAAATGTGTAGTTTGCGTTGGGTAGTGTAGACACTAATTTCTTTTAAATTTTATTTTAGAGAGAAAGAGAGAGCATGAGAAGGGGAGACGGGTAGGTGGAGAGAGAGAGAGAATCTCAAGTTTGTACCATGCTCAGCACAGAGCTTGATGTGGTATTTGATCCCACAACCTTGAGATCATGATCTGAGCAGAAATCAAGGGCCAAACCCTCAACTGACTGAGCCACCGAGGTGCCCCGGGTAGTATTTTAACAAACTTGTTCTTCCAACCCATCAGCATGAAGTGTCTTTCCATTTTTTTGTGTTGTCTTCAGTTCCTTTCCTCAGTATTTTATAGTTTTCAGAGTACAGGTCTGTCACCTCTTGGGTTAGGTTTATTCCTATGTATCTTATTGTTTCGGGGGCACTTGTGAATGGGATCGATTCTTAATTTCTCTTTCTGATGCTTCATTATTGGTGTATAGAAATGAAACAGATTTCTATATGTTGAATTTGTATCCCACAAATTTACTGAATTGGTGTATCAGTTCTGGTAATTTTTCTGGTAGAGTCTTTCAGGTTTTCTATAGAGAATATCATGACATCTGCACAGACTGAAAGTTTTACTTCTTCCTTGCCAATTTGGATGCCTTTCACTTCTTTTTGTTTTCTGATTGCTGTTGGTAGGACTTCCAGTACTATCTTGAATAACAGTGGTGAGAATGCACAAAAAGAATGATATTTTGATACTTGTTACAACACAGATGAACCTTGACAATATGTACTAAGTGATGTAAGCCAGACACAAAAAGACAAATATTATATGATTCCACTTGCATGAAGTGCCAATAATAGGTAAATTCATAGAGACAGAAAATAAAGGTCACGAGGGACTGGGGAGTTATTGTTGACTCGGTACAGAACTTTTCTGTGTGGGATGATGGAAAAAAGTCCCAGAGTTGGATGGCGGTGATGGCTGCACAGCATTGTGAATGTACTTATGCCACTGAGTTGTTCACTTAAAAAAGGGTTAAGATGGTAAATTTTATGCTGTTTGTGATACAGTTAAACACATTGCTTGGGCTCCACTATCAGATGCACTTTAATGATTGATTTGGGGTGGAGCCTGGTCATTTGTGTTCCCCAGGCACTCTCTGCTTTCAGTCTGTCCTTTTCAGCACTATTCTAGGATCCCTCTTGGTTCCCAACTCAGGCCTGAAGAACTCCTAAAAAGTCCGTACATGAAATCCAGGAATGCTTCTTCCTTTTATCACTTCAACCCTCTACACTCAACCTTATTTAGGAGCTAGGAGAAAACCAAGGTAACTAAAACTTTGCTGCAGGCTACCAAAAATGTCAAAGATCACTGGTTATTAATCCATATGACTCCATAGAAAATAGAATTTAGACTGGTTGAAGGATCCCTAAAATCCTACCACCTACTCATGCATCTGTATGTGAAAAATTTATTTATTTGTACTAAATCTATGGTGGGGAAAGAGTAATGAAGAGAGCCAGAAGCTACTCCGAGACCTTATAAAAGACCTCTGGGCTCGTAACTCCAAGGGCCAGATGCAGTGAGGGAAATTGATGGTTTTTATGTTCTTTCTTCTCCTTTATTGCTTCTATTCTCCCCTTTGTCCCCTGAAGCTTCCCCTGAAGTCCTGGGTCCTGAGCTATCCTCAATTCTAATCATCTACCTTCTACCTCTTGAATGAAGAAGCAAGGTTTAAGTCAGGGTGCTGAGCTGTATTAAGTTATATTAATTCAAGAATCATGATTTGTACCATATTGGCTCCCAATGCCAGAGAAAGAAGGGGGATGACTGTAATGGATATGTCACTAGGAGCCATCATGATCATGTTTTCCTAGGACA
Organism: Panthera tigris; assembly: GCF_018350195.1. NCBI lineage: Eukaryota > Metazoa > Chordata > Mammalia > Carnivora > Felidae > Panthera > Panthera tigris. The sequence continues at coordinate 20,388,274 of NC_056663.1, read as the reverse complement.
CAACCTACATATGATTTCTATTCAGGCCATCATAGCATTTGACATACATTCCACTTTCCTCTTGTGTAAAATATAGTCATAGAACAGGGAGTCTCTTTAAACTATGATTGTATGCTTTTAAAAATTATTATTTGAGAGAGAGAGAGAGAGAGAGAGAGAGAGAGAGAGAATATCCCAAGCAGGTTCCATGCTCAACATGGAGCCCAACATGGGGCTTGTCCCTGGGATCAGAACCTGAGCCAAAATCAAGAGTCAGATGCTCAACTGATTGTGCCACCCAGGTGCCCCTAAGGTTGTATATTTTTATGTCAGAACTTCTTTTTCTCTGGGGCCTGCTAGGTGTAGTTTCTTCATTGGCTTGGCCAACTCTTCTTTCTTTCCTCTCCTTCTACTTTTTTCCTTTTGATTGATCCAATATATATTAAACTTTTTTTTTTTTACCCACTATCTCCTTTCATGCAGCTAGTCTCAGATAATGTTTCTGTTGAGCATAATGAAAAATAGACAAGACTGTATATAGTTAAAGTATGTCTTCTATTTATTTGGTGGCAATGTTCTGATAAGGGAGTACAAGTGCTTCTTTTTAAATCATCATTTAATCACTGGGCAGAGCAGGTAAGGCAAAATTAGAGTCTAGAATCTGGCATCTGTCAAACTCAGGTATCTTCTCACTGATTTTTATTGAGTCCTTTCTTATATATTTGATTACTAGTTGGTAACTATTGGTAGCTTGAAAAGAAGCATGGTGAGAGTATTTACATCACAGGAGTCAGCAAATTGTACAAATCCACCCCCCCACCCCTCCATTGGTTTACCAGCATGTCACTTTTATTCTTCTTGTAAGTATTCAGAATTTCTATAAATATTCATAGCCATCCCTACACTCCCTGTCTCACACAGAATAAGGCCAAGTGCTTTGGCCAATAAGGCCCTAAATGAGCTGACCTAACCCACCCTTTGACCTGTCTCCTCCTGTTCACCCCACTCCTAGTGTTGCTGTGCTCCATGAACATGGCTAGACATGATTCTCCTGAGGGCATTTTTCTGCTGTTTGCCTCCTTCCCCCAGACATCTGCAGAGTCTGCCTCAGTCATCTTCTCAGTGAGATTTTCTGTTTTTGTTTATTATTAATGCTCTAACCAGTTAACACAAATTCAGTGACTTAAAAGAACGCACATTTTCTTTCAGTGAGAATCCATTTCTTTACCTTTTCCAGCTTCTAGAGGATGCTCATATTCTGTGACTCATGGCACTTCTAGCCAGCAATTGTCACTCCAACCTCTAGTGTCATATCTCCTGCCTCTGAATCTTCTACCTATTTCTTTCCCTTATAAGGACATTGTGATTTAACTTAACCCACCTAGATAATCCATGATAATCTCCCCATCTCCTGACCCTTAAGTTAATCACATCTGCAACACCCCTTTTGTTATATAAGGATGTAGCCATGTTTCGGGGCCATCATTCTGCCTACTTGACCTTCCTTGACCATTCTATTTGATTTTGTACCTATTCACTCCCAGCATTTCCTATCCTTCTTCCCAGCTTATTGTTTCTCTAAACCTCTTACCACGTTCTAGAATATGATATAGTTTATATAGCTATTTTATTAATGGTCTGTCTTCCCCCATGAGAATGTAATCTGAATGAGGGTAAATATTTTTGTTATACACATTCTTAAATACTTTGTTTTATATTTTTGCTGCATTTTCATTGCTTAAAACAATACCTGGCTTCTATTGAGCTTTCTGTATATTCTGTTTGAATGAATTAGGTGGAGGGGTTTGGGAAAAGAAAATGACATGACACGGAGGGCTCACCAGTGAGGGGAAAAGGCCATGTACTGGAGCCTGTATAAGAAGCTGAAAAGCTCCAGAGATCTCTCATGGCAGAACTACTTTGTCCACCTTGAAATATTTTTCCAAGTTCTGGTGTCTCATCTTTTCTCTCATGTTTGTTTTTGCTCTTTATTTGGAATACACTCAGAATTTATATATTAGTTTCTGACTCTAGTTTTTAAACTCCTGAGGCAAAGGAACCATTTCCCCCTTCATAGTTCTGTAACTGTTTTACTCTGTTTGCTTAGTGTTTGCTGTTGAATATGCCAATGCCACATATTTCCTTTTCTGATTTCATATCTTTCATTTTTTTAAAAATGTTTACTTTTGAAGGAGAGACAGAGTGTGAGCAGGGGAGGGGCAGAGAGAGAGAGGGAGACATAGAATCTGAAGCAGGCTCCTGGCTCTGAGCTGTCAGCACAGAACCCGACATAGGGCTCGAACTCATGAACCATGAGATCATGACCTGAGCCAAAGTCAGATGCTTAACTCTCTGAGCCACTTAGGCCCCTCTCTCATCGGGCATTTTTGGTAGTTATATTTACTTATTCCAGAGCAGAGTTAATATATGATACAGAGTGGGATATTTTCTGTTGCTATCTGATGTATTATGACCAGAACCTTCCTTAGAAAAGCAATAATGAGTCAGGAGGACCCTGGAGGCTGTAACACCCTTTGCCTTCAAGGTGTTGCAAACAACTGGAATCAATCCAGTAAACTTATCAAACACAGGTAAACAGAAAAATGAAAAACATTTATCTGAAACAGCAGGTTGGAAAATTCATCGGTATATTTTGAAGGCATCTTACTAACCCTGCCAAAGCTTTGCTCCACCAGAGCAGGGCATGAATTTTTCATTGCCCCAATAATCAAGGTCTTTAGAGTTTCATTGTGTTTTCTCTTTAATATAGCTAATACGTTGAGCATTGTTGACATTCTGCTTATAGTTGCCAAGGATAAAATAAAAAACTTGCTTTGAATGATATTATAAAAACATTGAAAGAAAATAACTTTGCTGTCAGAACTAAAGTTGAATTATGGGCTCTGTACAAAGTCACTTAAGGTGGGAGGGGGCAAACCTTTCAAGGTGATTTTAGATAACAGATACAGACATCTTTATTGGATTTGTCTGGAAAAAGAGAAATAAAATTCTAACGTTATCTGTTCTGGTCAACATGTGTAAGGTTCAGCCCTGTTAGCACCCCTGCCCCCACCCTTTTAGATCTTTTTTTTCCCTTACTCAGACTCCATATATAGAGAAGAAACTCAAATGACTCTCAAATAGTGACCCTGAAAATTTATCAAATTATTCTCATGACACTATAATTGCTCATAAAGCATTTTGAAAATTCTACTGAATTGGTCTTCAAAGCTAGTGATAAGCCCTATGATGAAGTTGATCTTACTGGTGTAAGCTACATTTAGGGTCACATATAGTGGAACTAACATGGACTTCAGAGTCCCATAACTGTGTAGAATACAGGCTCTGCCCTCAGTAGAGATGTGAAGTTTTAGACAAGATATTTAAGCTCTCCAAGCCTGAGTTTTCTGGTACAATACAGACTTTATAGGGTTGTTGTGTGGATTACATGTGTTAATGTACATAAATCCAGTGTAGTATATTCTATCCCTCCTTCTCTCTTCCCTGATCCTGATTTCTCATCAAGGCTTACTATGAGGTTTAACATCTCAAAGGTTAGACACACAATCAAGCTTGATGCTTACTAGAAAATAATGAGCAAGATGGGTGTTAGGGAACCAGGGAATGGTATCCATGATGCCAGAGGCCCTTGGAAGTCTAGGAGGGAAGTGAGGCAGATCAGGGAAGTGATTCTTTTGAAGGCCACTTAAGCATTAGACTGGGATCTTTGCTTAAGGTGTTTCTAGTGCTGACTTATTTGGAACTTGAGGTAGTAGCAGACATAAAAGATGGATGGTAGTTATTGGCTTGTCAAGAGTCCAGTAACTTCTGTTTCCTGTTAAGCCTAGATTAATTTCTTCTGTCTCAATCAAATTCATGGGCAATTCAAGTTTTTCTGACATTTATGATCAGGTCTCTGCACCATCATTTCTCATCTGCAAAGGCATCTTCTTGGGGCAAATGGGAAAGTTTTAGTGTACCTGGGGGCACGTAGGGACTTGGTACTCTTTCCTCTTCATTGTCAAAGATGTGGGTTGCCAAGGTTAGGATAGAACCTGATTATAGTAGTTTGATAATCACATCCCTGGCTTTTGAACAAATATACCCTTATGCACTCTTATCTCCCACTTCTCTTATTCACTTTTTCATTCATTTAACACGTTTATTTGTGGAATGGTTGCCCTGGGAAGGAAAAGGGACCATTCTTTAGCATCAGGGAGGAAAGAAGAGAGAAAGTATAGAGCTACAGGCTTGATTTTGCTTGACTTTTGACAGTTTCTAAAATAAAATAAAATCTAACTTGAAGGGCAAGATATGCTATTACTGGAAATACTTTAAAAATATGAAAAATAGTTCCAAAAGAACTTCCAAAATGTTTTGAAAAAAGATTAGTGATGTTGGAATGACTACTTAGATTTCTGAGGCTTCAAAGTGTCCCACCAACATTTATTAGTGTCCTGATGCAGGACAATTGTAGTGGGAGTCACGAAATGAGTTGTAAAGTCCATGACCGTAGGTATTCAGTTACAGTCTAAGTGTAGATACCATGTAGAAAGTACCATGTGCTCTGGAGAGGGGATATGGTCAGCAAATGTGCCCGGTGGGTGGAACAGGGAAGGGGTCATGGAGGAGGTGCTATCCGAGTTTGCCTGAAGAATTCAACTCGGGTTTTATGAGGCCTTTATATGAGGCATTTTGTTAGTTATGTGTTCTACCTAGGCACTCATTCGGAATTTCTGTGTGTGTGTGTGTGTGTGTGTGTGTGTGTGTGTGTGTGTGTGCATTTGATTTTTTTTTAATTTTATTTTTTATTTTTTTAAATTTACATCCAAATTAGTTAGCATAGAAGGAAGCAATGATTTCAGGAGTAGATTCCTTAATGCCCCTTACCCATTTAGCCCATCCCCCCTCACACACCCCCTCCAGCAACCGTCAGTTTGTTCCCCATGTTTATGAGTCTCTTCTGTTTTGTCCCCCTCCCTGTTTTTATATTATTTTTGTTTCCCTTCCTTATGTTCATCTGTTTTGCCTCTTAAAGTCCTCATATGAGTGAGGCCATATGATTTTTGTCTTTCTTTGACTGACTAATTTCACTTAGCATAATACCCTCCAGTTCCATCCACATAGTTGCAAATGGCAAGATTTCATTCTTTTTGATTGCTGAGTAATACTCCATTGTATATATATACCACATCTTCTTTATCCATTCATCCATTGACAGACATTTGGGCTCTTTCCATACTTTGGCTATTGTTGATAGTGGTGCTATAAACATGGGGGTGCCTGTGTCCCTTCGAAACAGCACACCTGTATCCCTTTGATAAATACCTACTAGTGCAATTGCTGGGTTGTGGGGTAGTTTTAGTTTTAGTTTTTTGAGGAACCTCCATACTGTTTTCCAGAGTGGCTGCACCAGCTTGCATTCCCATCGTTTGGAATTTATATTTCATTTGCTCTTCAGAGATCAGTTCTTAGGAAACTCACATTTTCTTTTAGGATAATAAGAGAGGAATGATCCTTATTGCGCAATATTTTTTCACAGAATTTCTTTGTGTTGCCAAGTTCACTTGTAGAGCTGAAGCTTGTCAGAGTCCTCATAACAAATGCATGATTGAGCTAAGTTACAACAGTTCGCCTCTGGCATTGGAGCCTTACGCTACCCCAATGCTTCCTGGGGGCGCTGGTCTGCCGTCTGTGATTTATTTACAGACCAAATGATAACAAATAACAATTCCCAGGCTGACACCTATAGCAGGGGTCAGGGATAGTTTAAACTTTGTGATTTGCACTAACAAGTGCAGTCTTGCAAAGCTATTGTTTTCTAACATGCATGAGTGGAATGAATCAGACTTCTCTTAAATGTGGTACAGTAATGAAAGTGTTTTATAAACTGTTATAAGCTTTACAAACTGGTAAGTTATTGTAAGTATTATAGGTATACTTTATCAAATATTAGATGATGGTTTTAGAAAGTACAGAGATTTTAATTGTGAAATTATTCTAAAGCATGCAGAAGAATTTTGGAATAATCCTTTCCATTAAAACACCGTGACCAGTTTAAAAATTCCCTTGATTTATACTTTTAGTATACTGCACATTAGCAATTGACTGTATTAGTGTCTTTGTGATGTAAGATTTTGTGTAAATTTTTACTCTATCAAGGAAAAGTCTGTGTAAATAAATAGGATTGCATTACTGTCATAGCCCATCATTTTGAAGGATGGTTTAAGAACATAGGAAATACTGACTCACCTTTTCCAAACAGGCAACTAATTTTTTTTTGTATTTTTATTTATTTTGAATTTTGAATTTTTTTGTATTTTTAAATCCATATTCATCCTGCCTACCTTTATTAATTGAAACAATAGGGTATCACAAACTTTAACAGAAAAATACTCTTTTTTGTTAACCAGAAGAGAACCATGAAATGTTTTGCTATTTTGGGCCTGTTTTACTTTTCTTAAATTTTTTTAAAATTATTTTTTATTTGAGAGAGAGAGAGACAGAGAGAGAACCTCAAGCAGGTTCCATGCTCAGTGCAGGGCTCGATCCCATGACCCTGGGACCATGACCTGAGCTGAACTCAAGAGTCAGACACTCAACCAACTGAGCCACCCAGGCATCCTTCTTGGGCCTGTTTTCTATATCTCAACATTATAAAATATTCTTGTCACTTCTATAATGTTCAGCTTCATTTTTTCCCTTTTCTTTCTTTCTTTGTGTGTGTGTGTGTATAAACAATCAAAATGTATTACCAGAATTTTCTCCTCCTCCGTCTGTCCAAAATGGAACTCAATTCATCCTTCTTCCTCCCACCCCTGAGAGAGTTTCTTTTATCCCTATAGTCCCTACTATTTCCACCTTGATGTTCAGGTCAGAAAGCTGTAAGTCTCCTGTTCTCCATCTCCTCTCCTGTATCTCTCCCTTCTAGTTCCTGTTTATTCCACCTTCTAAAATTCTCTTAAGGCTACTTTCTTTCCATATCTATGGTCACTCTGTAATTTAGATCCTTATTATTTATTATGAGAGATTCTCTCACCAATTTATATTTATTTTTTCTGAAATGTGATGTGACAGATGATGCCACTCACTTGCTAAGAAACTTGTGCATGGGTCTCCAGCACGTACAAAATCAAGTGCTAGTTGTTTTTTTTTTTTTTAAGTTTATTTATTTTGAGAGAGACAGAGAGAGAGAGAGAGAGCAAGCTGGGGAGGAGCAGAGAGAGAGAGAGAGAGAGAGAGAGAGAGAGAGAGAAGGAGGGAGAGAGAATTCCAAGCAGGCTCCATGCTATTAGTGCAGAGCCTGATGCAGGATTTGATCTCACGAACCGTGAGATCATGACCTGAGCTGAAATCAAGAGTGAGACACTTAACCGACTGAGCCACCCAGATGCCTCAAATGCTAGCTTTTTAATATGATCTAGATAGTCCTCCATGTTTAGGCTCCCAATTATTTTCTTAGCGTCAGAAAAGCACCTTACTCTCCAAACTAATCAAATAACTTGCACCAGCCTGTTTCCTGTTGCAGACCTCTGTGCCTTTCCCTCTACCTCCTGACCAACTTCCCCTTGTTTAAACTTTAATTGTTTGACTGGTGCCTGGTTGTTTTGTTGAACTTTGGACCCCAAACCTGTTGTGTTTTATGATATTTGTACACTCCTGGCTTTTGTTTGTCTACTTGGCTTGATCTGCCATTGGTACTGACTCTGGCTTACCTGCCTGATTCTGGTCGGCTGTGTTGTTTGTAAGCTTCATATCTACTTGTCCTCTCAATTATTATTCAGCCTCCCCAGACCAGGCTCCTGGCTCTGTATCTACAAAATGCTTTTGGCTTGAGAGTGACAGTGTATTTCTTTTATTTCTTTTCTTTTCTTTTATTTATTTATTTTTAAATTAATTAATTAATTGTTTAATTTACATCCATGTTAGTTAGCATATAGTGCAACAATGGTTTCAGGAGTAGATTCCTTAAGGTCCCTTACCCATTCAGCCTACCCCCCCACCCCACAACCCTCTGTTTATTCTCTGTACAAAGAGTCTCTTATGTTTTGTCCCCTTCCCTGTTTTTATATTATTTTTGCTTCCCTTCCCTTATGTTCATCTGTTTAGTATCTTAAATTCCTCATATGAGTGAAGTTATATGATATTTGTCTTTCTCTAACTGACTAATTTTCTTAGCATAATACCCTCCAGTTCCATTCATGTAGTTGCAAATGGCAAGATTTCATTCTTTCTGATTACTGAGTAATACTCCATTGTATGTATATGTATATATGTATGTATATATATGTACTCCATTGTATGTACATATATGTATATATATCACATCTTCTTTATCCATTCATCCATTGATGGACATTTGGGCTCTTTCAATGCTTTGACTGTTGTCAATAGTGCTGCTATAAACATTGGGGTGCATGTGCCCCTTCAAAACAGCATACTGTGACAGTGTATTTCTAATCAAACTATTTTGTTGCTCTAGGTTTATGATGGTGGTATAGTAGGCACTACCTTTGAGTGTATTGCAACATTACTTAGTGATCCATAAATAATTTTCTTTAAAATTTGTATTGTTATTTCCTAATTGGGAGGGTCAAGGAATGCAGTCTTGGCCAGCAATGCAAGCTTAGGCTTTAACCTTTCTTAGGATATTTATGATCCCCACTAAAATTCTGAACTTTAAATGCCATTCAGGGACCTGGTAAAACAGCAATTTTGTTTTACTGTGAACAGAGCAGAGTTTCAGTGTTTAACTACTATATCATCATTTCTATAGATTCAAAATTCATTCATCTTTGAATGGGAGTATCACAGGTCTCAGCCCTTAGCTGCCATCATGCAGCCCAATGGCATTATATCGTCTCTATGCACGAGGTTCACAAATGGAGATCTCTAGCTCTGACCGCTCCCATGAACTCCAGACTCATGTCTCCAACTACCTGCTAATTATCACCACTTGGAAGACTAAGAGACAGCTCAGGCATCATATATCCATGAGAGAATTCTCGGTCCTCCACTCCTAACCTTGGGCCCCGCACCTGCTCTGCCCTCTACCTTTCTCAACTCAGTAAATATCAGCTCCAGGGTACCTGTTGCCAGGCCAGAAAATTCACCCTGACTCCTCTTTGTTTCTTACACCCCAATCAACAAACACTGTTGAGCTACATTCAGAATCTTCTTCTCAGCACATTCATTGAGTTCACTGTACTGCATTTTACATCATTGTTTTCTTAGATTGTTATAGCAGCTTCTTAACTGGTTTCTCATTTAATCATTCTCGCCCCCAGTGTTTTATTTTTTACTGAGCAGCCAGAGAAAGCCTTTAAAAATATAAGACAGATCATGTTTCTCATCTGCTTAAAATCTTCCAGTGGCTTTCCAGATCAAAGTAAAAGCCAATGTCTTGCCACAGCTGGCTAGGCCTTCAATCATCTTGTTCCCTGATACTTCCTCGATCTCAAGTCCAATCATGTTCTCCTCTCTCATTGCCATCCTAAAAGATGCCAGGAATATGTGTTCTGCCTCAGGGTCTTTGCACTTGTGGTGCCCTTTGCCTGGAATGCTCTTCCACGAGATATCACCATGGCTTACTTCCTCTCTTTATCCAAGCTGCTGCTTAATATTACCCTATGATAGAGGAGTCTTTCTGACCACTACATTTAAAAGGGCATTTCTATCATTACCTATTCCCTTATATCACTTTATTCTCCTTCATAGCATTCTTACTACCCGGCTTATTTTCTGTGCACATTTTAAAACTTCCTCACTGGTTGCTTCACCTCTCCCCTATGTAAGCTCCACGAGATCAGGGACTTAATTTTGTTTGTTGCCATATCTCCAGTTTTAAAAATAGTACTTGGCATATAGTAAGCATGAAGGTAAGTATTGCATGCATGGATAGGTGTTTTCCAGAGGTACAGTTTTTATTTTATTTTATTTTTATCTTATTTTATTTATTTTTAAAATTTAGATCCAAATTAGTTAGCATATAGTGTAATAATGATTTCAGGAGTAGAATTTAGTGATTCATCAGTTACATATAACACCTAATGCTCATCCCAACAAGTGTCCTCCTTAATGCTCATCACACATTTAGTCCATTCCCCCTGCACAGCACCCCACCAGCAACCCTCAGTTTGTTCTCTGTGTTTGTATTTAAGAGTCTCTTATGGTTTTTCTCCCTCTCTGTTTTTATATTATTTTTGCTTCCCTTCCCTTATGTTCATCTGGTTTCTTGAATTCCGCATATGAGTGAAATCATATGATATTTGTCTTTCTCTGACTGACTTATTTCACTTAGCATAATATATGCTAGTTCCATCCATGTTGTTACAAATGGCAAGATTTCATTCTTTTTGATCACCAAGTAATAGTCCATTGTGTGTATGTATGTGTGTGTGTCTCTGTGTGTGTGTGTGTATGTACCACATCCAGTTAAGTTATTTTAAAGGTTGTTTTAGTGGGCTGGGTGCTGAATATTCATTTCTGAAAGAAGAGAAACAAACAAATAATAGGGGGCCCAAATCATTTCTGCAAGTTTTCCCTCAATCTTTGGACTAGCTTAATACCCCCACATCTCTTGGTTTCTGGACTCTTCATGACTCACTGTGTCTCTGACCCATTATTTGATGATTGTGTTCTACCTTATATTGGTGGATTCATTTTTATGTACATGTCCACTCTTTCTCAGAAGACCACAAATGTCTTCACAGTAGGGACTAGATCCTATACTTGTAATAGATACAAAAATGAGATTTTGACACATAAGTTAAACCTAGTTTGGTAGAATCGATTTTAGTTCTATCTTCAGTGCATATAAGTGATTAAAGATTAGGGCCATATTGCATATTACATGGCTTTGGGTTAAAAAGTTAGGGTAAAGCATAATTTAAAGAAAAAACCTGGAACATATCACCTGTACTCTTTGCTTCTCTAGTCTGAGTTTTATTTGTTCTATACAGTATATTTTATATCTGACTTAGCAAATCCCTGACTTGCTGGAAGTTGAATATCCTAACATCAATACCAACCTAAGTATTCACTTGAAAAGGTCTCAAGTGACAAATATTTGGACAGAAGTGTTCTATATTCCATTTTAAGAGTGTGAATGGCAATTTAAGTATTTTCTAAACACTTTCAACACAGGTTGTGTAACACAGGTGTTTAGTACAAGAAGAAAGGGTGGGTTCCCTTAGTTATTTATGAAGAAGAAAAAAATCCATAACTTTCTTCTGTGCCATAAAATACCCCAAAATCATGTGTAATGCAAGATTTTAGAGTTAGCTCCTGATGAGAGGAGGAGCCAAGATGGTGGAACAGCATGGAAGGTTTTTGTGTGTCTCTCATTTATGAAATATAGCCAGACCAACACTAAACCATCCTGCACACCTAGAAAACTGATCTGAGGATTAACACAATGATCTGCACATCGTGAACCACAGAATTCAGTAGGTATGCAGTGTGGAGAGGTGAACTTGGGGTTAGAGAAACTGCAGAGGGCAGGGAGCTGCTTTTGCGTACAGAGGGAGGATGGAGATGGGGGTTGGGGGAGAATATGGGAAAAGCACCCCTCCCCAAAAGCAGCTGGAGAGAAAGTGGAAAATTGGAAACAGCCACAGGGAATGAACTAAAAAGGAGAAAGGAGAGCTAGAAAGGAACTAGAAAGGAGAAAGGAGAGGGTTTAAAGTCCATTAAGACTGTAAACAGGGGGAGCGCAGAGTCTGAAACTCTGTAGCTAGATACCTGGTGGTGCTTTGGTGGGAAAGGCAAATCCCTAGGAGCAGAGTGGCGTCCAGAAGGTTCTCAGACCACCTGGGGAGAAGCAGTTCCACTGCTGGAAGGATGTTTGGTAGAGGCTGTAAGGCCACCTGGGCCCAGCAGACCCCAGAGAACGGCCACATTCATTGATGCTGGAGCAAGGTCATTGGGGGTGAAGCCTGGTGCCAGACGTGTGTTGTGATTTTCCATAAACCCTGAGGCGCTGCTGCTGTGCTGTCTCGTGAACTTTTTTGCGGTGGGCTGGCACCTGGCCAGAGTCTCTGGGCATTGGCAGCAGCATGATTCTGCAAACATTCCTGGGTGAGGCCGGCACCCAGCCATTTCTTGGTGAGACCCTCTGCAGAGAGGCAGGGTGGGTCAAAGCCGCAGTCCCTCAGAAGTGGGGTGCCGGGGAAGGCAGCAGCATCTGAGACAACACTTGGGAGGGAGGTGCTGCCTGGGGCTTGGTCACAGACAGTGCGGAAGCAGGGAGTGGATGGGAGCCAAAGACGAAGGATGGGTGTGCGATTGTTGATCGGGGAGAACAGACTTCCGATACTAGAGACTGGGTAGCTGGGTGATGCCATTTTCACTGCTCCCGCACCTGTGCATGCACACCTACAAGTGCCACAACAATCCACCCCAGTGGGGTAGCAGCGCTATTTAGTGGAGAATGGAGCCGTTAGACTAATCCCTGCCCAACTGGGCCAACCTCCCTCTTCAAGAACACAAGTCTCACCGCCTGCTTAGTATATGGACTATAAAGCACTTTATAGTTTGACTTCTAGGGGAAAACGAAGTAATTTCAGTTGTATTTCAGTCTGTTAGCTATAGGCCCAGCTATTCAATTTTCTTTCTTTCTTTTTTTTCTTTTTTTCATTTCTTTTCTTTTTCTTGAATACAGAAAGAGAAAAAATTAATTTTTACTTTCAATTTTTGTTAAAAATATTTTTCTTTACTTTTTTCTACTATCTTTTTTACTTTTATGTAAATTATTTCAAATTCTATTTTACTTCCATCATTTCATTTTAGTCTACTTCAGTGTATTCATTTTTTCAAATTTTCAAATGATTTCTTTTTCTTTTTCTTTGTTTCTTTTTTTTTTCTTTTTTTCCCCTTTTATTCTCTAATCTATCAAGCCACTTTCAACACCCAGACCAAAATGCTAGGATCTAGCATCATTTATTCGATTTTGTGTGTGCGTGTGTGTGTTTGTTTTTAATTTTTTAATTTTAATATTTTTAATTTTAATATTTTTTAATTTTAATTTTTTCTACCTCATTAATTCCTTTTCTCCCTTCAAAATGGCGAAACAAAGGGATTCATTCCAAAAGAAAGAGCAGGAAGAAACGACAGCCAGGGACTTAACCAACACAGATACAAACAAATGTCTGAACCAGAATTTAGAATCACAATAATAAGAATACTAGCTGGAGTTGAAAATAGATTAGAATCCCTTTCTTCGTAGATAAAAGAAGTAAAGAAATAAAAGCTAGTCAGAATGAAATAAAACATGCTATAACTGAGCTGCAATCTCAAATGGATGCTGTGGCAGCAAGGATGGAAGGGGAAGAACAGAGAATCAGCAATATAGAGGACAAACTTATGGAGAATAATGAAGCAGAAAAAAAGGGAGATTAAGGCAAAAGAGCATACTCATTAAAAAGGAAGAACATCAGAATCATAGGGGTCCCAAAGAGGAAGAGAAATAGGGGTAGAAGGGTTGTGTGAGCAAATCATAGTGGAAAACTTTCCTAACCTGGGGAAAGACACAGACATCAAAATCCAGGAAGCACAGAGGACCCCCATTAGATTCAACAAAAACTGACCATCAACAAGGCATATCATAGTCAAATTCACAAAATACTCAGGCAAGGAGAGAATCTTGAAAGCAGCAAGGGAAAAAAAGTCCTTAACCTACAAGGGAAGACAGATCAGGTTTGCAGCAGACCTATCCACAGAAACTTCACAGGCCAGAAAAGAGTGGCAGGACATATTCAATGTGCTGAATCAGAAAAATATGCAGCCAAGAATTCTTTATCCAGCAAAGCTGTCATTCAAAATAGAAGGAGAGATAAAAAGTTTCCCAGACAAACAAAAATTAAAGGAGTTTGTGACCACTAAACCAGCCCTGCAAGAAATTTTAAGGGGGACTGTCTGAGGGGAGAAAAGATGAAAAATCAATAAATAAATACCAAAAGCAACAAAGATTAGAAAGGACCAGAGAACACCACTAGAAACTCCAACTCTACAAGCAACATAATGACAATAAATTCATATCTTTCAGTACTCACTCTAAAGGTCAATGGACTCAATGCTCCAATCAAAAGACATAGGGTAACAGAATGGATAATAAAACAAGATCCATCTATATGCTGTTTACAAGAGACCCACTTTAGACCTAAAGACACCTTCAGATTGAAAATAAGGGGATGGAGAACCATCTATCATGCTAATGGTCAACAAAAGAAAGCCGTAGTAGCCATACTTATATCAGACAATCTAGACTTTAAAATAAAGACTGTATCAAGAGATGAAGAAGGGCATTATATCATAATTAAGTGGTCTATAGATCAAGAAGACCTAACAATTGTAAACATTTATGTGCCAAATGTGGAAGCACCCAAATATATAAATCAATTAATCACAAACATAAAGAAATTCATTGATAGTAATACCATAATAGTAGGAGACTTCAACATCCCACTCACAGCAATGGACAGATCATCTAATCGAAAAACCAACAAGGAAACAATGGCTTTGAATGACACACTGGACTAGATGGACTTAACAGATATATTGAGAACATTTCATCCTAAAGCAGAAGAATATACGTTCTTCTCCAGTGAACATGGAACATTCTCCAGAATAAACCACATTCTGGGACAAAATCAGCCCTCAGCAAGTACAAAAAGATCAAGATCATACTGTGTATATTTTCAGACCAGAATGCTATGAAACTCAAAATCAACCACATGAAAAAGATTGGAAAGGTAACAAATACTTGGAGACTAAAGAACATCCTACTGAAGAATGAATTGGCCAACCAAGAAGTTAAAGAGGAAATTAAAAAGTATGTGGAAGCCAATGAAAATGATAACACCACAACGCAAAACCACTGGGATGCAGCAAAGGTGGTCATAAGAAGAAAATATATAGCAATCCAGGCCTTCCTAAAGAAGGAAAAAAGAGCTCAGATACACAACCTAACCTTATGGCTGAAAGAGCTGGAAAAAGAACAGCAAATAAAACCCAAAACCAGCAGAAGACAGGAAATAATAAAGATCAGAGCAGAAATTAATGCCATTGAAACCAAAAAAACAGTAGAACAGGTCAATGAAACCAGAAGCTGGTTCTTTGAAAGAATTAACAAAATTGATAAACCACTAGCCAGTTTGATCAAAAAGAAAAAGGAAAGGACCCAAATAAATAAAATCAAGAATGAAAGAGGAGAGATCACAACCAACACAGCAGAAATAAAAACAATAATAAGAGAATATTATGAGCAATTATATGCCGATAAAATGGGCAAGCTGGAAGAAATGGACAAATTCCTAGAAACATATACGCTACCAAAACTGAAACAGGAAGAAATAGAAAATTTGAACAGACCCATAACTAGTAAGGAAATCAAATTAGTAATAAAAAATCTGCCAAAAAACAAGAGTCCAGGGCCAGAGATGGCTTTCCATGGGAATTCTACCAAACATTGAAGGAAGAGTTCAACCTATTTTCTTGAAGTTGTTCCAAAAAATAGAAATGGAAGGAAAACTTTCAAACTCTTTCTATGAAGCCAGCATTACCTTGATTCCAAAACCAGACAGAGACCCCACTAAGAAGGAGAACTATAGACCAATTTCCCTGATGAACATGGAGGCAAAAATCCTCAACAAGATATTAGCCAACTGGATCCAACAATACATTAAAAAATTATTCACCATGACCAAGTGGGATTTATACCTGGGATGCAGGGCTGGTTCAATATCTGCAAAACAATTAATGTGATTCATCACATCAATAAAAGAAAGGACAAGAACATATAATCCTCTCAATATCCCCTGATGGAGTTTGCTGGATGTCTGTTAAAAGACTACTATAAAATCCAAATAAAGACATTATAATTTTTCCCTCAATTTCATTGTATTTCTTTATTTTCACATTTTCTATAGCATTCCAAAAGTTTTTTTATGTTTTCTTAAATATGTACACTCTATAGACATCTGGAGATAGTTCTATCTCTCCAGAGAGAGAAATCTGATCTTTAACACAGATCTGACCTTTCAAACCTTTTCATATAGATTATTCCTAGAGTTTTTTAATTATTATTTTCTCCCTCTTAAATTTACTTAGTTTTTCTGACTTTTTTCACCAGCAGTCCTAAGAATTCAGCATAGTACTGTGATGCTGATTCACTGGGTCCTTTCTGAGATGATCATGTCACTTTTAGCTAAGTGGGACTAGATGCCTGTGTTTATACTACCCACACCTCAGTCATTGGTGTTTTTTTTTTCTCCTAAGCTGTCATCACTCATAGTAAATCTTGTTTTAGTTTCTTATAACAGTTCGGTATCTCTTTTACTATTATACCTTTGCAAGGACCTTCCTTCCATTACAGGAAGGTGTTCTATAACATTCCCTACAGAGATATTAGCTTACTAGGCTGGATCTTATTTTTATCGCCTGCCTCCATTTCTAATCTGACTGTACTACTTGGTTTCATTTCTCAGCTCCGAATGTTAACAACGCCGCACAGATGGATGTTGTCATTTGCCTGCCGAGGTTATTAAGATGCTATTTGTTTCTCCTCCCTGAAGCCATTAATTAGGATGGGGAAAGCCAGTTCAAAAGTAATCCCTGTGTTACGGCATTAGAAACTCTCCCCCACCCCCAAACAGACTTAATATGCCATTACTTAACCTTTCCTTTCATTTTCTTTCATTCATCCCCTCGAATCCCTTTCAAGATGCTCATGGCAGAAGACACAGAGCCCAATTTTGTGATTTGAAATAGACAAGACCTTGATCTTTTGTTTGTTAAAGTCAGGACTTGGGACCTTTTCTTTTATGAATTAATATTAGCGACATCCAAAGAGCTTAATAAGATTAGTAAGGTGACTAGTTTTTAGAATTTACTGAAAAAGAGGGGTCCTTTGATTTGTTATGCTTCCAAGGAGTAGAAAACAGCAGCTGGAAAAGGATATTGAAATGCGTCAGAGAGTGTTAGGTTAGTGAGCTCCTTTGCAACAGTCTGGTGGGGGATAATTTTGTTCGAGTTATACTGGTATCGGTAGTCTGAACCAGACGACATGCATAAAGTCCCTATGGTCATTCATTGAACAACTGAATATTTACTCTAAGCAGTGGGATGGCAGTGATGAATAAAATAGGCACATTTCTCACTCTGCAGACATGTTATACTGGGGTTAGCTGACAAGTGGAAAGACGATTTCAGTACAGAATGATCAGTGCTATTATCTGGGAAGTTCAAGGTGTCATAGGAACTCATTGAAGAAACACCTACCTTCTTGAGAACTGATACTAAACACATTTTTATGGGGGGAACAGTTAGCAGTTCTTATGGAACTGGAATAAAAAAGTTGGGTGAATCAGCATTGGGTACTAATTTACTTGGGTTAGTTAGCATAGACTAATAATTGTATTTCTTGGCAAAAAAAACCCCCAAGAAACAAACAAAAAAAATCCTAATTTGTAAAGTGAAAAGGAAGAGCATGGGAAGTTTTTAGAATAGGTGCTGAAAACACATGGTACACAATATAATTGTCATAAACGTGATAAAAGCATGTATAAATGCAAGGCAATGTGAAGCCATAGAAAGAATACTATTGACTAATACCCATTGATTACTCTTCACAGCACAACTGTAAGTACTTGGTAGACATTTATCTAGTTGGTGAACAGAATGAAGGAGATACAGAGGGGTATAATTAGTTGAAATTGCAATTAAGCCATGTATATTTCAGAGGGCAAACTTCATTTGGGTGGTTTCTAATGACTGAGAGAGAGGAGCTGTCTGTCCCAGCATTGCATCCCTTGTGAGGCCAAGTCAGAGACTCTATGGTGTGGCCATCCAGCCCCTTCCCTTACAGAGAAATGGGTATCTCTCTCCAGTGAATTTTAGGAAGTGCCCTTTAGGTTGGTGCTTTTGGTGGATCCCAGGAATGGAGTGTGATACAATCATGAAACATTTAAAGATGGCTTTGCCTCCCAAGGACACTGGCTAAGATAAACCATGAGGTGCAGCCGTCCAACTTGGCTATCCTGGCTTTTAAACTTGTAAGAATGCCCTTGATGCAGAGACAATGCAGCTCGCTCTCTGGACAAGCTTTGCCTGTGGCAGTGGAGCAGTCTATGATGTGTTAGCTCGAGAATCTTAGATGTAGACTCTGCTTAGCACCAGTGCATGAACATCCTTGTTTGTGGTCTCAGGTTTTATTTTATATACATGCTCAGTTCTGATATTTTCCTCATATTCTCTCTTTAAAAATTGCTGCTGTACCAGAATATTCCTTGCTTCATGAAGGTGCAATTACTTGGATGGCTACTGACAGCATTCCCCTTCCACTCTCCTTTTTTACTACTCTTTTTTTTGGGTTACCTGTATTTCTACCCTGTATCAACTCCTGGTGTTGGCCTCAAATTCTTCTGATATTAGGAGTTCAAAATAAAAAAAAAATGACTTCTTTTACTTGCCAACATCTCCTTAAAAGAATGTAAGGATCAGGATAGAAGACCACAGAGTATAGAACAAAGAGAAGGAGACATGGTAGCAGGGCAGAAAACAAAAGAGTGTATGGATTGTGGTTAATCCACTTTGTGGGGACTCTAACATTCGTCAGTCAAGAGACTTTGGTGGTTTTTGCCATCTTAGAAATGGCAAAAGCCACTGGGTGGCTCAGTTGTTTAAACGACCAACCCTTGATCTCAGCTCAGGTCATGGGCTCAAAGTTCATAAGTTTGAGTCCCGCATCGGGCTCTGAGCTGGCAGCTTGGAGCCTGCTTGGGACTCTCTCTCTCTCTCTCTCTCTCTCTCTCTCTCTCTCTCTCTCTCCCCCTCTGTCTCTGCTCTTCCTCTGCTCTCTCCCTCGAAATAAATAAATAAGGTTTAAAAAAATGTTCCTGTTCTCTCTGTTCTGACAATGATGTGCAGCCAGCATGGTCTGCTGAGAAGAAACCTTGATTAAAAAAAAATTACGGTTGTAATCTGTATCCTTCTGAGATGTCAGATCATGAGAAATGGATTGAAAAATGGACACTTATTGTGAAAAACCCCATTTGGGTGATAACTGAACACATGAAAGGCAGGCAACACTTTAGTGTATTGTGCTTCACCACAGTGTAGCTGCCTGCTAAATCAAAAATAATAAATTATAAGGAATTTTTATAGTGGTAAAACTATTCAGTTTCTAGACTGTGATGGTGGGTATGTAAACCTACTCTAGTGATAAAATTGTATCAAACAATAAATGCAAACACACAAATGACTACATGTATAATGGGAAAATCTGGATAAAATGATTGAATTATATAATGTCAATTTACTGGTTTAAATATTGTCTTGTGATTTTGCAAAATGTTGCTATTGGAACAAATAGGGAAAAGTATACAAAGAATCTCTGTTATTTCTTATAAATGCATATGAATCTATAAATATCTCAATAAAATTTTCAATTAAAAAAGACTTGCAGTGAAATGTCTGTCTGGTCTCAATATTATATCATCATGACTTTTGCTTCTAACAAAAATAAATTAGAGCAAATTGCTTTAAAAATTAGGATATAAGAGTATAGTTGCAAAGGAAAAGCATCTCTGGAAATTTTAACCAACTAATTTGATTGTAAGGAAATTGATATCTTAACCCAAGAGTTTCTTGAAAGGAAGTTTAGTTTAAAAGGTTCAGATTAATAAAAGCTATTTGGAAATAATGCATAAAGATGTACTTTCAATAAATTTAAAAAAAATTAATGTTTATTTATTTGTGAGAGAGAGAAAGAGCATGAGCAGGGGAGGGGCAGGGAGAGAGCAAAACACAGAATCCGAAGCAGGCTTTAGGCTCTGAGCTGTCAGCACAGAGCCCGATGCGGGGCTTGAACCCATGAACTGCAAAATAATGACCTGAGCTGAAGTCAGACGCCCAATCGACTGAGCCACCCAGGTGTTCCAATTAAAGGATATGCGTGTTCATATGTGAAACTTTAAATGAAAACTGTGAAATAGTAGGCACTATGACATAATTACATGATTATTTAGAGAGCAGAATCTGTATTCAGTATGTTTTAAAATCTGTAAAAGATGAGTTCTTCCCCTACACATCCAGAATGTAGCCTAAATACATAAAATCAAGTAACAAGTCAAGTAGTACAAATACTAATCTTAGCATTCTAGGTGTTTGCCACTTGAGTGTGTGTGTGTGTGTGTGTGTGTGTGCGCACGCGCGCATGTGACCTTGGAGGGCCACATACTTACCCAACTATGTTTTCTTAGCTCAAAGCGTTCTCTAAATTTTTCCTTTTGAAAATGTCTTTGGACTCTATGGCACATTGATTTGGATATCATCAAGGGAGGGAAGTGTTTGTTTTTAGCAAAATAGTCAAACTCTATCAAGTTAAATCTGGTAAATAAAATGGTAGATGAGATTAAATCATATTCTGTTGGGTCAAAAACAAAGGGTAAAGCAATGTATTTTCTGTACAATGCTGTAAAGCAATGTATTTGCTTTTCTTGAGTGGTTCATTTATTGGTTCTGAAAAAAAGCAAGAACTGTTTAGAGCTCAAAGGGGTAAGCATATATGATACCCATTTACTTGGTTATGTTTGTCATAAAGCCAGTTATGCATATGATTTGATACACTGGTTATCAACCAGTTAATCAAGACATATTTCTGAATACCTACTATATTCCAAATGATGAAGGGATTAAAAAGGAATATTATATGTATTCTCAACCCAATGAGAAGATTCTATTCCATATGTTTTATTTGCTCCTTATACTTAATTACTGGTGGACAAATCTGTTACTCTTGACCCATTTTATTGAGAGAGACTGGTGATGACTGCACCCTAGACTGTGCACCCAAATGGAGTATCTAGTAGGTGTGTGTGGCCCTGAATCCTTGTGGGTCAGAGCCACCAGGTATGAGGAAGCCTTAATGACACTGAGCAGAAGGCATCCAGCGAACTCCTAGAATGAGTTGATAAAGAGTTTGGGAGAACTCTTGCGCTGGACATTCTGGGGAGATTTCCTTGTTCACAGAAAGAGCTGAGAAGTGCTTCCTGAGACCTTTAGCATATGAAAGCTATGCTCTCCCATTTCTCCTCTCAGGGTGCTCAAGAAATGCTGTACTTCCTCACAGCTCACTTTTAGTTCAATGCCAGGGTCCAGAAATCAGGGAATTCTTTAGGGTGTTATGTGTTCTTGAGAATGAACATCTAGGCTCTTGGGCAAATGGGAATTAAATCCTAGTTACGTAGGGCCCTTTAAATTACCCAAAGGCTCTGGTCTGGGCCCACAGATTGTGGGTTATGGTCAAGTCACTGAATATCCATGTTGCTTCCTCAATCAACCTTGTTTCTGAATGTTGATATCTTTTAAAAAAATATTTATTCACTTATTGGGGGGGGCAGGGGTAGAGAGAGAGGGAGAGAGAGAGAATCCCAGGCAGGCTCCATGCTGTCAGCACAGAACCTGATGCAGGGCTCGAACCCAGGAACCAAACCGTGATATCATGGTTTTGGCTGAAACCAAGAGTCAGACACTTACCCGACCAAGCCACCCAGGCAGTCCTGAATGTTGTTTTTGATCAAGATTGCAAAGTGACCTTAACCTTCTTGCTTCTGTATTGAAAAATGACTTCTCTGCAATCTCAAGTGAGTCATCTAAAAATTTAATTTAATGACCTATTGAGGTCTATGGACTACAAAAATAAACAGTATATATAATACATTGCATATGTAGAAAAAAATAACAAATATGTGGGCTACAGATATCATATCACAAAAGGAAGGCTCACTTTTAGAGAGAGAATATAGAATATAGACAGCTAGATGTGTTAAAAAAAGAGAAGGGGATTAAAAAAACAATTGGAATAAATTGTAATTCTTAGTTTTTGTATTTATCTCTATGTTTTGTGAGATCCAGTTCTATGACAGAATTTCCCCTATTATTATTCTGCTGATGGGCCTTATAATTGGGAAAAAACTCAAAACTGATCGGGATCCCCCTTGCTAGGTTTTGGTTGAATAACTTTATTCTTGGATTTAGCATGAATATAAGGCTTAGATTCAAATCAAGCTTATAAAATAAAATATTCTTTCTTTCAAATTTGCCTCTGAAGCTTCCATTCCTCATCAGATGTCAAGATTAATTCACTTATCTTGCATACAAGGCTTTTTCTTTACATAAGAAAGAATGCATTGTTTTCTTACAAATAAGTAGAAACCGCTGAAAGATGGAGCCCCAGCATGGAGCTTTTGTCTTGAGTTTCTGGGAGAGTCAAGGTGCTAAGAGATATTATCCATCCTTCTCTCAGATATTGTTAAGGATCCCTAGGCCTCCCATGTGCTGGAAGGTGAGAGAGGATTTAAAGTCTTTCTGAGAACGATTCCTCACATTACTGTGGTTTTCTATTACTTGTATTACTTATTTTCCCAACATCTGTGATGCAGCGTTTTTCTTTTTTCTTTTTTTTTTCTGTCCAAGGTAATGAACACAGGTAACTGCTCTTAAGAAGCAGAAGAATTAAGGGACCCCTGGGTGGCTCAGTCGGTTGAGCGTCTGACTTTGGACCAGGTCATGGTCTCACGGTCTGTGAGTTCAAGCCCTACATTGTGAGTTCGAGCCCTGCATTGGGCTCTGTGCTGACGGCTCAGAACCTGGAGCCTGCTTTGGATTCTGTGTCCCTCTCTCTCTGCCCCTCCCCCGTTCACACTCTGTCTCTCTGTCTCAGAAATGAACGTTAAAAAAAAATTTAAAAAAAGAAGCAGAAGAGTTAAGCATATGTACTAGATTGTTTACACTTAGCTCCAAATGGTTCAAATTATTCTTCCCCTGATATCTTTTTTGTTTTCCTAAGAAAAGTGCTCCTATATGTGTACTAAAACTAAAGAAATCTAGCTTTAGAGAAGGAAGTTAAGTTTTCAGCAGCT
The DNA here is from genome assembly GCF_018350195.1 of Panthera tigris. NCBI lineage: Eukaryota > Metazoa > Chordata > Mammalia > Carnivora > Felidae > Panthera > Panthera tigris. The sequence continues at coordinate 20,365,376 of NC_056663.1, read as the reverse complement.
TTCGCCTTTGTTTTTGGTTATTATTTATGACCAGGAGCTCTGGTTTTCCCTTGTGGGCCTACCACTTGTAAAGGGTGCAAGTGTCTCTTTGGATGCTGCAGAAGAAGGCACGGATCCGTTTTGGCTGTAGAGGACTTCCAAATGTGGAATGTAGATTTCCACGAGGAAAGGGATCTTGGGTTCTTTAGTTGACTGTTCTATCCTGATACCTAGTACTGCAGAGCAGATCCTTAGTAAATATTTGTAGAATGAATGAATGAGTCCTCAAGAAAAACTGTAGGATGTGGGGTTTTTGGAGCTTGATCTCCAGTGACCTTTACATGGGGAGAAAATGTTGTCAGTGAGTTTGCAAGGATGACTTTATTCACTCATCCTAAGGACAGCTTGCCTCACCTTCTTCCAGGTTCCACACCTAAGGGAGCAGAGCTCTGTGGCCTAGATTGCCAAACTCTGCAATTCTTCAAGGAGCCATAGCTGGGAATTCAAAAGGTCTTGGAGTGGCTGAAGCAACCCTACAGAGAAATGCCAGGCAGCACAGTGCCACGGGGCTTGCTGGGTAGAGTGCTGGCCAGGTGCAGAAGGTTTCTCAGACTCGTTGCATGCATGCCTACATAAAGTTGTTGTTTTTTTTATTTTTTATTTTTTTAATGTTTATTTATTTTTGAGAGAGAAAGAGACAGAGTGCGAGTGGGGGAAGGGCAGAGAAGAGACAGAATCCGAAGCAGGCTCCAGGCTCTGAGCTGTCAGCACAGTGGCTGACGAGGGGCTTGAACTCACTGACCAGTGAGATCATGACCTGAGCCGAGGTCAGCTGCTTAACCAGCTGAGCCACTCAGGCGCGCCCCTACATAAATTAATTTTTGAATGCCGTAGAGTTGGTCAATAAAATATTCATGGAAACCAATGATTATATTTTAGAGTTCTTATTTCATTATAAAAAACTCAAACTATGTGAAGGTATGTTGAAATGTGTAAAGAAAAGCTAAGAGCAGAGTTTTGGTAAGACCAACATGTGACTTGCATAACAGCTCTGAATTACAGTCTGAAGTATGAAATGCTGACAGTTCCTTCTTTCTTATTTGTGATCATTAAGATTTTGTTTCCCTCTGTAACAGGTCATTTTTGAGCCAATTTTAAGATGAGAAAATACATCGAAGAATTCTGCCTGATATGGAGTACCTCTCCCCTGTTACTGGTGGGGGTTCCACTGCCTACAGAGTGGCTGGAGATGATGTTCATGTCTTTGTGTCGACATAATGGCTTTTGACAGATAGACTGAAATAATTCCTTTTCAGCCATGCAGTTGTCTGTAAATCTGCTTAGTTGGTCATCCGAAGTGATGACATTTAAGATAGAGTTGATATGCTGTTTATCTTAAAGAAATATTTTAAAATTAATTCTTCAGAACTGTGCAATATTTTATCTTTCCAGTTTAATACTATCCAAATGTGCTTTTGGTTGCTTTTGTGGAGCAAAAAACACATGTGTGTTTCTTCATAAATCAGTCAGTTAGCTTTGAAAATATGGTGCACTCCAAGTATGTAGCAAAGGCCCTCAAAACACAATTATGAAAGCAGCATGAGGAGTGGAGTTTGCTTTAGTTTTAGACTTTTAGTAGACTCCACTGTCATGTACTGAAGAGAGAAATATGACATAGAACTCTTTGGTTAAGAGCCAAAACTTTTTCTCTTGTATCATTTTGATCCTACTGTTTCTCTTGATGCTCATAATGGAACGATTCATACTGTTGGGTAAAATTATTAGAAAGTATAATTCCTATAAACCTGCTCTTTTGACTTGTTAGGTAAATATGCTGGCACATGAGCTCAACATTTCAAATTATGACTTTGTAAGAAATTTTCATGTACTTTTGATGTTGTTATTATACTTGTGTTCTTTGCTTGATTTATCATAAAATTATGCGAGACCTTGATGTACGTGGAACTAAAACACAGAACTTGAAAGTCGTTTCAAGCTACACACCAAATCCATCACTTTGTTCTGTCACTTTTTTTTCTAGACAATTCTTACATTTCTGCATTTATTTTCATTCCAGCTCATCACCTCAGTCCAGATGACCATCATCTCTTTATAATATGAACTACCAGAATAGAATCCTCTCTTCAACACCCCAAAATAGTTAACAACACAAGAAAAACACTTCATGTAAAAAAGCGGAAGTCCAAATTAAATATTCAAATCAGTTGTGATGGAAACACACCAAATGTTAACAGAGGTAGAATTAGGAGTGCTGTTTATTTTTCTCTTTCATGCTTTTTAATATTTTCCAAATATTCTACGATAGCCATGAATTACTTTTAAAAGATTTTAGCAAGATTTCAAGCAATACAGGGGCCCCTGGGTGGCTCAGCCGGTTTAGTGTCTGATTTAGTTCAGATCATGATCTCTTGACTGCCATGGGTTCAAGCCCCACATTGGGCTCTGCGTTGACAGCTTGGAAACTGCTTCGGATTCTGTGTCTCCCTCTCTCTCTCTCTGTCCCTCCCCTGCTCACGCTCTCTTTTCTCCCTCTCAAAAATAAATAAATAAACATTAAAGAAATAAACAAATAATTCAAGCAATACAGAAAAGTTCAGAAGAGAACAACTTTCACCTGAAGTCCTACTACTTCCAAATAATAATCATAAGGTGAACATCATGCCAAATCTCTCTCTCTCTCTATTCATATACATACTCACAGACACATGCACACATATACATACACATATACAGAGGACAAAGGACAGCTAGCCAACTACTTAGACAAAAGGTAAAATTTTATAAATTCAGGAATAAACTACATGTTTTCTTATAACAGATTAAATTTATATTAGCTTAATAATTTATATCCCCCCCCAATTAAACCTTGTTAAAAATGCAAGGTGTCACCTACTGAAACAGAAACAGCATGTGAGTGTAGCTTTTTATATTATAGATTTAGAATACCAGCTGCATCAAGCTATGTTCTGGTTCTTTCCCTGCTGGCTTTGTTCCTACTGCCCCATCATGTGTGTGATTTTTAGAAGAAACGTAGCTAACATATAAGGCCATTAAAGACAATATGGCTTATTGGGAGGGGGAGAGGTAAGTGTCCTTTCCTCCTTCGTGGTGAGCTCTCTGTAGAAGCATTAGGTGCTTTCTTCCTAATTTTCCAGGACAGTTTTTATATTCAGCCACCAGCCAGTGGGCTAGACCATTTCTTACCAAACACATTGGACTTCTTATGTAAACCTTTCTAAAAAAAAAAAAAAAGGATAAAAAAATTACATCTGAGATTCTTCAAATTACAGACTATAATAATCAATAATTAATGAATAGGTGGACAATAAACAAAGGAATTTGCAGTTAAAAAATTTCTGGATTCAGTAGCCTGTGGGTTTATGGCTCCAAAGATAGAACCAGATATCCTGAGAACCAGTTAATGGGACAACTGGTAGAGATTTGCTGTCTTTTCTTTTCTCTTGTTACTTGATTTTCTTTGTCTTCTTTTTTAAGACATACTCCTGGACTTCTTTCTTTCTTCCTTCCTTCCTTCCTTCCTTCCTTCCTTCCTTCCTTCCTTCCTTCCTTCCTTTCTTTCTTTCTTTCTTTCTTTCTTTCTTTCTTTCTTTCTTTCTTTCTTTCTTTCTTTCTTTCGTGTTTTATGTATTTTTGACAGGGCGTGGGAAGGAAAGAGTGAGAGGGGGACAGAGGATCCAAAGCAGGCTCTGTGCTGACAGCGGAGAGCCTCACGCAGGGGCTCAAACTCACAAACCCTGAGATCATGACCTGAGCTGAAGTCCGCCACTTAGCAGACTGAGCCACCCAGGTGCCCGTTACTTGCTTTTCATGGGGACTTGCCCAGTACCACCTTCCCCACCTGAAAGTCAGAAAGCTTTTCGTCTCAGATGGCAAAGTGCTGGTGTTGGCTAGAGCCCAGTCTTTGCTAATGGACTGAATTGGGTTGGAGAGTTCTTTTTCTGCAAGCTAGTGTCAAGTGTGACTCTAAGTGTGTCAGTTAACTTCACTGCCTAGTTCCTCACTCTAATATGGAAATAATAAATTCTCGCTCTGACAAAAGATGTATGTGACACTCTGTGTTACGGTAGGGACTGGACAAAAGCTCATTTCCTTTCCTGCCTTTCACCATCTAATTTCGTGGCTTTTTTGGGAGAAGGGACTTGTATGTTTTAAATACATCTTTTATAAGTAACTTAGAGCTGAATTAAAAATTAGATCTGAAATACTGTTTTTAAATTGGTGATTTTAATCCATTTATGTTTTATGTGATTTTTTTATACTTGGATTTATTTTCATCATCTGATTTTGTGCTTTATATTTTTCCTTCTTTTACTATGTTTTACTATTTTCTTTCTGACTTTTTTGGATGGAATTTTGATTTAAAAAAAATATCTTCTTCTCCCTAAATTGATTTGGAAGCTATAGGTCCCTTTTCTCTTCATTGCATGGTTGCTCTTAATCTTAACAAAATCCAAAATTAATCTCTGTTCTCCCTAGCAATGCAGTATGCTAATTGTGATCATCCTCCCACTGTTTTACATAGTATTTGTGTGCATTATATAGATTCCATCTTTTCTCATATATTTACATCATTATTATTTTATATATTCAACGTTTGTTTATATTTACCAGTTCCTTTGTTTACCATCACTTATTTCGTCCCAGACCCTTTCTCTGGAATTTTTTGACTTCTTACAAATGTATTTTCTTTAGCAATTCCTTTAATGAGGGTCTCCTTAGGTTAAGCACAGATTTTTTTTGTTTGCCCAAAATGCATTTGTTTTGCCCTGATTGTTAAAATGATAATTTGGCTGAATAAACAATTTGGGATAGTCATTATTTGCTTTTAGCAATTTGAGAATAGTGTTCCACTGTGTTCTAGATCCACTGCTATTCTTGAAAAAATCTGTTTTTCATATAACTGTTATTCCATTGTGGGTAAACTGTTTTCTTTGGCCATTTTTAAGATTTTTCCTTTTCTTTGGTGCTTTGCAATTTCACTGTGTGCCTAGATGTGATTTCTTTCTTTCTTTCTTTCTTTCTTTCTTTCTTTCTTTCTTTCCCTATTCTACTTGGGAATGTTTAGCTTGTCTTATTTTCTCTACTCCTCCCCCTTTGGGTCATAAATCAGACATTTGTTATACCTAGCAGGTTGCTCTTTTGTAATTTAACTTCCCTTTCATATTTTGCATTTCATTATGTCTCTGAGCTCTATTCTGAATAACAACTTTAAAAGTCATTATGTTCTCAGCTCTGTATGATTGTTTATTTATCTGATCTACTGAATTCTTAACTGTAGTGATTACATTTTTCATTTGAGAGATTTTATTTGGTTCTTTTTCAAATTATCTTGATTTTTTAAAAATAGTACTTTGTTCCCAGTTTATGATTTCAATGTCTTTTTTGAAAAATTAAAAATATTTATTTTATATACTACATTTCTAATAACTGAAGTCCTGGGTGGTTTAATTCTGCTGTTGGTTGTTTCTGCTAACTCGTAAATATAATTTTTGACATTTAGATTGAGGTGCATGAGTTAATGTTGAAAGTGCATCCTTCTGCAGAGACTTTGTATTTGTGTCTCTTGGACTTTCCAAGGTATAACCAACCTAGGGTAACTAAAAATAGTTTCTTGTTTGAGCTTTCTTGGACCCACTAAGTAGTATCATTTTAAATCCAAACTTTGAGTATGGGAACCTTGTGGTTATTGTCATGGAAAACTTTAATTAATTAATTAATTCATTCATTCATTCATTCCCTAATGCTAGACTGAGAATGACATTTTTCTTTATCATCTCTTTTTGTCAGTGGAGGGACATGTTTTTTAAATTAACTCTGTGGACCCTGGCTTTACTGATAGATCTTAATTTTACCTCCCTCTTCAGGTTGACATCAAGCCTTGCCTCCTGTCCCCCATATAGCACATAAAGCTCAACCCTCCAGGCCAAGCAGTTGGCACAAAAGCCTGAGCACACCACTGCTGTACTGGCAGCTTACCACTCTGGATGTCAGTCCTTGTTTCTTTTTTTTTTTTTTGATCCCTAAAAATTCCTACCCCCCTTTAAAGTTAGTTATATTATTATGTCTATGTCAGTTATATATTTAAAATAATTTTTAACTATTGTTTTGGTATTGCTATATGTTTATATGATAAAATTTTCCGAACATTTCTTCTACTATATTAGCAACAATGGAGTATGCGATATCCTCTTAATTGGTCTCTCCCTTCAACAGCCTCTTTCCAATCCGTTCTTCCTCCAGCGGGCAAGTTGATGGTAACATGCAAATATGATCATGTCACTTCCCCAGTAAAAATCCTTCAAAAGCTTCCTGTTGTGGGTCGGATTGTATCCCCTGGTCCCTGTGACTTTGCAGATGCAACAAAGTAAAATGAGATCGTACTGGATTAAGGTGCCCCCTCACCCACAGACTGGTGTCTTCCTAAGATGGAAACTTGAAGACAGAGACAGAGCTGCCCAGGGAACAGCCGTGTGATGAATGAAGTTATGTTGCCACAAGCCAGGGAGTGACCAGGATTGCTGGGGAGCACCAGAAGCTAGAAGAAGGCATAGAACAGTTTTTCTGTTTGAGCCCCCCCCTTTAGGAACAAACCATGCTATCAACTTGATTTCACACTTTTGGTTTCCAGAACTGTGAGAGAATAAATTTCTGTTGTGTGAAACAACCCACTCTATGGTAGTTAGTTATGGTCACCCTGGGAAACGAATACACTGGTAAACAGATGGACCAGTTAAAATTAGTACAGCAGAGAAAACTGAAAACAAGTGTTGTCAGAGGTAAGGCCTAGACACAGGTTCATTGACATTGCAGAATAAATACTTCCTCTTATAATTAATATAATTAATAATAAAAGATCCTTGATATGGTCCGTTACACCTTTGTGAGCTTTCCCACTTTAGTTTTCCAGCTTCTCGTTGCTTCCATTACTTTCACTGGCCTTGTTATGGTTCCTTGAACAAGCCAAGCTCTTGTCTGACTCAGGGATTTTGTGTATGCTGATCTCTCTGCCCAGGAGTTGTTTTCACCTAGGTTTTGCTTGGGTAACTACTACTCATCCTTCAGTTCTGGTAAAAGTCACTCCTTGAAGACCCCTTCCATAATATTTCCCCCCATCAGCCATCTGCTTAAGGTCTCTTAGTTGTATATTCTCATGCACTTTCCTCTCTTCCCAGTGTTTCTCAGATTGTGACTAGAATGTGTATGCTATTTGTAGGTTTTTTTAAATGTCTGTCTTCTCCACTGGAGTGTATGCTCCATTAGGCAGCAAGCATATCCATTTTACTCTTCTCTATTTCCCTAGCTACCTGCACAATGATGGGTATGCAATAAATATTTTTGAATGAATGAAAGCACATTTTAAGACTTGTAATTAAATGGATGGACACAAAGATAAAAATACCCATTTTTCAATTTTTTTTTATTAAAACCAGAGTATTTGACAAATTATTTCAATCATTTTTACTTATGTAGAGATTCTGGCAGATTAATTTTAAATATCATAGTATTAAAAGAGCAACCACTCTTTATTCACTCAATTCACAGTTTGAAATATATTTGAAGTGCCATATATTATTACCATGAGTGTATTTTACCAGCTGCTTCTCATGGGTACTATGTAAGCTAAGTTGTTCAGTATTCAGACTCAGTGTTCTGTATTAAGCAGAAACAATCACTGAAGATGCATAAAACATGTACTTTCTTTAAAAAAATCCATATAGACGTGTGCTTAATTACAGGTAGTACTTAAGATGATTCAAGATTTTCTAGGTAAAAATTCTCAAAATTCTTTGTAGAAATGTGGCCTCTGAGGCCCACATCATGGAGTTCTCCACCTGCCTTGCTTTGGCAGAAGGCCAACTTACTTAGATCAGGCTGTGAACTCACCTCTTAAATGATATATATTTCCTGCGTGTTTTCTCTGTACTTGTGCCCTGAGACAGTTAAATTATGGAGGGCACAATTCTATAAATCAAAATTTGTCACAAATATTCTAGGTGTGGCCCTAGAACCCAAGGAATTCTTAGGGAATATGACTGAAGTAACAACTACTTCGCTCAGCTCCAACTATAACTTACTCTCCCTAACCTCAGTTCATAAGTAAACTCTGCCAGCAACCGCATTGGAGCACCACGTATAGAAATGTCACTTCACGAAATGACCCCTCGGTCTATTTCTTAAGAAATATTGTGGATGGCCCTTATACCTGGGGCTGCGTAGTCCAGTTGCATGACATGTTTTCCAAATTCTGGAAATGTTACCTAAATTTTCATTGAGCCCAGTTGATAATTACTTTGAGTGTGGAAATGATGACAATGGTTTCGGTTGTATTGTGAAAATGTGCTATAGAAAAACAGTAGAGGTATATAGCTCTCCCGTTTTTCTGGTTTATGTCAAATGTTTATTAATAAGTGTGGTATATGGTTGAGGAAGGTACTCATTCAGAAGATCCCTATCCATATAGGCAGGTGTGATGTGTGTTGTTTTTTTCTGTAGAGGTGTCCTGCTTAATTCAGGGGTCAGTTGAGGTTCAAGAATATGGACTTTATTGTTGTGAGTCCATATATGACCTGAACAGGACTGGATCCTTTTTGTAACTGTAAGAACTTTAGGAGGCCAGATGATGTCTGAAATGCTCTGGTGGCTTTGACATATAGAATCACAGACTTTTAGAGCTAGAATGGGTCTTTGCTTATATTTTGTTTATCCCTTCCCCTCATCTAAGAGATGAGGCCTAAAGAGGTTCCTTGATTTGCTGGAAGCTATGCTTCTAGTTAAGGAACACCAGCATTAGAACCCAAGGCTTTGGATGATCAGTCAGCTTAATGGTTTTGCGCTGAGCTACATCTGAAAGATGCCGTGTACCCCATGATCAGTGAAGAATGGTCTGTAGCTTGAACTAACTTGTTCCATTTAAAAGAAAGAGACAACCACAAACAAAACCTTTTTCTTCCTGCAGACAAGTGGGTCCTGTTCATGCAGTTTGGTTTAGGATACTTTGGGTTTGTCCTGGAAGTCAAGTACATCATCCCTCAACAGGAGCAAGACCTCTGGAGACACCAGTGTTTAAGGAAACCTGATGGTCAGATCTATGCAGTCTGGCTGCCAGAGCCTTATTGCCATCGCCAGTTGAGTTCATCTAGTCTTGACATCCATAAAGTAAGTTCTTACTCCATATTTTAAAAGGCAGTACAAGGATTAGTTGAACCAGAATAAATGAACCTAAAATATATAAGGAAAACTGTATATATATATATATTTAAAAAAATATATATAGGAAACATAAGCTAATAAATCAACTAACTAAATATACTCTACATTATAGATATGGTGTAACTTTGAATTCCTCTGTCTTTGGAATTCATGGAAATCAGAGCCAGAACTGGCAAAGAGAGTGTGTCTACATTATGTGTTATAGGATGACCTCTGTTTGTGCCCTGTGGAGCTATGTAGGATTGTTCACCTATGTGTCTCCCAGCATTGGATACCAATTGTAGAGATTTGATGGTTTTCTCAAAGCTCTCAGAGTTCATATTTAAATAAAGATGGCTTCTTTTTATCAATTAATGAAGATGTAATTTATATATAATGAAAGGCATATACTTTAGGGGTAGAGTTTGATGTGTTTCAATAAATGTATGCAATATAACCAAGATGTAGGACTTTTGTTACCCCAGAAAATTCCCTCTAAGCCCCTGTCTGTGTGTCCCCTCCCCAGTCATCTCCCAGCCCCAGGCAACCACTGTCATTCTTCTGTCACTATATATTAGCTCTACTTGTTCTCAAGTTTCATATGAACAGAATCATGCACTAAGTACTCATTTGTGTCAGGTTTCTTTTGCTCAGCATAAAAATAAAAACAAAACACAGTATATTTTATCAAATATTTCTAAGGAGGGTGATTTCACTTAATGTGTCAAACAATATATAGCTCGCCACTTTATCTTGAAAATATCTTGACCAAGGCGGTCTGCTTGGTTCTCTCTAGCAGTCTGAGAGAGTCTGCTACAGCTCTATGGGTTATTTATAAGAGGGAGAAGTTCAGAGGTCAAGGTCAGTGCTGAACTAAAAAAGGTTTCCCCACCAGGAAATGTTCCAGCACTTCCCATATATGATGATTAAACACCCCTGTGGCTACAACTGTCTGAACTTTGAATGCTCCACCATTTCATAGCTACTGGTCACTTTAGAAGCAATTCTTTTTCCTATTTGACTACTTTGATCCACTGGAGCTTACATTATGGGATAAAGCCTGTGCCTGGAACTGCTAGGAGCTAAGAGTGAGTAAGACATAGCCCTTTTCACAGAAAGTCCAGGGTGTGGTGGGAGATGTTCATACACCAGCTCTAATCCCCAAACTGTCTTTTCTCTTCTGTTGTATATTTGGGAAAGTGAGGAGATTTGTGGGTCAATGTTCCTCAGTGACTTGCTTGGCCAGTGTTCCTCCAAGCTATGTATTCTTCAGTGGCTGCCTGGCTCTGGGCCACCATTCAGTCAGCCATGAGTTGTGGCCTGGAGTTCAAGGATATAAATCCACTCATAGCCATTGTGATACCACTGCATGAAAGAAGGCAGCGGATATTATTATGAATATGGGCTAGTCTCCATTCTCCTGATGGACTCCAGAGTCCCGTCTCTGTCACCACCATTCAAAATTATGTGGAAAAGAGAAGGACTTTGCAGTGGAAGATTTTAAAACAGTCTCCTAATTATTACTTTTCCTACATCCAAGGGAATAGTTTCCAAGAAGTTAAATGTGTGTGTGGTCCTCCTATTATGAATTCAAATAGTCTACTGATAAAAGTAGCTTGCTAAGAGGATTTTCCCAAACCATGGGACATTGAAGTTTTGCACTAATTGTATTAAGAGTTTGTTTTGAAATATAAATTTTATATATTTTTTTCCAGAAATACATTTTTCAAGGTGAAGTTTTGGAAATTGTAAAAGGCATATTAAAAAAATTTTTAAGTATGCCACTTTTATTTCTGGGGATTGAAAATTAATATGTCATTGTCAACCAAAATAGGAGAGAGTTACGGGGCATGGCACAGGGCCAGAGTTCCAGTGATCTAAAATTACTTTGATATGATTTTAAGCTTATGGAATAGAAAGAGATTTGGAATTTAGGAATATATAAGGATGTATTAATCTTTTCTCAGAGGTTATATAGCAGATGAGAAGAACTCTAAAAAAACTTCTGGCTCTAATGCAGGGTATTCAGACAAATACCACCTCCAGAAAAGGCATCTGAATGAATAGGTTGGCCAGGAAATTAGGTTGAAAATGAACACTGCTGGAAATGATGAGTTTGGAAAATGAATACGTTTTCCCTGAGATGTGAAATGGAAGAAAAAAGGAGAAAGGAATACGATTTATGGTGATTTTTCGATCTGGTGCTAAACAAAGTGGACTGGTTAGAATGAGTCAGCCCCCAGATAGAGACTGTCATATTGTGATTTACGGCCACGGATCTGAGAGTGTGTAAAGGGTTCTATCTACGTGGATCGTATAGTCTTATTTCATTAGAATTTAGGTCTTTAAAATAAATGGAAGGCGTTTGATAACATTTGTGTAGTAAATTGTGGAGAATTGATTACAAGTGATAAAGTAAAAAGATGTTGGAAACGAACTGGCGAAAAAGATTAAAAAACTATAATTGCATGTGAAACTGAAACTGGTTTATTCAGCTCTGGATCCGGGTCCTATTTTCTTATGGTTTGACAGGCAATTTAAACCACAAAATTAAACAGCAAAGGATATGGCTTTAGAAATAAATGAATTTAAAGAGCTGCAGTTTTTTAAACTCTCCGAAGAAATTCAAACTTCTTATAGCCAACTTTGTTGTTCTAGTGTTCCTTGTATTTAGCAAAACTTTTGTTTGCAGGGGTTTACAGTGAATGACCAATCTGGATTTATGATAAGATTTTTACCACTGAACAACCGCTTTCACGAAATATCAGAAGAAATGATTATGATTAGTTTATTTATTTTGTCAAAGAGTGATCTGGGGAGGGAGAGAGAGAGACAGAGAGAGAAAGAGAGAGAGAAAGAGAGAGAATCCCTGATGCAGGGCTCTAGTTCACGAACTGTGAGATCACGACCTGAGCCTAAATCAAGAGTCTGATGCTTAACCGACTGAGCCGCCCAGGCGCCCCCAGAAGATATTTTTGCCCCAGATCTTTCATCATAAAGTTGTTCAAGTGATTCCCATTTGCAAAACCTACTTGGGGAATTTTCTTTAGCATTAGGATCTTTTATTTGTGTTTTTGATGAGTACTAGCTATTTTTCTTGCCAGCAACCCCTATCCCAAAGGCAAAGAAATTTGGGTTTCTAGGGTTTTTTCTCAATGGTCACCCACAGAAGTTCCTAGATCTAAGGATCAGCAATGCGGTTTTGCCCTAGACCCGAGAGTCAGGAGTGACTTAGTGGATGTGTGACCTATCCACTTGCAAGGGTTCTATGCTTGGAAGGATTCTGCACCTGATTTAAAGTTTTGCTGTCGATGTGTGGAAATTTAATTTTTGAACAAGGGCCCTGCACTTTCATTTACACTGGGTGCCACAAATTATATAGTGAATCTTGCTGATAGTCCATAAGAGCTGACATTTCTTGCATTCTTCCTGCACACCAGGCATTGTTTTCAGTATCTTATACGTATCTGCTCACGTTTATTTATATATTTATTTACTTATACTTGAGGATAGATGACACAGTGTTAGACTAGTTGCAGATCATCTGTGTGTGATACTGTGCTCCCCACAAGCATAGCTCCCATCTGTCACCATGCAGTGCCACTGCAACACCACTGACTTTACTCCCTATGCTCTGCTTTTCATCTTGGTGCCTTGCTCATTTCACAACCAGAAGCCTGCCCCCCACGCCCCCTCTCACCCGTTTTGCCCAGCTTCCCACTGCATGTCCCTCAATCATCAGCTGGTTCTCAGTATCTGTAGATCTGATTCTGCCTTTTGTTTTTCATTCGTTTGTTTTGTTTTTTAGATTTCACATAAAAGTAAAATCATATGGGGCGCCTGGGAGGCTCAGTTGGTTAAGCGTCCACCTTCGGCTCACATCATGATCTCACTGTTGGTGAGTTCTGTGCCGACAGCTCAGAGCCTGGACCCTGCTTCAGATTCTGGGTCTCCCTCTCTCTCTTCCCTGTCCCCACTCTCGCTCTCTCTCTCTCAAAAATAAATAAACCTTTAAAAATGTTAGAAAAAAAAAGTAACATCACAGGTATTCGTCTTTGACTTGCTCGCTAAATATTTATGATAACCTTCTGACTTAGGTGTTATGGTTACCACTTCACAGAGAAGAAAAATTAAACGGGCAAAATTAGTAAGCAATGGTGGAGAGATTCTGGCCCAAATCGCCTGCTTCCAGAATGGCTGCCCCTCCCCGCTAACCCTGCTGCCTCTGTTCCAACTTACTTTCTTTTCTAGTCCTCAAAGGAAACTCTTCCTGCCTGTGGTGTGTTAAAGCAGGCAGCACCCCACAGAACACTGCATAAGGTTTGCTTGTCGAGAACGTGCTGGCAAGTGCAAATACAGGACCTGGAAAAGCTGAGCGTAATTCTTTAATCTCATCTACATGAAGTAGGTGTTATCTTGGGCAGGTTTCTGACGGAATGAAAGGAGGAAGGGAAATGAGGGAAAGAGGTTCCCAAAAAGGGAATATAGACACGCAAGGCCCTGGGCAGCCAGCATGGGAGCAGCAGGGTGGGGCAGAGCCTGGGCAGGTGAGCAGATAAAGGAAAATATGGGGAAAATACAATCCAGGTTGCCTACTTGGCAATCTGATTAAGGCTGATGCTGGAGACAAATGTATAAGGTTTTAAACTGGTTTAGGGGGACTGAGTGAGAACAACGTTTTACTGATTTGCAGGTGGCTGGGTGGATGAGTGCTGGCGTGTGTGGCTGGAGGTGGCTAATGGAGGCCAAATGTTAGGAAATTTGGCAAGATGCCTTCATGCACCGGGGTTAGGCCTGGGATTTATAAGCTAACCGGTTTCAGGCTGCCCCTCAGATCATACCATCTAGGATGTGGCTGGCACCTCGTAGGCCCTCACTAACATGTGAGCAGCGAAGGGATGAATCTAGCAATTGCCCACAGTGCTGGCGTGTTAAGTCAGCCTCAATACTGAACAGCTATTTTTCTGACTGACTGGATCTACCAAGTTATGATTTTTTCATACTTGTCTATCCCAACCCTTGCTGTGGTTGTCGGTGTGCAGAGCAGGGCGGGGGTCTTGAGCACTTGGGTCGGCCAGGGGCTGCTCTCCCAGTGCCCAGCACAGGGCGTGCTCTGTCCTCAGGGCTTAAATCTTCTCTGAATAAATGATTAATTGTTGTTAATGTGGGATAAAAATCAAAGTCTATCTTTTAGGTCTCATGTTCCCTCTTTTCTCTTCTAGGCTAAATGTGGTGACCCAGATCCCTGCATTTTGATAGCCTGATATAACCGGCTCATTACTGATAAACTCAGGTGAAGCCTTCTTTCTTTCTTTCAGTTAGCGACAGTGCTAAAAGCTGGTAAACTGGATGGACAATCGGCTTTGAAGATGAGTCAGCTATGAGGAGGCTCTGAGGTATCTACCTTCCAGATAACGTCCTTTTTGCAATAGTCTTTGGAAGACTATATATATATATATATATATTTTTTTTTTTTTCTTTTAATACCATCAAATGTACAGCCCCAAGAACTGGTAGTTACATGATTATAGTTAGCTATGATATCTATCTGTGCCATGTCTAAAATTTCTATTTTGGGGCTGGCCTCATAAAGTACATCACAGTACTCCGAAGTCTATATTTTTAACAAGCTGTCCTAGATGTGTACTTTGTTTCTGGAGATTTTACAATCTATCACTTCTTCTTTTTTTTTTTTTTTTTTTTGCCAGACCTGTATTTCTGATCAGAGAGGTTAAGGACAGTTGCTTTGTCACCTCTGCTTATTTTCAGGGATATTCTGTCACATTTAGGGTGGCTCACTACTCGTCTCTGGTGAAAAAGTGGTTTTATATTCTGGTTCTGGATCTAAAAGGCACAATACCTAAATATAAGGAAGTAACAAAATATTCTCACATATTATGCAGTTTTGAATCTCAGTTACATAAAAATAAAGGAACCTGCGTGCAGTCTAATTTGTTTCCACATTTTAAAACAACCTGAAAACTCAACAAGTAGACCGTCCACTTGATGTGGGCAGGGATTCTGATCATCTTGTTTATAGCTCACACCTACTGCCTACCACTGTGCCTGGCAGAGATCAGGAACTCAACATTTGTTGACTGGCTTCTCAGCATTCTGAAATTATTTTATTTTATTTTATTTTAATTTTTTAAAATGTCTTTATTTATTGTGAGACAGAGAGGGACAGAGGATGAGCAGGGGAGGGGCAAAGGGAGAGGAGACACAGAATCTGAAGCAGGCTCCAGGCTCTGAGCTGTCAGCACAGAGCCTGATGCGGGGCTTGAACTCACAGACTGTGAGATCATGACCTGAGCCAAAGTTGGACACTTAACTGACTGAGCCACCCAGGCGCCCCAAACATTCTGAAATTATTTTTGTGTGACAGAGCCATTATCTTGATTTTGAATATCATTAAAATTTATTAAATAGTAATAATTAAAAATGGATATATTCATTATTATCCCCTTTTACTTTGTGTACTTGGAGGAGGGATGGATTGGTTCCCTAGATGTTATGTGCAGGGCTGCTGGGTAAAGGCAAGGGTATATACATCATTGAGAGGATGACAATTACTATCTCCAGGGGTGCCTGGGTGGCTCAGTCAGCTAAGCGACCGACTTAGGCTCAGGTCATGATCTCACAGTTCGTGGGTTCCAGCCCCATGTCCGGCTCTGTGCTGACAGCTCAGAGCCTGGAGCCTGCTTCGGATTCTGTGTCTCCTGTTCTCTCTCTGCCCCGCCCCCACTCATGCTCTGTCTCTCTCTCTCTCTCTCTCTCTCTCCCTCAAAAATAAATAATAAACATGAAAAAAATTTTTTTAGAAAAGTTTAAAAAAAGAATTACTATCTCCATTGTTTCCCTATTGAATGTGGGGCCAGTGGAAGGTGTAGGGAGGGGGTGTTTTCAAGAGGAACGTGTAGGATGACAGGGCTCATGGGGCTTGGCTGTGCATGTGACTTGTCTACCATCTAGTTATTTACTGCCTTCTCTGCCTAAGCATCAGGGGAAAGCACATTGTCTGAAAGAACATCTTAGGAATGTTATGCAAACAAAGGATGTGCATCTGGTCCACATGGGGGTGTTCTCTGCTAATTAGTTTGGCAGATGGGAGTGCTTTTGAAAAACAGAATCCTGAATCCTAGGAAATCATTTTCTCTTTCTGCAAGAAAACTCAAGAGGCCGAACCTTTATCTACTTGTTATTTAGTAGTGTAATCCTAGGTGTCTATTAAAGGTTTAAAAGTGATCAGGTGCAAAATATCCATGTGGTGTCAGGGCAACAGGGAGCAAAGCACCCGCAGCAGGTGTCAATTCTAGCAGTGCTGACATCTGCTGTCCCTGTAGGTAGCAAAGACTTTTACAGGCAGTCCTTCACTTCCTCAAGCATGCTAGAAAGGTAGAAATCCTGAAGAGAGACTCCAGATTCAGGGTGAGTTTGAAATTGCATTACAAGCTGCTATTACTAACTCCTGGTTGCCCACAAGCCACAGACTTTGAAATGAAACACATTTTATAAATTGGGCTTTCCCATTATTTCTTTCAGGGAAGCAGCTGTACTGTTTCTTCTAATAAGGCAATAAGCCTGAAAATGCAATGTTAGCCTTCAGGGTATATGATCAGAGAGGCTGGCCCGTGCAGACTGAATGTCTGGGAGCAGTGGGACTTCTCCCCAATCATGCAGCTCCAGAGCTGTGGTAGGGAGGGCACTTTGGCCAATTCTATTGTTATGTGGAGAAAAAGAGACAGGTAGATCAAGTGTGAGGAATGTTGACTTCCAAGAGCAGAACCGGACTGCAGGCAACCATTTTCGAATCGGCAGGAATGTCACACTGAAGTCCTTATTTCTGACCACACAGGGCAAATTCTAGAATGGAATTTTATTTTACTTTATTCATTAATTAATTTTTAAATATCATTTATTGTCAAGTTAACTAACATACAGTGTATACAGTGTGCTCTTGGCTTCGGGAGTAGATTCCTGTGACTCACTGCTTACATACAACACCCAGTGCTCATCCCAATGAGTGCCCTCCTCAATGCCCATCACCTGTTTTACCTTCTCCCCTGGTCCCTCATCAACCCTCAGTTTGTTCTCTGTTTTTAAGAGTCTCTTATGATTTGCTTCCCTCTCCGTTTGAAACTATTTTTTCCCCTTCCCTTCCTCTATGGTCTTCTGTTAAGCTTCTCAAATTCCACATGAGTGAAAACATATGATATCTGTCTTTCTCTGACTGACTTATTTCACTCAGCATAATGCCCTCCAGTTCCATCCATGTTGTTGCAAATGGCACGATTTCATTCTTTCTCATTGCCAAGTAGTATTCCATTGTGTATATAAACCACATAGAGTGGATTGTCCATTGGAGTGGGAAAGGAATTGGAGTGGGAAACGAATTCAGCCCAGGGGTCTTCTCAAAAGAGTCAGTGCAAGGAAGGCGAAATGGTTTCAAGAGGACCTTGACTTTCCCTGGGCTCCTGACTTCCTTCATACTCAAAGCTCATACAGAGGCAGATACTCGGCAGATTACAAGTGACTGCTGGCTCTTCTCATTGGTAACTCAGCAAAGTCTATTCACAGATGACCCAGTATAGGCGATCTTTTGTGACTCTTATTGCCAGGAAGCTTTATGTTTGGCTAATGGGTATGGTAAAAACAATTTGCACAATATGATAAGAATAATAATAATGTTCGCTTAACAGGGCTTACTGCCTGTCAGGTAATGTTCTAAGCGCTTTAAAAAGAGGCTATACTGCTTTTCATACTTACCCTTGCCTTATGAGGAGGGTATTGTCACTTTCATTTTAAATATAAAAAAGGGGAGGCTTAGGGAGGTTAAGTATCTGGTCTAAGATCAAACATCGAGGAAGTGGCAGAGTTGTGGTTCAAACTTAGGTCACTTTCACCTCAGAGCGTGTGCTTATAACCACTGTCTTCTAATTTAAAACTTAAAATGGGGAAGTACTACCTAATATTATACAGTGTTGTGGTTTCAACCCGAGAGAAGTACCCAATGATTCTAATTCTTCCCTCTCTCTTCTCTGCCAAGACCCATTCAGAACCACCGGTGTTACACTTTATAAATTTATAGATGGTTTTCATGTACATTTTCTCATTCACAAATTGGGATGTTTTCCACTTTTCTACCCCTGACAGCTGTCTTATTTCCTTTCAAGACAGTGTATGTTCTAAAATACAATGTATACAGTAAAATACAATTGTAAAAGAGTATAGAATGAGTTTTCTAGATAAAATATTCACCCAGTTAAATCTGAATATCAGGTAAACAACGAATAACTTTTAAACTTATAAGTATGTACCAAATGCTGCATGAGATATATTCATACTCAAATATTATTCTTTATTTTTTAAGATTCAAATATATCCAGGCATGCTGTATTTTTGTTTGCTAAATCTGGGAGCTGTAAATTAAATCAGAGAGACTTGTGTACGAAGAACGAATTCTTTGTGTACAAAGAGTTGGGTTTGTTGTCTCAAGCCATTTCCGCAGTAGCCAAGGGGAAACTCATATGAAATGGGTAAAAGAGAAACCTTGGGGCAACTTGTACTGAGTGCTTGGATCTACTTGCCTGGTATAATTAGGCTTTTCATCAAATCTCGCTCATATCAAACAGTGTTTTCAGTCATTGATATTTTGTGCAGTATGGAAATGGTTAGAAGCTTTACAGGGGTTATGTTAACCTTTATCAATTGTTCAGTGGAAGCTACCAAGGCAAAATCCTCGATGCAAACCTTGTTTTAATATTTTCATGTTTTCACTTTTTATCTGAATGTACCACAGAGCCCTTGAGATCTTCTGGAAAGCGTTCTCCCATAAGCAGGAACATGAATTTGTTCAATGGAGATCAGCATTTCTGCTTTTGAAAGTTGGCACATGGAGAACTAAAGTTGCCCCTTTATCCACTGATCCCCAGTAGTTGACTGGACACAGTAAATTCTCCAGTTACTTTCCTAATCCCTTTCACTTTGATTCAGAAGAGCTACCTCTTTTTTTATGGAAGGGAAGCATTAATGCTTCACTGATGCCCAGTTTTTTGAGCAAAGGAAGCTTCTTTGGTAATTGTATCTTAGGAACTGCAGTGGTGGTATATCTTGATAGGCAGAGGAAATGGGGAGTTTGTTTCCTTGGTAGTGTGACTTTGACTGAAAAAACTACTTGGCTCTGGAAATATACTTGAAGCATATTTTAGCAATATATCTGTTCATTGAGTACTGCATATTTTAAGCAACAAATCAACACATAAAACTGCATTGCAACGATGCTTATAAAAAAGTTGCACATGGTATAGGAGCTAAACATTAGTGGGACTTTGTGAAATGAAAGAAATAAAGTAAAACTTTTATTTTCTGACAGCATTTATAGGTTTTTAAGGCCCTAATTGCCTTTGCTTTCTCAATTGCCTTCTCTATGATTGATGATGTGTCCCAGATTTGGTTACTTTTCCTCCACATGTTAATTTCAGGTGTTTTTCACTGGGTGACTATGGATTGATAATATCCAGGAAAGTAAAAACACACAGGAGAATTTTAATATGTAATGAAAAGGAATTCCATTGTAAGTGATCTGAGAGCTCAGTTCCTTTACCCACTCTTCTGTTTTATTTAACAACTCCCAGTCTATTAAGACTTTCCTTCACTCAACGATTTCACGTTAATCATCTTTTGTTTTATAGCCTTTTATTTTCCTGTTGGAATCAATATCCCATCAACTTCACCGACCATCTACTCTGTGATCTATGAGATGGCACTGCTACAGGGCTGAATTTCTACCAGAGCAATTTGCTTTAAATGTTACCAGCATTTTATCCCAAACATTTCTTCCAGTTTATTCTCATAATTTTACTATTTCTCGCAAAGTTGCTTCCCTGCTTTTAAAGAACAAGGAGTGACAAGTAAAATGTAAAATGCCTAGCTATAGGCTATAGAAGTCGAGCTTGAAAACACCAAAGTTAAGTGCATGAAATTATGGAGGTTAACGGGAAAAGGTTGGCTCTGTTTTCACACTGTGGGGTTTGTGTAACATAAACCTGATGAATTCATTTCTACCTTGCTGGCAAACCTGGATCATTTCGGCGAGACCATATTTTAAAGCAGTTTTGCATCCTGCTGGTGTATTTAGGTTGCCTGGATTCAAGCAAAATCAATCAGTTTTGGCCTCCTGTAGATGCATTTTCCTGATAATCTTGGACTCCTTTTCTTCTCTATGCTTGCCTTCATTTGGATGGTGACAGCTGTTCTTCAGATCATTAGTATAAATCCAAGTTGCCCACCCCAGAGGGCTCTGTGTTCTTTGTAAAGATTAAATTAGAAATTAGGGGCATCTGGGTGGCTCAGTCAGTTGAGTGGCTGACTTCAGCTCAGGTCATCATCTCGCAGTCCATGATTTCAAGCCCCAAGTCGGGCTGAGTGCTGACAGCTCGGGGCCTGGAGCCTGCTTCGGATTCTGTGTCTCTCCCTCTCTCTGCCCCTCCCATGCTCATGCTCTGTCTCTCTCTGTCTCAAAAATAAAAATAAAAACATTTAAAAAAATTAAAAAAAAAAAGAAATTAGGGGCATCGGGGTGGCTCGGTCAGTTGAGTGGCTGACTTCGGCTCGGGTCAGGATCTCGGGGTTCAAAGGCTCATGGGTTTGAGCCCCGCATCGGGTTTGGTGCTGACAACTCGGAGCCTGGGGCCTGCTTTGGGTTCTGTGTCTCCCTCTTTCTCTTCCCCCACCCCCCCTGCTCATGCTCTGTCTCTGTCTCTCTCTCAAAAATAAATGTTAAAAAAAAAAAAAAGAAATTAAAAGTGCATTATCCGCCTCTAAAAATACATTATCCAGATTGTGATGCTGGCATTTTTAATAAAATGAATGATTAAGTCACCTTACTTAATCTTATCACCAAATGTAATTGCTTATCACTGAGAGGTGGGCAATGAATTCTTTCTTTTTTTAAAATTTTAATTCCAGTATAGTTAACGGTGTTATATTAGTTTCAGGTGTACAATATAGCGATTCAACAATTCCATACATCACCTGCTGCCCGTCAACCACAAGTGCACTCCTGAATCCCCATCATCTATTTAACCCTTCCTCCACCTACCTCCCCTCTGGTAACCATCCGTTTGTTGTCTATAGTTAAGAGTCTGTTTCTTGGTTTGTCTCTCTCTTGGCAATGAATTATTTCCTTTTTTTTTTTTTATAGTTTATTTATTTTTGAAAAAGAGAGAGACAGAGTGTGAGTGGGGGAGGGGAGAGAGAGAGGGAGACACAGAATCAGAAGCAGGCTCCGGGTTCTGAACTGTCAGCACAGAGTCTGATGCGGGGCTCAAACCCATGAACCATGGGATCGTGACCTGAGCCAAAGTTGGCTGATAAAATGACTGAGACACGGCGGACACCCCGGCAATGAATTATTTCTTGATGTCTATTAGGACATTTTATCTCACAAAAGGATTGTAACGGTAATGATCACATCTTTTACCTTTCAATTATTGTTATATTCATTTTAAAAGATACCACAGTTGATTCTTGAACAACATGGGTTTGAACTGCACTTACGTAGACTCCTTTTTCAGGAAACATAGTATAAGACTGTAAAGGTATTTTCTCTTCCTTAGGATTTTCTTAATAACATTTTCTTTTCTCCAGCTTTATTGTAAGAATACAGTATATAATACATATAATATGTACAATATGTGTTAAGTGACTGTTTATGTTATCGGTAAGTTTCCGCTCATAGTAGGCCGTTAGTAGTTACGTTCTGAGGAGACAAAAGTGACACTCAGAGTTTTGACTGCACAGGTATCAGCACCCCTAACGCCTGCATTGTTGAAAAATCAAAGCTGGGGCGCCTGGGTGGCTCAGTCGGTTAAGCGTCCAACTTCAGCTCAGGTCACCATCTCATGTTCCGTGAGTTCCAGCCCTGAGTCGGGCTCTGGGCTGATGGCTCAGAGCCCGGAACCTGCTTCTGATTCTGTGTCTCCCTCTCTCTCTGCCCCTCCCCCGTTCATGCTCTGTCTCTCTCTGTCTCAAAAATAAATAAATGTTAAAAAAAATAAAAAGAGTTTAAAAAAAAAAAAGAAAAATCAAAGCTATTCTTAAATTTTCTTTTAATGTTTATTTATTTTTGAGACAGAGAGAGAGAGACAGAGTGAGAGTGGGGGAGGGGCAGAGACAGAGAAGGAGACACAGAATCTGAAGCTGGCCCAAGGCTCTGAGCTGTCTGCACAGAGCCTGACACGGGGCTCGAACCCACAAACTGCGAGATCATGACCTGAAGTCAGGTGCTTAACCAACTGAACCACCCAGGTGCCCCTCAAACCTATTCTTAAATGGAAACATTTTCTTTCAACATGGGAGGGGGGCTGATTCTTAGTGTCCACATGAAGCAAATATATTTTAATTTGTTCCAAAATGTTTTTTTTTTTTTTTTTGCACTGTGTTTTGTTTTGCATTGTTTGTGTATAATTAAACAGTGGAAAAACAAACTCAGTATGTGTATCATTCACTTTGTTGTTGAATTGCTTAGATGTGGTTCTGTCAGGGAATGTTGCAGGCCTGATTCCAACAAGAATAACCCCTGCCCTTATATCCACTCAGGGCTGCTTGAGGAAAATGTGAAAATGCTTTAAAAACAAAATTAGTACCCAACATCAGTATTATTTGAAAGACTGTGAGAACACGAGAATTAAGACAGAGTACATGGTAACATATGCAATGTCCAGTTATGTTGTTGAAAACTGAAAAGCGATGTCAATCCTTTCACTTGTGTCTTCTAACTTCAAGCAACTATGAATTCTAATGTCTCCCTCTCCCTAATATTACTGTCTGTAACTTTTTGCATTCAGTCATTTGAATAGAAAAATCCCATTTGTAGTTGCTATTACCTTCTTACCTCCAGAATTTTGAAATCATCTGTTACAGCTTGTTGTGTCTGGTGGTCACAAGCGGGTGTTGCTTAAAGTCCTAGATACCAAGTTTTTTCTGGGAGCATCTGAGCACTCTGAGTGACTGGCGTGACTATAGTGGGAGCTAATCCCCTTTCCTGGAAAGACTGCTTCATAAGAGGGCTTCATTTTTTCTTACAGCATTGTATGTAGGGCCCCTGCCACACTGATTCAGTTGTGACCTTGCACCGAGCTGTGTCCTCCTAGATTCATGCTGAGAATGGCTACCATCTACAAATGAATCATTTTGCTGAGGGTTTTGTCCCTCACTGATAAAGGATGGAGAAAGTTAGAGCTATTTATTAGGTGGCAATTACTCAAAGGCAGTGTCATGCATTTATAGGGAAACTCTTGTAAATCTAAAGAAAAGTGATTTACTCACAGTGGGAATAGATTTAACACAGATTAGAAACATATTTTCCTCCTTTTCTGCCTTATCGTTTGTATTTTATAAGAGGTTAAGGCCAGCTCTGAAGTATTGCTAGTGAGTGTTTTATTTTTACCGGCAAAAAGGACTTTTAGCCGTGTAATGAAATTCCACCATTTACTAATGATGTCTGCCTTTGAAGTATAACTCTTTCACCGAAGGCACAAATCATGTTATGGACGTGATGTTGTGCCATATAAATGTGAGTTTTTGACATGCTAATTTATAATGACTGGCAGATGAGACGACCGTAGGGGAAAGCTAAGACTAGCACGTGGACAACTAAACTGTGCAAGGGTGATGGATTCAAAGAGCACTTTTCAGAAAGAATTATTTACTTATTTATCAAGTAACCTCCATGCCCAACGCGAGGCTTCAACTCACGACCCCAAGATCAAGTGTCGCCTGCTCTATCGACTGAGCCAGCAGGGCGCCCCTGGAAAGAATTATTTTTAAAACATGTATTCAAATGTGATTAAGTAGACCATCACTACTCTCCAGGATTTACGGGTGCAGAATTCCAGGACTGCCAGAAAAATGAATTCAAGGATCAGGTGATTTGGAGTTTGGACTGAACCTGATTCCACTGTGAATCCAGCAAGAAGGGGCAGAGCATTCCAGGAAACGGATGTCGGCAGCCTGCCAGGTATCGGTTGGACGGTGTGATGGCCCGTGTCCCGAGATGGTCCCCAACATTCCTCCTTCCTTTGGATGTGCTTGCTACTCTTCACATCAGAAGGCAGAATGTATTTCCCCCCTCCACTTCAAGCCAAGCTGGCCTTGCGAAAGCTTTGACCCACAGCATGCTTGCTCTTGAAATTCTCACTCTTGGAAACCACTTGCCATATTGTGAGAAGCCCAAGCTGTATGGAGAGGCCATTTGGAAGAAAATAAAATGCTCTGGGGTAGATGCCCCAGAAGAGCCGACAGTCGGTAGCCCGTACCAACGCCACCCATACGAATGAGCCGTTTTGAATATTCCAGCCCTGAGCCCCAGATCAAGGGGGCTCCCAGCTGTTATCACATGGAATGGAAAAACCGCTCAGCTGAACTCAACAACCTACAGAATCGTGAAGGGTGCTGCAGCATTGCTTCTACCCAAAGGGCACCTTCCATTTTCAGAAGGGCTGCTGTAGGTGGGGCATGGCCCTGAGTGTTAGAGTGAATCCCATTAAAGGTTATGTGATCAGATAAGGATTCTGTATATCTGCAGTTGACCTGCCTGCAGAGAACTTCTGCCTCCACAGTCTTAACACTGTAGTAAAGTAGATTTTTGCATTTTAATGGGTGATTAGAGTGAGTTGGCCTGATGATAATTCATGGGAGATACAGTGCCGGGAAAGCCCTCGAGGGTAAGGTTATAGGGTTAGAGTTTTGCTTGGCAAGAGGCACCTCCCCAGTTCTTGGAAGATGATTTTGGTTGTGACAGTGACAGTGGGCGAAATGCTGACTTTTATCTGAAAAAGCTTCATGGGATTTTGTCACAGACTTCTAAAGGAACCTTGATCATTAAGCAGGAATACAGTGCTTTTATGTTCGAATCCACATGGCAGAGAAATGCAAGCTTTGTTCAAGAGCTATTTACACATTTACGCGTTCTATTAGTTTTATGTTTTCCAAGTTTATGTTGTTTTAACTCTTCTGCCATTATGTTTTGGCTTTTTTCCACCCCCCACCCCCCACCCATGATTAAATCAAGCCTCCTGTGTTTAGATGTATATCTGTGGTTTTTCAAATGTTTAATTCCTCCCATAACTTTATTAGTTTTTGTTGTTTCTTATTAAAGATTATCTAAAAACATCATGAAGTTTATTTTATCCATGAAGTGGTCTGATTTTTTTTTTTTCCCTGAGAATGAAGGTCATGACAAAGCCACCAGAGTATACAATCCATGTAAAGGAAGGAGAGAAGTTTTAAAAACTTTTAATTTGAAAATTTTCAAACCTACAGCAATGTGAGGAGAATAAGAATAGTCAATAGGACAGCAGTATACCCTTTACCCAGATTTACCTGTTTTATTAATTTTGTTCCATGTGCTTTCTGTCTTCCCCCCCTTCTCTGTGTGTAGGTGGGCCTTTTAAAGAGTTCTTTTTTGTGTGGGCTATACCATTTGAGAGTAAACTGCATGCATCATGGCCCTGAAATCTTCAGTGTGTACTTCTAAAGAATAAGGATATTCTTTTAAATACAGTACAGTTATCAACTTTACTATATTTAATAGTGCTACAATAATTTTATCTAATCTGCTATTCATATTCCAACTTTGTCAGTTGACCCAGTAATGTCCTTCATAGCCCTCTTCCCCCTGCAGTACAGGATCCCATTTAAGAACAGATTGTCGGAGGCGCCTGGGTGGCTCAGTTGGTTAAGCGTCCGACTTCAGCTCAGGTCACGATCTAGCAGTCCGTGAGTTTGAGCCCCGCGTCGGGCTCTGGGCTGATGGCTCAGAGCCTGGAGCCTGCTTCCGATTCTGCATCTCCCTCTCTCTCTGCCCCTCCCCTGTTCATGCTCTGTCTCTCTCTGTCTCAAAAATAAACGTTAAAAAAATTAAAAAAAAAAAAAAAAAAAAAGAACAGATTGTCATGTCTCTTTAGTCTCCTTTAAGCTGGGAGGAACATTTCCACAGCCTGTTTTTGCCTCTTATGACATTGACGTTTTGAAGAATATAGTCCTTTTTTAAAAAAGAGAATGTTTCTCATTTTGGGTTTGTTTGATGGCTCCTCGTGGTTCCATTCAGGTTATGAATTCCAGGCCAGAGGTGATGTGTGCCCTTCTCCAGAGGCACAGGATATCCATCTGACCCTTGATATTGATAATTTTGATAACCTGGTCAAGGCATTCTTTTGTTTATCCCCATACTGCCCCCACCCCGCCCCAATGTGGAACTAATAAGCTATCTGGGGAGACCAAGAAAATATTCTATTGCTCATGAAACTTTCCCCCGAGATTTAGCATCTACCGGTGATGTATGCCTGAGCTAAAGCTTAATACGATGGCTGTGAAATTATGATTTTCTATGTTCACCACTTCCTCCACATTTACCAATCAACACTCAGCGTTCTACTATAAGCAAGAGCACTGTTTCCTCCCCACTGACTTATTTTTTTATTATTTGTTTGGACTCATTAACTCTGTGTTTTCAATGGTCTATAATTCATTACTGTCCTTGATTATTTTAGTGTGTAAATGTTCCCAGATTGGGCCTGCTGGAGCTGCTTCCTGTGTCCTTGTGATGGCCCTATCATTTTTTAAAAGCACTTTCTTACTTTCCTGCATAATAAGATGCTCTGGGCTCATCTTGTATCCACTCCACTCTAGCTCTGAAATCACCCATTTCTTTAAGGAGCCTTGGTTTCTTTCAGTGGGGAATGGTGTAAGAGATAAAAAAGACATAAGCACTAGGTATGTTAAGAGGGTAATTTTTGGTGGGATAAAACTGGATTTATTTATTTTTATTATTATTTATTTTTTAAGTTTATTTATTTTGAGAGAGAGAGGGAGAGACAGAGAGAGACAGAGACTCAGCACAGAGCCCCTTGCAGGGCTCGAACTCATGAACCATGAGATCATGACCTGAGCTGAAATCAAGAGTTGGACGCTTAACCGACTGAGCCACCCAGGCGCCACTATAAGGCCTTTTACTCCAAATTTTAGTTAAGAGCTATGGCCAAAATGATGTTTATCTACATTTACAAAAGACACATAACTAATTTTCGGCGTTACACCAAGAGTATCCATAAATTGAGGTGACCGTATCCTAATGAGGTACATATTTGAAGACATTGTCTAGATAATTAACCCCCCAAATCTGCTCTTGAGGATGAGGTTTTATTTTTTTTCCCGTACAGTCTCTTATTACTATCACTTGCAGTGAAAAATGTGATATAATTAATAAATTTGCTGTGTTCTAAGAACACAAACTATATTACCGAGCGCTAATGAGATTTTGACTGCATTCTTTATTGAAATTTGAGAAATACTGAGGAGTTTGCTAACCTAGTATAATGGAGGTTTGAGAGAAAGTCTCAGTTATAGAGAATGGAGATGCTACATTTTCTTTGAACAGAAGAGTATATGATGTTTGATTCCATTACATACTCTGTGGCGGACGGATGGCCGAGATCATTCCAGAATCCTGGCAGGCAGGCTTTCTCACTGGGCAACCCCCTCCACACCCCTTACCTTGCTCTTATGGCTGCTCTCACTAATTTTGCAAGCCTGAAAATTGGATTGCTATGCCTGTTGCCCACACTGTGTTATGAGGCTCCATAGAGAGTCCCAAGTTTATATTTTGAGTTTTCCTGGGTAAGTTGTCCAGAGTATTCACTTATGTGTGAAATAGATTTGGTCCCAAACCATTTGAACTCAGGAGAATTAACTGTAATTGGTTCTGGGAGATAAAATATGTTTCCCAGGAGTGGGTGATTTTGAAAGGGTAGTTTTTCTTCTGGGCCAGATAGACATGAATCATCAAATAGGAGTACAGTGTGGTATCTTTGTTTCTGACCATAGAATCCAGATGTAAGCTCTAACTAGTGGGTCCAGGTTTCTGGTCAGTCTCACTGGGTTAATCATAATCACTAACATTTGGCTGGAGCTTTAATGTTTTCACAGTACCTTCATGTGCATTTATCACATTAGATGGTGTCTCTGGTAGTGAATGATTTGTGTCTTCACTTACTGACCTCCACACCCTGCTTTGGGGTTTTGTCTCTTTCTAGGAATTTCTTCATGAAGTTGATTTAGTTACTCAAATCTGTTTTAGAATAATACAAAAATGAGTAAATAGACCCTTGGCCTTTCCTTCTCTAGAAGATCCAAGTTCCCTGTTTCTGGTTATAGAAGATAAACCTTGACTGGTATTGGGAGGTGTTTTTCCTTTAACCTCACTGTCTAACTCTTTTCTGTGGCATTAAAATGAAGGAAAATATTATCATCTTGATTAAGCTTCATATATATATATATATATATCAGATATATATATATTGCTTCATATATATATATATAATAGAAGAGGTTCATATATATATATATATATTTATATATAAAACAGAAGAGGTTAAATGACATATATGAGGTCAGTTTTCAAGAATGAGCAATTAAAACTGTGGGTTCAGCTCACTCTTTCAAATTGCTGGTAAGAATTTCTTTGAAGGCCTTGTAATCCATAGATGTTCCCAAAAGGGCTGAATTTAGATGTTGGCCTATATTTCTGTAGGTGGCTAAAATGGTCAGAATTGGAAGGAATCATAGTAATCAAATCTATTTTTAGAAGTACATTAGCATGTGGTTTTGCAAACTCACATTTCATTCCTATAAAAACCAGTGAGTGCTGTCATAAAAATACTGTCAAGATTTACTGCTTCTTCATGAGACCCAGGACTAAGCCAGAGGGACACCATATACCCCAAACCTACTCATAGCTGTTGCCTCTGAAACTCTACTCTGTAATTTGGTAAGTGTTTTAAAAAATTCAACTAAATGGCTACCACATGGTGGAAAATTAGCAATCTGGGACTGAAACTTTTGTGTGGTATTAAATCCACATATGGAAAAAATTAAATATCATCCTCAATGCCCTCCATGTGTTCAGAAGTATTAAAAGAAATGCTTATAAAGTGTGACATTATTTAACTTTTATAAGGTTTGTCACATCTAGTAAAACTTATTATTCTTCTTTTGAATAGCTTCATACAGGTGCCTTCTGAGCTCATATCAATCTGAATGTCCTATAATATACATATAATTTGTGGCTGAATATAGCACGAGGCAATCAAGAGTAGAACTTAATATAGCACAGAATGCAGTTCCTGGCAGTAGGCAATGCTGTGGTAGGTTGGTCCCTGATCTTTTCTATGGAAAGGATTTTATAAAACGTAGAGGGTGAAGTGTGTACCATAAATTGTTTTAATAAAATTTGGCTCTGGAAAGTAATTGACTCGAAGTATCTTCTATTTCCCTAGATTTAAAGGGTAGTTCCAGGTGCCCTTCATGGTCTGCATGTACAAATGTGCCGAAGCTGCTTAATGAATAATGCCATAATCACATTGATACCACTGATAATAAGGGCTCTTGAGGAAATTTGTCACCTTAACTTGGTTTACTCTGGTGCAAGAAGATATTTCCTTAGTTGTTCCATTTGCTAGAGACTGACTAGTACTGACTAGTGGCTATTTAGAACCCAGGTGTTGCCAGGAACCTTTAGTTCTGTTTCAACAGGTGTGGTTTACAGCCCATCAATGTCAGAACCCCCTGGAGGATTCGTTAAGCACAGGCCATCTGGGTTTCATTCTAGACCTACTGCATCTGCCTGCATATCAAACTCGCCAGGTGATTCTCATTCGCTGCAAAGTGTGAGGCTCTCTGACAGTACGAAGCTCTTTGGTTCTATAGAGAAAACCAAGGCTGAGAAGCTTAGCAAATGTCCCAACTATATTCACTAGTATGCGCAGTGCCTAACGATGCACTCTTATCCAGCCATCCCTGGGGGTTTCAAATGTACAAATGATAATCTACATAGAATTGGTTCTTGGGATAAGGTGGCTGGTTAAGGCATATTGACTAACCTACTGTAATGGCAGCCCGTGTTAGAATGAGGCACCTCGGTGCATTCAGAATTTCAGCCTGGTGGAACTATTTTTGCTGAGACTCGAGACCCAGAGGTCTCAAACTCTCCATGCAATTTATGCAGGAAGTTTACATTCCCTACCTCTAGATCCCAGTTCTGGAGAGTTTTTTTATTTTGTTCCTTTTTTAACTGTAGGCCAAAAGAGTTTAACCTGCTCATATTTGTAATAGATCAAACTCCCAGACAATTTAAAAGATGTACTTCATTTCATACAGAACATAGCCAAATTTATCAAACCAAATTCTTCTCTGTAAAAAACATGGCTGAAGTCCGTTTTTTTTTTTTAACGTTTTTATTTATTTTTGAGACAGAGAGAGACAGAGCATGAATGGGGGAGGGGCAGAGAGAGAGGGAGACACAGAATCGGAAGCAGGCTCCAGGCTCTGAGCCATCAGCCCAGAGCCCGATGCAGGGCTCAAACTCACCGACCGTGAGATCATGACCTGAGCTGAAGTCGGGCGCTAACTGACTGAGCCACCCAGGAGCCCTGGCTGAAGTCCATTTTAATTGCTTCATACTGTGAGAAAAAGTCTGCTGGGTGACTGCTGTGGGTTCCGGTTAAAGGATCTTGCATCGTAAGAAAGACCTGGGCTAGATTTGCGCCTCAGACAGCCAGAAAGAGTCCGTGAAGATGCCTAAAGAAAAACAAATGAGGCATTTTCTAGGAGACTGTCGTTTCTCAGGTAGGATTACTCCTACCACCCCGTATTGCCGCGGATCTCAGCCGTAATGTCATTGTGGCTTCTGTTACAGTATCTTTGGCTCTCTGGGTCTAGTTTTTCCCATGGTGCAGCAAGCTGCTTGAGGCAGCTGGCCCACGATCAAGTGCTCCAAGAGCTGCTAAAAATGTTACTACCTGTAAATGCCAATGTTTTTCAAATAAGTGTTTTTTCCTTTAGTTCCACATTTTGTGCTGTATTTTAATGTCACTCGGGAACTAGTATAACAGTGTCAGATCAGGGCAGTACTGCGGTCACTCATTCTATATTTTTATAGGCCAGTGGCAAGAGCCCATGAACAGTGTAGTTTTGTCCCATAAGTGCCTTGTTTTTTGTTGCTATCCAGAATATTCCTTTGTCTTGGGTCATCTGTGGGGGAGTGACTGTTAACTTCTCATGTCTAACTGCCTTAGAAGTTCCCAAAGAATCACCAGAATCAGCGGGCAATCTTTTTCTTCCTAAAAATGGTTCAGTCTGAGTTTTACAGTGCAAAAATTTTGCTCATCATTTTTTGCCACTATTTTTTTTTTTTTTTGCCACTATTGACAAAAAAGGAGCATTTACCTACCAGTAGCCAAGAGTCAACAATTTTCAAAGAGATTAGTAAAATGCACGATTCTTTTGTTTATTTATATTTCTGGTGGAGTGTACAGATGGAGAACTCTTGGATTTTGGAATCAAGTGCATTTTCTAATGAAATATATGGTTCCATTTGCCAGGGACAGGAGATGCCGCTATCTAGTTTTGAATGCTACAGTTGGTCCTTGATTGCTTTGAGTCTATGAAGGGGAGATTATGGGTGGTTGGTCCAGTTGGAATGTGCTGTGACTTCTTTCCCGGCAGCAGGAATCTGGCGTGATTGGGGTTTGGCTTCCACTTGCCAGGGCAGTATGAGTGTGGAGCAGAGGGGGGCTGTTGTAGTAAATGAAGCTTCACCCCATGGTAGGGTTGCCTTCTGCCTGGCGTAGGGCCCCACAGAAAGTCTTCCTGCCATCTGGCTCTGGTGAAGAGGGGTGTGCTTCTGATGCCTGAAAAGCTTACTCCGTCGTCGAGATGAGATCTGCGTGAGCCATTGGCCGTTTGTGACACTTGAATGGGAAGGAAGTCAGAAAACAGACGTCTCCTCCAACCAGTTTGGACAATACCAATCAGGAGAATAATAAAACATTTCAGAAATTATCTGATAAGATTAGGATTGATCATTTACTGCTTAATGAATATAGTCAAAGTTATTTGAGACGTAAAATGTATCTACCTCCATGCACATATTTATGCATATAAATACATGCTATACATACATATTTTTTAAATGTTTTATTTATTTTTGAGACAGAGAGAGACAGAGCATGAACGGGGGAGGGTCAGAGAGAGAGGGAGACACAGAATCGGAAGCAGGCTCCAGGCTCTGAGCTGTCAGCACAGAGCCTGATGCGGGGCTCGAACTCACGGACCAAGAGATCATGACCTGAGCTGAAGTCGGACGCTTAACCGACTGAGCCACCCAGGCGCCCCCATATATATTATTTGAACTTAAAAGGCATACACATATATTTGCCAATCTTTTGATGTAGGTCCAAGGCCTTTCTGTAATGTTTGATTGGCTGGTCGGAATCCTGATGGTCTTTATTGCATTTAGGATGGTCTCATCCCTATTTAGCCATTCCAAAACAGTCACCTCAATTTTTAATAGAAACAATAATTCTCTTTTTGCATTTCTTGTCCTGATCTATTTCAACAGGTACTGTAGGTACCTGCAGCTAGCACAAAGTGTTTGGGTACAAACTCAAGTGACTCATGGTAACTCCAAAATATCTGGGATGGGGGAAGGGAACAGGCATGCCAGAGACTTCTGTAACCAGAAGCTGGCATTGCTCAGCACGTTTTGCAGAGGAAATGGCAAACATTGGTTAATCAAGGGAGTTGGATTAAAGGAAAGTCAGTCAAAAGAGGTTCTGTTGTGTTTAAGAGGAGGAAGCTGGTATCTATCACCTGTCTTGGTGATGGATCCACAACTTGGAATCTATGTGGTGAGCTAAGGAGGGGGAGTGCAAGTCTGTACACTGTCATTTGTGGCTTTTCTGTGACTTACATCCCTTCTAGGGACTTTCTTAGGGATACAAAGAAATGATTCTAATGATAACTTACTTAGGACTCTAGGCCCTGAGTGTGTACAGGCTATTGCAACTTCTCTGACAGACATAAACTTGGGCAGGTAGGAGAGCACTAGGGTGTGGACTGGGTCAAGCTATCATTCTTGGATGTTATCTGTCTGGTCCAAATCTTACCGAGAGAGTAGACTATAATATACCATTGCCTTTCCGTATATGAAAAAAATTGAGACTTGACAGCCGCATTAGAAGAAAAAGATATTAGTTGAAGAGAGAACTGGAGAACAACATCTGGTTTTGGTAAAGTCCAGCCTTTGTGCCCAATTTTACGGCTAAGCTGACTGATGTACCACAAGGTCATGACTTGTCTAGGGTCAGCTCGTCGGTCAATAGCTCAGTTGCTATATGATCCCCAAACTCTCGTAACTTTCAGCACTATATTTTAACTATGAAGTCACGTGGCCTGCTACAGACTATGCCACAAAATGTCCCAGATGTGCACTGAGAGAAATCCTTCCATGACCCAGCTAACATCAAGTCCCCTTAGGACTTTGTGATTATTAAATGTTCTTGGATACCTCTCCTAGAGTGTAAGCGCATTAACCCAAATGTTATGAGGATTTCCCCACATGACAGTGTTATAAGATTTTCTGATGAGGTCACTTCCTAGGAAGGCAGGGATTTAAAAGCTGCCACTATAGGCAATGAAGCAAAGGAACATGTGGCTTTGCTTGCAGTCTGACATTTTGAGCAATGGAGAATTTATATGGATAAGATTTTTAATACAGCTGATGTGGCTTTTTTGTTTGTTTATAGGCTTCGGTTTCACCTTGAAAACATCCTCTCTGAACATCAGAAGTGCACTTTATCCCTGAACGGTATATTAACTTCTAACATTTCTGACTTCTAGTCATGAGAATTTCAAAACCAATTGCATATAGCAGTGAGGCTTTTCACTTTTAATGGTGCATTTGGGAGGCCAGTTTTTTCCTATTTTCTATGCTATCTTCATTCATCCCATTAACTACTATCAGCTCTGATAGAAACCATCCCTTCTTCTTAAAAAAATGAATGATGTACTAAGTTCCTTCTTGCCTCTTAAAGAAAGTGTTCAGATCACTCCGGTAAACCGTACTGGGGAAGAATGTGTTGACTGCTGGTGTATATTTCCCCCAAACTATGAGTCAGTCTTTTATTTCCATTGAGGTTGGCCAATGGCTTTTAGCTTGGGTCCCAGTAGTGAGACTTAATATAGGGCATTTCTGAAGAAATGTCATGGAACTTTTATGGATATTCTATTGTTATTTTAAAAAACACCTACTTTCTTAAATTTTTCAACAAAGTTTATGACTTTACTGAGATTTAAAAAAAAAATGTATTCACTCCCCCAAAACCTCCAACTCTGTTTGTGATCATCTGAAACAAAGTTGACTGAGTTTATTTAACAAAGGGCTGCCTAAACCAAATTCTGCCCTACTTTTCTTTGGTCTTTCACATATATTTACTAAATCTGTGTGATTTGGTATTTCGTTTCTACAGAACACACTGCCAGTCTTGCCACTCCATCAGCAACAGCGGCAGGCCACCTGGCACATAGAGACAAGGAACACAGCGGGAGAAATGCAGGACGCCAGGTGGTGGGACAGAATGGGCTGCCCAACACGAAACCTCAGAACTAAGGGCTCAACCACATTCTTACTTGTGTGCTTGCCTTTTCCCAAAATGGTTCTGGGAAAAGTCAGGATGTCACAAATAGCCTCCATTTCCATATCTAACACAGGATTAGTGATGGAGCCAAGTGTGTTTGAGGTAACTTCCTCTGTCACTGCTTTATTCTGAGGCTTTAGAAGACCACTCCAGTCTCAATTTCTGTCTTGTTCTATGGGCTACATTTTGGAAAAATATGACATAAGTTGACATGACAGAAGCCAAAAAGAAATTTTTCATAGACATAGTATAAGAGGGGATTACACCCATTTTAATAAGAAAGACATTTACTCCTTCCTCCCTCCCTCCCATCCTTCATTCTTTCTTTAATACTGAGTATCTATTATGTATAAGACCTAAAATACAGTGGGAAACAAGACATCAAATATCTTATTTTATGTCATATGGCATGAATCTTTAAAGAGTGTATATAAATTACACAGAGCAACACTGTCATTAGCAATAATTACCTTTAAGTCATTCATCAAAATATATAACAAAAGTTTTAAAAATTATCAGTTGTAACTTTTTTTGATGGTAATGATCAAGATGGCAAAAGAATACTTTTAAAAACTAGCTCAACTTCATCCTCAAAATATGTTTATTGAATTGAATGATGGCTATGGGATTCAGAAGGGCTTATGTGAAGAACTTTGAAAGGAAAATATAATTTATGATTTTCCTGACTACAGAGTATTATTTGTTTGTTATAGAAGAATGGGAAAGCTCTAGGAAACATGAGGAATAAAATAAAAATTATGCATAATTCTATTACCCAGAGATAACTAATACCATTCTTATTTTGATATATTTCTTCTGGCCTGTTGTATGTGTATGCATACACATAAAAAAAGAAATGTAAATATATATATGTATATATATATTTATATAAAATACATTTAATATTACACTGTCTATATTAATTTTAAAATTGTTTTAAAAATTTAATATAAGTACTACCTTTGATTAATACGGTTTTATAAAATACAATATGATTTGTTTTTTTGAGAGAGAGAGAGAGAACTCTCACGAATGACAGCAGGGAAAGGGCAGAGGGAGAGAGAATCTTAAGCAGGCTCCACACCCAGCATGGATCTCAGGACCATGAGATCATGACTGGAACCAAAATCAAGAATTTGACACTTAACCGACTGAGCCACCCAGGCACCCCAGGTTATTTCAATTCTTTAACTAGCATCTATAACTTCTAATTAGGTATATTTATATATGAACCTTGGTACATGCCTTTGACCATTTCTAGAATAAATTTCTAGAAGAAGAATTACTGGAGTTACTGAGCCAAAAGGGATACTTATTTTTTAGGGCTTCTAATTTCCCTCCATAGTATTTCTATTAGCAATGGATGAGAATGATTGCATCCTACATATTTTAATGCTTGGTATGAAATTTTAAAATTATTGTTTTTGGGGGAATATTTAAGCAGAACCTGTATTTAGATGATAGAAATACTAATAGATGTGGTCTGAGAGAATGAATCTTGAAATATTTTTCAATTAAATTTACATAGCTATTACTCAATTTATTAGTTACAGTGCATAGTGAAACAAAACAATGAAACCAGCTAAGTCATTGACTCATAGAGACTGACCGAAAATGGGACTTTCTTCCATAATATTTCTTAGAGAGGATTATTCAGTTTCTGCTTGAACATATCCGGGGACTAGGAGTTCACAATTTGGCCACACAGCCCTCAAACTTAGTCTTAAATTATGTGGATTAAACGTATGTGTTCCTGTCTACCTTTGGGTCTATGGAGGGGATCAGAACACACTTCATAGCCAATATTGTTGGTTTAAACTCCCCACAAGTTGTGTGCGTGCGTATTATCTTCCCCATGTTTTAAAATTTACAGTGAACTAGGGACAATACTAACAGAACCCAGCGAAGTAATGGCACTAGATATAGGTCAGTTTCAAGAAACCTAATTATGGTGTCATATATGACTGTGTTGTACTCTGTGTCTTACCTCCTAGAATGATGAATTTGTTATTAAGGAGAATCTCTTCTTGGACCACAAGCATTCCCTGAAATATAATCCTGCAATGTGGACACTGGAGATTATATTGTGGAAAGTTTCCTGGTATGTAGAATTCTGGGAAGAAACCAGTGTATTTGTGGGGTTGGCAAACATGATGATTTCTTATTGTGTTATTTAGTGTTACCATGATAACATTTATATAGTACTAATTTACAAATTATTGCACAAACATTTAATTTTGTAAGATAAGTGTAATAATTATGTTATTATTGTTATTATTATTACTGGACATAATTACATTTTCTCCATTTTATGGATTAAGAAATCAAATATCTTGCCAAAGCTACACAGCTAGTTAACTTGAACTGAAATCATTACTGCAATTTAAGAACAGAACTTTTGATTAGATATCTTGTGCTCTTTTCACCTCTTAATTTAATATTGTACTTAGGGGCGCCTGGGTGGCTCAGTTGGTTGGGTGTCTGACTCTTGATTTTGGCTCAGGTCATGATCCCAGGGTCATGGGATCGTGCCCTGAGTTGGACTCCATGTTGAGTGTGGAACCTGCTTAAGATTCTCTGTCTCTGTCTCTCCCTCTGTCCCTCTCTCCAAAATAAACTGAAATAAAAATATAGATGGTTCAGTTTGTCTTTTTTTTCCTCGCTCATTTAAAATTCTTTTTCTTTCTCATATTTTGTGTTTTTTTTTTAAGTTTATTTTGAGAGAGAGACAGAGAGAAAGAGAGAGAAGTGTGTGCGTGTGCAGTGGGAAGGGGCAAAGAGAGAGAATCCTGAGCAGGCACCACATTGTCAGAGGGAGCCCAATGCAGGGCAATGTGGGGCTTCAACTCTTGAACCACGAGATCATGACCTAAGCAGAAACCAAGAGTTGGACGTTTACCCAACTGAGCCACCCAGGTGCCCTGATATGTTTTGTTTTAAAGTAAAACATAGTTGACATACAGTGTTACACTGTATGTCAGTTTCAGGTGTACAACATAGTAATTTAACAAGTCTATACATTATACTATGTACAATGCTATTGTAATACCATTGACTATAATCCTTATACTGTAGCTTTTATCCCCATAAGTTATTATGTAACTGGAAACCTGTACCTCCCTCCCTTCACCCTTTTTTTAATATGAAATTTATTGTCAAATTGGTTTCCATACAAACCCACTGCTCATCCCAAAAGGTGCCCTCCTCAATAGCTGTCACCCACCTTCCCCTCCCTCCCACCCCCATCAACCCTCAGTTTGTTCTCAGTTTTTAAGAGTCTCTTATGGTTTGGCTCTCTCCCTCTCTAACTTTCTTTTTTCCCTTCCCCTCCCCCATGGGTTTCTGTTAAGTTTCTCAGGATCCACATAAGAGTGAAAACATATGGTGTCCGTCTTTCTCTGTGTGACTTATTTCACTTAGCATAACACTCTCCAGTTCCATCCACGTTGCTATAAAAGGCCATATTTTATTTTTTCTCATTGCCACGTAGTATTCCATTGTGTATATAAACCACAATTTCTTTATGCATTCATCAGTTGATGGACATTTAGCTCCCTTCACCCTCTTTACTTATCCCTCCTCCATGCTTCCCCGATGGCAACCAGCATTTTGTTTTGTGTATTTATGGGTCTGTTTCTGCTTTTTATTTGTTTGTTTTTTTACTAATTTATTTTGTTTTCCAGATTCCACATGTAAGTGAAATCATATGGTATCTGTCTTTCTCTAATTTATTTCACTTAGCATCATACCATCTAGTTCCATCCATATTGTCGCAAATGAAAAGATATCATTCTTTTTTTGGTTGAGAAATATTCCAGTGTGTGTGTGTGTGTGTGTGTGTGTGTGTGTGTGTGTGTGTACCACATCTTCTTTATCCATTTTTCTGTCGGTGGACACTTAGGGTTGCTTGGCTATTTTAAATAATGCTACAATAAACATAGGAGTGCATAAATCTTTTTGAATTAGTGTCTTTTTTTATTTTCTTTGGGTAGATACCCAGAGGTGGAATTACTGGATCATATGGTATTTCTATTTTTAATTTTTTGAAGAACCTTCAAACTGTTTTCCACAGTGGCTACACCAATTTTGCATTCCTCCCAATAGTTTGTGAGGGTTCCTTTTACTCCACTTCCTTACCAACACATATTTCTTGTGTTTTTGATTGTAGCCATTCTGACAAGTATGAGGTGACATCTCATTGTGGTTTTGATTTGAATTTCTTTGATGATTATTGATGTTTAGCATCTTTTCATGCTTCCGTTTGTCATATGTATGTCTTTGGAAAGATGTCTATTCAGGCCCTCTGCCAATTTTTAAATTGGATTATTATTATTATTATTATTTTGGTGTTGAGTTGTGTAGGTTCTTTATATATTTTGGATATGAACCCCTTTTTAGATAGTCCATTGTTTCTCAATGCTTATTGATTTTATATGATTTTTACTATGAAATAAACATCTAAGAGTTCTGTCTAGGTCTTAGTATTTTTCTAACCCAAGGACTGTATTCAAAATGCCCAGTGACTCAGGTCAAATGAAGTTTTTTTGTTGTTGTTTTTTTTTTAAAGAACTTCACATTTGTGTACCATGTCCAAAGCCATTGTTTTTTCAGGTGTATACAATTTTATCAGCAGGAGCGAATAAAGTCCTAAACCTTTCTTGCTAGATTCAGCTGCTGGTCACACTTGTCAGAGAGGAAGTCTAAAGCAGACTAGCAAGTGGTGAGTGTGTGCCATGGGCACCTTTGCTGTTGAAGAAGAGTAGAAGGGGGAAGACAGAGGGAACATAGGGATTCCCTGAGCGAGGTATGGCTTTTAACTCCTTGAATGAGAGCATTGGAGTGAAGATAAAGGTCATGTTGGAAGTGAAGTGTCAGGATTTTCATTAGTACATGAATCAGAATTTTATTTCAACCTAACTCTTCATACTGGCACCCTAGGGCATAGTAAAACAGAGTTCTAATCAAAACAGTATAATGAAATATAATCTAAAAAGGAATAGGTTTATAGGTTAGCTTTCAAAACAGACAGGTGTTTTGTTATTTGAAGAATAAAATCCTCTAACTGGCAAGTTTCTTTTGTAGTTGAATAGGTTGTGTAAGATGCATTTTTTTTTTCAAAGAGCTTCAAGAAGTCCCACAGTAAGGTGCTTAAAGGTCACATAAATAGAAATGAAAGTGGGACTTGGAAAATCTTTCAAGTTAGAAGCAGCGTAGGGCAGAGCTAGTATTAACTTTCTCAGGGATCAGTGTGCATTCTGTTTTTATGTGGATGAACTGATTCAACTCAGTTAACTTGTTTATTCATATAATTAGTAAATATTTATTGAATGCTGTCTATGTGTCCGGAGCATTACTAGCTCTTGGACCTTACCTGGTCTTCTGCTGCCACAGGTGGAAAAGAAAAATTCCGAAGAGAGAAGGTAAGTGTGAACTGACAGAAATGCATCCAGTGATTGCATTGAGCTATTCGCACAATACAAGGCAGAGAACGATTAATTAGCTGCTGTAGTCACTGAGTCAGTGGAAATTGTCTACCAAACTGGTGTTTTTATTTTGTAGCAGTTCCAGGACGCCAACATTTATAAGCTATACAGCTTTTATAAGATCAAAATGCATTAAATGTAGACAGTTTTTAAAACTGACAATCACATGTGTTTATTTATGCAAATTTATTTTGTACCCTGAAGTTTGATTCTAAACCTTTGTCATATTCAAAGTCTAAAGTTTCTCCAGAATCATTTTTAGTGTCCACAGTGATGCATAATATAATAATGACAGATGATTTCCTATAATCCACACTCCTGCTCTGGACCTCCTTAGCACGAGGGAAATGACTTGCCACTATACCTTTGAGACACATTGAAGAATACTATGTCTAAATTTGTTGTTTTGCTTTTTCCTTATTTGATTTATGAGTCTCTGAAAAGTCTCTGAAAGGTAAGTAACTCAATGTTTCTGATTGGCAGATGTTTAGACTTTGAGAGGATTCACAATAACTTTTCCTAGCTCTGAAAATTCTGTCATCTATTCCAAGAGATCAGGCTAAGTTCATATGTATATAGACCATAACAAATTAACAACACTAGTTACAACATAAATCAACAACACTAGTTACAACACTGGTTATAACACTGGTTACAACAATAACTAGTACCTTGCAGATGGCAAATTTGTTTGGACATAGATTGCAAAATCAATCTTTATTTTAGAATGTTAAAATAGAAAACCATGATCTTGGAATCGAGGAAATAGAGCAATTAAAATAGAAGTGGGCATGTTGTTTCCTAGGAAGGCGATTGGCTGGGCAAACGAGCTGGTAAAACTCATCTGTCCCTGCCTGATGTCTGATAACATCAGATATTTCAGCTGCATCTGACCCCTCTGAGGGTATGAGTGTATGTTAGTGGTGGACTGCTTTGATATATTCCACTTCTATTTCAAAACAACACAAGCCAAGAGCGACTAAACTAATTTTATCAGTTGTACAAAAACACAGAAAGCAAATAAGGATACAGCAAGAGAGCAAGGGCTTTAATACGGCTACCATCAGTATTTGAAGAAACAGCACTGAAACAAAACCAAATTATTTTTTCCTTTACTAGAAAAATTCAATACTCACATAAGAAAGTTTAAAAAATACAGCATTGGAGTGCCTGGGTGTCTTAGTTAAGCGGCTGACTTTGGCTCAAGTCATGGTCTCATGGTTCGTGAGTTCGAGCCCCATGTTGGGCTCTGTGCTAACAGCTCAGAGCCTGGAGCCTGCTTTAGGCTCTGTCTCCGTTTCTCTCTGCCCCTCCCCCGCCTCGTGCTCTCTCTCTCTCTCTCTCTCTCTCTCTCTCAAAAATAAAGAAACATTAAAAAAAA
This sequence comes from Panthera tigris, assembly GCF_018350195.1. Taxonomy (NCBI): domain Eukaryota; kingdom Metazoa; phylum Chordata; class Mammalia; order Carnivora; family Felidae; genus Panthera; species Panthera tigris. The sequence continues at coordinate 20,323,767 of NC_056663.1, read as the reverse complement.
TTTAAAAAGTGTCTATTAAGTAAAAAGTATATGTATATATTTTTACAGCTAATGATATACTTCAATCATACCAAAGGAGAAAGAAAATCAAAACATCCTCTTTCTGATACTCAGTGCACATAGTGTGCACACACAACCAATGTGGCTGGCTGGTTCTCTAGCAATGATGGATTGTCAGCGGCAAGAAAGAATGTATAAACACAATTTTTATTGTTTTTACTATAGAACTTACAGAAAAATTACAAGCACAATACAAAGAACCTTTTTTCCTGATTCTCTTGAGAGCAAATTACCGGTTGGATGCCCTATCACTTTTGAACACACTATGGTATATTTCTGAAAAAATAAGAGCATTTTCCTACATGTCCTCAATATAACCATCAAAATCAGATCATTAACATGGCTACATTACTACCATATAACACGCAGACACCATTTAAGTTTGCTAATCGTCCCGGTAATCTTATTTTTTATACGAAAAGGATCCAGTTCAGAATCTCATGTTATTTTTTAGTGCTCGTGTTTTTTTGCTTCTTTCAGTCTGGAAAAGTTCCGCCTTCTTTTCTTGACCTTCATCATTGATACCTTTGAAGATTACAGGCCAGTTATTTTGTAGAATGTCCATCAATTTGGATTTGTGTGATGTTTCCCCATGATTACATTCAAGACATGTATCTTTGGGAGAAATATCACACCAGGGACACTGTTCTCTTTGCATTGTATCAGATGGTGCACAATTTCCATTTGTCCCATTTCTGGTAATGTTTCTGATAATGTTTATGCACTTGATTAAGATAAGTGCCTGCTAGTCTTTTCTCCTCAAGTGACTCATTTTTCCTTTGTAATTAACCAGTACTTTGTGGGAGGTACTTTGAGTCTGTGAAAACAATTACATTCTTAATCGAACTTCAATTAATTTATATATTTATTTATATCAGTATGGATTTATAGTTTTCTATTTTATTCAACAGACTATCATCTATTGCTGTCATCTATTTGATTTTCCATTTTTTCCCCCTAGCTTCTGCTATGAGGAGCCCCGTTAAGTTGGCTTTTTGCCTTATAGCACATCTCGGTGTGGATACCCTTGCTTCTCACCTCACTTGAAATCTAACACTGCACCAGCTTCCTTCCCTGCCCTAACTCCTGGATACCCTCTTTCCCTTGCCTCTGGCACCCTGCTCTGGGCCATTTCTCTGCATCCCCACCCACCTTATGAATGGCCTTTCTTGCCTAACCCCACCTAATGGCTTTTAGACTGAATTGTTCAGGAAAGGAAGAAGGCAATCAACTTTTATTGTCATTGTTGTCCTCCAGGGCCTCTTCTAGATCTTCATTAATTCATTCAAAAATATTTTTGAGCCAATATTTTGCTGGGTACTTTCTTTGTCTAGTAGATACAAATTTGGGTCACATAGTTGTCTCCTTTGGAAGCACAACGTCTAGCAGGGAAACTAAAACAGAAGTACAGCCATCTAAAATGAACAGAGCCAGGGCTTTAGCAGGAATGAATGAGAAAAAACACACAAAATCATCATGCTGCCCACTGTTGCTAGGGAGGCTTCAGAGAAGAGGGTGCATTCAAGCAAAGAGGATATTCTGGCCTAAGGCAACAGTATAGATAGAGACATAGAGGGCCAAAAAGTCCATGAACGCTTTGCGGAATAATATGTGCTTTAGGATATTTGGGATCCGGAGGAAAGTGGAAGGAACTGAGACATGAACATATATTAAGATAAAGACAGGTAAAAGAAAAATTGGGGCCCGGTTAGAAGGACTTTGAATGTCATGTTAAAGTTTAAACTTTGCATATCAGATGAGATTTGTGTTTTAGAAAGATTACTTTGGCAGCAGTGCGGAGAAGAATCTGAAATTACATGAGAGACCAATTTAGGAGGAGACTGTTGTACCTTTCTTCCCTACTAAACAAAAGGCCCAGGTAGGGTCCACACTAAGGCCTACATGAGGCAGGGAAGACTGGGGAATTCTGTGGCTGTAGGTCTGAGAGCAAGACAGTGGTATGCTGGTAAACCAGCTGTCTGGAAAAAAGAAAAAGTCCTGATGTGCAGCATTTGTATAATCTCTGAGGTTTAAATAAGTATGCCCACTATGGCCACTTCCAGGCTCCCAGCATCTCATTACTAAACAGAGTTTGGAAGAGATTAGCACAGTCTGCTCTCCCAGCCGGTACAAACTGGCGTTAGCACACTACGGGAAGGTGAAGGGACTTCCTTTAATGGAAAAGAAGCTAATATTGGTGTCTTAGTCTGCTCGGGATGCTATCACAAAATACTAGAGACTGGGTGGCTTAAACATTTATTTTTCACAGTTCTGGAGAGTGGGAAGTCCAAAACCAAGGTGACAGCAGATCCAGTGTCGGGTGAGGGCCCACTTCCTGGTTCATAGAAGGCCGTCTTTTCACTGTGTTCTCCCATGGCAGAAGGGGCGAAAGGGCCCTCTGGAATCTCTTTTATGAAGACACTAATCCCATCTTACAGCTCCCCCCTCATGACCTAATCACCTCCCAAAGGCCCCACCCCCTAGTATCACTTTGGGGGTTAGGATTTCAACACAAGAATTTTGGGAAGACACATTTAGTCCATTGCAGGGACATTACAGGAAATGGGTCAAAACTGTAATCTTTATGAAACAGGTCAAAGACTTACTCTACACCAGAAGTATCTGAGGCCATCAAGCACTTAACAGCGTAGGGGGACTAGAGTCCTGGTTCTGGTTGCCTAGAGAGGAGATGGCATAGATGACAAGATGTGCCCTCAAGGGAAGGTTTTCTGAGAGCAGGTTGACAAAAATCAGGAGCAGGCTGTGCTGCATGTACTGATCAGGGACAGAGCTATGGGAAGAAACCACCCCTGGGAGGCTGGCAGACCACCCAGCAAGCCAGGCACGGAGAGCTTCCCCACTGGTATGCCGAGACACTGATCCGCTTGGGCCTTCAGGGTGATTTTTTGGGACCCTTATACTACCTTCTCTGCCATATACTTCTGAGACAAGGAATAGCTACCAGTTTGAATTTGGGGTAAGGAAATAAAAATAGCAAACAATAATGGGTAATACTGAGCCCCTATTATCCTACGGACACTATTCTAAATACTTTGCATGTGTTGACTCTTTCGTCATCTCTCAGCTTATAGATGAGGAGATTTAGGCACAAAGAGATTAACTTGTTGAAGTCACAGAGCTGGTGAGGGTACAGCTATGGAATGCACCAGGGTAGTTTGACTCTGGAGCCACATTCTATGGGTTACTCAGTCTGCTATACGAGGGAAAGGGAAGAAGGCGGGGAGGACAAAGTATTGGTATCTCAAAATATTATCCCCTGTGTAAATGAGTTCAGTTCAACGTGTGGCATAAAATAGATGTGCAGTAAATGTTTTTTGAAGAAATAAATGAAAAACTTCGCTTACATCACTTAATCTTTTTGAAATAAGTGTTGAGACTTCTGTCCTGCTTTTTAATGTGGGGTGTTTCAGAATTACAATCCTGTAGAGTAGTGCATTGTATTTTCCAAAATAAGAATTTGAGGTACATCGGAAGAATATGCCTTTCTTCATTTCTGAAACATTGTTCCCAGCGTTTTGCTCCTGGACCGGGGAGCGCTTCTTCATCAATAGATTTAATTAGTTCAATTATTCATTCACAACAGCTCTTTCTCTCTTGACTTATTTTGCCCCGAAAGAATTACTTATGAGGCAGGCAGGCCTGGCTGTTACTGCTGAGAGTTTCGTGAGGTGACAGTCAGTGCTCCAGGAGCCTGCCTTGATCTCTGTGCAGGGTCCATATATCCTGCTTGAAACAGGTGCTCTGGGATCTGTCTTTACCTTCCTTTGAGCGTATTGTTTCAAAAAAGTCTGCTTTTCGGGAGAAGTCAGGAATGTGTTATTACATCTCTATGATGAGAGGCAGATCTCCCACTAAAAGAAAAACTTTGCCTCTTGAAAGGCTGAGTAGGTTGGCACTTAAAACGAATTCCAGCTGGTTAATTTAGGGTGCTGAGAAAAAGATCCAGCTTAAGAATGCTATCTGGCAGTGGGCCCATAGCATTTTCAACTGATTGTGAATTGGACAGATTTTCATCATGTTGGGTATGTTGCTTTCAGTATTGTGTTCTGACACAGGAAAACAAGGGAGGATATACAGGTTAGTCCCTGGTATCATAGCTACACTCATGAATGCTATCAATGCCAGTTGTATCAGAATCAAAGATGGCCTCATGCTTGTTGACATATTTGAAGTAAAAAACTGAACAAGAATTCAAAAATATTTCTACTCAAGTTTTTTTTTTTTAATCGTTCTACTTTTCTTTCCTTTTGCATCTAAGAAACTATTCTGAAAATATGAGAGATGTTCAGGTAAAAGCAAATTTTAGAAATTTGTTAATTTTCCATATTATTTTTCCCCCAGTGTATTGACACACAAAAAATGTATATGACCAGGCAACTTGCCAGGGCAGCTGTGGTCCTTGAGATGGCTCAGCAACTCAGATTGCTTTCATCTTGTTGTCTGCCACATAGACAGGACTGCCACGTTCTTGGATCGAGACAAAAAGAAGCTAATGGGATATGTAGAGGTTTTTCATGGCTGCAGCCTGGAAGTGACACATGTCATTTCTGCTGCCATTTCTTTAGCTAGAAGGTTCTGCGTGACTCTGTGTAACTGTAGGAGTCTGGGAAGCATAGTCTTCCATGTGCCTAGAAAGAAAAGTAGAACTAGATATTGGTGAACTCCAAAATGGCAGCCATATACGTGATATCCAATCAAGCTCACCAGACATCAGCATAATCCCAATGGTACACAGTCCAAATGAACATATTCAACTCTCAAGGTTGCTGCCACCTATACAAACTAACAAAGTGAAACTTCCCATTTGTGAAGTCCACTTCTTGTTTCTATAAAGCATTTGAGGTTCCCCAAATGAATTTTTTATCTTTCCCATTTTACTCCTCTTCTATATTTCAGCCAGAGGAATGTTGCTCAAGTCCTCGGATAGAATCTGAATTCCTTATGCAGCAGCTGTAGCCCCAGGAACTGATGTATTCGTCAATACCTCTAGATATGAATTAGTTCAATTCTGAATCTTCCATGTACTATTGTAAAGGCATCTAATGTTGTAGGATGCAGTTGGCCTCAATACCATTAGAGTACATTTTTCTGAGCTCCCTGACATGATTGTAGGACTGATCCTTTCCCCCTGTACCCGTTAGGGTGATTGGCTACTTAGTTTTCCAAGGGAAATGGCAAATTTAAGGATGATTGGGGCAAGAACCTGTGTCCAAGGGATTTAATATTTACTTATTCCATTTCGAACATACTGTATCGTTTTGTGTAAATACAGTTTCTGTCTGCTATCATATTCCTTCCTTCTGAAGAATACTTTTAATATTTCTTACGGTGTAGATTTGTTGGCATTGACTTCTCTCAGTTTTTGCTTGTCTGAGAAAGTCTTTATTTTTCCTTCATCTTTTGAAAGACATCTTTACAGAGAACAGAGCACTAGGTTGACAGCTTTTTCTTTCAGTACTTTTAAGATATTACCCCATTGTATTCTGTGTTGCATGTTTTCTGATGGGAAGTCTACTATAATTTTTTCTTGCTATATAGAACTGTAAAGGGTCTAGGTTTTTACCCTACTTGCAGGCTAAAAGTTTAGCCTGCTACATGTTCATAGAAGCTGGCAGAAGATAAAAGACTCCTGAGTGAGAAACAAAGAATTTTATTATTCATGGCACAGAAAACAGCATGAATACCAGCATATTTGCATGAGTTCCACTTGCCCCCAAGTCCTACAAGGCGGAGGCAGATGGTTCCAGATTGCATTATAGGAGAGGAACCCTGAGCGCAGGGGAACCAAATCTTTTATAATGAGCAGTAAGCATGTCTGCCCTTTGTCCTGGAGAGAAACACTGTATCTTTTACAACTGTAGGAACACCTGCTCTTTGACCTGGTGGGAGACAGTACTTCTATCTTGTTAAGCTGTTTTATACACAATTGTATGTGTATAGATAGCCTGTAACAATAAGCAATCAGTGCCTCCCTTTGTGAGACATTCAGAAACGTGAGAGACACATGGAGAGTCGTCTCCCAATAGAAAGTATCTCTCCCTTTTTTTCCTGTCTTGAGGATTTCCTATTCATGTTTTGTTTTTAGCAGTTTGAATATGAAGCACCTAGATGTGTATGTCTTTGTGCGAACACATGTGTGTGTTTTGTTATTTATTCCTGCTTAGTGTTCTCTGAGTTACTTGGATCTGAGAGTTAGGGGCTGTCAGTGATTTTGTGACACTCTTGGTTATCATTTTTTCAAATATTTCTTTTGTCTTGTTTTTTCTCTCTCTTCTTGTGGGGTTCCAGTGGTACATACATTAGATTATGTGATATCTCACAGTTGCTGGATGCTCTTTTCTTCCTCTACCTGTCCCCATTCTTTTTTTCTTTGTGTTTTGGCCTAGGTAATTTCTGTTGACCTATCTTTAAGTTCACTGATCCTTTTCCTTTTGTTGAGTCTTGGTAAAGCTGTCCAACGTATTCTTCATCTTTATTCCTGTGTTTTTAATTTCTAGGATTTGAATTTGATTGCTTTTCCCCCCACCCCCCCACTGCCTGAGATATAATTGACATACAGCATTGAGTTTAAGGTGTGTAATGTGATGATTTGATACATGTATATATTGTGAAATGATTACCACAGTAGGGTTAGTTAACACCTTTATCATCTCACATAGTTACCATTTGTGTTTGTGTGTGTATGTGTGTGTCTGTGTGTGTTGTAAGAACATTTAAGACCTACTTTCTTAGAAACTTCAAGTATACAATGTAGTATTGTTACGTATGGTCACCCTGCTGTACATTAGATCCCCAGAATTTATAAATCTTATAACTGGAAGCGTATACCCTTTGACCACTATCTCCCCATTTCCCTTACCTTTCAGCTTTTACTAACCACCATTCTACCCTTTCTCTGTAAGTTTGGCTTTATTATATTCCACATACAAGTGACATTGCATGGTATTTTTCTTTCTTTATCTCATTATTTTACATAGCTTTGTGCCCTCAAGATGCATCCATGTTTCAACACTTATACACACACACACTATATATGCATGTCCATATTTATATATAATCAAAAGATGGAACTTTATCCAATGATCTGTTTAAGTAATTTCTTTCACTACCTCAGAGATACCGTATGTAGATGCCTTTACATATAATGCCATATGTAACGTGCCTTTGGGCCTGTCATGGGTTGAAATATCATGTATCTCAATAATTCATTAGTTAAAATCTCAACTTCTACCTCAGAATGTGACTGTAGTTGGAGGCAGGTGTCTATAGAGGTAATCATGTTATGATGAGCTTATTAGGGTGGACCGTAACACAATATGATTAATGTCCTCATGTAAAGGGAAGATTTGAGTGAGGACAGGCACAGAGGAAGAATAATGTAAAGGCACAGGCAGGAGACAGGCAGCTATAAGCCAAAGTGAGAGGCCTGATACAGATCCTTTCTTGACACTCAGAAGGAAACAACCCTGCTGATACCTTGATCTTTGACTTCTAAACCTCTAGAACTGTGAGACATGGATTTAAACCACCCAGTTTGTGGTACTGTTTTTTTACAGCATCCCTAGAAAACTAGTGTAGGAGCTATAGGCATAGACTTTATTTAGTTACTAGTGCTGCATAACAAATTATCTCCAAACTTGGAGGCTTAAGGTAACCATTTATTATGTTTATTGATTCCTTAGATTAAACATTCAGACTGGAGAGTGAGGATAGCTTGTCTCTATTTCAGGATACATGGGTCTTCAGCTGGGAAGACTAAAAAGACAGGTGCGTAGACTCATCTGAACACTTCTTCATTCACACGTCTGATCCAGGGCTGGGACAATGCAAAGACTGGAGCTATTGAGTGAAGCTTGTGCGAGTGGCCTTTCCATGTGGTTTGTTTTCCTCCTCCATATGGTCTTTCCATATAGCTTTACAGCTTTAGGATAGTTGCCCTTCTCCCATGGTGGCTCATGAATGTTCCAGTGTATGAGCAGAAGTTGCATTACCTTTCATGATCCATCTTGAGAGCCATCCGGAGTCCCTTCTGCCATACTCCTTTGGTCTAAGGAGTCACAGACCTATGCAGGTTCAAGGTTGGATGGGGAGGAGGGTGATGTCATCAATGTTTTAAAACCTTCACAATTTCCTGAAACTATTTCCTCTGGAGGACAGGCATGTTTAATCCAAAACATTTTATTCCTTAATAGTAGTCTTTGCAAGCCTTACTCCACATGAGGTTAGAGAAATAGGGTGAGGTCAGATTAAGTCATGTTTAAAAGCCAAGTGGAGAAAGCTAGATGTGATTAGCTAAGAAAATAAAGATTGGTTTAGCTTTTAAGAGAGAATATGTAAAGTGCAATGAGTGGAACACTCCGTCTCCTTTTTAAGAAGAAGATCAAATACCCCAAAGTTATTCTCTGAGAGTGTTAAGGTAGGAGAGCTTTCAGATCAACATGCTAATCAAAGCCTCATGCCCTAATCTAAGTCAGGGTTTGCCTGAGCCAGAAGTTCACTTGACAGAATCAGAAATACTGAAACTCAACGTCAAAAATATGGTTACATCTTGCAGTTTTATACGAAAGTCAATGCCAGACAGATGCGGTCTTTTCTCCCTGATGAGAATGAATATGTGATATACCCAACATGAAAAAAAGGACTCCTGATGTAGCTGTAAATCAACTGAACACCTGGGCAAGGTGCTGTGCTAGGTGTTATTGGAGGTATTGAGATAGGTTAGGATGTTTATTTTGTTATAATTTAGTTGGGACAATCCCCATAACAAGCTGCAATAATAAAAGTACAGAAAGGTGAAGTATTTTAGCTAATAAAGGCTAAGGCTAGGTTCAGATTCTTCTGTTTATTCCAAGCAAGAGCTCTTTCTATTCTCATTAGTGCCTCTTTAATGAGAAATCAAATGTTACTTTGGACTGTTCTTTGAAAAACAACAATCAATTTGATCAATGGCTTTTGATTGCAAAGCCAGGAGGCAGGTACAAGGATGAAGAGTTTTCATGGGAGGCTGATCTCTCTAAAGTTGGAGTGTACCAAGCCTGATTTTGAGTGAGTATAGTGTGAGAGTTTCTGACCTTCGGGAAAAGGATTCCATGCGTGCCAGAGACACTTAAAGCTCTTTGAATGTCCTTTTTCTCACTCACAGGTCACCGCTTCTGTTCTAGTTAGATTGGAGCTATGTCATTTGTACTGGCTGAGGCTGAATGTACAAGTTGTTCATGTGAGCTCCAAGACGAAGCATAGGCTGATTCTTGTTTGTTTTTCCCATGTTTTGATAGTGAGGTCACATGTTGAGATGTGAGTGTCTATCACTTGGCTTCCTAACTAGGTCAAGTAGAGGTCCCACCGACCTCTATTGAACTTGAGTGAGAAATACATCTTTATTGTGTTAAGCCCCTGAGATTTCAGGGATTAATTTGCTATCAAAGGAAAACGTGGCTTATTATGACTAAATATACCAAAGATTGCTATGAAAATTCTGAGAAGCAAAACTAGGGTTGAGAATAAGTGGTGACCAATAACTATATGTATCCATCTCTAACTAAATTAAAAGAAAATCTTTCAAATTATAATTTATTTTAAGATAATATAAAATTGTAAAGCAGTTAACAATTAATCAATATGATATATTTCAGGTAAAGAACTTGGTTTTTAGAGCTGAACCTCAGGGAAATGTCTGGTTCTCAGGCTTCAGCTCATCTCTCAAGTTTCCTCTTTACCCTACAAAGCAGACATCTTTGGGCTCTTGTTGTATAACCCAAAGCGTAATTACCCAGCTGGTGCTAGCCACCTGAGTTTCAGGAACACACAGAGCAGAGTCTAATTAGCCTTAAAGAGTGTGCCTTGTTAATTCAATTTAATGTTTAGGGAAGGAACATTCACAATTCCAGAAAAAAATATTTTAAAATGATTCATGCACTTCTGCGTTTTAGACTTTCTTTCCCTGACTATTTCCAGTTTTCTACTACCAGTAAAAGTTTAGTGCATTTAAAAATAAGCGAAGGAAGAAGAATAGCTTTCTTTCCCACTGAAGGGTAGTCAAAAGTCCATTTCCCTGCCTTTCTATTTTACCAAGAGAGAATACAAGACATAAATGTATTCCAATTTTGCAAATTTGCTGTACAGTGTAATTTGATGTTTGAAAGGTCTTCCTTGGGATCCCATCCAATGGGCTGAGTGACTATTTTATTAAAAGGACCTCTTCTCTCAGGTGGTCTTTTGAGTGGATCTTGAGGACACTGGGGCATTGTAAGTCTCTTTTTATAAAAGTCCTGGATTGGCACACCCATATTTTCCTACTTCTAGGAATTACCAGAAGCTTGAAAATAAGCCTTTGTCTATGTAGACAGATATAAAAATGCATACGCTATTAAATTATAAGTAATGCAGAAATGTTCCCTGGATGTTTACGAACTTCTCCAGCAGGATTGACTTCTGGATTTATAATGTAAAAGAGATATGCCTGAAATATATGTTAACTCAGGTAGATAAAAGGAAAGTTTAGATTTGTGTTTATGTATTATTCTCTGTGGTAGAATATTTCTTTTTAACATATGTTTTGTTAGTACTTGAAAACTCTGGGTTTGTACAGTGGTATATTGACAAGTCAATACTCCTAAAGATATTATATTACCATTTGCTCAAAAGAGCACATGGACACAAGAAGCTCCAAAAAAAAAAAAAATATTTTCAGTCTTTGAAAGGCAATGTGTCTTCATTCATAATTTTATATATGTGCAGGTACCACACCAAAGATGTCATGGTAATCATTTCTGTTTGCTAATGCAAATGCCTGGTGCTGTTGCTGTGGCATTGGCAAGTAAATAAATCAGCACTAGCAAATCCAAAATCATTCTCCAGGCAGGGATTCTACTAAACTAATCACCTGAGAAAACAAACAAACACACGACAAAGAGTAATGAGGAAGCCTGTGAAATCTGGGGGAGTAGGGGGTGTTTGCTGGGAAGAAGGTAGGGAAGCAGAATCGACACACAATAGGTCACCCATTATTAAACATGGAAGACAGATCAAAGTTCCGTTCCAGCCTAATTAGATCAAACAAGGTGTTATTTGTATTCGTTTCTGAAAGACAACTAGGTTTACGGTGAAATATCTTTGTAATATATTCTGGGGGACAGGGTGCTTCAGATGCTGAATGTTGGCAAGGACTAAATTGTGGTAATATTACATTATAGATCTTAGGCAGGGATTTTTTAATACTATAATGAATTCAGGAAAGAATAAAATGAGACTGCCTTCTACAAGGCATGACGTGACTGGGTGAACAATACTTCAGCGTTCCAAAGATGGCGGACACAGAGCCAAGGATAAGCCAAGAGACAGGGCATTTCGTGGTTACACATCATCACTTTCTCACTTGTGCCAATGGCAATTCTTCTCTCTCCTTCAGACCTCGTGGTTTTATTTAGTTAGTTTTACATTAATGTGCTCGGCAGCAGTTTTTGGTAATGTATTCACATTCCTTACACAGAATATAAATCCTGCAGGTTTTAAAAAGTTGTGTTTAAGACCACAGGCTTATTTCTATCCAGTTAAAAATATATCTCTTACGATGCCCATTTAAGGCAATTCTTTCATCAGTTGGTGCTTGATTTTCATCTTACCTTTTGGGATTTGAGGGGTGGCTCAATATACCGAGCCTGTGTCATTAGTCAGCCTGTTCAGCAGTGGGTGCTCTTGCCAGATTTGGCCATGTTTGGGTGAGAGCAGCCTCATGATGTCTTTTGGAGCCCCCTGGGGATTATAGTCTTTGCTTTTTCTTGGGGCAAATAGACTTGGCTGAGGCTTTTCATATCTAAAGTAAGGAAACTGAACTAGGTGTTCTTAAAGTTTCTTTCATCTCCTATAACCGTGCTGGGATCATGAAAGTGGCCTCCTGTTTATTTCCCCTCATTTCCTAAGCACTTAGAAAAGGTTTACATAAAAATGGTTTTAAAAGTGTAGGACTGGAAGGGACCCAGAGAAGAATCTAGTCCTGAATTTAAGCATTTCAGATAGATGAAGCATTGATCACATTTCAAGGTGACTGGGGACATAGAAATTATTGAACATTTACCACGCTAATTTGGTCCTCAGAACAACACCGGCAGAGGGTGGGTCCTGCTCTCTTTGGCCCCAGAAATCTGGGGCTTGGAGCTGCACAGGGTTATTTAGTGGGCAAGGGACACATACCCCAGCTCTGTCTACTTCCAGAATCAGAGCTCTTTGCCCTAAACAGCCCCTTTAAGAAAATATTAATTGAAATAAATTCTTATGAGTACCAAAAATTTGTTAGTAAAAATACTTCATGTGGATGACTATGAAGTGAGAAAAGTGTGGGACTGCTGCTGTTTCCATTGTACAGGTGTAGAAACTGAGGCCTGGAAAGGTTATGATTTGTTCCAGGTTATGCGTGAGTCAGTGGCAACATCAAGGGTGAAGCTCTGCACATTTTCTCCTTGACTTTCCTTTCTTCACCGAGTGTAGAGAAGTCTCTTTGAGAGAGGGTCTAAGGCAGACTCTGAAGCCTGATCTGGAAGGATAGAGTGGCAAATGCCACCAGTCCTTTCTGTATATGTGCTTTGAGACTATTCTCTCAGCTCCGAGATGTGTGCAGCAATGTGCCCCTCATAGTATTGTTGTGAGGTTCCATGAGGTAATACTTGGGCAGAGAAGAGGCGCAGTAAATGTTTCCCTCATTTTCCAAATGTGCTGGGCTTGGATGAAAACAGACATCAGTGGCTCATCTTTATAGTGATGTTATTATGGCTGGAAATTGGATACACTGATTTTTCGGTTTATTGAATATAGAAGGTCTTCACAGGGCTGCATTTTGGGTGTCTAGGCCATTGTCATTGTATAGCCATGACCACAGACCCAAGATGGTTTTCAAAATAATTCAACCCCATTGAATTAAGAAAAAAATTTTTTTAACATACAGTGTTATATTAGTTTCAGGTATACAATATAGTGATTTGGCAATTCTGTACATTGCTCAGTCCTCATCATGGTAAGTGTGCTCTTAATCTCCTTCTATTTCACCCACCTGCCCCCTCCCCTCAGGTAATCATCAGTAGTCTATAGTTAAGAGTCGTTCTTTTTTGTTGTTGTTGTTTGTTTGTCCCTTTTTTTCTTCATTTGTTTTGTTTCTTAAATTCCACATATGAGTGAAATCATATGGTATTTGTCTTTCTCTGATTGACTTATTTCACTTATGTCACATGGATTCTAGCTCCATCCGTGTTGCTGAAAATGGCAAGATATTATTCTTTTTTATGGCTGAATAATATTCATATATATATATATATATATATATATATATATATGCCACATCTGTATCACTTCTTCTTTAGCCATTCATCTATTGATGGCATATGAGGTGCTCCAATAATTCAGCTATTGTAAAAAATCCTGCATAAACATAGGGGTGCATGTATCTATTCAAATTAGTGTTTTCATATGCTTTGAGTAAATACCCAGTAGTGGAATTGCTGAATCATGTGGTAACTCTATTTGAAAATTTTCAGGAATCTCCATCCTATTTTCCAGAGTGGCTGCACTAGTTTGCATCCCTACCAACAGTGCATGAGGGTTCCTTTTTCTCCACATCCTCGCCAGGACTTGCTGTTTCTTGTGTGTGTGTTTTAAGAGACTCTTTCTTTCAAGTTTTTTAGTTATTTTTAGAGAGAGAGAAAGAATGCATGCTAGTGGGGGAAGGGTGGAGAGAGAGAGCGGGAGAGAGAGAGAATCCTAAGAAGGTTCCACCCTGTCAGCACAGAGTCTGATGCAGGGCTCGATCTCATGAACCCTGAGATCATGACTTAAACCAAATTCAAGAATCAGACACTTAACTGACAGAACCACCCGGGTGGCCCTGTTTCTTGTGTTTTTGATTTTAGCCATTCTTCCAGATGTGAGGTGCTTTCTCATTGTGGTTTTGATTTGCGTTTCCCTGTTGATAAGTGATATTGAGCATCTTTTCATGTGTCTCTTGGCCTTCTATAGGGCTTCTTTGCAGAAATGTCTTTCAACCCCATTGAAATTTAAGCATAAAGACAACATTTGAAGAAAGTTTTAGTTTCAAAACCAAAAACGGCCCTAAGTCTGTAAACAACAAACATACATAAATGTCCTTAATGGTTCGTATAATGTTGCTGACCTGTAAAAAAGAAGTGTTAACATTCCTGGCATTCATGCTGGTGTCTCCATTCCTTTTGACATATGGTGGTGGTAATTATTCAATACTGTGAATAAGTGTCAATAGGCATCTTTCACCTTGACAAAAGATTTTCTTAAATATATAAGAACTCCTTATGATGAAAAATTAAAATGTTTTAAGATCTTACCACTCCTTGATTTTAACAGTAACTTGGTTTGATATAGCTCAATGTTCACTGGATTATTCAATGTGTCAAAAGGGTGATGCATACATGTCATGAATTAGGCATTGTGTGCTCAAGATTGCTCATTTTAAGGAAAGTGCCCCAGCCACATAGAACTATTCACAGTACTTCTCAAAAATCTTCTAAAGATAATGCAGAAATAATTCTTAGCCTAGGTATCCAGCAGAGGACAGTAAAGTCCCAGTTTTCTTTTCTTCCTTTTCAGATGGCTGCAGTTGTAGAGTGTTCTGAAGCTCTCAGGTGGCTGATAGGTAATTGCAGACATTAAACATTTCGGAGGAGAAACATAAAATGTATTGTGAGGTCAATGAAATTCTTTGTCAAGATTTCTCTGCAGATCTGACCCGTTAACATGACAGTGTGGACCTGGAAGTTCTGCCCAGCACTCATTGGCTGGCAGTACGTTGCATACAGTGAACTTCATGGGTCAAACTTTTTTGTGTTGCTTTGATATCAATGGCATTCTCTGCGACTGTATTAGGGTAAGATCTTACCTGGCTGCCTATAAAGGAATTATGTCATTTTCAAATTTTTTCCAATTGCTTTTTAGCTTCAACTTTCTCTTGAGCAACAGAGTGCTGGGATTTTATAAGATGGAAGGAGGTTTATGTTCTTTCTCTCTAGACCTCCAATTTCCTTCCTCCCTTGCAATTTTTCTTGGAAGTTTTCTGGCATTTTGGATTAAGTGGAAAACAAAGATCATTTTTCTTTCTTTCTTTCTTTCTTTCTTTCTTTCTTTCTTTCTTTCTTTCTTTCTTTCTCTCTCTCTCTCTCTTTCTTTCTTTCTTTCTTTCTTTCTTTCTTTCTTTCTTTCTTTCTTTCTTTCTTGCAAGAGAAATAAATCCTCAAAGGTCAAAGGAAAACAGAGAACATGGTGGTGGGTCTGGTGCATTCTCTTGGTGTTTTAGGCGTCAATCCTTAATCTGGAAATGCTATGTGTTACTTATTAAAGAGGTGCTGTCTAATGCAGGCACCACAATAAGCTATTTGTATGGTCAAATTGGAATAAAATACTATGGGCGTAAGTAGTTCAGAAACACTAAGTCTTATTTATTTATTTTTTTTAGAGAAAAATCATGAAAAATCTTGGGCAGTAACAGCGTGTGATATACCATGGTTTTATTTGTGCTTTCTGCAGCCACCCTACTATTTTTGGTCCATGCTGCAGCTGACCAGAAGGCAGTCACATTATAGAACATATCAAAGACCTAGTAAGCAAGCAGAGACAAAACTACACAGAACTACACACACACACTCTCTTTCTCTCTCTCCCTCTCCCTCTCTCTCTTTCTCTTAATTTAGAAATTCTTAAAATGACCTATTACAGGTTGTAGCTCCAACTGAGTGATCCCATGGTTCTATGGCATCAGGAAGCCCTTGAAAGTCAAGGTTCAGGATTTTCTCCCTCTCGGACACTTCCCCAAACAGAAGCTCTTCAAAGCATACTCACTTCATGAAGGAAATACCAGCATTTAGCCTTTAGTAGGTCCTCAGTACACAATCACTGAATGAATGAATGGCATAGATAATTATTCTTTAAACATCATAACCAAATCAATTGATTATTTTCACCACACATACAGGACCTATATTTTCCGACTGCAAACTATAGTTTTTTTTCCTGTTTAAAATATTATTTCAGTCCATTTATTAAGTTTTCATATGACTCTTCCAGAAATGATTGAAATCTAATCTTTATGACATGAGTGCATTATATTACAAACTTAAATAAAATATAAATGTCTTTAATAATTACCTGCTATACTAGGTATAGTGAAATAAACAAAGAAACTGGAAGACATTATCTTTGCCCTTGAAGTTTACAATATAAATGGGGGAGATGATGCCAACTCACATGAAAGTATAAGGATAATGTAAGACACTTTATCATTCAGAGTTAGATTTCTTTATTGTAGATTAGGAGTATAATTTAAGTTAGGAGAAGAGAGAATACTGGAGACAAATGTGGTTTAGGATAACTTCATGAATGAGGTAGAACTTGAACCAGATATTGAAAGTGGAATGCAATGGGGCAGGAAGATGAAGGGTATTCAAGGCATTAACTCTACTTGGACCCTGAAACAGGCTTTGCCTATACCCTTTTTAGAGAGCCTGTCGTACTCTGGTAATTATTTACCTGGATGTCCCATCTCCTCTATTAGAAGTGTAAGCTACTGAGGGGCAGGGCTCCTCTATCTGGGAGGCTTCCACTTTGCCTGGCCTATAGTAGAAAGTTAATAAACACTGATTGCATGAAAGAACGAGGTTGAGAGCTGGAAGTGAGCTTGGCATGTGTGTGCAGGTGTAAGGTGAAGAGGAGAAGATGGGCTCAGTAAGGAAATTCCACTGTTTGGAGCAGAGAGTTTGTGTGAAGTGTATTAGAAACAAGTTCAAGACATTGATGGATAGTACCATCAAAGTAATCAGGAAAGAATTTCGATGAGATATGGTAGGAATAGGGAACCACTTAAACAGGAATGTGATATGAAGATAGTGCTATAGGAAATTATTCTGGCTGTGATGCACAAATTATCATCAAAACTGTAAAGCGATAGAATTTGACAGTACAAATGCTTCTAAATCAGTCATTCTTCTCTAATCTAATATGATGGGGGGCGCCTGGGTGGCTCAGTTGGTTAAGCATCTGACTGCGGCTCAGGTCATGATCTCACAGTTCATGGATTCCTGCCTTACTTCAGGCTCTGTGCTGACAGCTCACTGAGCCTGGGGGCTGCTTCAGATTCTGTGTCTCCCTCTCTCTCTTCCCTTTCCCCACTTGCACTCTTTCTGTCTCTGAAAAATAAATAAACATTAAAAAAATTTTAATGATGGATACATGTGTGTAAGTGATTGGTCAACACAGAGACAACTTCTTTTTCTATAAAAGAGAAGAAAAAAAAAAAGATCCCTAAAAGGCACAATAAAGTCAGAAGAGGAACCTTGAAACGATGTGGAACTTATTTCTTGAGCATGTTCCAAGTAGATTCTTATTACTTTGCTATTCCTAATTTTAGCAATGAACAAAGGGATAATAAACGACAATCATTAACACGTAATGAATAGACTTATGTGGAACATGAGGGAAGTTTAGTCTGAAGCAAGAGCTGGTTATTCTAACAGGGTGATATTGAAAGTTCAGGGGAAAAGTTCCATTGATATCAGGATGTTCTTACTAGGAATAGCTCCTACTGTCTGGAGAACAGCATTTTTTTTTTAACAGAGGCATGTGTTATAAACAGAAGTGTTAGAGAATGACATTAGCAAATTAGCTGTTTGACTTATGACGTGTGTATGATGTTGCTCAAAATGAGCAAAGCAGCCACAACTATGGGGTTAGGCACTGAAATGGGTCTCCAGCTGGACTGCACTTGACGTTAGGCATCGGGAACTATAGTGGAAAGACATGCGTTTGGTTGGCAAGGATTTATTAGTTTAGCCTTTTCACCTCATTTGTAAATGTGGGGAAAAAAATCATCATTCAAGCCGTATTTGGGGATTATTCATTCTTTAAGGTCAGTTCAAATATTCCAACGCAGGTGTAGTTTTCTCTCTGCTTCCTTGACTGCCCCTCCTCTGTGTTACTGTAGATTTTATATCTACCCTATTTATACTAATCATATTGTATTTTTAGCACATCCCATTTTAATGGCTTTTATGCCTCTCTCCTTCCAGTAGACCCTGATTTTTCTTGAGAGGGGGATCTACATTTCACGATCATTATTTTTGTATACTCAGAACAACTACCCTGGGAACGGACAAAAATGAAGACTTTACTGGGGCGCCTGGGTGGCTCAGTCAATTAAGCATCCAACTTCAGCTCAGGTCATGATCTTGCGGTTTGTGGGTTCAAGCCCTGCATCGATCTCTGCGCTGATAGCTTGAATCCTGGAGCCTGCTTTAATTCTGTGTCTCCCTTTCTCTCTGCCCCTCCCCCCCCGTCAAAAATAAATAAACATTAAATTTTTTTTTAAAGAACACTTTACTGAGGACAACATGGTGTGATGGCCAGAATGTAAGATTCGGACTCAGATTGGTGTTTCAATGTCAACCTGGACAAGAGTTGAGAGTTTAGGCAAATAACATTTTTAGAGCCTTCTTTTTCATCTCTGAAAAATGAGGATAAGGATACATACCACACACACTTGAAAAAGTATTAGAAGAGATAATGTGTGTCACCGCAACAATTGGGGCCACTATGGTGATCTCTGATTTTTTTCTGAGCCCTCAGTGTGGCCCCTACATCCTCTACTTTCCTAAAAGCATCTCTTTTCCCATCCCCTGCAGTGGTCTTGTATCTTCACCTGCCCACTGCTTATTTATGGTGGGGGCATATATGCATGTAAAGCTCAGGCGTGTGACGTAGAACTCATTATCCTAAACTGGTTCTGCTTCTTGTGTCCTCCGCCTCAGTAAATGAAATTGCCATCCACTCAGTAGATCAGTGTATAGTCTGGGAATTCATTCTTCATTTCTTCCTCCTCTTTGCTCTCCACTCCTAATTAACCACTAAGCCTTGTCAGTTCATCACTACCTGAGCCCGTACTGTCAACATTCCTGACTTGTTCTTCATGATAATCTGTAAATGGGAATCCCACCTCCACTGCTATATCCCCTATATTTACAACATACAAATGTGAAGACTTCCAGACCATCTGTATTTGGCTGTGTCTATCTACTTGTGTTTCCTTATCATAGCACTAATTGTGATATATTAGGACACAAGCTTATTTGTAATTATTCCTACCCTGTGAACTCTCTGATGGAGGGAGATCATGTTTGCCTTGATAGCACTATATACAAACGCAGTCGATGGTAGGGATGCTAGAAACATTTATTAAAAGAATCAAGACACAAGGCAACTAGCCCAACTACTAGTGCATTGTAACTCTTCTCCTTTTCATGCTCTTTACTTTTACTCTGTTTTCTCTCCTACTTATGATAGTTACTGGTTATAATTGCCATCGTTATTATCATAATCATCACCATCATAATTACAATCATCAATCATCACCTAATATCACCTCTATAATAGCAGGGAATT
The DNA here is from genome assembly GCF_018350195.1 of Panthera tigris. NCBI lineage: Eukaryota > Metazoa > Chordata > Mammalia > Carnivora > Felidae > Panthera > Panthera tigris. The sequence continues at coordinate 20,304,246 of NC_056663.1, read as the reverse complement.
GCTAATAACAGCCCAACCTGGCTAGCAGGCCAGAGGAAAAGGCTTCAGGGGCATGAGGAAAGCTGTTCAGAAGACTTTGGGGTAAAGACAGGTATTTAGGGCTGTCCTCGACCTCTTGTTTCTTTAATTTTTTTGAAGTCATCTTTTGGAGGAAGAGTATCAGGGACTCTTTTCACGCTGATCTCCCTGGATCATGAGCCTGACTGCTCTCAATGGAAACAGAAATGTTGACCACATCTCTTATGCCCTAGCCATTGGGCTCCATCTAGGCCAGGGTTTTGAATCAATTAAATGAACCCCATTCTTCATTTCTTATACTTTGGTTCTCATTTTTTCTCTTTCAGTGTTTTCTTGCTCTCTTTGTCCACAGGGACCCAGTACTCTCATGTCTGGAAGTGTTTAGGTCTCTACTGTTACATATAGAGATTAAATGAAGAAAGATTAGGCAAGTTGCTGAAAGTCACATACAACTAGCTATTCACATAATCGAGGCTAGAATTGTGGTTTTCCGAATTCCAGGCTAGTTTTTTCTATCATATTTATTTGCCCAATGATGATTCACTGGCTGAAACACATAAATGAGTTTGGAAAGGAGCAATATGGTATTGTGTGTGTGTGTGTGTGTGTGTGTATGTGAACATATGTGTGTATGTGTTTTGCCGGTGAGCAAGTGTCTTTTGTTGCTTATTCCCTTCTGATTGCCCTCTACCACCATCATGACTCTTCATATTCTCTTCCATTTTCTTCTTATCTTCTCCTTCACTTGCTCCATTCTCTGCCTATATTCTCTCTCCATCAATTGCCCCTTTTCTAATACGCCCTTCATTTCTTCCCAAATTCTTATCTCCTTCATCTTTTGCCTTGTTATTTCTCCTTCCCCTGACTCTGGTGGCTCTGAAGGTTCAATGGATCCCTAAAAAATGTAAAATGCTGGATTTTAAGGAACATTAAAGACATATAATTTTGATTAATTTATACTATAGCCAGTTTTATGAGGACTATTTGATGGCCAATGAGCCTTTCAAAAGTCTTAACATTTTTTTTTTCTGAAATTGTAATGTTACATTTTTTTGAATAAAATTATCTCAAACACTGGAAGACCAGATTTTTCTTGGGCACTCTATTTCTTTGCTCACAAAAAGGTACGATACCTATCTTTGTGTTATGGAAGCTACATGAGATGGATCCTCCAAAAATTGTGAAGCAGGAGAAAACTTTATAGTGTGTATCTATTTCCTGTCCTTGAGGGGCAGTGGCAGGTTTGGGAGGGCAAGAAGGTGAACATGAATTAAGTAGACTGTTGTCAAGGTGGAGTCTGATAATGGCAGGAATCTGGAAAGGCAAGATTGCTGGATGGAGAGAAATTTAAGGAGTGGCCCAGGGGCTTGGGACCTTGGCTGACCAATATGGGCAGAGATTAAGGCTGGTGCAGCTGTGAGGCGGGCTGTCATGGTAAGGTCCAAGGTCGACTAAAAGTAAGGCATCTTTCTCTGCTGGCATACTGGAGCTCTTGTTGCCCCCCAAAACATGGGCAGCTCATGTCTTCCTCCATCCCTCATGGTAGAGCTTCCTAAAGGGCCAGTCTTATAAAAGCAGAATCTGAACATGTGTAAAAGTATCCGACTCCTTCTTTATGGTGGGTCACTGATGGTCAATGGTGGATGGCTATACCTCCAAGGAAATTAATACTCCAGGTCCTCATGTGCTCTTTTGGCAATCCGTCCACCCTGATCATCAAGCTACTGATGTTCTCTATTAGCAACCCATTGTTTTATGTGGTCCATCACTTTCTGGGAAGCAGGAGGAAGGACAGTAGCAGGAAGCCCTTACTTCTCCCTCTATCTAGGTTCCCTTTAGGCAGGAGATTAAAGTACTGGGCTTAGTGAGCTATCAGAACATCTGAATGGGAGGATACCTGGCTGTGGGTAAACATCTTAAGCCTGCCTCATGCATCTTCTGGTCTGGACAGTCTGGAGTGAAGGTTTTTCTGTGGTTTCCATTTATGGTATATAGAGATTAAGATCACAAATTGTGGAGGCAAAGTGCTCCACAACTTTCTAACTGTGTCATCCGGGACACATTATTTCACCTCTTTGTTTCTTAGTTTCTTCAACTTTAAAATTGGAATAATAATAGCAGAAGTAAGTGTATGTTAGTATTAGCTATTTATATTTGCTGTGTTTACAGCTGTGGGTGTAGTTTTACATTCAGGCTGGCACAGGGAAGATAGTCTTTGTGGAATATTGAATACACTTTGAGGCTGTTGGGAAAATAATGTTTTCAGGTCTATGTGGTAAATTAGATAGATTAGGTTAATGACCTAATCTGAGGTAGATTAAGGTTGAGCACACATTTCTTCCTTCTACTGTACTTTCCTGTACTACAGAAGCTGCAAAGCCCAAGACTACATTTTTTTCAGATGTCTTTCTGCCTAGGAGCCTAGATGCAAATTGGCCTTGCCAATTGGGTTTTCTCATGTAAGGTTTGGAAGGCAGGAATGGGAAGGAGGTAGTCACCCTGCTGGGAAGCTCAGTGGTGGAGGGAAAGTTTTTCTGTAGCAGTGTTTGAGAGTCTGATCACTAGCTTCAATGGGTATTGAATGGCACTTGCTTCCTCATTCCCTAACTTTCCTGATTGGGCTGCTCCCAGTGGATGGCCAACTCTGCAGGGGTGTTCTGGGAGTACTTCCTGGAGACTCAGTGCTGAACTCACTTCTCCTTTCTATCTTGCTAGCACCCAGTTTCCTATATGTCACTCTTTCTACTGACTGGTTGTGGTTTGTGCTTTCTACATCTGAGCATTAATTTTAGTCTAGAGAAGCATAAAGGAAAGGGCAATCTTGTCTGATTTTCCAAAGCTGGAAGAGCACAGCTATTAATTATATGGTTTCATTTGATGCCCCACATGCAAGTACTTTCCTAGGATTCTTCATTTATCAGCTTGGGCTCTGAGGACTTTCTTAGCTCTTGTAAGATATGCTTAGAGATTTTCCTGTATTTACTCATATTTTTCTCAAGTTGACTACAAGAGAGAGATCTGACTATCAATCATGGTATTGCTAAGAGCTGTAATTATGTGATGGGACTTGGGTGTTGTGTTATGTGATAAATAACTTTAACGTGGAAGTATTAAGTTCTAATTGTTCTACTGAAACAATATATCCTTTCTAATGTTTTACAGTTGCCATATTAAACAAATTATAGGGTGGTAATGGAGGAATTACTTAGATTGGGACCATGTTTTTGTCTTCATATTTTGATGAGTTGTCAACCTACATCTTGAGAGGTGGGGAAGAGATTCTGCCAGAAGGGTTAAATGAATAGATGCCCATGGTTGAAAATCTGGCAGAGGATTAAAATATTAGATAGAATTTGAAAGACTACTCCTGCTGTGGGGTTCCTATATAATAGAACAAGGTGGGAACAGCTGTGCTGATTCCTTGCAGGCTTGAGTATGATTATGTATCCTGACTGTGAGGAGGGCTCTTTCTCCATAGTGTATGTCAACGTAGCTTGGAGTAGTTCAAATGTACAAATTAAACAATTAGCATATGTCTTTGTATCTTCAAATTCTAGGCTCACTATAAGTGCTTAAATAGAATAAGGCCCTGCAAAATGCCGAAAACTAACTGCTGGTCCAAGAGGAGGGAGGGGACTGAATGTAGAGAAATGTGGCATGAAATTACGAGGACATCTTCATAAATTGAGGTCCAAAGTCCTGTGGATCTCCTTGTTGGTAGGTTAATGAGTATCTACAAGTGAGGGAGAGGATTAGGTGGCCAAGAATTTTAGTCATACACACTGGGTTTGTGTAGGAGAACCCAGCTTAGCTGAGTCTGTTTCTGTTTTGGTTTGTTTGTTTTGTTTTTTAGATTACTCATATAAGTGAAATGGTATGGTATTTGTCTTTCTCTGTCTGACTTATTTCACTTAGCATAATACCCTATAGATCTATCCATGTTGTGAATAGCCAGATTTTGTTCTTTTTTATGGCTGAGTAATATTCCATTGTCTATACATACACACAATATCTTTGTTATCCATTCATCTGTCAGTAGATTCTTAGGTTGCTTCCATATCTTGGATGTTAAAGATAATGCTGTGATAAACACAAGGGTGCATATAACTATTTGAATTAGTGTTTTCATTTTCTGTTGGGTAAATACCCAGAAATGGAATTGCTCAATTGTACGGTACTTCTTTTTAATTTTTGAGGAATCTCCATAGGCTTTCCGTAGTGGTGTACAAATTTACATTTCTACCACCAGTGTGTGAAGTTTCCCTTTTCCCTGTGTCCTCATCAAGACTTGTTATTTCTTGTCTTTCATTTTAGTCATTCTGACAGACGTGAGGTAGTATTGCACTGCAGTTTTAATTTGAATTTCCCTGATGATTAGTGATGTTGAGTATCATGTGTCTATTGTCTATCTGTATGTCTTTTCTTTGGAAAAATGTCTATTCATGTCCTCTGCCCACTTTTTAATTGGGTTGTTTGTGTGTGTGTGTTATTGAGTTCTTTATATATATTGGATATCAATCCCTTATCAGATATATTATTTGTAACTATCATCTCCCATTCAGTATTATTTCTTGAGGTAAGCCTCTATTACTATAAACTTCGCTCTTAGAACTGTTTTTGCTGCATCGCAAAAATTTTGGAACATTTTGTTTCCATTTCCATTTGTCTCAGTGTATTTTTTAGTTTTTCTCTTTGAGTTCTTCATTGATGCATTCGTTATTTAATTATGTGTTGTTTAGTTTCCAGATGTTTGTTCCAGATATTTTTTTCCAGTTTTCTTCTTGTAGTTTATTCTTAGTTTCATATCACTGTGGGTGGAAAAAATGCTTGATATGATTTCAATCATTTTTAAATTATTGAGACCTGTTTTGTGGCCTAACATATGATCTATCCTGGAGGATGTTTCATGTGCACTTGAAAAGAACGTATTCTGCAGTTTTCAGATGGAGTGTCCTGTGTGTATCTCTTAAGTCCATTGGTTTAATGTGTTTTTTAAGGCCAATGTTTCCTCACTGATTTTCTCTCTAGATGATCCACCCATTGATGTCAGTCAGGTATTGGAGTCCCTAGTATTATTGTATTGCTTTCTATTTCTCTGTTTATTTTTCTTATTATTTGTTTTATATATTTAGTTGCTTGCATGCTGTATGCATAAATGTTACAATTGTTATATCCACTTGTTGGATCGACACCTTTATCACTGTTACATTTTTTGTTTTAAAATGTGTTTGATATAAGTATTGGTATCCCAGCTTTCTTTTCATTTTTCTTTGTGTTGTATATCTTTTCCATTCCTTCACATTCAGTCTGTGAATGTCTTTAAGTTTGAAGTAAGTCTATTGTAAGTTTTTAAAAAATATTTATTTATTTATTTATTTATTTATTTATTTATTTATTTATTTTTAAAGTGTATTTATTTTGAGAGGGAGACAGAGCATGAGTGGGAGTGGGGAAGAGAGAGAGAGAGAGAGAGAGAGAGAGAGAGAGAGAGAGAGAATAGAAAGCAGGCTCTGCACCAACAGTGCAGAGATGTATGCAGGGCTTAAACCCATGAACTGTGAGATTATGACCTGAGCCAAAACCAAGTTGGACACTCAACTGACTGAGCCACCCAGGTGCCCCTTACCATTTTAATTATAATGTGTTTCGGTGTCTTTCTCTTTGGGATCATCTTATGTGGAACTCTCTGGGATTCCTGGATCTAGATGTTTGTTTCCTTTTCCAGATTGGGGAAAGGACCAGCCATTATTTTTTTCTAATAACTTCTCTGGACTTTTCTCTCTCTCTCTCTCTCTCTCTCTCTCTCTCTCTCTCTCTCTCTTTTTAGGACCACTATAATGTGAATGTTAGTTTGCTTGTCCCAGAGGCCCCCTAAGGTATTCTTAATTCTTTTAATTCTTTTTTTTTCTTTTGCTACTCTGAGTGTTTTCCATTGCTGTGTCTTCCAACTCACTGATTTGTGCTTCTAATTCATCTATTCTGCTGTTGAACCCCTCTAGTGTATGTTTCAGTCCAATTATAATTTATGTTTGGTACTTTGTTATATTTCCTGCCCCTATGTTGAAGTTCTTGCTGTGTTCATCTATTCTTCTTCAAGATCAGTGAACATCTTTATGACCATTACTTTGAGCTCTTTATCAGGCTGGCTGGTTGCTTATCTCATTTCATTAAGGGTTTTTGTTTTGTTTTGTTTTCTGGAGATTTGCCTATTCTTTGGTTTGAAACATATTCCTCTGTCTCCTCATTTTGCCTGTCTCTCTATGTTTGTCTAATGTATTAGGTGAATCAGCTACTTCCCTCAGTCTTGAAGGAGCAGTCTTCTGTAGAAGCTTCTATGTGTGCACAATATCCCTGGCCACCAGAGCCAGGCATTCTATAAGAGTCCTTTAGGTTCATGTGTTCACAAGGCTGTGATAGCCCTGCAGCTAGTATACTGCGTAGGTGGGACTTGGAGTGCTCATCTGGTCTGGCTGTGGCTTGGGTGCTATGTAGGGTTGGCACAATGCAGAGTGCTCAACCAGCCCAGTTATGGTATGGGGTGTGCAGAGCATGCCTGCCCTCTAGCCTGCTAGAATGGCACTCATTTGCTCTGTCACTAGCAAGTTAGGATGAGATTGCAAAAACGGTGTCTACCAGTATTTTTGTCCCTATATAAAGTCCCTGCAGGTTCCCTTCCCTCTGGCAGCCACTTTAAAATAAGTAAATGGGTCTCCTTTGATTATGGTCTGGGTGCTTTTCAATCTGTTGTTTTTGCATTATATTTCAGGGTGAATGGGTTTGTGCTTGAGTCCTTTAAGAGTGAGGTCTTCATTCCCTGTAATTCTCCTGGTCTTAATCCCACTGCTTTTCAAAACCAGGCATATTGGGTGCCTGTCTTTTCAGTGCTGGCCACCAACATGAGGTGCCTTATTGGAGCACAATCCCTTTGCTCCTTGAGGGAGAGTTATGTATTTTGAGATCCCTCCCAATTGTGGGGTCACCACATCTGGAGCAGAGTCCTGGGCAAGGCTGTATCTCTGCCTCTCCTACCCTCCTTGATGAGTCTCTTTTGTCTTTTGTTGTGGAGGGACTTTCACCCAGTTCTTAGGTCCTTTTCAGAGGAAAACTGTTGTATGTAGCTATATATTTGTTGTGTCTGTGGGAGGAGGTAAATTTAAGATCTTCCCATACTGCCATCTTGAACCCCCTACTATCCCATTTGTATATTTGGTTTTCTCAAAAGACTGAGTTTCCATTTTCTTGTATGAGTGGGACTGTAGACATCCGTCTGTTTTTAGATAGGCTTCCAAACTTTCCTCCACCTTCACTCCACTTCAGAGGTATATGGTTCCCTGGAACTTTAAGAATATTGCAGCTTTTTTTAAGGCTAAGAACCTTTTAAAAAAATATTTATTTTTGAGAGAGAGAGACTGAGAGAGAGAGAGAGAGAGAGAGTGGGGGAGGGGCAGAGAGAGAGAGGGAGACAGAGAATCTAAAGCAGGCTCCAGGCTCTGAGCTGTCAGCACAGAGCCTGATGCAGGGCTTGAACCCATGAACCACGAAATCATGACCTGAGTTGAAGTCGAGTGCTTAACTTACTGAGCCACCCAGGAGCCCCAAGGATATTGCAGTTTTAATCAAATGGTTTATTGGCTTTTTTTTTTTTTTTTTTTTTTTTTTACTGCTTACTGAGGAATTGTCTTTTTTGGTCCACCAATCAATTACCACATGTCTTTCTGCTTTCTAGCTCTGGTTTCTTTTTCCATTCTCTCTATCCTTGTAGGTTTCAGCCCTGGAAATTTCCTGTTGTGATGTTTTAGTGGAGTTTTGCAAGAGAACGAAATTAGATCTGTGGAAGTCTTAGTTTCTTTCCTAGGGCAGTTTGCAAATCCTGAAAGGAGGTGGCTACATCTTCTCTCAGAAAGCCTCCTTTCTATCCTGGAGAATGTGGGGTTCATCTGAGGATTTGGCTGCCTTTCAGTTCGTGAAGAATCAGATATTTGTTCACAGCTGTATTGTTCACTGAGGCTTAGCCTACCTTCTGGGCACAAGACAAAGGTTCCAACAACAGGACCCTGCCCTGAACCTTGGCACTGTCTTCTCTCTCTTTTTCTTTTTCAATACTCCACCCTTTATTCTGTGACCATGTGCAACCCCAGTTAGTCCCCTATCTCAGATAACCTGAGTTGAGTGCATGCCTCCCTGAGTCCTCAGAACTCATTTTCTGGAGGGTCTCACTGGGGCTAGAACTCTCAGAAGTTTTCCTATGCCACTATCATATTTCCCATTCTTTTAATGCCCCTCCAGATGATGGATTAACTACTTCACTAGGTATTTGTCCAAAACTAAAAATGGCTCAATGCATTCATTATACCTTAAAGCCTTTTTGCTTTCAAGCACTAGTGGTCTTACACCTGTAGCTCAAGGGGTAATAAAGGTAGGATATTCAGGCAGTATTTTTGACGGAGGATTTTTTCGTTAGCATCTGTTTATATAAAGCCACCCTAGTGAAAACATTGTGTCTTTTTTCTCATTTGGGAGCTAAACTGACTAACTCTACTGGGGGTAAGACAAGGTAAGAATACAGACTTCTTGTGTTCCAAAAAGAAGATGCTGCTTGGACAATTTGTTTCTGGCGGGTTTCGATGTACAAATATTCCAATCTTGCAGAAATCAACTGGATTTCATGGAATTTGAAGCCAATTGAAAGACAATCAGATGGAATCATTTCAAGAATTCAAAGCACTCAAAGAAAAAGTGTTTGCTCAGCTACAGTGATTGAGAAATTGAAGGAAGGTAGAGTGATATGTCATGGTTGGTTATGTGCTGCTCTGATGCCAGTTTGGAATAAAAGCTGAACTTTGTTGTTGAAAGCCACCGTGGAGAGTGGAAACATTGTGGATTGCTGAGTGGTGAAGTATTATTTTCTGCATTTGATCTTAGCCAAAAGGCCGAGAAGCGATGGAGTATTATTTTCTTATCCAGAAATAGCAGCATCCTTGCTTCAATGGGATGGGGAGATAGCATCAATCCTTACTATTGCAAAGAGCCCAGTTGCGTTCTTTTTTTAATTTTGAAAGAGTAAATATTTAAATAGGTAATACAGAAAAGCTATTGCCAGTTTTCCTCCGTGGATCATGGCTAGGAGTTAAAAGAGAGAGTTGAGCAGAATTCGCATCTGGAGAAAAAATATTATAGAAATTATATGTAATCCTTTTAAAGCAAGGACATCAGGATTCTTGATTTGCAATTGGCTAAATTGAGCAAACTTTTCTCTGAAAAGCCGTTTTAAGAGAAAAAAAATTATGAATTTTCTTAAGCCCTGTGATTAGAGTGTAATATGTATTTATGTTCCCCCCAGGCGCCACACAATAAAAATGGTTAAAACCTTTAGTCCTTTTAGTAGTTCACAGTTTTATTGCCAAAGTTATTTTGTAGATTTTATGCTTAAAGCAAGGTCAGTGTATTGCACTGTATAAATTATTCTAAGTAATTGCTCAGTTATTTTATAGCTTAGTCACAGGATTTTTTCATTATTAAACGTAGCCTTTCCTTTAAAGTTGGGATGAGAAGGGCAATATAAATCACAGGGCAGCTTGCCATTGGGGGTTTCAACTTTACCTGTGATAAGGGTTTAATAACAATCTGGCCCAGACACCAGTTCCCTCTCAATTACCTTTCCACATGGGCATTAGTTCACACTGTTTATTAAAAACTCCCCTTGTAGTTTTTAAATGGAGTGTTTCAGATTAATGGCCCCCATGGAGTTTAACTTCATTGCACTTCATTAAAGCTAGATTGTACAAAAGGTTACTTCAATTAAATCCAGAACACGACCTTAAATCTGTATAGATTTTTTCAGAAAATGTGATAAAATTGCTCTGCCAATCCTTTGAGATTAACAAGGCAACATCCCTTTCAGTAACTGAAGTGCAAAACTTGTGAGCCTGTTCTGAATTTTCATATTGCTGTACATTTGGATTTTACAAAATTAGAAGCCAATCCATGGAAAGAGTCTGGAGTTATATATAAATGGATCAAGTTACTGGAGAAAAGACCCACCACGTGGGACTAGAGAGTTTGTGAAACCTTTAGTTATGCTTGAGTAGATGTTATGAGTTTGGTACATTAGAAAAAAAATATTTTTGTTTTCCTGGTAATAAAAATATCTTTCTGAATAGCTTGGTTTGTGTCTTCCAGCATAGAAAGTGATATAAAATTTTCTGAGAGGTTTTCCCCCTCAGCTCCTCCAAACTGTAAAGAATAGCTTGTGGCAGTTCCTAACCACTGTTTCCTCTGAAAATTCATGATAATTGGAAGCATTAATTACCCATCCTACACCCTGAGAATGTGGTCTCATTATCTTGAGGCAATGTGTGAATTGATGCTCATTAACACCATAAGTCAATAGCTCAATTTTATCTTTTTGTGGGTTTCAAGTGACTCAGTGAAACCAGCCCAGATCTATTTTCTCCTCTTTTTGGATAGATGAGATGTCAGAGCGGTACATTCTCCAAACCAGTAGTTGTATCTTGCTTATAATCTTAAGAGCTCTTATATTGTAAATATTTTTTTAGCTGCTATTGATTTTTATTCTTAAAAAAAAGTTAAGCTGAAAATTGCTAAGTGTTTAAGTATCTGATACTTTTATTCTTTGCCACTATATGTCAGAGCTGCAGCGTTTCTTCCTACATCTGAATTTGTATTTTTGTTGTTTCCTGCTTTATAAAGCTGGTATCTTTTGCTTTCTGTCCAGGTTTTGTGTACTTTCTATGACTGAAAGGAGCACTTACAAAGGGATGCAAAAATAATCTAAGCATTTGTTTAAATACCTTACACATATACCTGACAATATTCATAGCACACTTGTGTGCAAGGTCAGTACTAAGCAAAGGGAGAAGAGGTGATGGAATCTGAGGAAAATGACACCAAAGCCCTCCCACCAGAGGTACTGACATATAAGCAACTTCTCTGGGTGAAGACACTGAAGCCCTGAGTTTAACTATGTTTTGTATGAAGGATGGCCAAGCCCTTATATGATTACCACTAATTAACAACTTGGTTCATTAAACTAGCATGTTACCTATTTGGACCCTCAGGGAATAATCAGAGAATTGAATGTATTTAGATTTCAAGAAACTGGCAAGTCAAGAACACGGGGTGCTACAGAAAGAGAAGTCCCACTTGGTGTCACAGTGGGATAAGGATTTCTGGGCAACCAGAAGATCGCATGAGGACCTTGGATCTTCTACCGGGTGGATACCCGGTATTGGAAGTACTAAAGTAATGGATAGGAATTTGAGCTGAAAGGAAACCTTTCTTATTTTAGGATTTGGTTATGCTTGAGAAGAGGCTGTAAGCCTGGGACATTTGGGTTGTCCACCCATACTGTTGGTTGGCTGTTCTCAAAGTTGAAGAACCTTGGAAATTCTTGAGACCCATTCATTGGAGCCAACAAATCAAAATCTTCACAATTATATATAAAGTTTATTTGCCTTTTTTACTCTGGTTCTCTTCCAAGTATACAATGGAGTGGTACTATAACAGACCGAATAGAGAAGCAGATAGGAGGGTTTAGATGTCTCCTGCTGTGGAAGATATTAAAAAATGTGAAAAATGTGAAAATAATGGGCTCTTCTCACTACACTCCTTTTGTTTTGGAAGGTATTTTTCACAAAAATATGTTGCTTATGTTAATATGTAATGAATTTATTATTGTTACAAACTGAATAAATATTTCAAAAATTATTAGTTTTATTTGTTTATTTTTATTATTTTGGAGAGAGAGAGAGCACAAGCAGGGAAGAGGGGCAAAGGGAGAGAGTTAGAGGATCCTAGGCAGGCTCCATGGTGACTGTGGGGACGGACATGGAGCTTGACCCAACTATCATGACCTGAGCTGAAATCAAAAGTCCAACACACTACTGATTGAGCCATCCAGGCACCCATAGCTTTAATTTTTAATTTTAATTTTTAATTTGGTAAATACAATAAGTATAAATTAAGTAAACAAAATCTCTTTGAGGTACTTAACTTTCGAGTATAATGTGTTCTTGTCCAAAATGTTTGTGAGACACTCTTCTAGGTGATGAGTAGACGCATCCATGCCATAGCTTGTAACGGGTTCAGGAACTTCCTGTGTGGAATGCTGGCTCTTGGAATTTTAAAGTCCTTGGAATATCTCTATCCATGTTTTTCTCCAAATGTGGTTCGGGAAGAGAAAATTTGCTGAACAGCTTTCTCTCATCATTAGAACGAATACAAAGAAAGATGTTTGTGGCTTTGGGAGTGGTAGTGAATAAGTAAGAAATAGAATTAAAAGGAAGAATTTGAGGTGTCAAAACAGGCTTACTCTTCACTTTTCTTTGGTGTAATAATTAAAATATTTAGCCACTGGAAAGATTTTATAATGAAACATCAATTTGTAGTAGATTTAATTGAAACTGGAAAGGGATATTTGGAACTATGATCTCTCAAATGAGTGTGGATGAGTGGTTGCAAGTTATGATCTGCCAGTTGAGAACTGGAAATTATTGGGATTCCTTGCATTGGGATGAGGCAAGGAGGTTGGAGTTGTGTAATCATGTGCACAGTAACTGGAGTAAACAGCAAATGGAGCAAACCCAGCTCTTACAATGGAGGGTTAGAATTCAGCAGTATTACTGAGAACATTTTGCCATATATTAAGCTGCCCATTCCACTATACTAGAAGATGATTGGCTATACTTGCAGGTAGGAATCGTTTGGAAAATCCCACTGACGGGCTCTGAATGCCTCGGTCAGGATTATATGCCCAACCCTTGACCAATGGGCAGAAACCAGGGATGGAGTACCACTAAAACAACTTCGACTAGGCGTGCAGGATGGAGAGGCAGGAAAAATAGTTCTCCACATGAGGTGATACCTGATTCCCAGAAGAAAGAAGCAGCCCTGGGCAGAAAACAAACAGCCTTAGTCAAGTCCTGAATAACTTTGCAACTGGATTCTTACAACAATTTCTTCACTGGTCTCTTTGGTTATTCCCATCACTGCCAGATCAATAATCTCTCTAAACCCATGAAGTCATGCCAACTTTGAAGTTTATATGCTGTATGTGAGAACTCCAGGACTTATTTATCATCTATCTACTGGCTGTTTGTACCCATAAACAACATCTTTCCAATTCCCTCACCCCCAGTCACCACCATTTTATTCTCTGTTTTTACCAGTTCAGCTTTGTGAGATTCCACACATAAGGGATACAATATTCTTGGAGAGTGATCTTAATTTTCTCATTTCCAAGTGTTTAGAAGAACATTTTATTGTTTCATTGGCAACAATTACTATTTGACCTTCATAGCAACCCTATTAGGCAGACAGGGCAAATGAATATCACCCCCAGTAGATAAGGGAATTGAGGCTTAAAGCGTTAGGAAATCTGTCCAAATTGACACAAAGTGATTGTATAAAACAGCATTCAAATTAAGATATTCCTAATACAGGCCTGCCTGATAGAAGACCATTTCTTTATATTAACTAGAACACATAGCAAAGTGCTGGGATCATTACAGGTGCTGAATGTATATTTAAAACTGAATGAAAACCCCTCTATGAAAACAAATTGAAACAGACTATTAGTATCATGAGGCACCACTCACTGTGAAAGACTCGGATACAGGTTTTTGTTCCTCACGGATAACTCTGTCAAGCTACTAAACTAATTTGAGTTTTACGATTTGTAAAATGAATGTCATAATTCTTCTTGATGTGAATTAGTCAGGGTGTGAGTGGACCATGAAGATTCAAGAGAGTTTACTGGAATGGTCATGAGTCATAGTCATATGGATGAGACTTTAGGAAGCTAAAAAGCAGGAAGTTTAGGATCACAACCAAAGCTTTCAAGGTCATAGAGTTATAATGGAAGTGAGGACCTTGGGTAGATCTCTGATCTACAGCAACTGTAACTGTGAAGAAAACCTTCTTCCAGATTATCATCTTCCATTTAGATTTAGGCTTTCCTGAGTGACCTCTCACCCAGACAGAATTCTCTGACTTGGGTATTAATTTCTGAGTTTGGACAAAGAACATATCAATGAAGTGCTCATTTGCAAATGTCAGAAATCAAGCCTGACTAATTTAAGTATAAATTTATTAGAAGTAATATTCTTTAGAAGTATATTTAGAAGAATCAATTACAAGTCTTGAGAACCATACTCAAGATATGCAGAAACCAAGTGAAACTAGGCAGCTCTGATCAGTTGCTTCCTTGATGCCGCTGTTCTATTTAATGTCACTGTTACAATGGCTTTACAGAATCTCTACCATCCTTCAAGGTTTATATCACTTTCTTAAGATCCTAGACCTGGGAAGGAGCTCTGATTGGTCAAGCCTCGGTTATATGCCTTTGCTCTAGCTTCCTGGGAGCAAAGAGGTCAGATGTCTGTTTTTTCCTTGGCTTCTGTAATGGGAAATGTTCCAAATAGAAAATGTGGGGCACTGTTTTTGTTTTATTTTATTTTATTTTATTTTATTTTATTTTATTTTATTTTATTTTATTTTATTTTATTTTATATTTCATTTCATTTCATTTCATTTCATTTCATTTCACTTATTTTGATTAATCTTTTCTCTGAACTTCAGTATTCCTACTCTTTGAACAGCTGGGTGGGCTCTTGAGCCAGCCTTGGCCTTTGTCTTTTTTTTTCTTCCCAACTACCTACCAGGCTATAAAATTGTAGCTAAGGTTCATTGAGTTTGGCAAAAGTCCAACGGTCACAACTTGGTTGTAGTGCTCTGCTTACTTTCCAGGTCTCTGGTTTGACTTAGATTTATAACTCTTAATATTTCTTACTTTCTTGCCAGCTCATCAATGTACTTTAAAAAGATTTAAAGATATTGTATCTACTATTTTACCAGTGTGCCTATCTAGTATTTCTATAACCATGCATGGACTAGGAGTTAGGACTAGTTTTTTGTAATTGTTGTATTAAAATGAATAAAAGTATGCATGTGGGAGAGAGTGAAAGAAATGATTCCTGGTGGTGAAAGAAGGAGGGGAGGGACTATATTTAAATAAACATGTTCAGGTGATGAATCAAAAGGACCAAAGGGCTATTAATTAATGCTCAGCAGACAGAGCCAAATATAAACATCATGCTGTACTTTTTTTGGATTATTTATTATGAGCCTGGTATTTCTTCAATTTAAGCACTTCCTTATAGAATAATATCCCGAGGACACACAGACTCTGAGATACAAGAGCCAGGTGGTCAAAATGAATATAACAACCGTATCAAATCAACAGTACGCATTCGAGTTTAGTGCCATTTATGGGATAAGCTTCTGAGCATATCTATTTGGGCTCTGCAGCCCAAGAAAACTCCCAGAGGTAGATGTGTCTGATGAGAGCCATGCTGAAGTCAAGATGAAGTTAACTTTCTTTAATGAAAACTAGAGGATCAATGGGAGGATATTGTTTCTATTCCTATAACTGGTAGTTTAAATTTGGTCACTGCTCACTAAGTTTAAAAAAGTGTAGTTGATAGAGCGTATTGATGAAGAAAAACACAATTAATTACGTTGTCACATTGTTCTGAACCTGCCATAATGGCTTCAGAGGAACCCTTGACTCAACCCCCATCTCTGTAAGTCTCCTGTTGGATGTGTCACCCTAGGCATGCTGTCTTATGTAAGCCTGAACTGCCATGCAAACTCTCCATGCCTCTGTTTCCCTTATGCTGTATTTTGGAAACTTGTTGTAAGACTTAAAATACTCAGACAACTTTTAGGTATTATGTATAATACATTGATGCTAATTGATACAATATATTGATTCTAAGGTAGGATTGATTTTTCATAGTTCTGCTTTTTAAATTATATGATCAACTTGAGCAGTATGAAACATACAGTGTTAAATTGCACTGGTGAGACTTCCAAAGGTCAAATAAATACCCCTTTCTCCCTGTAATATGTGCAATCATGTTTCATTTAACCAGCAATATAAGAACATATAAATGACTTTGTCAGGTAATTGAAAGTTACCCCTTAAAAAGCTTTAACTTCTTAAAATTTTAACTTGTTTGAATGGAAAACATTAAGAATTGCATTGCCCACCTCCTGAAATTAGGGATAAAAGTACAGAAAAGTATGAAGACTAATCAAATCCATGTTTCCATCACACAGATTTTCCTTCTTTATAAATAGAGGATATTGAGTACAATTTAATATTTATAAAATCACCTCGCATTATTAGCCCAAATGTTATTATTACCTCATTCTGTGTGATGAAAAATACTCAGAAGTTTGGGGAGTGTGTGGATAGTTCAAAATTTTATTTACATGCCTGTAGAAAATGTGGAAAACATAGAGAAGAAAATAAAAATGACTATAACCTTACTAGGTGGACGTAATCACTATTTCTTAATAAAGTTAACGTGTTACTGTCTATATACTTTTCTGGTACTTTCTTAACTTTTTAATATATTGTGAATGTTTTCTCATAGCCTTAGATTATCTGAATAACTTACATTCTAATGGTCACATAATTTCCATTGTGTTGTGGTACCTTTATTTTCTTAATCAGTCTCTCATTGGTAGATACTTATATTTTCCCAGTTTTAAGCTATTGTAAGCAATAATGCAGTAAATATCTTTGCACACAAACCTCAATGGACATCTTAATTAATTAACATATTCATCAAGAGTTCATGGAGCACTTACAATGTGTTGGGCAACGTTCTAGGTGTTTGCAATACAAAAGAGAGTAATCCTTGCCCTCACAGAATTTGTATTCTAGTAGACAGAGACTGACAACGAAAGCTATAATCCATAGTAACTACTTTTAGATGGTAGTGACATGTTTTGTGAATCAATGGTTGACAAAGTTGTTTGCAGGATTCCTTTACATACCTTAAAATTGTCGAGGACCCTTAAGAGCTTTTGCACTTATTGGTCATAGCTATCTATATTCACTATATTAGAAATTAGGCTGAGAAATTTTAAAAATATTTAATAACTCATTAAATGTTGTAAGTCCAATACCCTTGAAATAAATAATATTTTTATAAGAATAACTATATTTTCCAAAACACAAAAAATATTATTGAGAAAAATGAAATTATTCTATACATTTTTGTAAAATTTTTTGCTGTCTGATTAACAGATGGCATCTGGTCTCCTATCTGTTTCTGTATGCAGTATGTTGTGATAAATGGTTTTGGTTGTATGAGAGAAAACTCGGCCGCATATAGACATACAATTAGAAAAAGAAGAGTATTTCAATAAGCTTTTCACCTAATTTTGGACATTATTCTTTGATAGTTTACCAAAACTTGGCTAGTGGAAACTTCTTAAAAGTCAATTGCAATGTGGAATCTGAAGACATAGCAATAAGCTTTCATACTGTTACGTTCTAGCTTGAACTTTGAATGGAATTGTCATACTTGCATGATTTTGTAATATTATACATGGGTCATCTCAAAAATATTGGTTTATAACTTATGCATACACCCCAAGTATTGCCCCACTTTAAAATATAATACTGGGGCGCCTGGGTGGCTCGGTCGGTTAAGCGTCCGACTTCGGCTCAGTTCATGATCTCACGGTCTGTGAGTTCGAGCCCCGCGTCGGGCTCTGTGCTGACAGCTCAGAGCCTGGAGCCTGCTTCGGATTCTGTGTCTCCCTCTTTCTCTGCCCCTCCCCTGTTCATGCTCTGTCTCTCTCTGTCTCAAAAATAAATAAATGTTAAAAAAAATTAAAAAAAAATATAATACTCCAAAATCACATTCATTTCTATCATCACTTATCTCATTATAACAGTCTCAAGGGGCGGGTGCCTGGGTGGCTCAGTTGGTTAAGCATCCGACTCCTGGTCTCGGCTAAGGTCATGATCTCACAGTTTTTGGGTTCAAGCCCTTCATTGGGCTCTGTGTGGATGGTATGGAGCCTGCTTGGGATTCTGTCTCCCTCTCTCTTTGCCCCTTCCCCTGTTCTCTCTCTCTCTCTCTCTCAAAATAAAAGTAAATAAACATTAAAAAAAAAAGTCTTGAGGTATTGGGAAGTTTTCATACTGGAAATTTAATGTTGGCAATAAACACTTTCCTTGAAGTTACAGACTCACTTCATTGGATTTTTGTGAACATGTATGTGAAATGCCCAAGTCTGAACCACCATACTTTGCCATTCTTTCAACTATAAATATTGTTTCCCTGGAAAAAACTGGCTAGCTAAGTTCACAACTCAAACAGTCACACAAGTAATTTTCTTCAAAGCAACTATCTGAATTCAACGTACAACCAAAGTGCTTTGTGTATGCTTCTCGTTTCATCAAGGATAGAATTTGGTGATAACGTATCTTACTGCTTTAAGGTGATCCCTAAGTCTACTGAACATGTTTTACATTATGAGTGGTTGCAGGTGAAAAATACAGTGATCATTAGCAGAGTTTGCTGCCTCTGCCTTGATTTGTGCTAAGTTACCCAGCAGTTTACCTGTCATTACTATTGTAACATCAGTGTAAGTGTCAACACAGTGGAAAAAGCAAATATGTCTAAGTATGAAATAATAGTACTTGCTTAACCCTGAAAGGATCCTGGGGACATCCATGGGCTGGTGGAGCTCACATTGAACACTGCTGTCCTGGACAGCAGCCATAGATTATCTCTTCCTTTCAAGAAAGGATTTTCTGTTTTGTTTTTTTGTTTTTTGTTTTCTGTTTTGTTTTTGTTTTTGAAGATCAAGAGAGACAATTATTCAAGCAGTTAACTCTTGTAACTCTAACACTAAAAAGAGTTTTTGATAATTATCTCTCTTGGAGTTTAAAAAACAAAATAAGCAATAATGAATACTGAAAAGAAAAAGTGTAACAATAACATATTCCATGCTTACTTACTATGCTCCAGACCCTGTTGTCAAACTTTACATACACTTCACTTAACACACACAGCAACCTTAATACGCAGGTACTATTTTTGTTTCCATCTTACAATAAGAATTTAGGTAACGAAGAGGTTAAATAATTTACCCAAGTTTCTCTTAGCTAGTAAGTGGCAAAGCCGAGCATCCAACAGAGTTCTTTTTAACTCAAAGACCAACTCTATTCATCACTATGTAAAATTACTAATAAAATATTTTCTGGGGCACCACCTTGGCTGGCTCAGTGGGTTAAGCATCCGACTCTTGGCTTTGGCTCAGGTCATGATCTCACGGTTTGTGAGTTTGAGCCCCGTGTCTGGCTCTGTGCTGCCAGTAGGGATCCTGCGTGGGATTCTTTCCCCCTGCCCCCCCCCCCACCCCGGCCCCCTCTCTCTCCCTCTCTCTGTCTCTTAAAATAAATAAACTTAAAAAAGTATTTGTATCCTAATTACCTAAATGAAAATTTGGTATTCTTCCAGGCATACACATTAGTTTATCATGGACTTCTCTAACTATCATCCTTCAAATGTTAGGTCTTCCAGGAAGTCTTATTGTCCACTTGATCCAATTTGAATTTCCCATTTTAGGGCTTGCAATGGCTTCACTTATTGCATGTACCACTGTTTCCCATTATTGTTGTTATTCTTATCCCTCCCTCATTCTCACTAATTGTAAGCTCCGTTAGGTCAAGCATAACATCTTATTCACCTTTTATAGTCTATCCGCAAATTAACCACTGCAGCAATGGTCTGCCCTCCACTAACACTCTGTGAGCTTCAACTCAGCTGCGTGGTAGATCGCAAATTGCCACGATCTCTTTCCACTTCCTGTCATCCGGAAGTAGCGCATACTTTGCTCGCTCCTGGATCTGGTCTGACCTTATATTCTCTTTGGACAACACAAGGCAGCAGAAGTGACTTGTGCAAGTTCCAGGCTATGGCCTTCAGAGGCTTTGCATGCTTCTGTTTTCTCTAGGAAGGTTGCCCAGCCACTATGTGAATAAGCTCCAGGTAGCCTGCTGGAGGATGAGAGCCCATGCAGTAGAGATGAGTCATCCCGAGTCAGCCCCCACCCAACCACTCAGCTGACTGCAGTTGTGTGAGTGATCAGCCAAGATCAGCTATGTCTGGCCAGATTGCCAGAGCTACCCTGATGAAGGTAGCTCAGAGAGCCAACTCACATGGTTGTTGTATAAGTCAGGGTTCTTAAGAGAAACAGAACCAATAGGATGTGTATATTTATATGTGTGCGTGTATATGTATGTGTGTGTAGATACATATATATGTATATGTAATTTGTTCTATTTTATATAATTTGTTTCATATATATGTGTATATATATATATATATATATATATATGAAAGAGAAAGGGATTTATTTATTTTAAGTAATTGGCTTATGTGATTGGGGGTGGCAAGTTTGAAATTTGCAGAACAGGCTGGTAGGCTGGAGACCCAGAGAAGAGTCGTGTTACAGCTTGAGTGCAAAGGTAGCCTAAAAGCAGAATTCCCTCTTCTTTAGGCCTCAGTCTTTTTTTTCAGCCTTCAGTTGATTGGTTGATGCCCACCAAATTTATGGAGGGTAATCTGCATTGCTCAGTGTCTACAGATTAATGTTAATGTTAATCTTATCTAAAAAAATACCTTTACAGTGACAGGTTGGTGTTTGACCTAATATCTGAGTCCACTGTGTAGCCAGGATGACACATAAAAGTGACCATCACTATCACCAGATTTAAACTTTTAATTTTTAATTTTTTTTTGGATTTGATAGAGAGAGCACACATATCAACAGGGGAGAAGGGCAGAGGGAGAGAGAGAATCTTAAGCAGGCTCCATGTGGGGCTTGATCCCATAACCCTGGGATCATGACCTGAGCCGAAATCAAGAGTCTGACGCTCAACCTACTGAGCCACTTATGCGTCCCAAACACCAGGTTTAGGTTGGTTTTAGGGAGCAAAAACTATTTGATCCGCTTTGTAACCATCATCTCTGCTGATCTCTCGCATAATCAGCAGTCTTAAGAATTATTCAGCAAAGATGCAAAGTTGAGTAATTTCAAAAGAGAAAATAATTTTCTTATCCATGAAATTTTAAGCTTTGAAATATATATTTATAGAGAAAATAGTTTAAAATGTTGGCATTAGCTTTCTATAAACAAACTTCCTCTCTTTGCGACTGCAGTTGAATGGGACATGCGTCCAAGAGCAAATCAAAGCAAATACACACTTGTCTTTCCTGAAAGAAGGTTCGGTTGTTGTGTAGAAGATTCTTCTCTTCCTCGTCTAGTAAATGTTAATTGACCTCCTTACCTATTCCATGCCAGACCCTGAGCTAGAGATTCTCTCTCAGCATTAATCTCTGCTCTCCTGGTAGAAAAGTAAATGAGAGCATCTTTTTCCCATAGGAGTTCATTCTTTCCTTAAGACAATTTGCTCTTTTTTTATGTTCTGTCTCTATTCTGTGTGTTTAAGTACTTTCACTAGAATAATATGCACTGGCTGTTCCCATGGAAGAAATTACTCTTTTTTTTCCCCAGTCCAAAAAAAGTGTAGTATTGAACTGGTCCAGCACAGTCCTTCTTGCCAGTTCTTTGTTTCTTCATTTTGTTCACAGATCTCTTGAGGCAAGGATTACAAGCAGTGCATTGTTTGTGTTTCTGCCTCTTGGCAGCAAAAAAAGAGCTTGAAAATACTCCAGTAAGGGTATTTCCTGTGCCCTGAAATAAAAGAACTAGATGAAAGTGCTACTCACTTGAGATCTGCAAAACTTTCCAACTATAGTCAAATCTTGGCTTTTGACTCCTCTTCAGTTCTGAGACAAGGGATCTGCCTTCTTCCTTGAAAGTTTCTCTTCTGGCTGTAAACATTCTAAATGCATTGTACTATATTTGAGGACAAAATTTATGTTAGAAAGGAGATATAGTTCTAATAAGAACGATTTACAGGAGCCTCAGTGCTCGGTTACACTGGCTGAATGCTGTGCAAACATTATCTAATTTAACCCTTATGACAATCATGTAAGTTAGGTATGAAATTGAGGCAAAGATATTTACTTAGTAATTTGTTTAAGGATACTCAGCCAGTAAGTGGCAGGCTGGGCATGAACGCCTGAGTGTGACGCCACAGCTTATGGTCCTGATCACTACATTAGATAGACCAACGGGATGGATAAACCAGAGCAGTGTTTGCAGGGTGATGGTGCAGTTTCAGCTTACTGGTCAAGAATGCAGGTCTCAGACCAGGGCTGCCTCAGATCAACTCTTTGTTGCTTTACTAATTAGCTATTATTTAATTGCTCTGTGTCTCAGTTTCTTTCTCTTTTAAGTGAGGATAATGAGGGTCATCTGGGTGGCTCAGTCAGTTAAGCATCTAACTCTTGATTTTGGTTCAGGTCATGATCTCACAGTTCATGAGTTCAGAGCATCGGGCTCTGTGCTGACAGCGTGGAGCTTGCTTGGGATTCTCTGTCTCCCTCTTTCTCTGCCCCTCCACTACTCACTCTCACTCTCTCTCAAAATAAATAAATGAACATTAAAAAAAAAAATGAAATGAGGATACTGATATGCCTTTTCCTCGGGTTGTTATAGGGATTAAGTGAGTTAGTACATGTAAGGAGCTAATACCACTTGGCACATCCTAAATTCTAAGTGTTACCTATTCTTATAAAAATGTATGAATCCTTTTCATCAGGATGCCAATTTTCAGGTTTCCTGTGCAGGTATGTCAATAATCTTACATTTAGTTGCAAACGCCTGTTAGATTAAAGTTGTTTCTACATGATGCCAAAGTCCAAGAAAAGCCAATTTGGAAACAAGTCAAGCCAATTGCCAGTTCAATGAAAATAATAGACTCATTATTTGGTGTTCTGAGGAACAAAAGCAGCAACACTTTTTATCACATAGCTTTTTCAGTCTTTCCATTGGTTGCATAATTAAGATGAAGGCAAACTTCAATTTGTTAAGAAGAAAAAGGAAGGAAAACTGGTGGGGAAGTTAAGACTTTTTCAGAGTGGTTCCATACCATGCTCTCTCTAATGGTGCTGTAGAAAGTTCTGGAGCAAAATGTGGAGTGGTCAAAATAACAGGAGTTACACATGGTTCTTTTTTTTTCCTCCCCCCAGGAGTGCCCAAGAGTACCTGTCCATCTTAGACAAATCATCAATTGTTCTATAATTCAGTTTTTTTCTGTTATAATTAGTGAATTCAAGTTGTTTACTTAACTGCTGCCTGAGGAGATCTAGAGCACTTGTGTACTGAGCACCTTCTAAGTAGTTCTGACATATAGGAAGCCCTGCTGGGGCTTTCATCTTTTTTTCTAGAATGTTCCATATAATAGCAATTTCATATTATTAAATGTATATATTTTCAAAAGGTAGTTACAGCTTCCATAACAACTTTTCTTTAGAAAATTGGGAAAATGAAGAAAAGCATAAAGACTAAAATGAAAATCAATGTAACCCCACCATAGTATATTGGTGCATTCATTTCCAGTAAAAGTTTTAAAGTGCTCACGTGGCCTGGTGATTTCTGAAGATATATGATAAAACGAAAATCTGGGTATTCATGCCGTCCCCAAGAATGGAGTTCTATGGTACTTGATTCTACTCATTTTACCCTAGCTTTAAAAAAAAAAAAACGAATATTTTGAGCTGAAATAAAGGTAGAAATTGTTAGCCTGAAAGAACACCTCTAAGAGTTTAAGTCAAAATAAGGCTGTCTTAGCGGTTCCCTTGTGGAAGTTGCCGGTGGACTGGACTTCAAGGACACCGCGCTGGAGCCAGAGCTGGAGCCGCAGGGCCAAGGCGAGCGGAGGTGGCAGCGCAAAGGCTCCAATAGGAGGCGCTGCTGAGCCGGGCGGGTCTCCGAGAACCCACAAGGGCCGCCAGGTGGTTCATCATGGGTGGCTTTTTCTCCAGTATCTTTTCCAGTCTGTTTGGAACCTGGGAAACGGGGATTTTAATCCGGGCATTAAACGGGCCAGGAAAAACTACGATTTTGTGCAGATTACAGGTTGGAGAAGTTGTAGCTACTATTCCTACTATTGGATGTAAAGTTGACACAGTAATATACAAGAGCCTTAAATTCCAAGTCTGGGATTTAGGAGGACAGATAAGTAAGTATCAGCCCGTACTTTAGATGTTATTATTCAAGCACAGATGTAGTCATTTCTGTAGTGGACCGTTGTGACAGGGACCCAATTGGCGTTGAGAGTTAGATGCCATGTTGGGGGAAGAAGAACAGAGAAAAGCCATTTTTAGTGGCGTTTGCAAGAAAGCAGGACAAGGAACAGCCATGACTCTCAGAGATGACAAATTCACTTGGGTTACCTGTGTGGAAGGACTGAAATGGAAGAGAGTAAAAACTTGAGCAACCAAAGGCATTGGCCTTGATGAGACAATGGAATGGTTAGTTGGAACATTAAAGAGCAGACAGTAATTCAATCACTTCTGCCCTCTGAAATGAAGCCCACATCACACATCCCTTTGGAAACAGGTAAGTGTGTTTCATGCTACTAAATATTAAAAACGGCGTGATTGTTGGCATATACTTAACTGACTGCAATATTTATAATAAATATAAAAAATAAGTGTTTGGAAAAAAACAGTATTTGGTTAGAAGCCTCATTCACGGTGATTGAACCAACTGAATGTTTTGTGTAATGTAAAATCCTTCCTTGCTTTCCTGCATTAAGTATATATTCTATTTGTATGGAATTCTTATTCAAATAGTGTCCTTGTGAGGGTTCCGGAAGATGGCGGCGTAGGAGGACGCGGGGCTCACAGCGCATCCTGCCGATCACTTAGATTCCACCTACACCTGCCTAAAGAACCCAGAAAACCGCCAGAGGATTAGCAGAAGGGAGTCTCCGGAGTCAAGCGCAGACCAGAGGCCCACGGAAAGGGGCCCCTCCTGAAGTGGATCACCTAAGGAGAAGCGAGCTAAGCCTGCCCCTCCTGCCCCTGTGCACCTTGCCTACCCACCCCAGCTAATACGCCAGATCCCCAGCAACACAAGCCTGGCAGTGTGCAAGTAGCCCAGACGGGACACGCCACCCCACAGTGAATCCCGCCCCTAGGAGAGGGGAAGAGAAGGCACACACCAGTCTGACTGTGGCCCCAGCAGTGGGCTGGGGGCAGACATCGGGTCGGACTGCGGCCCCGCCCACTAACTCCAGTTATACACCACAGCACAGGGGAAGTGCACTGCAGGTCCTCACCACGCCAGGGACTCTCCAAAATGACCAAACGGAAGAATTCCCCTCAGAAGAATCTCCAGGAAATAACAACAGCTAATGAACTGATCAAAAAGGATTTAAATAATATAACAGAAAGTGAATTTAGAATAATAGTCATAAAATTAATCGCTGGGCTTGAAAACAGTATACAGGACAGCAGAGAATCTCTTGCCACAAAGATCGAGGGACTAAGGAACAGTCACGAGGAGTTGAAAAACGCTTTAAACGAATTGCAAAACAAAATGGAATCCACGATGGCTCGGCTTGAAGAGGCAGAGGAGAGAATAGGTGAACTAGAAGATAAAGTTATGGAGAAAGAGGAAGCTGAAAGAAAGACAGATAAAAAAAATCCAGGAGTATGAGGGGAAAATTAGAGAACTAAGTGATACACTAAAAAAAAATAATATACGCATAATTGGTATCCCAGAGGAGGAAGAGAGAGGGAAGGGTGCTGAAGGGGTACTTGAACAAATTATAGCTGAGAACTTCCCTGAACTGGGGAAGGAAAAAGGCATTGAAATCCAAGAGGCACAGAGAACTCCCTTCAGACGTAACTTGAATCGATCTTCTGCACGACATATCATAGTGAAACTGGCAAAATACAAGGATAAAGAGAAAATTCTGAAAGCAGCAAGGGATAAACGTGCCCTCACATATAAAGGGAGACCTATAAGACTCGTGACTGATCTCTCCTTTGAAACTTGGCAGGCCAGAAAGGCTTGGCACGATATCTACAGTGTGCTAAACAGAAAAAATATGCAGCCGAGAATCCTTTATCCAGCAAGTCTGTCATTTAGAATAGAAGGAGAGATAAAGGTCTTCCCAAACAAACAAAAACTGAAGGAATTTGTCACCACGAAACCAGCCCTACAAGAGATCCTAAGGGGGATCCTGTGAGACAAAGTACCAGAGACATCACTACAAGCATAAAACATACAGACATCACAATGACTCTAAACCCATATCTTTCTATAATAACACTGAATGTAAATGGATTAAATGCGCCAACTAAAAGACATAGGGTATCAGAATGGATAAAAAAACAAGACCCATCTATTTGCTGTCTACAAGAGACTCATTTTAGATCTGAGGACACCTTTAGATTGAGAGTGAGGGGATGGAGAACTATTTATCATGCTCCTGGAAGCCAAAAGAAAGCTGGAGTAGCCATACTTATATCAGACAAACTAGACTTTAAATTAAAGGCTGTAACAAGAGATGAAGAAGGGCATTATATAATAATCACAGGGTCTATCCACCAGGAAGAGCTAACTATTATAAATGTCTATGCGCCAAATACCGGAGCCCCCAGATATATAAAACAATTACTCATAAACATAAGCAACCTTACTGATAAGAATGTGGTCATTGCAGGGGACTTTAACATCCCACTTACAGAAATGGATAGATCATCTAGACACACAGTCAATAAAGAAACAAGGGCCCTGAATGATACATTGGATCAGATGGACTTGACAGATATATTTAGAAGTCTGCATCCCAAAGCAACAGAATATACTTTCTTCTCGAGTGCACATGGAACATTCTCCAAGATAGATCATATACTGGGTCACAAAACAGCCCTTCATAAGTTTACAAGAATTGAAATTATACCATGCATACTTTCAGACCACAATGCTATGAAGCTTGAAATCAACCACAGGAAAAAGTCTGGAAAACCTCCAAAAGCATGGAGGTTAAAGAACACCCTAACTAACGAATGAGTGGGTCAACCAGGCAATTAGAGAAGAAATTAAAACATATATGGAAACAAACGAAAATGAAAATACAACAATCCAAACGCTTTGGGATGCAGCGAAGGCAGTCCTGAGAGGAAAATACATTGCAATCCAGGCCTATCTCAAGAAACAAGAAAAATCCCAAATACAAAATCTAACAGCACACCTAAAGGAAATAGAAGCAGAACAGCAAAGGCAGCCTAAACCCAGCAGAAGAAGAGAAATAATAAAGATCAGAGCAGAAATAAACAATATAGAATCTAAAAAAACTGTAGAGCAGATCAACGAAACCAAGAGTTGGTTTTTTGAAAAAATAAGCAAAATTGACAAACCTCTAGCCAGGCTTCTCAAAAAGAAAAGGGAGATGACCCAAATAGATAAAATCATGAATGAAAATGGAATGATCACAACCAATCCCTCAGAGATACAAACAATTATCAGGGAATACTATGAAAAATTATATGCCAGCAAATTGGACAACCTGGAAGAAATGGACAAATTTCTAAACACCCACACTCTTCCAAAACTCAATCAGGAGGAAATAGAAAGCTTGAACAGACCCATAACCAGCGAAGAAATTGAATCGGTTATCAAAAATCTCCCAACAAATAAGAGTCCAGGACCAGATGGCTTCCCAGGGGAGTTCTACCAGACATTTAAAGCAGAGATAATACCTATCCTTCTCAAGCTATTCCAAGAAATAGAAAGGGAAGGAAAACTTCCAGACTCATTCTATGAAGCCAGTATTACTTTGATTCCTAAACCAGACAGAGACCCAGTAAAAAAAGAGAACTACAGGCCAATATCCCTGATGAATATGGATGCAAAAATTCTTAATAAGATACTAGCAAATCGAATTCAACGGCATATAAAAAGAATTATTCACCATGATCAAGTGGGATTCATTCCTGGGATGCAGGGCTGGTTCAACATTCGCAAATCGATCAACGTGATACGTCACATTAACAAAAAAAAAGAGAAGAACCATATGATCCTGTCAATCGATGCAGAAAAGGCCTTTGACAAAATCCAGCACCCTTTCTTAATAAAAACCCTTGAGAAAGTCGGGATAGAAGGAACATACTTAAAGATCATAAAGGCCATTTATGAAAAGCCCACAGCTAACATCATCCTCAACGGGGAAAAACTGAGAGCTTTTTCCCTGAGATCAGGAACACGACAGGGATGCCCACTGTCACCGCTGCTGTTTAATATAGTGCTGGAAGTTCTAGCATCAGCAATCAGACAACAAAAGGAAATCAAAGGCATCCAAATTGGCAAAGATGAAGTCAAGCTTTCGCTTTTTGCAGATGACATGATATTATACATGGAAAATCCGATAGACTCCACCAAAAGTCTGCTAGAACTGATACATGAATTCAGCAAAGTTGCAGGATACAAAATCAATGTGCAGAAATCAGTTGCATTCTTATACACTAACAATGAAGCAACAGAAAGACAAATGAAGAAACTGATCCCATTCACAATTGCACCAAGAAGCATAAAATACCTAGGAATAAATCTAACCAAAGATGTAAAAGATCTGTATGCTGAAAACTATAGAAAGCTTATGCAGGTAATTGAAGAAGATATAAAGAAATGGAAAGACATTCCCTGCTCATGGATTGGAAGAATAAATATTGTCAAAATGTCAATACTACCCAAAGCTATCTACACATTCAATGCAATCCCAATCAAAATTGCACCAGCATTCTTCTCGAAACTAGAACAAGCAATCCTAAAATTCATATGGAACCACAAAAGGCCCCGAATAGCCAAAGTAATTTTGAAGAAGAAGACCAAAGCAGGAGGCATCACAATCCCAGACTTTAGCCTGTAGTACAAAGCTGTCATCATCAAGACAGCATGGTATTGGCATAAAAACAGACACATAGACCAATGGAATAGAATAGAAACCCCAGAACTAGACCCACAAACGTATGGCCAACTCATCTTTGACAAAGCAGGAAAGAACATCCAATGGAAAAAAGACAGTCTCTTTAACAAATGGTGCTGGGAGAACTGGACAGCAACATGCAGAAGGTTGAAACTAGACCACTTTCTCACACCATTCACAAAAATAAACTCAAAATGGATAAAGGACCTGAATGTGAGACAGGAAACCATCAAAACCCTAGAGGAGAAAGCAGGAAAAGACCTCTCTGACCTCAGCCGTAGCAATCTCTTACTCGGCACATCCCCAAAGGCAAGGGAATTAAAAGCAAAAGTGAATTACTGGGACCTTATGAAGATAAAAAGCTTCTGCACAGCAAAGGAAACAACCAACAAAACTAAAAGGCAACCAACGGAATGGGAAAAGATATTTGCAAATGACACATCGGACAAAGGGCTAGTATCCAAAATCTATAAAGAGCTCATCAAACTCCACACCAGAAAAACAAATAACCCAGTGAAGAAATGGGCAGAAAACATGAATAGACACTTCTCTAAAGAAGACATCCGGATGGCCAACAGGCACATGAAAAGATGTTCAACGTCGCTCCTTATCGGGGAAATACAAATCAAAACCACACTCAGATACCACCTCACGCCAGTCAGAGTGGCCAAAATGAAGAAATCAGGAGACTATAGATGCTGGAGAGGATGTGGAGAAACAGGAACCCTCTTGCACTGTTGGTGGGAATGCAAATTGGTGCAGCCGCTCTGGAAAACAGTATGGAGGTTCCTCAGAAAATTAAAAATAGACCTACCCTATGACCCAGCAATAGCACTGCTAGGAATTTATCCAAGGGATACAGGAGTACTGATGCATAGGGGCACCTGTACCCCAATGTTTATAGCGGCACTCTCAACAATAGCCAAATTATGGAAAGAGCCTAAATGTCCATCAACTGATGAATGGATAAAGAAATTGTGGTTTATATACACAATGGAATACTACGTGGCAATGAGAAAAAATGAAATATGGCCTTTTGTAGCAACATGGATGGAACTGGAGAGTGTGATGCTAAGTGAAATAAGCCATACAGAGAAAGACAGATACCATATGGTTTCACTCTTATGTGGATCCTGAGAAACATAACAGAAACCCATGGGGGAGGGGAAGGAAAAAAAAAAAAAAAAAAAGAAAGAGGTTAGAGTGGGAGAGAGCCAAAGCATTAGAGACGGTTAAAAACTGAGAACAAACTGAGGGTTGATGGGGGTGGGAGGGAGGGCAGGGTGGGTGATGGGTATTGAGGAGGGCACCTTTTGGGATGAGCACTGGGTGTTGTATGGAAACCAATTTGACAGTAAATTTCATATATTAAAAAAAAAAAAAAAAAAAAGAAGGATAAATCAAAAAAAAAAAAAAACAAAAAACAAAAACAAAAACAAATAGTGTCCTTGTAAAGAATGTACTCTTGGGGCGCGTGGGTGGCTTAGCTGGTCAGGCATCCAACTCTTGATTTTGGCTCAGGTCATGATCTCATGGTTCGTGGTTCGAGCCCCACATTGGGCTCTGTGCAGACAGGGTGGAGCCTGCTTGGGACTCTCTCTCTCCCTCTCGTGCTTGCACATGCATGGTGCAGTTTCTGTCTCAAAATAAATAAATTAATTTAAAAAAAATACTCTTATTGAGGAAAAAACCCCTCCTATTTTGGGGTGCCTGGGTGGCTTAGTCCATTAAGTGTCTGACCACCACTCAGGTCATCATATCATGGTTCCTGGGTTCAAGCCCCGCATTGGGCCCTGTGCTGATAGCTCAGAGCCTTGAGCCTACTTCAGGTTATGTGTCTCCCTCTCACCGCCCCTCCCCCACTCACACTCTGCCTCTCTTAAAAATAAGTAAAAAATTTAAAAAAACCCTATTTTTTAATTAGCAGTTGCAGCTTGTTTGTATAAATACTAATAAGTATCTTAAGATACTAATAAGAATAAGGCTGTATTATCAAACAATTTAAATAATAATGTGAAGATGAATTGCAATTATGCATTAAAAAAATCATGATTGTGTTGCCTTTGGGCAGGGAGTTTCCTGCTTGGGGTGGGACTTCAACTGCTTGGGGAGTTGATGATTTTTGAGGACTAACAGCCCTGTGATAAAGCAAGGGCATGAAGCTTGAAGATGGATCTAGGTGTTCCAGTGCCCCTGGATGCCATCTCTCAGCCCTTGGGGGAATGTCTTACCAACCCTGTGGTGGCCAAAGTTAGACTATTGAGAAAGAATTCACTTCCTGTCTTTCCCCATAGGCTAAACCTCTCCTGGGAGTCCATGGAGAAGCTAACAACTTCTGCTCCTTTGGGGCAGTCTGTGATGAAGTTGGTTATGGCAGCTGGCAGTTACAACTCCTGCTTGCTTTCTCAAGCCAAATCCTTTATTTCCCCCAGTCATAGTGGACTAGCCTACCCACAATGCTTCTAGGCTGTCTAGGATGTCTTAGAAGTTCAGGGCCATTGTTCTCTTCACAGCACACTTCACACCTGTGATTTGGGATATCTGAGATACTCTCATAGGCAAATAAATTACGGTGTCAAGTTAATGGGCTGTACCTGAGGAGAAGGAGCTGGAAGGTCAGAGCAACAGGTATGGGCTATCACTGCATTCAATAGGTTATGCTTCCTTAGCAGTGAGTGCCTCAATGTTGAAATGTAAATTTCTGAATACTGGATGTGATAAAGGAGAACTCATAGCTTTTTGTTTGTTGAAGGAGAGAAATAGACCATGAACATGTTTTTTTCTACAAGTGTCTCTAATTCTTCCAATCATCCTGACACACGGAAGGAAGGAAGGAAGGAAGGAAGGAAGGAAGGAAGGAAGGAAGGAAGGAAGGAAAGCAGGATGGTAGAGACCATAAGCAAAAGCAGAACATGGTCTTCTGTCCTGGTTGACTTCTCTGTATGTCTTAGCCTACTTTTCTATTTGTGGGATGAACTACAGATACAGCCCTAGGAACTATTTGGTAGCAAGTTCAAAGTAAAGTGTATTAACTCTGTGAGGCATGTAAGATAATAACTGGTTTAACACCCAATTGACAAAGAGGCATGTTCTAACTCGGGAGCCATTGATGACTGGACTGAAGACGTACTAACTTCTAGACCATTGGGCTTTTCATTATGTCGTCCCATGTTTCTGGGATTTAAGCAGGAATGGATTTATTTTTCAGTTCAGTTATTATGTTCTTCAGCTCTCTGATTCGCTTTGGCACTTATATTTTCTCTTTGTTTGAGTTCTCACTGTGTTCATTCTTCTCCTGAGTTCAGTGAGCATTGTTATGACAATTTCTTTGAGCTTTTTTTATCAGGTAAATTACTTATCTACATTAATTGAGGTTTTCCCCTGGGCGTTTATCTTATTCTTTCCCTTTGGCACCTATCTCTCTTTCTTCATTTTTCTTGACTCTCAGTGTTGGTTTCTTTCTTTTTCTTTTTTTTTTTTTTAATTTTTTTTTTAACGTTTATTTATTTTTGGGACAGAGAGAGACAGAGCATGAACGGGGGAGGGGCAGAGAGAGAGGGAGACACAGAATCGGACGCAGGCTCCAGGCTCTGAGCCTTCAGCCCAGAGCCCGATGCGGGCTCGAACTCAGGAACCGCGAGATGGTGACCTGAGCCAAAGTCGGACGCTCAACCGACTGAGCCACCCAGGCACCCCTCTGTGTTGGTTTCTATGCATTAGATGAAATAGCCACCTCTCGGTGGTAAAGGAGTGGCCTTGTATAGGTAGTGGACCTCATCATTTCACCCTGCTCTCGCTCTAGGTATTCTCTCAAACATTTGTGATTGTCTAAGCAGCCTGTCACATCTTTAATATATCCTCAACCCTGTAGCTGAGAGTGTGCCAAACCCATTCAGTGTCCCAAAGGGAAGGATGACATTCCACACCTAGAGGCGGACTGTTTGCAGCCAGACCCTCAGGGAGAAGCTTTTAAAGTTTGAATATATATACAGTCCTGTAGGAACACAACTGT
Source organism: Panthera tigris (assembly GCF_018350195.1). Lineage (NCBI taxonomy): Eukaryota > Metazoa > Chordata > Mammalia > Carnivora > Felidae > Panthera > Panthera tigris. The sequence continues at coordinate 20,271,475 of NC_056663.1, read as the reverse complement.
CAACTGTGCTGCCTACCAGAGCCAGGTGATCTGGAAGTCCCCTGGGTAGCAGTAGAAATTGGCAAAAATTGGGGCTCCAGGAGAGTGCATAAACGCCTATCTGGGAGATACGAGCAAGACGTGAAACCTGCTCCTAAGTCTGAAGCTTCTGGACAAGCAAACAGGCCTCTTTCACAGATAGACTGGGGGTGTGTTCTTTCTGCGGTCTGTGCAGTGCCCTGGGGGTGAGCCAGCCAAGGACTCTATCTGGTTGTTACAATCCCACGGGATCCAAGAACACAAGCCCATCCTCCTTCCCTGGCACCCAGAGCCAGATGATCAAGGGGCATCACCTAGGCAGCAGTCACAAAAACCAAGGCAGTGGACATAAAATCTGGAGCACCAGATGTATGTAAAAGCTTCCCTGCGGTAGGTACTGGCACTCCGGAGCTTTGGAGAGTGCAAAGATAGTGCCCACACTCCAAGGATTCTGGAAAGGCTAACTAGGGTAATTAAAAAGGGTTAATTATGCCCACTGGCCCCACGTGATCAACAGCGTGTCCTCTGGGCAGCAGTTGCAGAAACCAGGGCACCAGAAGAAGGTAAGAGATCCCTTCCGGGAGACAATGGCACTCTGGAGTGCGGCAGACGAAGACAAAAATGGCATCCATCGAATGCAATAAGGCAAAGGGAGAGCGTGTAGATGGTGCCAGCGGGGGAAAAAGAAAAACAAAGCAGGGCATGGGGGGAAGAAGATGACACCTGTCAGCTGGACCCAGGCAAAGGGGGAGGTATAGAGGGCACTTGAAAGAAAAGGAAAACGACGGTGCCTGCCACCTAGCAGCCTGTTAGATATGTGCTCAATTAGATGCATGCCTTTCAGGTGCTTTCAAATTAGCAAATGAGGGATTCCTGGGCGGCTCAGTGGGTTAAGTGTTGACACCTGATCTGCGCTCAAGTCTTGATCTCACTGTGCTGAAATCACGCCCCGCCTTGGGCTCCGCCCAGGCTGTGGAGCCTGCTTAAACCTCTTTCCATTTCCTTCTCCCCCGCCCTTTGCCTGCGGGCAGGCGCAAGCGCGCATGCCTTCTCTCTCTCTCTCTCTCTCTCTCTCTCTCTCTCTCTCCTCTCTCTCTCTCCTCATCTCTCTCTCTCTCTCTCTCTCTCTCTCTCTCTCTCTCTCTCTCGTCTCTCTCTCTCTCTCTCTCTCTCTCTCTCTCTCTCTCTCTCTCTCTCTCTCTCTCTCTCTCTCCCCTCTCTCTCTCTCTCTCCCCTCTCTCTCTCTCTCTCCCCTCTCTCTCTCCTCTCTCTCTCTCTCTCTCTCTCCCCCTCTCTCTCTCTCTCTCTCCCCTCTCTCTCTCTCTCTCCCCTCTCTCTCTCTCTCCTCTCCCCCTCTCTCTCTCTCTCTCTCTCTCTCTCTCTCCTCCCCCCTCTCTCTCTCTCTCTCTCTCTCCTCTCTCTCTCTCTCCTCTCTCTCTCTCTCTCCCCTCTCTCTC